>NC_091990.1:81785079-82512579 GCF_044704955.1 Pristiophorus japonicus
TGCTAGTTTAATCTCCTTAGATATGTCATAGTGAACTCATCGTCATCATTGGCAGTCCCTCGGAATCGAGGAAGACTTGCTTCCACTCCTGAAGTGAGTTCTTTGGTGGCTGAACAATCCAATACGAGAGCCACAGACTCTGTCACAGGTGGGACAGATAGTCATTGAGGGAAGGGGTGGGTGGGACTGGTTTGCCACACACTCTTTCCGCTGTCTGCGCTTGATTTCTGCATGCTCTCAGTGTTGAGACGCGAGGTGCTCAGCGCCCTCTCGGGTGCACCTCTTCCACTTAGGGTGGTCTTGGGCCAGGGACTCCAAGGTGTCAGTGGGGATGTTGCACTTTATCAGGGAGGCTTTGAGGGTGTCCTTGTAGCGTTTCCACTGCCCATCTTTGACTCGTTTGCCATGGAGGAGCTCCGAGTTGAGCACTTGCTTTGGGCGTCTTGTGTCTGGCATGCGGACTTCGTGGCCTGCCCAGCAAAACTGATTGAGTGTGGTCAGTGCTTCAATGATGGGCATGTTAGCCTGAATGAGGACGCTGATGTTGGTGCGCTTGTTCTCCCAGGGGATTTGTAGGATCTTGTGGAGACATCGTTGGTGATATTTCTTCAGCAACTTGAGGTGTCTACTGTACATGGTCCATGTCTCTGAGCCATACAGGAGGACAGGTATTACTACAACCCTGTAGACCATGAGCTTAGTAGCAGTTTTGAGGGCCTGGTCTTCAAACATTCTTTTCCTCAGGCGACCGAAGGCTGCACTGGCGCACTGGAGGCGGTGTTGGATCTTGTCGTCGATGCCTGCTCTTGTTGATAGGAGGCTACTGAGATATGGGAAGTGGTCCACGGTATCCAGGGCAACGCCGTGGATCTTGATGACTGGGGGGCAGTGCTGTGCGGTGAAGACAGGATGGTGGAGTACCTCTGTCTTACGGATGTTTAGCCCATGCTTTCGTATGCCTCAGTAAATTAACATGCTGCTCTCTACCAATTTGCTTTTACACTGCTTGAATGCTGTATTGCATTCTTTTGACCACTTCCAATGGACCTGTTTTTTCAATGGTTCATTCAGTGGATGTAATACTGTAGCCAAGTCTGGTAGGAACTTCCCATAATAGTTCAAAAGACCTAAGAATGAACGAAGTTCAGTGACATTCCTGGGAGTGGGTGCATTTCTGATTGCATCCAGCTTTCCCATGATTGGATGTAAACCATCTTTGTCTACTCTGTACCCTAAGTACTCCACTGAGTTTTGAAATAACTCACACTTACGAGCAGACATTCGTACTCTGTGCTTCTCTAGCCATTTGAGGACTTCATTCAGTATGTTATGAATTTGTCTATTTGGTGCTGAAATTAGTATGTCATCTAAATAACATACTATCCTTTCAATACCTTGAAAAATCTGGTTCATCACCCCTTGGAACATGGCAGGGGCGGAAGACACTCCAAAACGTAGCCTATTAAATTGATACAGGTCTAGATGAGTATTTATAGTCAAGCATGACTTGGATTCCTCATCTAGTTCAAGCTGTAAGTAGGCATTCGTAAGATCCAGTTTTGAGAAGATCTGACCACCTGTCAGTGTTGTGAACAAATCTTCTATATTTGGCAATGTATTTGGGACATTACCCTCTAGAACCTGGTTTATGGTTACTTTATAATCACCACATAATCTTACCTTACCATTGGACTTAGGTACAACAATAGGTGTAGCCTAATTTGATCGATCTATCTTAGAAATAATCTTCTCAATCTCTAGTCTTTTGAGTTCTTGCTCAACTTTCTCCTTGAGTGCATATGGTATGGAACATGGCTTGCAATAAACCGATCCAGCCTGACACTCACCTTGAAGCCTTGGATTGGACTGCCCGTTTCACAGAACACCTTCAGATAACTCTTGATAATATCATCCGTTGATGCAAATCTCGTTTCAAGACGGAAAATCTCACTCTAATCCAGCTTCAGTGATCTCAACCAATTTATTCCTAGTAAGGCAGGCTTGTCTCCTTTCAGTACTATTAGAGGCAAGTTCTGAAATTGATCCTCATATTTCACCATGATATGACCTACCACAGGAATTTTCTCTCCCGAGTAGCCACGTAGCTCCATCTTGGATTTCTCCAATGGAAAATCACGCAATTTGTCGAGATATAGCAACTCCGGTATTACACTCACGGATGCACCCGTGTCAAGTTCCATTGGTACCTTGAATCCCGCAACATCTATGAGGATGTTGATACGTTTCAAATCGCTGTCCGTTAACCTCGTGCTCCTGATGACGTGTAACTCTTAACATCTCCACGTCCTGTTATTGTTCTTCCATGCTATATAGTCTCTGGGGATTTCTACTCATAGCTTTGAACGCATAGTCGGCACGCTTTCGCAAGATGCCCATTCTTTCTGCAGAAGAAAAGCTCTGCCTTCACATATGGACAACTTTGAGCAATGTGTTGTCCCGAGAACCTATAGCACGACTTTGGTGCTCTGTTAGAATTTCCAGTTTCTGAGACTTTTGGCCCCCAACGCCTTTTACTTTGAATCTGCAGGTGATTCATCTCGGTTGACTGATGACCATAATTATTATGAAATTCTCGGGAATATTGGTTGGCCATGCCCATCAACCTCGCTGTCTGACAAGTGATATTAAAAGTCAAGTCAGGCATTGTCAATAACTTTCTTCTGATCGCATCATTTTTCATCCCACAAACAAAATGGTCCCACAATGCTCGGTTTTGAAAGTTTCCAAAATTACAGTGAATAGATAGTTTTTTTAATGCTACAGTGTACTCACTGATATTTTTATCAGTCTTTTGATTTCATATACAGAAATGATAGCTTTCTCCAATTTCTAATGGTTTAAGATTATAGTGCTGCTCCAACTTCATTAAAATCTCTTTAAGCATTGTATCCTTTGGCTCGTCAGACACAAGCAGATTTACTGGGGTTTCATACAATTCAGGACCCGCTTCCAATAAGAAGATAGCTCACTTCCATTCCAACACAGCTCGGTTCTGATCTGCATTCTCTGGAACTTCGATTATATTATTTGCAGTGAAATACATTTCTAGCCGGTTCACACAAACGCCTTAAACCTTTCCTGGTCGCATTTATATGTACCTAAGTGTCCCATTACTCCTACAGATGCCACCATTTTTGACTTTGCAGTTTAAACTAGTGTGCTCATTTTTTTTACCTCGGATTTTGTAGCTTTTTCCAAAGACAGAGTAGCTTCCAAAGTCTCTCTGTCGGCTGGCTGAATCCTTCACCAACAAAATTTCAGCTTTATCTCATCTGAAAAATCCCATCTCATTGCCAAATGTGGTACATTCACAGAGCACAGCACACACAGCTTTCTATAATGGCAGACAGCATCTCAGAAGTTCCGGAAGCTTCTGGTTAGCTGTCTCTTTTTTTCAACCGATAGTTGCAGTAACTCAATACATCCACATCCACAGTGTGGAGCTACAACATTACAAGCGTACAGACATTACAGTAGGGTTGTGGTGAGGGGAGGGGCTGTGGGAGTAAAGCAAGAAGTGCATGTTTACACCACGTGCAGTTTGTAAATCAGAAAATATTGTGGGATGAGGGGGAAGGGAGATATAAGAAGGAAGATAACATATGAGGACACCAGCATCCAGTTTTCTTTCTGCCAAGAAGGGCCAGCACTGTCTCCTCCAAGGGTATGAGATGAAGCTAGGAATGTAAGGTGTGCCTTGTGTTTGATCATGCTTGTTGGTAGCTGAGTGATGAGAGGGTCGTGCACTGAGCAGTATGTGAGGATAGTGGTGCAGTTGGTAGGAGACAACTTTTTAAGATGCATTCATTGACCTTGACCACTCCTCTGAGATCATTAAACTGGAGCCGGGTCCTAGAAACATAGAAACATAGAAAATAGGTGCAGGAGCAGGCCATTCAGCCCTTCTAGCCTGCACCGCCATTCAATGAGTTCATGGCTGGGGTGACATTACTGGCAGTGACTACCTCGGTGATCTAGTCCCACATCCTTAATTCTGGAGGGGTCGGTAAAGGACCTCTCTTCCAGAATTGACCCCCTGCACAAAGCTCAAATACTGCATCTGAGACCCTGGATGGCTTTTCATAGAATCATAGAATGGTACAGCACAGAAGGAGGCCATTCGACCCATCGAACTTGTGCCAGCTCTCTGCATGAGCACTTCAGCTACACATATTACTCACCCGAAATAAAGATAAATCGCAAAAAGAAAAAAACAACCACACTTACCTCATGCAGTCATTCCTTCCTTCACTGCCACTGGTCGAGCTCTGCACACCAGCTTTCTCTGGCGAGTTGTCTATGGGGTACTATGGGGTCAGCGCAAAACACATTTTGATATCGGGTCTATACCGGAGGCTTTGCAAATCTTTTTCCTTCGGGAACTTATCCAATTCCCTTTTGAAAGCTGCAATTGAATCTGCCTCCATCACTCTTTCAGGCAGCAAATTCCAGATACTAACCACTTGCTGCATAAAAACATTTTTCCTCATGTCGTCTTTGGTTCTTCTGCCAATCACCTTCAGTCTGTATCCTCTGGTTCTCGACCCTTCTGCTAATGGGAACAGTTTGGCCTGGAAATTTGCCGTGATACCGCCCCTCGCGAGGGTTGTAACAGGGGCGGTAAAGGGTTGGGAGCTGCGAGCGCCAGCATTCACGCCGCTTGGTAATTTCCTGATACCGGCGGCACAGAGGAATACAAAGCCCCCGATATCATCCCGATTTCAAAATGTGTTTTGCACTGACCCCATAGCACCCCATAGACAACTCGCCAGAGAATGCTGGCGTGCAGAATTATACCGGTGGCGGTGAGGGAAGGAATAACTGCAAGAGGTAAGTGTGATTGTTTTATTTTCTTTTTGCAATTTATCATTATTTGGGGGAGTAATATATTGAGAATTTTTTTTGTGTACTTTTTCTGATTTTTTTCCAGGGAGGCCTCTGTTATGGCGCTACGAATCCAGCTCTTTAGCAACAGATATTCAGTTGCGCATGCAACCTAGCACCCTATGATAAGTGTGGAACACTTCCCTTAGTGCTCCACTGCACTGTCAGGGCACAGCTGCTGAATTTTTTGGTTGTTAAAGCAAACCATTTCCCTGCGCTAAATTTATCCACCGCCTCTAAAAGCCTCCCAAAATTTCCAGCCCTTCTTCTCTCTACTCTGTTTAGACCCCTCATGATTTTGAACACCTTTATCAAATCTCCTCTCAACCTTCTCTGCTCCAAGGAGAACAACCCCATCTTCTCCAGTCTATCCAGTCTTTCCCTGGCCTGTTGATCCATTTGTGTCAGCGCTGAGGCACTTTGACCATCATTCATCAGCAGAAGGTAGCTCATCTTTAAGAGTTGCAGTTTGCCTAGTGCTGAAGCATTTTTATCATTTTTCATCTGAGGAAGGCAGCTTACCTTTAGGAGATGCAGACTGACTAGAGATGAAGCACTTTTAACATTTTTCAATGGCAGAAAGCAGCTCTTCTTCAAGCGGTGCAGACTGCCTTGAACAGGAGCAGTCTAGCTTTAAGCAAAGTAAGCCTCACTCGAACAACGTGACCTTCGGCCCCCTGTCATAACCTGTCAGCAGCACATTCAAAACTCGGCTTTGTGCTGAAATCATTATAATGGGTAGGCAGTACGAAGTTGACGTGCTACCTGCCCTTTTTGAACGAACATGGGCATATTTCACATCACGGTGCCCGCACCCATTTTTTTCTTGCCATCCAAATTCTACGTCATTGTGTGGTAACTTTTAATCTCACTGAAAATTAAACTGACATTTATAGTCTTCTAACAGAAACTCACTTAGCAGGCAAAAAGCTAAAAGTTAATATTGACAGGCGTGGCACCACTCACAGCCCACAAATTTGCCAGAGGGGTCCATCAACAGTTGTCAAACTCCTCGTTAAATATGGACATGCCGAACACTTGTTTTAGGCAGTCACCCGGACACCTAAACAATGGGGCAGACCAATTTAGCAATGGCTCAAATGAACGCACATATTGGGCACGGGCAATTGCACTATGAAATTTGTCAGCATTGCGCCTGTTTTTTGCCTGAGAAATGGCACTGCACTTACCAATTTCTGTCCCAAAAGAGTGTGAGGGGCAGAGTTTGGGGGCTACAAATACATAGCGGCTAAAATGTTTGCTGCTTCCTTTCATGTTAGGGTGTGAGTGAGAAAACACTTTATTGGGAAAGAGGGATGTGAAGGTTAAAGTAGTACCTCCTTCATATTGATGTACATTCTAGATGGTGTGTTCAGCATAATGAGATCAAAGTGATTGGAATTTTTTTAATTATTCATTTCTGGGATGTGAGCGTCACTAATGGTGAGCCATCTTCTTGAATCGTTGCAGCCCTTATAGTGAAGGTACTCCCACAGTCCTATTAGGGAGAGTGCCAGGATTTTGACCCAGTAGTGATGAAGGATCGGCAATATATTTCCAAGTCAGGATGGTGTGTAACTTGGCAGGGAACTTGCAGGTGTTGACGTTACCATGCACCTGCTGCCCTTGCCTGCTGAGGTGTAGAGGTCACAGGTTTGGGAGGTGCTGCCGAAGAAGCATTGGTGAGTTTCTGCAGTGCATCTTGTAGATGGTTCACACTGCAGCCACAGTGCGCCGATGGTGGAGTGAGTGAATGTTTAGGTGGTGGAAGGGGTACCACTCAAGAGGGCTGCTTTGTCCTGGATGGTGTTGAGCATCTTGAGTGTTGTTAGAGCTGCACTCATCCAGGCAAGAGTAAAGTATTTCATCACACTCCTGACTTGTTCCTTGTAGATGGTGAAAAGGCTTTGGGGAATCAGGAAATGAAACACTCGCTGCAGAATACCCAGCCTTTGACCTGCTCTTATAGCCACAATTTTTATGTGCCTGATCCAGTTAAGTTTCTGGTCAATGGTGATGCCCAGGATATTGATGGACTCGGCGATGGTAATGCTGTTGAATGCCAAGGGGCGGTGGATAGACTCTCACTTGTTGGAGATAGTCATTGCCTGGCATGAATGTTACTTGCCACTTCTCAGCCGAGGCCTAAATGTCATCCAGGTCTTGCTGCATTCAAGCACGGACTGCTTAATTTCTGAGGAGTTATCAATGGAACTGAAAACTGTGAAATCATCAGCTTACTTCCCCACATCTGACCTTATTGTTGTGTATGGAGAAAGAAAAGGAAAGATAGATTATGAAAGTAAACTTGCGCAAAATATAAAAAAAGATAGTCAAAGCTTTTACCGATATATAAAACGGAAAAGAGTGACTAAAGTCCCTTAGAAGATGAGAAGGGGGATTTAATAATGGGAAATGTGGAAATGCCTGAGACCTTAAACAATTATTTTGCTTCGGTCTTCACGGTGGAAGACACAAAAACCATGCCAAAAATTGCTGGTCACGGGAATGTGGGAAGGGAGGACCTTGAGACAATCACTATCACTCGGGAGGTAGTGCTGGACAGGCTAATGGGACTCAAGGTACACAAGTCCCGCTGGTCCTGATGAAATGCATGCCAGGGTATTAAAAGAGATGGTGGAAGTTATAGCAGATGCATTCATTATAATCTACCAAAATTCTCTGGACCCTGGGGAGGTACCAGTGGATTGGAAAGCAGCTAATGTAACGCCTCTGTTTAAAAAAGGGAGCAGACAAAAGGTAACTATAGGCCGGTTAGCTTAACATCTGTAGTGGGGAAAATGCTTGAAGCTGTCATTAAGGATGAAATAGCGGGACATCTAGATAGGAATAGTGCAATCAAGCAGATGCAACATGGATTCATGAAGGGGAAATCATGTTTAACTAATTTACTGGAATTCTTTGAGGATATAACGAGCCTGGTGGATAGGGGTGTACCGATGGATGTGGTGTATTTGGACTTCCAAAAGGCATTCGATAAGGTGCCACACAAAAGGTTACTGCAGAAGATAAAGGTATGCAGAGTCAGAGGAAATGTATTAGCATGGATAGAGAATTGGCTGGCGAACAGAAAGCAGAGAGTCAGAATAAATGGGTCCTTTTCGGGTTGGAAATCGGTGGTTTAGTGGTGTGCCACAGCGGTCGGTGCTGGGACCACAACTGTTTACAATATACATAGATGACCTGGAAGAGGGGACAGAGTGTAGTGTAACAACATTTGCAGATGACACAAAGATTAGTGGGAAAGCGGGTTGTGTAGAGGACACAGAGAGGCTGTAAAGAAATTTAGATAGGTTGAGCGAATGGGCTAAGGTTTGGCAGATGGAATACAATGTCGGAAAATGTGAGGTCATTCACCTTGGAAAAAAAAACAGTAAAAGGGAATATTATTTGAATGGGGAGAAATTACAACATGCTGCGGTGCAGAGGGGGTCCTTGTGCATGAATCAAAGTTAGTTTGCAGGTGCAGCAGGTAATCAAGAAAGCAAATGGAATATTGGCCTTCATTGCGAGAGGGAGGGAGTACAAAAGCAGGGAGGTCCTGCTGCAACTGTACAGGGTGTGGTGAGGCCTCACCTGCAGTTTTGGTCACCTTCCTTAAGGAAGGATATACTAGCTTTGGAGGGGGTACAGAGATGATTCACTAGGCTGATTCTGGAGATGAGGGGGTTACCTTATGATGATAGATTGAGTAGACTGGGTCTTTACTCGTTGGAGTTCAGAAGGATGAGGAGTGATCTTATAGAAACATTAGAATAATGAAAGGGATAGACAAGATAGAGGCAGAGAGGTTGTTTCCACTGGTCAGGGAGACTAGAACTAGGGGGCACAGCCTCAAAATACGGGGGAGCCAATTTAAAACCGAGTTGAGAAGGAATTTCTTCTCCCAGAGGATTGTGAATCTGTGGAATTCTCTGCCCAAGAAAGCAGTTGAGGCTAGCTCATTGAATGTATTCAAATCACAGAGAGATAGATTTTTAACCAATAAGGGAATTAAGGGTTATGGGGAGTGGGCGGGTAAGTGGAGCTGAGTACATGGCCAGATCAGCCATAATCTTGTTGAATGGCGGAGCAGGCTCGAGGGGCTAGATGGCCTACTCCTGTTCCTAATTCCTATGTTCTTATGTTATTATGAGTCAGACTGAACACAGTGAGCTCAAAGTAAAGTGTGACCTTAGTCTTTTATTGCAGGTCTCCAGAGTGCCTTTCCAACCTGTGAAGCCTCCTTAAACACCTGTGCTCCCAAGGGATTATGGGATCCCTTGGGACTCCAGGGGATGAGCCCTCTGGTGGCTGTACAGAGTAAATACAAATCCACATATATAACAACATTCCCCCCTGCAAAGTCAATAGTGTAACTATTTACAATGTGAGTCGATCTGGGGCCCTTCTTGCCCTGGTTGATCGTCTCGGTGTGAAAGCTGGTGTTGTTGAATCATTTGTTGGGCCCTGCAGGGCTGCTGTGGATGATGGGTTCTGCTTCGTGGTCAACCGTGGTGCCGGTTGCCACTGGTGTGTATATTGGGGGATCAAAAAAGGTAGGGTCCAAGGTGGGTAGCTCAGGATAGTCCGTGAATCTGAGTTTGATTTGGTCCAAGTGTTTCCGGTGAATGAGTCCATTTGAAAGTTTGTTCTGAAACACCCTGCTCCCCTCTTTGGTCACGACAGTGCCGGGAAGCCAATTGGGACCTTGTCCATAATTTAATACAAATACAGGATCATTGATTTCAATCTCGCGTGACACATTTGCACTATCATGTATGCACTTTGTTGAAGCCGCCTGCTCTCTATCTGTTCATGAAGATCAGGGTGAACTAACGAGAGCTTTGTCTTAAGTGCTCTTTTCATGAGCAGTTCAGCAGGTGGAATCGCAGTGAGTGAGTGGGGTCTCGTGCGGTAGCTAAACAGGATCCGGGATAGGTGAGTCTGCAGTGAGCCTTCAGTTACCCTCTTCAAGCCTTGCTTGATGGTTTGCACTGCTCTCTCTACCTGACCATTGGATGCTGTTTTAAACGGGAAATGTTTGATCCCGTTACGGGTCATGAATTCTTTGAACTCAGCACTGGTAAAACATGGCCCGTTGTCGCACATCAGGACATCGGGTAAGCCACGAGTGGCAAACATGGCCCGCAGGCTTTCGGTAGTGGCAGGGGACATGCTAGCCAACATTATCTCACATTCAATCCAGTTGCAATACGCGTCGACAACCACATGGAACATTTTACCCAAGAACGGGCCTACTAAGTCGACGTGTACCCTAGACCACGGTTTGGAGGGCCAAGACCATAACCTTCGCGGCGCCTCCCTAGGTACATTGCTCAACTGCGAGCATGTATTACATCTGTGAACGCAGGACTCTAAGTCCGCATCGATACCGGGCCAGCACACGTGGGATCTGGCTATCGCTTTTATCATTACGATGCCTGGGTGGGTACTGTGGAGGTCATTGATGAAGGTGTCTCTGCCCTTCTTGGGGACCACTATTCAATTGCCCCACAGAAGGCAGTCCGCCTGTATAGACATTTCATCTTTTGCGCCGCTGGAACCGCATTATCTCTTCCTGCATTTCTATTGGGACACTGGACCAGCTCCCGAGAAGCACACAGCTTTTGACTGGAGATAATAAGAGGTCCTGGCTTGTCCAGGTTTTGCTCTGCCGGGCAGTGACGGGTGATTGCTCACTCTCAAATGCTTCCATAACCATGGCTAGATCTGCAGGCTGCGCCATTTCCACTGCCGTGGTGGGCAATGGCAGCCTACTGAAAGCATCAACGCAGTTTTCTGTGCCTGGTCTGTGGGGGATAGTGTAGTTCTATGTGGACAACGTGAGCGCCCATCTCTGGATGTGGGCTGAAGCATTGGTATTTATCCCTTTACACTCATAAAACAGGGATATAAGTGGCTTATGGTCAGTTTCCAATTCGAATTTTAGCCCAAACAGGTATTGATGCATTTTCTTTACCTCATAGACACACGCTAACACTTCTTTTTCAATCATGCTGTAGGCTCCCTCAGCCTTAGACAGACTCCTGGATGCATAAGCAATCGGTTGCAGTTTCCCGAAATCATTAGCTGTTGCAATACACACCCGACGCCATATGACGACGCATCACATGCTAGTACCAAACGCTTACATGGTTCATACAACACAAGCAATTTGTTTGAGCATAACAATTTTCTCGCTTTTACAAAGGCATTTTCTTGGCCTTTGCCCCAAACCCATTCACCCCCTTTTCATAGTAAGATATGTAGTGGTTCGAGCAGTGTGCTGAGACCCGGTAAGAAGTTACCAAAGTAGTTCAGGAGTCCCAGAAACGACCGCAGCTCCGTCACGTTCTGTGGCCTCGGTGCGTTCTCGATTGCTTCTGTCTTCACGTTGGTGGGCCTGATGCCATCCGCCGCAATCTTCCTTCCCAAGAACTCCACTTCAGGCACCAGGAAAACACACTTTGAGTGTTTTAACCTGAGCCCCACGCGGTTGAGTCGACTAAGAACCTCCTCCAGGTTCTGCAGGTGCTCAACTGTGTTCCGACCTGTGACCAAGATGTCGTCCTGGAAAACCACGGTATGCGGGACCAACTTCAGTAAACTTTCCATGTTTCTCTGGAATATCGCCGCCGCAGATCAGATTCCAAATGGGTATCTGTTATAAACAAAAAGACCTTTGTGTGTGTTGCTGCTGGTGAAGGCCTTCGATGATTCCTCAAGCTCCTGCGTCATGTAGACTGAAGTCAGATCCAGCTTCGTGAACATCTTTCCACCCGTCAGCGTTGCAAAGAAGTCGTCGGCCTTTGGTAGTGGGTATTGGTCCTGCAGGAAGAAACAATTGATAGTTACTTTGTAATCACCACAGATTCTGACGGTGCCGTCTCCCTTGAGGACTGGGACAATAGGACTGGCCCACTCGCTGAACTTGATCGGTGAAATGATGCCCTCTCTTTGCAGCCGGTCTAGCTCGATCTCTACCCTTTCTCTCATCATGTACGGTACTGCTCTTGCCTTGTGATGGATGGGTCGCGCTCTCAGAATTAGGTTGATCTGCACTTTTGCTCTTTGGAATTTCCCGATGCCTGGTTCGAACAGTGAAGGAAATTTGTTTAAGACCTGGGAACACAAAGTGTCGTCAGCGGGCGATAGTGCTCGGACATCGTCCCAGTTCCAGTGTATCTTTCTCAGCAAGCTCCTGCTGAGCAGCGTGGGACCAGCGCTCAGTACCACCCAGAATGGTAACTTGTGCACCGCTCCATTCTAGGAGACCTTTACGGTAGCACTGCCAATTACAGGAATCAGTTCATTATTGTAAATTCTTAGTTTCGTGCGAACTGGAGTTAGGACTGGCCTTGAGGCCATGTTGCACAACAACCTTTCGAAAGTCTTTTTGTCCATGATGGACTGGCTTGCGCCCGTGTCCAGCTCCATTGACACTGGGAGTCCATTTAGTTCAACATTCAGCTTTATCGGGGGACAATTCGTGGTGAATGTGTGCACCCCATGTACCTCTGCCTCCTCTGTCTGAGGCTCTGGTTCATTGTGATCCTCTGTGGATCTGTACTCCTCTGCAACATGGTGGTTTGCAGGTTTAGCAGGCTTTGCAGCTCGCCTGCACACTCGTTGGAGGTGTCCCATTGTTCCACAGCCCTTGCAAACGTACTCTTTGAATTGGCATGAATGGAAATGATGATCACCTCCACAGTACCAACAAGGTGTTAATGGCCTTGCATTCATCACCCTTGATGGTGGACTCTGAGTCATCTGTGAACGTGCAGCTGCAGGTATGTGTGACTTGCCCTATACGTTATGGTTCAAAAACAATATCACTTTGTTCACAGTACTTGTAGCAGCACTTGTGTGCTCAGAGATTTGTTTCATATTGTCACTGGTGGCAATGAGCGCCTGGGCTATCGCTGTGGCCTTACTCAAGGTTGGGGTCTCTACAGTCAAAAGTTTGTGAAGTATGGTTTCGTGGCCAATGCCAAGTATGAAAAAGTATTTGAGCATGTGCTCAAAATGTCCTTCAAATTCACAATGTCCTGCAAGGCTTCTTAGCTCAGCGACATAACTAGCTTTCAGACCTTTTGTAGGTGTAGAACCGGTACCTTGCCATCAGAACGCTTTCCTTCGGGTTCAAATGCTCTCGGACCAGTGTGCACAAATTGCCGTACGATTTCTCCGTGGGTTTCGCTGGAGTGAGCAGATTCTTCATGAGGCCATACATTGGTGCCCCACAGACGGTGAGGAGGATCGCCCTTTGTTTGGCAGCGCTTTCTTCCCCATCTAGCTCGTTGGCCACGAAGTATTGGTCGAGTCGTTCCACAAATGTTTCCCAATCATCTCCCTTCGAGAATTTCTCCAGGATGCCCATTGTTCTCTGCATCTTTGGGTTCGTTATCTGTATCTCATCGCCAGTTGTTGAGTATGGAGAAAGAGTCAGACTGAACACTGTGAGCTCAAAGTAAAGTGTGACCTTAGTCTTTTATTGCAGGTCTCCAGAGTGCCTCTCCAACCTGTGAAGCCTCCTTAAATACCTGTGCTCCCAAGGGATTATGGGATCCCTTGGGACTCCAGGAGATGAGCTCTCTGGTGGCTGTACAGAGTAAATACAAGTCCACATATATAGCACTTATGATGGAGGGAAGGTCATTAATGAGACAGCTGAAGATAGTTGGGCCTAGGACACTGCCCTGAGGAATTCCTGCAGCAAAGTCTTTGGACAACAACTATCTTTCTTTGTGCTAAATACATCTCCAGCCAGTGGAGATTTTTCCCCCGATTCACCTTGATTTCAATTTTACTCGGACTCATTCATGTCACACTCGGTCACATGCTGCCTTGATGTCAGGGGCAGTCACTCTCACCTCAGCTCTCAAATTCAGCGTTTTTGTCCATGTTTGGACTAAGCCTGGAATGAGGTCTGGAGCCAAATGATCCTGGCGGAACCCAAACTCAGTATCGGTGAGCAGATTGTTAGTGAGTAAATACTGCTTAATAGCACTGTTGACAACATCTTGCATCACTTTGCTGATGATTGAGAGTAGACTAATGGAAAAGTAATTGGCCGGATTGGATTTATCCTGCTTTTTGTGGACAGGACATACTTCGGCAGTTTTCCACATTGTCAGGTAGTTACCAGTGTTGTAACTGCACTGGGACAGCTTGGCTAGAGGTGAGGTTAGTTCAGGAGCACAAGTTTTCAGCCAGCATGTTTTCTGGGCCCATAGCATTTGCTGTATCCAGTGCGCTCATCCATTTCTTGACATTGGGTGGAGTCAATAGAATTGGCTGAAGACTGACTTCTGTGATGGTGAGGACCTGAGGAGGAGACTCATATGTATCATCCACTCGGCACTTCTGGCTGAAGATGGTTGCAAATGCTACAGGCTTATCTTTTGCACTCACGTGCTGGGCTCCACCATTATTGAGGATGAGTATATTCATGGAGCCTCTTCCGCCCGTTAGTTGTTCAATTGTCCACCACCATTCACGACTGGATGTGATAGGACTGCAGAGTTTTGATCTGATCCGTTGATTGTGGGATTGCTTAACTCTGTCTATAGCATGCTGCTTCCATTGTTTAGCATGCATGTAGACCTGTGTTGCAGCTTCACCAAGTTGGCACCTAATTTTTAGGTATGCCTGATGTTGCTCCTGGTATGCTCTTCTGCACACCTCATTGAACCAGGTTGATCCCTGTCTTGATGGTAATGGTAGAGGGAGGAATATGCTGGGCTATGGTGGTGGAATACAATTCTGCTGCTGCTGATGGCCCACAGCACCTCATGGATATCTAGTTTTGAGCTGCTAAATCGGTTCTGAATTGATCCAGTGGTAATGCCACACAACACGATGGAGCGTGTCCTCTATATGAAACATAGAAAATAGGTGCAGGAGTAGGCCATTCGGCCCTTCAAGCCTGCACCATCATTCAATAAGATCATGGCTGATCCTTTACCTCAGTACCCCTTTCCTGCTTTCTCTCCATACCCCGTGATCCCTTTAGCCGTAAAGGCCATATCTAACTCCCTCTTGAATAACTGGCATCAACAACTTTCTGCAGTAGGGAATTTCACAGGTTAACAACTCTCTGAGTGAAGCAGTTTCTCCTCATCTTAGTCCTAAATGGCTTATCCCTTATCCTTAGTTTGTGTCCCCTTGTTCTGGACTTCTCCAACATCGGAAACATTCTTCCTTCATCTAACCTGTCCAATCCCGTCAGAATTTTATCTGTTTCTATGAGATCCCCTCTCATCCTTCTAAACTCCAGTGAATACAGGCCCAGCCGATCCAGTCTCTCCTCATGTATCAGTCCAGCCATCCCGGGAATCAGTCTGGTGAACCTTCGCTGCACTCCCTCAATAGCAAGAACATCCTTCTTCAGATTAGGAGACCAAACTGAACACAATATTCCAGGTGAGGCCTCACCAAGGCCCTGTACAACTGCAGTAAACCTCCCTGCTCCTATACTCAGATCTCCTAGCTATGAAGGCCAACATACCATTTGCCTTCTTCACCGCCTGCTGAACCTGCTTGCCAACTTTCAATGACTGATGTACCATGACACCAGGTCTTGTTGCATCTCCCCTTTTCCTAATCTGCCGTCATTCAGATAATATTCTGACTTTGTGTTTTTGCCACCAAAGTGAATAAACTCACATTTATCCACATTATACTGCATCTGCCATGCATTTGCCCACTCACCTAACCTGTCCAAGTCACCCTGCAGCCTCTTCGTGTCCTCCTCACAGCTCACACTGCCACCCAGTTTAGTGTCATCTGCAAACTTGTTGATATTACACTCAACTCTTTCATCTAAATCATTAATGTGAAGACGGGATTTTGTCTCCACAATGACTGTGCGGTGGTCACTGCTACCAATGCTGTCATGGAAATTGAAATGGGAATATACTTATTAGAGAGCACATTGTTACGAGGTCTCACTGCCTCTTCTTACCTTGGTTAATCTGGCAAGGTAATTTGAAATTATTTTGGCATTAATTTGCCATGTTGGGATTGGAAAGGCGGCACAGGTTACCGTGGCTACCTTGTTCCACTATGCCTGAACCTTTTCTTTTGTTAGTCTCATTCCCTCAGTACCAAATAATTATTCCCTCCTTTCTTATATTAGGGACAGAAACCTCTTTAGATGTATCAGTGAACTTTGGACTCTTCTCACTGCTATACCACTACTCAGGTAAAACTTCTTTGTAGCATTATTCAATGTCTTTGTTGAGCCCTGGCATCTAGGAAGCATCACACCACCTAATAGTATCTGTTCTCTGTTTCCCTTGAGCAATAACGTAATATCCAATCTGAATTTGGACATTTTGCAGTTCCATCCTTATTCACATCTTGTGCTGAAAATCTGTTTCTGGAGGCTCCATCTGTTTCTGCCTTCTCTTTTTACATGCCCTTGACTGCAAAAGCTTCTATAAATATGTGAAGAGAAAAAGATTAATGAAGACAAGCGTAGGTCTCTTGCAGTCGGATTCAGGTGAATTTATAATGGGGAACAAAGAAATGGCAGACCAATTGAACAAATATTTCGGCTCTGTCTTCACAAAGGAAGACACAAATAACCTTCCGAATGTACTAGGGGATAGTGGGTCTAGTGATAAGGAGGAACTGAAGGATATCCTTATTAGGCGGGAAATTGTGTTAGGGAAATTGATGGGATTGAAGGCCGATAAATCCCTGGGGCCTGATAGTCTGCATCCCAGAGTACTTAAGGAAGTGGGCCTAGAAATAGTGGATGCACTGATGATCATTTTCCAACAGTCTATCGACTCTGGATCAGTTCCTACGCACTGAAAGGTAGCTAATGTAACACCACTTTTTAAAAAAGGAGGGAGAGAGAAAACGTGTAATTATAGACTGGTTAGCCTGACATCAGTAGTGGGGGAAATGTTGGAATCAATCAATAAGAATGAAATAGCAGCGCATTTGGAAAGCAGTGACAGGATCGGTCCAAGTCAGCATGGATTTATGAAAGGGAAATCATGCTTGATGAATCTTCTGGAATTTTTTGAGGATGTAACTAGCAGAGTGGACAAGGGAGAACCAGTGGGTGTGGTGTATTTGGACTTTCAAAATGCTTTTGACAAGGTCCCGCACAAGAGATTGGTGTGCAAAATCAAAGCGCATGGTATTGGGGGTAAAGTACTGACATGGATAGAGAACTGGTTGGCAGACAGGAAGCAGAGAGTAGGGATAAACAGGTCCTTTCAGAATGGCAGGCAGTGACTAGTGGAGTGCCACAGGGCTCAGTGCTGGGATCCCAGCTCTTTACAATATACATTAATGATTTAGATGAAGGAATTGAGTGTAATGTCTTCAAGTTTGCAGATGACATTAAACTGGGTGGCAGTGTGAGCTGTGAGGAGGACGCTAAGAGGCTGCAGGGTGACTTGGACAGGTTAGGTGAGTGGGCAAATGCATGGCAGATGCAGTATAATGTGGATAAATGTGAGGTTATCCATTTTGGGGGCAAAAGCATGAAGGCAGAATATTATCTGAATGGCGGCAGATTAGGAAAAGGGTAGGTGCAACAAGACCTGGGTGTCATGGTCATCAGTCATTGAAGGTTGGCATGCAGGTACAGCAGGTGGTGAAGAAGGCAAATGGTATGTTGGCCTTCATAGCTAGGGGATTTGAGTGTAGAAGCAGGGAGGTCTTACTGCAGTTGTACATGGCCTTGGTGAGGCCTCACCTGGAATATTGTGTTCAGTTTTGGGCTCCTAATCTGAGGAAGGATGTTCTTGCTATTGAGGGAGTGCAGCGAAGGTTCACCAGACTGATTCTAGGATGGTGGGACTGACATATGAGGAGAGACTGGATCAACTGGAGTTTAGAAGGATGAGAGGGGATCTCACAGAAACGTATAAGATTCTGACGGGACAGGACTGGTTAGATGCGGGAAAAATGTTCCCAATGTTGGGGAAGTCCAGAACCAGGGGACATAGTCTTAGGATTAGGGCTGGACCATTTAGGAATGAGATGAGGAGAAACTTCTTCACTCAGAGAGTTGTTATCTGTGGAATTCCCTGCCGCAGAGAGTTGTTGATGCCAGTTCACTGGATATATTCAAGAGGGAGTTAGATATGGCCCTTACGGCTAAAAAGATCAAGAGAGAAAGCAGGAATGGGGTACTGAGGGAATGATCAGCCATGATCTTATTGAATGGCGGTGCAGGCTCGAAGGGCCGAATGGCCTACTCCTGCACCTATTTTCTATGTTTTTATGTTTCTATGTTTCATATGTTGCTTTCCACTGAACTGTCTGTCTCTATCTTGGCAATTACAACATTATTCAAAGAATCTTCGAGATACTTACCCCCTTGAGTATTGTGTGCAGTGTAATTGGTCTTCAAGCCTGGTAATTCTTTCCTGAGCAATTCAATCAATTAATTCTTCATGCCAGTTGACTCTGCATCTATTGCTGCTAACTTCTCTGATAAACAACCTAATAGCAGAGGAGCATCTTGGTCAGGAGGCTCAGCACCTATTTGTTGTTAATCAGCTGTCTCCTCTGTTATATATGTTATATATGTAAATCTGTAACTACCTTGTTTATCCACCAGAGGGCTCATCCCCTGGAGTCCCAAGGGATCCCACAATCCCTTGGGAGCACCTGTACATAAGGAGGCCTCACAGGCTGAAGAGGCATTCTGGAGACCGATAATAAAGGACTGCAGTCACATCTTACTTTGTGCTCAAGGTATCTGGTCAGACTCTTTATTCAATACATAACAATGGCAACGAGATACAGATGATGAACCCCACCGCAATGATGCAGAGAACAGTGGGCATCCTGGAGAAATTTTCGGAGGGAGATGATTGGGAAACCTTCATGGAGCGACTTGACCAATACTTCATGGCCAACGAGGTGGAAGGAGAAGTGAACGCTGCCAAATGAAGGGCAATCCTTCTCACCATTTGCGGGGCACCAACGTATGGCCTCATGAAAAATCTGCTTGCTCCAGCGAAACGCACAGAGAATTCATATGATGATTTGTGCAAACTGGTCTGGGAGCATCTAAACCCAAAGGAAAGTATTCTAATGGCGAGGTACCGGTTCTACACGTCCAAGAGGTCTGAAGGCTAGGAAGTGGCGAGCTACATCGCTGAGCTAAGACGCCTTGCAGGACATTGCGAATTTGAAGGAAACTTGGAGCACACGCTCAGGGACTTTTTTGTACTTGGCAATGGCCATGAAGTAATACTTTGCAAACCTTTAACTGTAGAGACCCCAACCTTGAGTAAAGCCATAGCGATAGCCCAGGCATTCATTGCCACCAGTAACAATACCAAACAAATCTCTCAGCACACGAGTGCTGCTGCAAGTACAGTGAACAAAGTAATGTTGTTTTCGAATCGTAATGTAAAGGGCAGGCCTCACATGCCTGCAGCTGCACATCCACAGATGTCTCAGAGTCCACCATCAAGGGTGGTGAATGCAAGGCCATTAACACCTTGTTGGTGCTGTGGGGGTGATCATCATTTCCATTCATGCCGCTTCTAAGGTACGTTTGTAAGGGCTGTGGAACAATGGGACACCTCCAACATATGTGCAGATGAGCTGCAAACCCTGCTAATCCTGCAAACCACCATGTTGTAGAGGAGGACAGATCCATGGTGGATCACGATGAACCAGAGCCTCAGACCGAGGAGGTAGAGGTATATGGGGTGCATGCATTTACCACAAAGTGTCCCCCGATAATGCTGAAGGTTAAATTAAATGGACTCCCGGTGTCAATGGAGCTGGACACAGGCACGAGTCAGTCCGTAATGAGCAAAAAGACTTTCAACAAATGGTGGTGCAGCAAGGCCTCAAGGCCAGTCCTGACTCCCATTCGTACTAAACTGAGAACTTAAACAAAGGAACTGATTCCCATAATCAGCAGTGCTACTGTAAAGGTTTCCTACGATGGAGCGGTGCACAAGTTATCACTCTGGGTGGTACCGGGCGATGGCCCATGCTGCTCAGCAGGAGCTGGCTAGGGAAGATACACTGGAATTGGGACGATGTCCGAGCGCTCTCGTTCATCGACGACACCTCATGTGCCCAGGTCCTAAACAAGTTCCCCTCGCTGTTCGAACCAGGCATCAGGAAGTTCCAAGGAGCAAAAGTACGGATCCACCTGATTCCGGGGGCGTGACCCATCTATCACAAGGTGAGAGCAGTACCGTACATGATGAGAGAGAGGGTGGAGATCGAGCTGGACCAGCTGCAACAAGAGGGCATTATTTCGCCGATCGAATTCAGTGAGTGGGCCAGTCCGATTGTTCCAGTCCTCAAGGAAGACGGCACCGTCAGAATCTGTGGTGATTACAAACTATCAATCGTTTCTCCCTGCAGGATCAATATCCACCACCAAAGGCAGACGACCTATTTGGGAGGAAAAACGTTCACAAAGCTGGACTTGACCTCGGCCTACATGACACAAGAGCTGCAGGAATCCTCGAAGGGCCTCACCTGCATCAACATGCACAAAGGTCTCTTCATTTACATCAGATGCCCGTTTGGGATTCGATGAGCCGCGGCGATATTCCAGAGGCACATGGAAAGCTTAATGAAGTCGATTCCACGCACCGTGTTCTTCCAGGATGACATCTTGCTGACAGGCCGGAAACCATCAAGCATCTGCATAACCTGGAGGAGGTTTTTAGTCGGCTTAATCGCATGGGGCTCAGGTTAAAATGCTCGAAGTGCGTTTTCCTGGCACCTGAAGTGGAGTTCCTGGGGAGAAGAATCACGGTGGACAGTATCAGGCCCACCAATTCAAAGATGGAGGCAATCGAAAATGCACCGAGATCGCAGAACGTGACGGAGCTGCGGTCGTTTCTAGGCCGCCTGAACTACTTTGGTAACTTCTTACCGGCTCTGAGCACACTGTTAGAATCACTGCACTCTTTACTGCGTAAAGAATATGGGGTAAAAGCCAAGAAAATGCCTTTGTAAAAGCTATAAAACTGTTATGCTCAAACAAATTGCTTGTGTTGTATGATCCATGTAAGCGTTTGGTACTAACATGTGATGCGTCATCATACGGTGTCAGGTGTGTATTGCAACAAGCTAATGAATCTTGGAAATTGCAATTGGTTGCTTATGCATTCAGAAGTCTGTCTAAGACTGAGAGGGCCTACAGCACGATCAAAAAAGGAGCGTTAGAGTGTGTTTATGGGGTAAAGAAAATGCATTAAAATCTGTTTGATCTCAAATTTGAATTGGAAACCGACCATGAGTCACTGATATCACTCTTTTCTGAAAGTAAGGGGATAAATACGAATGCATCGGCCCGCATCCAGAGAGGGGCGCTGATGTTGTCCGCATACAACTATGCCATCCGCCACAGGCCAGGCACAGAAAACTGTGCCGATGCTCTCAATAGGCTGCCATTGCCCGCCACAGGGTTGGAGGTACAGCCCGCAGATTTAGTTATGGTAATGGAAGCATTCGAGAGTGAGCAACCACCTGTTACCGCCCGACAGCTTAGAACCTGGATGAGCCAGGATCCATTACTGTCCTTAGTAAAAAAAACTGTGTGCTCCATGGGAGTTGGTCTAGTGTCCCTTTAGAAATGCAGGAAGAAATAAAGCCGTACCAGCGGCGCAAAGATGAAATGTCTATACAGGCAGACTGCCTTCTATGGGGTAATCGGGTAGTGGTACCAAAAAAGGGCAGGGACACTTTCATTAGTGATCTCCACAGTACCCACCCAGGCATTGTAATGATGAAAGCGATAGCCAGATCCCACGTGTGGTGGCCCGGTTTCGATGCAGACTTAGAGTCCTGCATGCACAAATTTAACACATGTTCACAGTTAAGCAATGCACCCAGGGAGGCGCCACTAAATTTATGGTCTTGGCCCTCCAAGCCGTGGTCTAGGGTCCATGTCGACTATGCAGGTCCGTTCTTGGGAAATATGTTCCTAGTGGTTGTAGATGCGTACTCCAAATAGATTGAATGTGAGATAATGTTGGCAAGCACGTCCGCTGCCACCATTGAAAGCCTGCGGGCCATGTTTGCCACGCACGGCCTGCCTGATCTCCTTGTGAGTGACAATGGGCCGTGCTTCATCAGTGCCGAGTTCAAAGAGTTCATGACCCGTAATGGGATCAAACATGTCACATCTGCCCCGTTTAAACCAGTATTCAATGGTGAGGCAGAGAGAGCAGTGCAAACTATCAAGCAGAGCTTGAAGAGGGTAACTGTAGGCTCACTGCAGACTCTCCTATCCCGAACCTTGCTTAGTTACCGCACAAGACCCCACTCGCTCACTGGGGTTTCCCCTGCTGAACTGCTCATGAAAAGGGCACTTAAGACAAGGCTCTCGTTGGGCCATCATGATCTACACGAACAGGTAGCGAGCAGGCGGCTTCAACAGAATACATATGATCGCGCAAATGTGTCACGCAAAATCGAGATTAATGATCCTGTATTTATGTTGAACTATGGACAAGGTCCCAAGTGGCTTCCCGGCACTGTCATGGCCAAAGAGGGGAGTCGGGTGTTTCTGGTCAAACTTTTAAATGGACTCACCTACAGGAAACACTTGGACCAAACCAAACTCAGATTTACGGACCATCCTGAGCAACCCACAATAGACTCTACCTTTTTGACCCTCCAACACACACCACCAGTGGCAACCGACCCAGCGGTTGATCACGAAGAAGAACCCATCGCCCTCAGCAGCCCAGCAGGACTCACCATACCCAGCAGCCCAGCAAGGCTACCTGCACAGCAGCCCAGCGAGGGCCCAACAAACGACTCACCAAAACTAGCATTTGCACCGAGACAATCAACCAGGGAAAGGAACGCCCCAGATTGACTCATGTTGTAAATAGTTACATTATTGACTTTGCGGGGGAGTGTTATATATGTAAACCTGTAAATACCTTGTGTAACTACCAGAGGGCTCCCTCAATCCCTTGGGAGCACCTGTACAAAAGGAGACCTCACAGGCTAGAGAGGCACTCTGGAGACCTGTAATAAAAGACTAAGGTCACACTTTACTTTGAGCTCACAGTACCTGGTCAGACTCTTTATTCAATACATAATATCCTCCATTATCAATGTATGCCACTCAGCTTAGGCAGAATAGAAAGTGTGTACAAAAGATCAATGTTTGTGTACAATGGGGGTGAGGTTCTTTGGGGCTTTTCTCACTCTTGTTGTAATTTTGCTGGAAACTCTATTTATGCGTGTAAACATGGTTTCCAAAAATCTTCCACTAAGGTTACAGCAGCAGAACAGAGAATTCCCAAGGAAATTTATCATCAATGTTTCAAAATAATAACCCTCACTGAGTGTGGCTTATTTTGGCTAGATTTTCTCCCATTGACAACAAATTGATGCAAAATCTAGTATAGCGCCAAACAAGATGGGATTGTTTTTTGTGCTTTCTTCCAAAGTTATATTCTTCAAATAGTGAGGCATCAACCACCCTTCCACTCAGTCATGTCTCCAGGCTCTTTTGGGTTAATTTTACTCTTTCTGGGATGCCTTAGGACAAAAATTAACTGAGCATGTTGAATCTTTTATAGTGTGCAGAAGCAAGGAAGAGAGTCATTGGGGATGACTAGGTGGCAGGGTGACAATAGAGTACCATCACAAAGTATTGAAAGGAATGGGTGAGCAAATTGCACATACGTTAGTCATAATTTTCCAAAGCTATCTAGATTTATAAATTATGCGATTGGATTAGAACATTTCAAATGTCAATCCATTACTTTAAATTGGGATGGAGAAATTCTGCCATACAATAACCATTTTTTGGGGTGCTAAACGGGCTCCTAAGCCTCTAATATGGTGGCAGGAAGAACACATAAGATCATAATAGTATAACACAAGGGGCTCAATTTTCTCCAATTATCTGTGCCTTTTTTTGATGTGCACCATTTTTTTTGGAGTAAGTTAAAATCGGCAAGTTTCCTCAAAGTTTCTGTGCCAGCATAATTAACTTAGCTACGATTTATTAAGCTACGACTTTTTGTGTGAACTGATGTCTGCGCCAGTTTTTAACATTTAAGCAAGTTTGGCCAACTTACATTTTTTCTGCAACGGTGTATATGACCACTCCCAAAACTCCTTCTGGGCACTTAACAAAAATCAGCGCTCATTACAAAATTGTTACAGAAAAACGCCATTGTTTTTAGACGAAGTTTTGGAGGGATTGAAGAAGGCATAGAATATGCATCATAAATCTTAATTTTTTTCAAAGTCTAAAGGGAGAAATAGGAAGTATAATGCAATTCTTGAATTTTTGATTTTTTTTCCAAAGTACCATCACCGAATGCCTCCTCACCGGGCTCGAGGGTCGAGCATCGTCCAGCAGAATAGCCCCCTTGCCCGGACACAGGACCTCGGGGCTCAGCTTCAAAAGAAGCCTGGGGGGTGGAAGCTGAGCCCCGTGTCCGGGCAAGGGAGAAATTCTGCCGGCCGATGCTCCAACCCTTGAAAGAAATCAAAAATTCAAGCATTGCATTACACTTTGTTGTCCCAAATGTCTTCATTGAATGCCTAGCTTCCCATTGTGAGCAAGTCTATTGCGCATGTGCAGACCAGGGTGTGGTCCATAATAGGGCATCCACCTTGGAGAAAGAGAGGGAAATAGAGGTGTGAGTGCTTTGTCCTATGGTTTTGAGGTTGTTGCAAAGCTACACTTTAATTATGGGGCCAATATTGATAATGCCATAACTCGTGCAAGCCTTCTGCATGATGGTGCTGTGGAGGAGAAGATTGATTAGACAGTATTACCTGAGAAACCTCAGAGCATGTAGATGATGAACAGGAGGCCTTACCCACATTGGATATATTGAGACAGGCATTCATACCTGCAGCTGAGTGAGGCAGACTGTGTGAGAAGGCTGCGTTTCCGCAAAAAAGTTGTAACCGAGATCCATGAGGTAATAAAAGCAGACATGCACCCTAGAAGCATCAGGAGGACGGCTTTGTTAGTTGAAGTAAAGGTTACAGCTGTACTTTCATTTTATGCAGCTGGATCATTCCAGGCCACAACTGGGGATGTGTGCGCCATTTCTCAACATACATTCGGCAGGTGACTGCTGCACTATGTGCCCAGAGGAATGACTACATAAAGTTCCCCATGATCACCGAGGCAATGCGTGATAGGGTTGTGGGCTTCTCCAGGATTGATGGCTTCCCCAAGGCACAAGGTTGTATTGATTGTACCCACATCACCTTGCGAGCACCTTTGGAGGATTCCGAGATGTACAGGAACAGAAAAGGCTTCCAGTTGATGAACGTGCAGCTCATCTGTGACGAAATGCATCACATCATGGTAATTGATTCGAAATACCCTAGGAGCACCCATGATGCCTTCATTATACGCGAGAGTGCTATATTTGCCATGTTTCAGCATCAGCTAGAATGACAGAGCTGGCTGCTGGGGGACAAAGAGTACGGCCTCACCACCTGGCTCATGACGCCCCTACACATAGCCCGGACAGAAGCTAAGCGGGAATGCAAAATGTCGCACATTGCAACGCACAGCATAATAGAGAGGACCATTGGCATCTTGAAGCAGCGTTTCCGATGCCAGCACCATTCCAGAGGCTACTTGCAATACTCCCCTGAGATTGTCGGTCAGTTCACGGTTGTCTGCTGCATGCTGCACAACTTAGCCATCATGAGGCAACAGCAGCTGGTAGTAGAAGACCCACCTGAGGTGAGAGTGGCTGATGATGAGGCAGAAGATGTAGATGACAAGGAGGAGGAGGATGAGGAAGCCATGCAACTACCTGAACCCGCAGCACGATGGCAGAGGAGGGTAGGCGGTTGTGCCCCTGTACCGATTGCTCGAGCCTTGTACCAGTAGCTCATCCATAAATGCTTTGCTGCCTGAAGGCTCAGCGGAACTATTCAAAATGGACCATGTTTACTGTTTTGACCTGTTCCGTAATGTTGTGTTGTGTTAATAATGGAACAAATGATGTAAATGATTCAGCTTTAACTTAAAATATATTTTATTCAAAATTTTAACATATGTTTGTATTTAACTTTAATAAAAATATTCTTGTATCAGCTTTAAACTATTCAGTTAAGATCACTTACAAACTTTTAAACTTGTAAATTTACATCACTTACAAAAACTTTTAATTTGAGAACAGTTACAACAATAATAATAACAGCAACAACAACAGCAGCAAACAAAGGCTGCACCCATCTCTCTTTCACCTTATTATAAGACCGCTCGCTGTGCTTGGTCTTGGTGACTCTACCCCTGCCCGCAGGCGGTAGCGCAGCATTTCTCATGTTGGTACCAAGCTTATTCTTTCGAGCATCTCGGGTAATGCACACTTCTTGTTGCGGGGGGCGGGGGGGGGGGGGGAGGCGGGGGGTGGGCAGGCGGTAATGTGGAAGGCCCAGCTTGGGCCACTTCAGAGGTTGGTCTGGGGATTGGAGTGGGAGTGGCAGTCAATTCTGTCAATGGCCGCAGGGTCTGGGCGTGTTCCCTTATTGCAGCAATTACCTCTGACATTCCCTCCCTCATGTGCACCAACAGTGTATCAGCTACCTGAAACATTCCCTCCTTAATGTTCACCGACAGTATATCAGCTACCTGCGACATTCCATCCCTAATGTACCTGAACAGTGTTCCCATTTCTCACAAGAGTATTGTTACTTCTCCTTACAGTCCCGATACCTCATGACCCTCCCACTAATGATGTCCAGGAGTGATTACGTAAGCTCTCCCCACTCATTGCCAGCATCTGAACCACATCTGAACCACATCTGTTACATCCTGCATCTCACGTCAGTGTTGTCGAGCTCCCCTTCTCCTCCTCACCCTGGGCGTGGCTCACTGCACCCCACTGGGACCCACAGCCTTGGACGGTGGGGCCCTGGGCATGGCTCGCTGCACCTCACTGGAACCCATAGTCTCGGACAGTGTGAAACCAGGAAATGTCCCAACACTCGCACCACTCAGGAAAGGGACTGTCACCTCAATATGCGGCACCAGCACCTCTTCCAGAGTGAGTACAAGAGTCGGGGCTTCATCCTCCCCCTCACCCCCATGCTCTTGGTCTGCAAGGTCGGATTGGAAGATGTTCTCCTCTTCACGCTCTCCACATCTGAATCTTCTTCTGCATCAGCTTCAGCTTCGCCAGGGTTGGTCTCAAGTTCTGCAAAATATAACAGAACAGACAAATGGTTATCAGCAGAGGAGGGGGCAGGGTGACATGAGTAGGCTCACACAGTGCAGGCAACAGGCTGATTTGAAGGACCACGATGAATGATAGCACATTGCATCAACCGAAGCATAGCTGATGGAAACATCCCCATGAATCGAAGCATAGCTAGCCCGCACCGTATTTAATATTTAGCAAAGCCTGACTGTGGAATTTGCAGGACTTACCCTCTCCCTCGAGTGTGGGCCCAGCTTGTGCAGTGGTGGTTGCTTTTCTCCAGGTAGGTCCCATCAAAGTAGTGACCCTCTCTTCCATGAGTGTCAGTAGTTGCAGATTTGCCGGGCCTCTTCCTGTTAGAGTTCTCTCTCTTTTGTTGTGTGCCACTTTCCTCTACAAAGGTGAAAATATAACTTTTTAGAGAGGGTGTCTTTCTGCTGGGTGGAACATACAGATGGTCACATTTACAATTGCAATTCCAGTGAATAAATGAAAATATTACTTACACTAACTACTTGACCAAGGTCCTGTCACTTCTTTCTGCACTGGCCTCCGGACCTCGGGGTGGTCACCATTGCACAGTAATCTTGTGAATGTTGGTTCCAGTGTTTCTTCATTTCTTTTGGTGAAACTTTTATATTTACCTCTGCTGGTGTCCAGCTCATGCCATCTGGCCTCAATTACAGTAACCAGGGCCTCCACTTCGTCCTGTGAGGAATTCTTGGTTTTTGAACCGCTCTGATTTATTGCACTCAAAATAAAAGTTCTCACACACAACTAGCTCTTTAAAAATAGCTGAAAGCAGACTGGAAGTTGTACTGGGCATGCGCGCCCATACCAGTCACATAGAAAATGTATTTTTTTTTTCCCCGCATGTGCAGAAGGGGGGGGTATCCTTTCTTCGGCGCAGACCTTAGGCTCCACCCCCAAAGCTAAAGGATGGCAGCGCAGCACCAATTTCAAAAATTAGAATGGGGAAACTGTAAAGTTTCTTTTTTGGCATAGTCGGGCCCCCAAAAATTGGGCGTAACTCTTCAAATATGCCAAAAACAGCATTGGGGAAAATTGAGCCCATGCTTATTAAATGATGGAAATTTCACGCCCGCCATAATGGTAAAAGCCAAATTATGCAAATAAAAGGGGGCTAACATCTAATTGAAGCCTCCACTGCAAGATTGGTTTGCCCAGAGTAAGCCAATGTATTCATAAAAATCTGGTCACATATCATAGGCAGTCCCTCGGAGTTGAGGATGACTTGCTTCCACACTAGAAATTAGTTCTCAGGTGACTGAAGAGTCCAATGCGGGACCTACAGTCTCAGGTGGGGCAAACAGTGGTTGAAGGAACGGGTGGGTGGGGTGCCTGTGTAGCCACATGCTCCTTCCGCTGTCGATGCTTGGCTTCAGCTTGCTCTTGACGAAGAGACTTGAGGTGTTCGACGCCTTCCTGGATGCTTTTCTTCCACTTTGAGCCAGGGATTCCCAGTTGTCAGTGGGGATGTTACAATTTTTCAAGGAGGTTTTGAGGGTTACCTTGAAGTGTTTCCTCTGCCCAACTGCCATGTCAGAGCTCAGAGTAGAGCACTTGTTTTGGGAGTCTCGTGTCAGGCATGTGGGCAGTGTGGCCCATCCAGCAGAGCTGATCGAGCTTGGTCAGTGCTTCGATGCTGGGGATATTGGCCTGAGCGAGGACACTGACGTTGGTGCGCCGATCCTGCCAATAGATTTGCAGGATCTTGGAGGCAGCTTTGGTGGTACTTCTCCAGTGTTGTGAGGTGCCTGCTGTACATAGTCCATGTCTCTGAGCCATATAGGAGGGCGGGTATCACCACTGCTCTGTAGACCATGAGCTTGGTGCCGGGTTTGAGGTCCTAGTCTTCAAACACTCTCTTCCTCAGGTGACTGAAGACTGCACTGGCACACTGAAGGTGGTGTTAGACCTTGTTGTCGATGTCTGCCCTTGTTGACAGTAGGCTCCCAAGGTATGGAAAATGGTCCACGTTGTCCAAGGCCTCGGTGTGGATTTTGATAATCGGGGGGGGCTGTGCTGTCTGGCAGGGGTAGGTTGGTAGAGACCTTTATCTTACGGTTTAGTGTAAGGCCCATGCTCTCATGTGCTTCGGTGAAGGTGTTGACGATGGCTTGGAGTTCGGCCTCCGAGTGTGCACAAACGCTGGCATCGTCTGTGTACTGTGGTTCAATTGTGGAGAATGGGATGACCTTGGATCTGGCCTGGAGCTGGTGGAGGTTGAACAGATTCCCATTTGTCCTATAATTTTGCTCCACTCCAGCGGGAGCTTGCCAAGCGTGAGATGGAACATTGCAGCAAGGAAGATCGACAAGAGTGTTGGTGCGATGACACAGCCTTACTTGACCCCTGTCCGACGTGGAATGGGTTTGTTGGTCAGGATCATGGCTTGCATGTCATCGTGGAGCAGGCGGAGAATGGTGACAAATTTTGAAGGCAGCCAAATCTGAGGAGGACGTTCCATAATCCCTCATGGTTGACAGTGTCGAAGGCTTTTGTGAGGTCGAAGGCGGCCATGTAAAGGGGTAGTGCTGTTCCCTGCATTTCTCTTGTATCTTCCGCATGGTCTAACGAGGTTTACACTGGGGTGACAGGGTGACAATAGAGTACCACTCCAGAGCAGTCCTTAAACCAAAAGGTGAGATTTTAAAATATAGTTACCTAATGTTTAGCCAGGAGGAGCAGTAGCCAGTCAGCTTTCCGATCACCTCCTTCCCAGTCCCCAATAATCGCTTATCTAAGGGCTGCTGCTGGCATCACATGGTCTGATCTTGCATGCCACTTTACTGGCGAGGTCACGGGTTTGGGAGGTGCTGCCGAAGAAGCCGTGGCAAGTTGCTGCAGTGCATTTTATAGATGGTACACATGGTGTGATGGTGGTGGAGGGAGTGAATAATGAAGGTGGTTAATCATGTGCCAATCAAGCAGGCTGCTTTGTCCTGGATGGTGTTGAGCTTCTTGAGTATTTTTGGAGCTGCACTCATCCAGGCAAATGGAGAGTAGTTCATCACACTCTTGCCTTGTGCCTTGTAGATGGTGGAAAGGCTTTGGGGAGTCAGGAGCTGAGACACTCGCCACAGAATACCCAGCCTCTGCCCCACTCTTGTTGCCACAGTGTTTAAATAGTTGGTCTCGTTAAGTTTCCTGGGGCTGTGATGATTGATTTCCAAAACCACAACCATCTTCCGTTGTGCTAGGTATGGCTCCAGACAGTGGAGAGTTTCCCCCCTGATTCCCATTGACTTCAATTTTACTAGGGCGCCTTGATTCCACACTCAGTCAAATGCTGCCTTCATATCAAGGGCAGTCACTCACACCTCACCTGTGGAATTCAGCTCTTTTGTCCATGTTTGGACCAAGGCTGTAACGAGGTCTGGAGCTGAGTGGTCCTGGCAGAATCCAAACTGAGCATTGGTGAGCAGGTTATTGGTGAATATGTACAGCTTGATAGCACTGTCGACGACACCTTCCATCACTTTGCTGATGATTGAGAGTAGACTGATCGGGCGATAATTGGCCGGATTGGATTTGTCCTGCTTTTTGTGGACAGGACCGAGCTAGGCAGTTTTCCACATTGTCGGGTAGCTGCCAGTGTTGTAGCTGTACTGGAACGACTTGGCTAGAGGCACAGCTACTTCTCAAGCATGTCTTGAGCACAACAGCTGGGATATTGTTGGGGCCCATAGCCTTTGCTGTATCCAACGCATTCAGCCGCTTCCTCATATCACGTGGAGTGAATCGAGTTGGCTGAATACTGGAGAAGGCCGATATGGATCATCCATGTGGCACATCTGGCTCAAGCTGGTTGCAAACGGTTCAGTCCCGTCTTTTGCACTTGCGTGCTGGGCTTTGCCATCATTAAGGATGGGGATATTCAGAGGTCCTCTTCCTCCTGTTAGTTTTTTAATTGTCCACCACCATTCATGACTGAATGTGCCAGGACATAGAAATATACAAAATAGGAGCAGTAGTAGGCCATTCAGCCCTTCGAGCCTGCACCGCCATTCAATATGATTATGGCTGATCCTCTATCTCAACACCATATTCCTGCTTTCGCCCCATACGCCTTGATGCCTTTTGTGTCTAGAAATCGATCTATCTCCTTCTGAAATATATTCAGTTACTTGGCCTCCACAGCCTTCTGTGGTAGAGAATGCAACAGGTTCACCACCCTCTGAGTAAAAAAATTTCTCCTCATCTCGGTCCTAAATTTCCTACCCCGTATCTTGAGATTGTGACCCCCTTTGTTGTTGACTTCCCAGCCAGGAGAAACATCCTCCCCACATCCAGTCTGTCCAGCCCCGTCAGAATTTTATAAATTTCAATGAGATACCCTCTCATTCTTCTAAACTCTCGTGAATACAGCCTAGTCGACCCAATCTCTCCTCATACGACAGTACTGCCATCCCAGGAATCAGTCTGGTGAACCTTCGTTGCGCTCCCTCTATGGCAATAATATCCTTTCATAGGTAAGGAGACCAAAACTGCACACAACTCCAGGTGTGGTCTCACCAAGGTCCTGTATAACTGTAGTAAGACATCCTTGCTCCTGTACTCAAATCCTCTTGCAATGAAGGCCAGCATACCATTTTTCTTCCTAATGGTTTGCTGCACCTCATGTTTGCTTTCAATGACTGATGTACAAAGACACCCAGGTCCCTTGTACATCGACATTTCCCAAGCTATCACCATTTAAATAATACTTTGTCTTTATGTTTTTCCTACCAAAGTGGATAATTTCACATTTATCCACGTTATACTGCGTCTGCCATGTGTTTGCCCACTCACTCTACCTATCTAAATCACCTTGCAGCGTCTTTGCAGCCTCCTCACAACTCACAATCCCACCTAGTTTTGTGTAGTCAGTAAACTTGGAAATATTACATTTGGTTCCCTCATCCAAATATATATATATATATTTTTTTTTTTAATAGCTAGGGTCCAAGCACTGATCCCTGTGGTACACCACCAGTCACTGCCTGTCAGCCTGAAAAAGACCCATTTATTCCTACTCTCTGTTTCCTGTCAGTTAACCAATTTGAATCCATGCCAATATATTATCCCCAATCTTATGTGCTTCAATTTTGCACACTAATCTCTTGTGGGACTTTATCATAGGCCTTCTGAAAATCCAAATACACTACATCCACTGGTTCTCCCTTATCTATTCTATCAGTTACATCCTCAAAAAACTCCAGTCGGTTTGTCAAACATGATTTTCCTTTCATAAATCCATGTTGATTTTATTTAATCCCGTTGATATTTTTTAAGTGTCCCCTTATCACATCCTTTATAATAGACTCTAACATTTTCCCTACTACTGATGTTAGGCTAACCGGTCTCTCTCTTCCTCCTTTTTTTAAGTTGTGGGGTTACATTTGCCACCCTCCAATCTTCAGGAACTGTTCCATAACTATAGAATTTTGGAAGATGACAACCAATGCATCCATTATTTCCATGGCTACCTCTTTCAGTACTCTGGGATGCAGATTATCAGGCCCTGGGGATTTATCGGCTTTCAGTCCCAATAGTTTCTCCAGCACTATTTTCTTACTAATAATCATAATTTCCTTTTAATTCCTTTTGCTCACGAGACCCTTGGTTCCCTAACATTTCTGTGATGTTATTTGTATCCTCTTCCGTGAAGACAGAACTAAAGTATTTATTTAATTGTTCTGCCATTTCCTTGTTCCCCATTATAAATTCTCCCATTTCTGACTGTAAAGGACTTACATTTGTTTTCACTAATCTTTTTCTTTTGACATACTTATAGAAACTTTTGCAGTTGGTTTTTATGTTCCTTGCAAGTTTACTGTCATACTCTATTTTCCCCCTCTTAATCAATCTCTTGGTCCTTTTTTGCTGAATTCTAAATTGCTCCCAATCCTCAGGCTTGCTACTTTTTCTGGCAATTTTGTATAACTCCTCTTTGGATTTCTTTTGTTAGCCATGGTTGGGTCACTTTTCCTTTTGAGTTTTTGTGCCAGAAAGGAATCTATAACTGTTGTAATTCATGCATTCGTTCCTTAAATGTTAGTCATTGCCGATCCACCATCATGCCTTTTAATGAATCTTCCCAATCTATCATAGCCAATTCATACCTCATACCTTCGTAGTTTTCTTTGTTTAGATTTAGCACCCTAGTTTTGGATTGGACTACTTCACTTTTCATCTTAATAAATAATTCGATCATGTTATGGTCACTCTTCCCTAAAGGACCCCATAAAACAAGACTGTTAATTAACCCCTTCTCATCGCACAATATCCAATCTAGAATAGCCTGTTCCCTCGTAGGCTGCTCAACATACTGGTCTAAAATTCCATCACATACACACTCCAGGAATTCATCCTCCACAGTATGGATTACTAATTTGGTTTGGCCAGTCTTTATGTGCATTAAAGTCACCTACGATTACTGTAGTACCCTTGTTACATGGATCTCTAATTTCCTGTTTGATGCCGTCCCCTACACTACCACTACTGTTTGGAGGCCTATAGACAACTCCCAACAATGTTTTCTGCCCCTTGGTGCTCCTTAGCTCCACCCAGACGGATTCTACATCTTGATTTTCTGAGCCAATATCCTTTCTCACTCTTGCTCTGATTTCATCCTTTACCAACAAGGCCACATCACCCCCTTTTCCTTTTTGCCTGGTCCTTCCTAAATATCGAATATCCTTGGATATTCATTTCCCAACCCTGGCCACCCTGCAACCATGTCTTCGTAATTGCAACTATATCGTATCCGTTTACATGTATTTGTGTTGTTAATTCATCTACCTTACTACGAATGCTTTGTGCATTCAGATACAGTGCTTATAAATTTGTCTTTTTAACATTATTAGACATCTCAACATTATTTTGTACTATAGCCCAATTTGTTGCTATTATCGCTATTTTTTCTTACCTGGACCATATTTGTTAGGGCACTCTTGTGTTTGTATGCTCTGTCCCTTCCTGCCATAATCTGGTTATCATTACCACAATCACTTTCCTGCATTGCTTCCTTTTCTTTTCTCTTTAGCATTTTAGATTTCTCTCCAATGGGACCCTCCCCAGCCCCTCCCTTATTTAGTTTAAAGCCCTATCTACTTCCCTAGTTATTCGATTTGCAAGAACTCTGGTCCCAGCATAGTTCACATGTAGTCCGTCCCCACCGAACAGCTCTCTCTTTCCCGAGTATTGGTGCCAGTACCCCATGAATCGAAACCCACTTCTCCCACACCAACCTCTGAGCCATGCATTCATCTCCTTGATTCTATGCCAATTTGCTTGTGGATCAGGTAATAAACCTTTGTGGTTCTGCTTTTCAATTTAGTCTCTAGCTGCTCAAACTCTCTCAGCAGAACCTCTTTTCTTAGTCCTACCTATGTCATTAGTACCTACGTGTACCATGACAACTGGATCCTCCCCATCCCACTCCAAGTTCGTGTCCAGCCCAGAAGAGGTGTCCTTTACTCTGGCACCGGGTAGGCAACACAGCCTTCGGGACCCATGCTCTCAGCTGCAGAGAACCTTATCTATCCTCCCAACTACACTGTCCCCTACTACAACCACCATCCTCTTTACTCCCCCTACTTGAATGGCTTTCTTCACCACAGTGCATTGGTCAGTCTGCTCATCCATCCTGCAGGCTGCACACTTGTCCACAATGGTTGCAAGAACCTCAAATCTATTGGACCATTGCAGGGACTGAGGCTCCTGCAATACTACCTCCGGGATCCCCGTATCTGCCTCATTCGCAGACACACCCTTCTGTCCCTGACTACGTGTCATTTCTAAAGTATTTAGAAACATAGAAACATAGAAAATAGGTGCAGGAGTAGGCCATTCAGCCCTTCTAGCCTGCACCGCCATTCAATGAGTTCATGGCTGAACATGCAACTTCAGTACCCCCTTCCTGCTTTCTCGCCATACCCCTTGATCCCCCTAGTAGTAAGGACTTCATCGAACTCCCTTTTGAATATATTTAGTGAATTGGCCTCAACTACTTTCTGTGGCAGAGAATTCCACAGATTCACCACTCTCTGGGTGAAGAAGTTTCTCCTCATCTCGGTCCTAAATGGCTTACCCCTTATTCTTAGACTGTGACCCCTGGTTCTGGACTTCCCCAACATTGGGAACATTCTTCCTGCATCTAACCGGTCTAAACCCGTCAGAATTTTAAACGTTTCTATGAGGTTCCCTCTCATTCTTCTGAACTCCAGTGAATACAAGCCCAGTTGATCCAGTCTTTCTTGATAGGTCAGTCCCACCATCCCGGGAATCAGTCTGGTGAATCTTCGCTGCACTCCCTCAATAGCAAGAATGTCCTTCCTCAAGTTAGGAGACCAAAACTGTACACAATACTCCAGGTGTGGCCTCACCAAGGCCCTGTACAACTGTAGCAACACCTCCCTGCCCCTGTACTCAAATCCCCTCGCTATGAAGGCCAACATGCCATTTGCTTTCTTAACCGCCTGCTGTACCTGCATGCCAACCTTCAATGACTGATGTACCATGACACCCAGGTCTCGTTGCACTTCCCCTTTTCCTAATCTGTCACCATTCAGATAATAGTCTGTCTCTCTGTTTTTACCACCAAAGTGGATAATCTCACATTTATCCACATTATACTTCATCTGCCATGCATTTTCCCACTCACCTAACCTATACAAGTCACTCTGCAGCCTCATAGCATCCTCCTCGCAGCTCACACTGCCACCCAACTTAGTGTCATCCGCAAATTTGGAGATACTAATTGAATCTAGAGAGTGTGGCTGCATCCTGGAGCAAAAGGTCCAGATAACCTCCTCCCTGATGTCTTGCAATGTTTGCAGCTCAGACTCCAGCTCCTCAACTCGGAGCCGAAGTTCGTCGAGCTGTCAACACTTACCGCAGATGTAGTCGCCCTTGACCAAAACATCCAGAAGCTCCCACATATTGCAGCAGCAACACATCTCCTGTTTTCCCATTATTTAATTTAATTAATTAGTTTAGTGTTAATCAAAGTATTTACCTTATGTAGTGGATTAAATTAGTTAAATCAATAAATATTAGCTTTTAGAATTTGGTCCAAAAACCATAGGGTAGTAATAGTAGGAGATTTTAACTATCCAAATATTGATTGGGACAAATTTAGTGTGAAGGGTATAGAGGGTGCAGAATTCTTGAAATGCATTCAAGAGAACTTTTTTAGTCAGTATGTAGCAAGCCCAACACGAGAGGGGACAGTCTTGGATTTAGTTTTGGGGAATGAAGCTGGACAGGTTGAAGGGGTATTAGTGAGAGAGCACTTGGGTGCCAGTGACCATAATTCAGTCAGATTCAAGTTGGTTCTGGATAAGGACAAGAATAGACCTGGAATAAAAGTTTCGAACTGGGGAAAATCTAAGGAGTGATTTGGCCATAGTGGACTGGAAACAGCTACTTGTGGGTAAATCAGTGTCGGAACAGTGGGAGGCATTCAAGGAGGAGATCCGGAAGGCTCAGGCCAAACATGTGCTCTTAAAGAAAAAGGCTGGGAAAAATAATTCTAGAGCCCCTTGGATGTCGAGGGACTTACAGGGGACGATTAAGAAAAAAAACGGACGCTTATGTCATATACCAATGACTAATTACTATAGAATCTTTAGAGGAATATAGAAAGTTAAGAAGCAAAATTAAAAGGAATGCTAAGAGAGAGCACGAGAAATTCTTGGCCAGTAAAATTAAAGGAAAACCTTAAGACGTTCTATAAATATATTAAGAGTAAGAGGATAACTAAAGAAAGAGTAGGGCCTATTAGAGACCATGGGCTAGAACCTCCAATTTTGAGCTTAGCGCCCAAAAATGGGAGTTATTTCTGGTGTGGGTGTTAAAAAACGGTTTTCAGATCGCCAGCTTCTCGCCCATTCTTAAAACACCTAGTTTACATTTTTGAAAATGAGCGTTAACACAAGTGATATGAAATGGGCGGTGGTAGCGTTAAATTTTTCTGATCTTCTGCTGAAAAGTGTGACCGTCCTTAGCAACGGCATGGCAATGCTCCATTTCCACAATTCTGGAGGTCAAGGGTCACTGTGACATGTGCAGAAGAGGAGACAGAGAGAGAGAGAGCTCAGAGGGACTGAAAGCATGTGTGGCTGTGATGTGTGCTTGTCTGGCTATTGTGGGAGAAATGACAGAGATTCACCAGCAGCAAAAAGCCCACTAAGCACCAAGAACATAATTGGCACCGAGTTTTTGTCCAAACAAATAACATATAAAATGAAAGGGATGGAGGAAGCCCTGGAGCTGGTAGCCAGGAACAGTGGTGGCAGAGGGCTCCCAGTGGTCCCGGAGCACCGCACTGCACCCCAAGGTGACGCATCCCCATTGCCAATCACACAAAAGCCAGCAGCAACATCTTGCTTATGGCTCGGAGCATGCTCCCACCTCAGGACTGTCCTTTCCCATATCCGTCCAAGCAGCGCTTTGGCCATTCCCCCCTCCCCCTTGCCCCCCCACATGAAGCATCGTCTGAGGACCTCCTCGGCCAGGCAGCTTGGAGTCAGGAGGGGAAGGGGAAAGGGTAGAGGTGGGGAGGAGAAGCAGGGAGTGGGCGGGGGGGTGGGGAGGGGAGGGGGGTGGCTGGTCTGGGGGTGGGAGGAGAAAGGGTTGGTTTGTACAGAAATACTGATGATTTCAGACTAATGTTCAGTTTAAATGTTTTTTATTTAACAAAACCTTGTATCACATTGGTTCAGATAGCTGCACTATTACACACTGGTGATTCCTTAACATCAAAGGGTATAATCACACTTAACTTCAATCAACTTAAACTTTAACTGTCACCAAGGTGATGCATGACCTGCACACCCAGCAGTGTGTCAGCCTTGTAAATAACACCAACGTTCTTTCAGGCAAAGTGATCATTGATGAGCTCCTGATGTAAGGGTCTTGCAGCTATCATGCCATCATGCACCCTTTCATGTGGTCTACAGGGGGGCAGGGTCATGGCTTCAGCGTCAGCCTGATTGGCTGGCCGAATGTCAGCATCCACCTCTTCGTCCTCCTCTTCCTCTCTCTGGTGAGGTGGACTGACAGGCTCATCAGGCAATTCTTGTCCCCTCCTGATAGCTAAGTTGTGTAGCATGGAGCAGACCACCACGAATTGAGCTACCTACTCAGAGTGGTATTGGAGCTCGCCTCCTGAGTGGTCCAGGCATCTGAAGTGCTGCTTCAGCACTCCAATGGTTTTCTCAACGATATTGCGAGTTGCTCTCGTTGTATTGCCTCTCGGCCTCGGTGTGAATGTCACGCAGCAGGGTCATCAGCCAGGTGGCGAGGCCATATCCTTTGTCCCCAAGCATCCAGCATTGTTCTTGTGGCTCATTGTTAAACAAGTCAGATACAATGCTCTCACGCAGGATGTACGTATTATGGATGTTGCCTGGAAATTGAGCATTCACAGCCAGTATAATTTGCTGGTGGTTAACAACCAGCTGGACATTCAGGGAGTGGAATCCCTTGTGGTTCCTGAAAACCTCAGCATCCTGAAAAGGTGCCTGCATCACGATGTGCGTACAGTCTATTGCTCTCTGCACCTTGGGGATGTTTGCAATTCTGAAGAAACCTAGGGCCCTCTCATTCTGTGCCTCCCTGGTCATAGGGAAGCTGATCAAGTTCCTCCTGCATGCATAGAGGGCTTCAGTGACCTGTCTAATGCAGCAATGTGTGGCATGCTGAGAAAATCCACAAATGTCGCCAGCTGTGGCCTGAAAAGAACGCGCGGCATAGAACAACAGTGCCGCGGTGACTCTGACCTCAATGGACAGTGCAGTTCTGATGATGCTGGCAGGTTGTAGATCTGGTCTTATCAGCTGGCATATCTAAGTAATAACCTCTTTGTGGAAGTGCAGTCTCCGAAGGCATCTGGTGTCGGGTAAGTCGAGGTAAGAATGCTTCTCCTTGTAATTGCGGGGAGTGTAATGTCTGGTCCTCCTCATCTGTCCTTCACTTTGTTCATTGGGAACATAATGCAGTGCAGCATTCCTTCGGCGATGTCGAGACTGCTGCATATATTTTGTCACCAAGAGAGGGTGAGAAAGGACAGGCCCCATTGCAGTAATTCTCTGTTTTCCACCAATTGCACAGAAACGAGGAATGTCCCGACAAACACACTTCTTCAATTCCAATTGGTCACAGTGTGCTCAAGATTTTTTTTTAAAGAGATGTTCACATCTACTCCAATGACCTGCAGAGTCCATCCGAACTCCGCTGAGGTTGATGCACAGCAGCCTTTTAAAGGACGCGACATGTGATCTACAACATGGCGTCCATAATGTTGTGATTCGTCCCAGTTAGTTCCACTTTTTGGTGGGCGGTTTTTTGAGCAAGCAATATTGTGGGCGAAATGTGTGCGAGGTGGTGAAATTGACAATGGGCGATCTCCATGGCCGCTAGTTTGGGTAAATATGCTCTTTACGACAAAAAACAGTCGCGGGGCGTTAATATTGAATCTCGGTATTAATTCTGTGCGGAAAGTAACGCTGGGTGATATTATGGGTGTTGAATTTGCCCATCCTGCTGATTCCGCCCCAAAAAAGTGGGCAGGCGGTAATTTTTTTTCGCCATTAAGCACATGGGGAAAGTAACGCTTGGCGCTAAGTTTCCAAAAAATACCCGCTAGTTTCCATTTTGTACCAAAATGAGTGATATATGGGCGTTATACGTCATTTCAGCAATAAAGTGGGCGTTAAGCAGGCAAAAAAAGTGGAGGTTCTAGCACCATGAGGGTAATCTTTGTGTGTTGATATGATTCTTAACGAATACTTTGCATCTGTTTTCACAAAGGAAAGGGGCAATGCAGATACTGCTATCGAGGAGGAGTTTGATATTCTGGATGAAATAAATATAGTGAGAGAGGAAGTATTAAGGGGTTGAGCAGCTTTGAAAGTAGATGAGCCCCCAGGCCCAGATGAAATGCATCCCAGGCTGTTGAGCGAAGTAAAAAGAGGAAATACCAGAGGCCTTGACCATCATTTTCCAATCCTCTTTGGATCTGGGCATGGTGCCGGAGGATTGGAGGACTGGTAATGTAGTACCCTTGTTTAAGAAGGGAGAAAGGGATAGGCTGAGTAATTACAGGCCTGTCAGCCTAACCTCAATGGTGGGAAAATTATTGGAAAAAATCCTGAAAGACAGGATAAATCTACATTTGGAAAGGCAAGGATTAATTAGGGACAGTCAGTACGGATTTTTTAAGGGAAGATCGTGTTTGACTAACCTGATAGAATTTTGTGAGGAGGTAACCAAGAGGGTCGATGAGGGGTATTGGGTACAATGTAGTATATGTGGACTTTAGCAAGGCTTTTGTTGAGGTCCCACATGGTAGACTGGTCATGAAGATTAAAGCCCATGGGATCCAGCCAAAAGTGACAAGTTATATCCAAAATTGGCTTTGAGGTAGGAAGCAAAGGGTAATGGTTGATGGATGTTATTGTGACTGGAAGGATGTTTCCAGTGGTGTTCCATAGGGCTCAGTACTGGGTCCCTTGCATTTTGTGGTATATATCAAAAATTTAGATTTGAATATAGGGAGTATGATTAAGAAGTTTGCAGATGACACTAAAATCGGCTGTAATGACACGATGGACTGAATACTGTAAACTAACACAGGTACAAACCTGGCTGTGCTTTATTAGGGCCCAAAGCGATTACATTACATGATGGCTTGCCTTTGATAGCTGGGCTGCACACATGTGCATACAGCCCAATGACCTCCGGCAGTGGCGTCACATGGTGGCTAGTAACCCCAAGCATGCATACATGACAAGCTGTGTGGTTGATAATGAAGAGGAAAGTCATGGGCTGCAGGAGGATATCAATCTACTGGTCAGGTGGGCAAAGCAGTGGCAAATGGGATTTAATTTAGAGAAGTGTGAGGTAATGCACTTTGGGAGGGCTAATAAGGAAAGGGTATACACACGAAGTGGTCGGCCACTTAATAGTGTAGATGAACAAAGGGACCTTGGAGTGCTTGTCCACAGATCCCTGAAAGTAGCAGGCCAAGTGGATAAGGTGGTTAAGAAAGCATACGGAATGCTTGCCTTTATTGGTCGAGGCATAGAATATAAGAGCAGGGAGGAATACAAAATATTGAGGGGTCTGGACATAGTGGATAGTAAGGGCCTATTTCCATAGGTGGAGTGGTCTATTACGAGGGGGCATAGTTTTAAGGTAGTTGGTGGAAGGTTTAGAGGGGATTTGAGGGGGGCTTCTTTACGCAGAGGATTGTGGGGATCTGGAACTCGCTGTCTGGAAAAGTGGTGGATGCAGAAACCCTCACCACTTTTAAGAGATGGTTGGATGGGCACTTAAAGTGCAGTAACCTGCAGCATTACAGACCTAGAGCTGATAATTGGGATTAGACTGGATGACCTTTTGTTGGACGGCGCAGATATAATAGTAAGTGCTGCAGGGAATTGAATATAGCCAGGGTGATCTCCTGGACTAGTTTTGATCGCCTGGATGGGTCGGAGAGGAATTTTGCCCAGATTTTTTCTCCCTAAATTGGCCTGGGTTTTTATCTGGTTTTTGCCTCTCTCAGGAAACATAGAAATATAGAAACATAGAAAATAGGTGCAGGAGTAGGCCAATCGGCCCTACGAGCCTGCACCACCATTCAATAAGATCATGGCTGATCATTCACCTCAGTACCCCTTTCCTGCTTTCTCTCCATACCCCTTGATCCCTTTGGCCGTAAAAAACATATCCAATTGAATATATCAAACGAACTGGCATCAACAACTCTCTGTGGAAGACAATTCCATAGGTTAACAACTCTCTGAGTGAAGAAGTCATCTTGGTCTGAAATGGCTTACCCCTTATCCTTAGACTGTGACCCGTGGTTCTGGACTCCCCCAATATCGGGAACATTCTTCCTGCATCTAACCTGTCCAGTCCCGTCAGAATTTTATATGTTTCTATGAGATCCACTCTCATTCTTCTAAACTCCAGAGAATACAAGCCCAGTCTATCCAGTCTCTCCTCATATGTCAGTCCTGCCATCCCGGGAATCAGTCTGGTGAACCTTCGCTGCACTGCCTCAATAGCAAGAACATCCTTCCTCAGATTAGGAGACCAAAACTGAACACAATATTCCAGGTGAGGCCTCACCAAGGCTCTGTACAGCTGCAGCAAGACCTCCCTGCTCCTATACTCAAATCCCCTAGCTATGAAGGCCAACATGCCATTTGCCTTCTTCACCGCCTGCTGCACCTGCATGCCAACCTTCAATGACTGATGTACCATGACATCCAGGTCTCGTTGTACCTCCCCTTTTCCTAATCTGCCGCCATTCAGATAATATTCTGCCTTCATGTTTTTGCCACCAAAGTGGATAACCTCACATTTATCCACATTATCCTGCATCTGCCGTGCATTTGCCCACTCACCTAACTTGTCCAAGTCACCCTGCAGCCTCTTAGCTTCCTCCTCACAGCTCACATCACCACCCAGTTTAGTGTCATCTGCAAACTTGGAGATATTACTCTCAATTCCTTCATCTAAATCATTGATGTATATTGTAAATAGCTGGGGTCGCAGCACTGCGCCCTGCGGCACCCCACTAATCACTGCCTGCCATTCTGAAAAGGACCCATTTATCCCGACTCTCTGCTTCCTGTCTGCCAACCAGTTCTCTATCCACGTCAATACATTAACCCCAATACCATGTGCTTTAATCTCTTGTGTGGGATCTTGTCAAAAGCCTTTTAAAAGTCCAAATACACTCATCCACTAGCTCTCCCTTGTCCACTCTACTACTTACATCCTTAAAATATTCTAGAAGATTTGTCAAGCATGATTTCTCTTTCATAAATCCATGATGACTTGGACCGATCCTGTCACCGCTTTCCAAATGCGCTGCTATTTCATCTTTAATAATTGATTCCAACATTTTCCCCACTACTGATGTCAGGCTAATAATTCCCCATTTTCTCTCTTGCTCCTTTCTTAAAAAGTGATATTACATTAGCTACCCTCCAGTCCAGTTTCAATAGACTGTTGGAAAATGATCACCAATGCATCCACTATTTCTAGGGCCACTTAAGTACTCCGGGATGCAGACTATCAGGCCCTGGGGATTCCTTCAGTTCCTCCTTCTTGCTAGACCCTCGGTCCCCTAGTATTTCCGGAAGGTTATTTGTGTCTTCCTTAGTGAAGACAGAACCAAAGTATTTGTTCAATTGGTCTGCCATTTCTTTGATCCCCATTATAAGTACATCTAATTCTGCCTGCAAGGGACCTACATTTGTCTTCGCTAACCTTTTTCTCTTCACATATCTATAGAAGCTTTTGCAGTCAGTTTTTATGTTCCCAGCAAGCTTCCTCTCATACTCTATTTTCCCCCTCCTAATTAAACCCTTTGTCCTCCTCTGCTGAATTCTAAATTTTTCCCAGTCCTCAGGTTTGCTGCTTTTTCTGGCCAATTTATATGCCTCTTCCTTGGATTGAACACTATCCCTAATTTCCCTTGTTAGCTACAGTTGAGCCACCTTCCCCGTTTTATTTTTACTCCGGACAGGAATGTACAATTGTTGAAGTTTATCCATGTGATCTTTAAATGTTTGCCATTGCCTATCCACCGTCAACTCTTTAAGTATCATTCGCCAGTCTATTCTAGCCAATTCACGCCTCATACCATCGAAGTTACCTTTCTTTAAGTTCAGGACCCTAGTCTCTGAATTAACTGTGTCACTCTCCACCTTAATAAAGAATTCTACCATATTATGGTCACTCTTCCCCAAGGGGCCTCGCACAACAAAATTGACAATTAGTCCTTTCTCGTTACACATCACCCAGTCTAGGATGGCCAGCCCTCGAGTTGATTCCTCGATGTATTGGTCTAGAAAACCATCCCTAATACACTCCAGGAAATCCTCCTCCACCATACTGCTGCCAGTTTGGTGCGCCCAATCTATATGTAGATTAAAGTCGCTCATGATAACTGCTGTACCTTTATTGCATGCTGTTGTTTGGTGCTGTCCCCAATATCACGACTACTGTTTGGTGGTCTGCACCCAACTCCCACTGGCGTTTTCTGCCCTTTGGTATTCCGAAGCTCTACCCATACAGATTCCACATCATCCAAGCTAATGTCCTTCCTTATTATTGCATTAATTTCTTCTCTAACCAGCAACGCTACCCCACCTCCTTTTCCTTTCTGTCTATCCTTCATAAATGTTGAATACCCCCGAATGTTGAGTTCCCAGCTTTGGTCACCCTGGAGCCATGTCTCTGTAATCCCAATTATATAATATTCGTTAATAGCTGCCTGCGCAGTTAATTCATCCACTTTATTACGAATACTCCTCGCATTGAGGCTTGTCTTTTTAACACACTTTGTCACTTTAGACTTTTTCTGTAATATGGCCTTTTTGATTTTTGCCTTCAGTTTCTCTTCCCTCCACTTTTACTTTTCTTCTTTCTGTCTTTTGCTTCTGCCTCCATTTTACTTCCTTCTGTCTCCCTGGATGGGTTCCCATCCCTCTGCCATATTAGTTTAACCCCTCCCCAACAGCATTAGCAAACACTCCCCCTAGGACATTGGTTCCGGTCCTGCCAGGTGCAGACCGTCCAGTTTGTCCCACCTTCCCTCGAACCGGTTCTGATGTCCCAGGAATTTGAATCCCTCCATCCTGGACCACTCCTCAAGCCACGTACTCATCTTAGCTATCCTGCAATTCCTACTCTGACTAGCATGTGGCACTGGTAGTAGTCCTGAGTTTACTACCTTTGAGGTCCTGCTTTTTAATTTAACTCCTAGCTCCCTAAATTCAGCATGTAGGACCTCATCCCGTTTTTTACCCATATCGTTGGTACCTATATGTACCACGACAATTGGCTGTTCACCCTCCCCCTCCAAAATGTCCTGCAGCCACTCCGAGACATTCTTGACCCTTGCACCAGGGAGGCAACATACCATCCTGGAGTCTCGACTGTGGCTGCAGAAACCACCTATCTATTCCCCTTACAATAGAATTCCCTATCACTAAAATCTCCCACTCTTCTTCCTGCCCTTCTGTGCAGCAGAGCCACCCCTGATGAGTCATCCCCCCCAACAGTACCCAAAATGGTGTATCTGTTTTGGAGGGGGATGACCGCAGGGGACCCCTGCACTACCTTCCTTCCACTGCTCCTCCTGCTGGTCACCCATTCTCTATCTGCCTGAGTAACCTTTGCCTGCGGTGTGACCAACTCACTAAATGTGCTATTCATGACATCCTCAGCATCATGGATGCTCCAGAGTGAATCCATGTGCAGCTCCACTGCCGCAATGCAGTCTGTCAGGTGCTGCAGCAGGATACACTTCCTGCACATGTAGGCGTCAGGGACACTGGACGCGTCCCTGGCTTCTCACATAGCACAGGAGGAGCATGACACATGTCTGGGCTCTCCTGCCATGATATAACTCTTAGATTAACTTAATTTGGCAACACTGTCAAAGGTTACCTACTGATAAGGAAATAAATAGAAAAAAAGATTAAATACTCACCAATCCACCAGCCAATCACTTACCCGCTCGGCTGTGACGTCACCCTTCAATTTCTTCTGACTTCTTTATTTACCTTCTGCACCAGCTGGCCTCCCAAACTGCCGCCGCTCAAACTCCCGCTGCCTCCCGAACTCACGAGCCTTTTATAGGCCTCCCGAACTGCCGCCACTCAAACTCCCGCTGCCTCCCGAACTCCGGTTGGAGTGGAGTGTAGAATGTTTCATTATAAGAGGTGTCGCAGTTGTGTGAGGCGGACTGGTTGTGCTGGGTGCTCTTTGCCTTTCCGTCATTGTTCATAGGTTTATATGTAACCTTTAGGGCTGCTGACCAAGGGCCGTGCGGCACATCGGCTGGCGTGGACACAATGGGCCAAAATGGCCTCCTTCTGCGCTGTAAATTTCTATGTTTCTATATGCTATATGTTAACTTAAAAGAAAAACTTAGCCCACAGTCACTGCCAATCACTTACCTATGATGTCACACTGGAGACTTCTCCCCACCCGGAGCCATGTGATCTTCTGGGAGAGGCAAAAAAACAGGTAAAAACCCAGGCCAATTAGGGAAAAAATCTGGAAAAATTCCTCGCCGACTCAACCAGGTGAACAAAACTAGTCCAGGAGATCACACTGGCCGTATTAGATTCCTTGAAGTTGCAGATCTGCTGCAGCTTTATCCCTACTCTCAGGCTTCGGTCTACTCCCATTCAGGTATAGCAACGCTCTGCGAAAGAAGTTTGGACAAACAACGCAAAGCAACACCTTCGCCCCCACTTCACCGAACTCTCCCACTTACCAAAATCTCAAGTTTCCCACTCTGTGCTGCTGCACTCTGTTCTAATGGTACTCAGCCCTCTGTTTTTAAACTGCTTGTGGTTCAGATGAGTCACCTCTGGTTAGTTGTTTAAAGAACTGATTTTAACTAGTTTTAACTAACTGGCTAATTAGTTAGCTAGTGGAAAACTCGCTTGTTTATCTCTGCTTAAGCCTCAAAGAATCCTAAATATTTAACTGTTAATCCTACTTAGAAGCTACTAACAGACGACTGCAGAGCTTTGATCTGATCCGTTGATTGTGGGATCGCTTAACTCTGTTTATAGCATGTTGTTTCCACTGCTTAGCATGCATGTGTTGCAGCTTCCCCAGGTTGGTACAACATTTTTAGGGAGGCCTGGTGCTACTCCTGGACTTTTTTTTTTATTTGTTCCTGGGATGGCCAGCATTTATTGCCCATCCCAGATTGCCCTCGAGAAGGTGGTGGTGAGCCGCCTTCCTGAACTGCTGCAGTCCTTGTGGTGAAGGCTCTCACACAGTGCTTTTAGGCAGTGAGTTCCAGGATGTACTTCTAAGTAAAGATGGTGTGTGACTTGGAGGGGAACGTGGAGGTGGTGGCGTTCCCATGTGCCTTCTATCCTTGCCCTTCGAGGCAGTGGCGGTCGCGGGATTGGGAGGCGGTGCCGAAGAAGCCTTGGTGAGTTGTTGCAGTGCATCTTGTAGTTGGTGTACACTTCAGTCATGGAACGTCAGTAATGGGGGGAGTGAATGTTTAAGGTGGTGGATGGGATGCCAATCAAACTGGCTGCTTTGTCCTGGATGGTGTTGAGTTTCTTCAGTGTTGTTAGAGCTGAACTCATCCAGGCAACTGGAGAGTATTCCATCACACTCCTGACTTGTACCTTGTAGACGGTGGAAAGGCTTTGGGGAGTCATGAGGTGAGACACTCACCGTAGAATACCCAGCTTCTTACCTGCTCTTGTTGCCACAGTATTTATGTGGCTGGTTCAGTTAAGTGTCTAGTCAATAATGACCTCAGGATGTTGATGGTGGGGGATTTGGCGATGCTAAAGCCGTTGAATGTCAAGGGGCAGTGGTTAGACTCTCGATGGTTGCCGATAGTCATTACCTGGCACTTGTGTGACATGAATGTTACTAGCCACTTATCAGCCCAAGCCTGAATGTCGTACAGGCCTTGCATTTGGGCATGGACTGCTTCATTATCTGAGGAGTTGCAAATGGCATTAGTTACTGTGATTGAGAACAGATGGCAGGAGCTGGACAGCAGCAGAGGTCACATAAAAGTTCCAGCAAAAGAAATAAAGAAACGCTGGAACCAAGTTGCAGAAGATTACTGTGCAGTGGGTGAACACCACGAGATTTGGAAGCCAGTGTAAAAAGAAATGGCAGGACCTTGGTCAAGTAGTTAATGAAAGTAATATTTTCATTTCTTCAATGCAATTGTAAATGTGACCAGCTGTATATGTCCCACCCAGCAGAAAGACACCCTCTCTAAAAAGTTGCATTTTCATCTTTGCAAAGGGAAAGAACTCGAACAGGAGGTGGCCCGGCAAATCTACACCCATTGACACCCTTGGAAGAGAGGGTCCCTACTTTGATGGGTCTTACCTGGAAAAAAGCAATCAATATTGCACAAGCTGGGCCCACACTCAAGGGAGAGAGTAAGTCTTGAAAATTCATCATGGCCCTTCAAATCAACCTGCTGCCTGGCCTGTGATGTGTGAGCCTACTCATGGCACCCATCCTGCCCCCTTCTCTGCTGCTAACCATTTGAGGCCAACCCTGACAATGCAGAAGAAGATTCAGATGAGGATGAGCCTGAAAAGAACATCTTCCAATCCCACTTTCCAGATGAAGAACATGGGGAGGAGGGAGAGGGGATGGAGCTGGATGAAGCTCCTACTGTTGTACTGAATATGGATGAGGTGCTGCTCATGGAGGTGCCAGCCCTTTCTGTGACTAGTGGTTTGAGTGTTCGTGGGACATTCCATGGTTTCCCACCTTCCGAGGTTCCTAGTCCCGGTGGTGTGGTGCAGCGAGGCACACCCAGGGCCCCACTGTCCCAGGCTGTGGGTTCCAGTGGTGTGGTGCAGCGAGGCACACCCAGGGCCCCACTGTCCCAGGCTGCGGGTTCCTGTGATGTGGTATGAGCCACAGCCATGGGGAGGAGGGGAAGGAGAGCTCAACCACACTCTCCTGAGAGGCAGGATGTAACATATGTGATTCAGATGATGTCATTGAATGCGGAGAGCATTGACCTTACCCGATCACTCCTGGACACCATCAGTGGGGTGAGTGATGAGGTAGCAGGACTGTCAGGAGAAGTAACAACACTCTCACAAGAAATGGAAACGATATCCGGGACCATCAGTGAAGGAATAGTGGCCAGGAGGGAGGGAACGTCAGAGGTAGTGCAAACCACGTCACTGACCATTAGGGAGGGAATGTCGCAGGCCACTGAGACACTGTCAGGGTGCATGAAGGACGGCATGTTGGAGTTAGCTGCTGCAATAAGGGAACACGCCCAGACCCCGCACCCATTGACAGAATCAACTGCCACTCTCAGTGCAATCCCCATACCAGCCTCTGAAGAACCCAAAGCCGGGTCCTTCAACTTGTCGCCTGAAGGAATAAGCTTGGTACCAAGCCCAGAAACACTGCGCCACCGTCTGTGGGCAGGGGTGGTGGAGAGTCGAAGACCAAGCGCAGCAGGCAGTCTTAGAATAAGGGAGATGAGAGATGGGTGCAGCCTTTCTTTGTTGCTGTTGTTATTATTATTATAGTTACTGTTGTAACTGTTCTCAAATTAAAAGTTTTTTGTAAGTTATGTAAATTTACAAGTTTATCAGTGATCTTAAAGTTTTTAACTGATCTTAAAGAGTGATCTTAAAGCAAAGTTTGATACAAGAATAATTTTATTAAAGTTAATTTATTGTAAACTTTTGAATAAAATATATTTTACATTAAAACTGAACTATGTTCCATTAACACAATACAACATTACGGAACAGCTCCAAACAGTAAAGATGTTCATGTGGAACAGTTGTCGCTGAGCCCTCAGGGTCTCCTCTCTTACCCCCACCACCCCGTGAGTCTTGTGACCTCTCTCTTCCTCCCCCTCCCTGGGCTCCAATCCGTAAGATTGGCTCTCTCCTTCCCCCTCCCCGGGCTACAAGCCGTAAGATCGACTATCTTTCTCCCTCCATCTCCCTGGGCTACAAGCCATAAGATTGGCTCTCCCTCTCCCTCCCCCTCCCCAGGCTACAAGCCGTAAGATCGACTCTCTTTCTCCCTCCCCCTCTCCGGGCTACAAGCCATAAAATCGGATATCTCTCCCTCCTCTCCTCTCTTCCCCGCCCCCCCTCCCACAGCTTGTTTTGTAGCCGAACCCCGACCCATTGTGTCCGGGCTCAAGGCCGATTCTGCCGGCCAAACCTACAACCCTCCAGGCCTTCAAGACGTTCGCTAGTGGCATGTGAGCGAGTAAAAAAAATGAGAAAACTTGTGAAATTCAACAAATTAACACTTCTACGTTGACAGGTACAAAAATGTTGACCTTTATTATTGATTTTGACAGTGTTGTTGACTCCCTCCAAAATCTTCGATTTAAAAACAATGGCGTCTTTCAGCGCATATTTGTGAATGTGCGCTGTTTTTTTTAAACTCACCAGAAGGTTTTTCGTGAGTGGCCAGATACGCCAACGTAATAGAAAAAAATGTTGGCCAAACTGTGAACAACTGAAAAAACGCGCAGATATGAGGGAAAAAAAAACTGGCCTGGAAAAATCGTAACTAAGTCAGTTACACCAGCACAGATCGCAGGGGGAAAGTTTGAAAAAAATAAATACGCCAAAAATTTGACTCAATATGCCAAAAAAAGCAGCGTACTCCAAAAAAAACGGCGCAAATCACTGGGGAAAATTGAGCCCCATTTCTTTCGTTGTGTATAACCATGCAAGTTATGTATAATGAATATTTTGTGATGATTATTTCTTCATTAAGGAGGCAGAGGTGTAATATATAGCTCCATCTAGTGGATTACTGCTCCACCTAGTGAACTACTGTGATAATGCAACTGCTGCTGCAAATACAATAAAAGACATATGATGTATTGAAGCCATCTTATAAAGTCTGTGTGTTTGTGAGGTTGTAGAGAAGATACCACAGTCACCATCTCATTTCAGCTCCTGAGAATGGCAGCCAGTGAAAAAAAATGACGAGTGCTCATGAAGATGTATCATTGCTTGATCTCACTCTCACAGCTCAGATACTAACACCACACGTATCTTATAGGTTAAGTTATATGAGGCAGGTATACATGTCACTAGTGCGCAAGAGCTAGGGCAAGGGGTAAGGATGCCACAGGATGACATCCATACTAGTTCTTCTGCAGAGCACTCAGATGTCTGCTTTGTAGACAGGATACTCTAAAAGGCTAATGGGTAAACACCAGGAAATGCTTTGTGCACTGAGCAGCCTGTCAGAGATCTTATGCACAATGTTGAGGAGTATGGAGGAGTCCACTTCCAACTTGGCACAAGGCTTTGCGCAGAACTTGAAGCCCATTATTTCTAATGTGGAACAAGTGGTCAGCTCGATTAGCAGCACAGTGTATCCCACCATGATGGAGCATCTCATGACAAATGTGGCAACTTCCATAGCAGTACAATATGCTGCCATGCAAGCTCAGATGGCTACCACCTATGTCCTGGGTGCCACTGTTGAAAGGGGCTTCCAAGGCAGCATCTAATCTCCAATAAAGCTCTAAGCGTGCTGAGGTGTCTCCCAAGGAAAGAGGTCATGGTTACATGGGTGAGGCATTTGCTATTGTCTCTCAGGATGACAACATGCCTGCTCCCCAGTAAATACTCCGCCACTGTGCTTGCCAGTATCTTTCAACCAACCAGCCCAAATTGCTGCAGCCCAGGCCAAGAAGGTGCAGTCTGCAGTTGAGGCCTCTAAGCCTAGAGCGGCTCAAGTTCATTCTCCAAGGCCATCTGGAGTGTCGTCAGTGGAAGTTCAGCAGCCATCTATCTCCCAAGCTGTAGCCACTGGGGAGCACCTCATAGGAGCACTAGGGTAGGCAAAAGACCACGAAAGACAGGCACTAAGAGATTGCACAATTTAATTTGTATTTGGAGCTCGTATTTCTGTTTTACGGAAGTGAGGACAAGACCAATAAGTGTGGCATGAAGGAATGCAATGTGATGGTGGTTTAAAAAAAAGAGATAATGATTGTTGGACTGTTGCTGGATGGGTAATGGGAGATCGGACTTAGTTGAACTGCTCCATGTTGAGCTGGTCTCTGAGAGCTCAGGCAGGTAAGGAAGGGCTCTCGTGATTGCTGCCTCTCTCCCTGCTCTTCCTCCTGCTCCTATTCTTCCTGGTCCTCCACCTGAGCTTGCTAATTTGCAAGTCATGGTTAGGGCTGCTCCCTCATGATGGTAAAGTTGTGGAGCATGCAGCAGATGACAACAAATCTGGATATCTGCTCAGGGGTGTACTGCAAAGCTCCTACGGAATGGTCCAAGCAGTGTAAGTATTGCTTGAGTACCCCAATTGTTTGCTCAATGACATTCCTTGTGGTGACATGGCTCTCATTGTAGGCCGACACTGTATGTGGTTCCTAACTGCAGTCCAGAGGGAATAATGCTTGTCGCCCAATAGCCAGTCTATAACTTGGAGATCTACTTTAAATAAAGGTGGCACAGAGGATTGGTGCATAATGAAATAGGCATGACTGCTGCTGGGATAATGGGCATAGACCTGCATTATGTGCTGCTTATAGTCGCAGACCAGCTAACATTGAGGGAGTGGAATTCATTACAATTGATAAATATTCCAGGGTGCCGATGTAGAGCAAGTAAGGGAATGCGCATTGCCAGTAGATGCCAGTGACACCCATTTCAAGGCCCCAACCAACGTCAATCATTGCTGCTTTATTTTAATCACTGTATTTACTGAGGCATACAAAAGTATGGGCCTTACGCTAAACATCCGTAAGACAAAGGTCCTCTACCACCCTGTCCTCGCCGCAGAGCACTGCCCCCCAGTCATCAAGATCCATGCCGCGGCCCTGGATAACGTGGACCATTTCCCATACCTCGGGAGCCTCTTATCAACAAAAGCAGACATTGATGAGGAGATTTAACACTGTCTCCAGTGCGCCAGCGTAGCCTTCGGCCGCCTGAGGAAAAGAGTGTTCGAAGATGAGGCCCTAAAATTTACCACCAAGCTCATGGTCTACAGGGCTGTAGTAATACCCGCCCTCTTGTATGGCTCAGAGACATGTACCATGTATAGTAGACACCTCAAGTTGTTGGAGAAATACCACCAACGATGCTGCCGCAAGATCTCACAAATTCCTTGGCAGAACACATGCACTAACATTAGTCCTTGACCAGACCATTATCCCCAATTTTGAAGCACTTGATCAGCTCCGCTAGGCGGGCCACGTCGTCCGTATGCCAGACACGAGACTCCCGAAACAAGCGCTCTACTCGGAACTCCTTCATGGCAAACGAGCCCAAGGTGGACAGAGGAAGCGTTACAAGGGCACCCTCAAAGCCTCCCTGGTAAAGTGCAGCATCCCCACCAACTCCTGGGAGACCCTGGCCGAAGACCGCCTGGCTGGAGGAGGCGGATCCGGGAGGGTGCTAAACGCCTCGAGACTCGCGGCGAGTGTATGCGGAAGACAAGCGCAGGCTGCGGAAGGAACGTGCAGCAAACCTGTCCTCCCCTCTCTTACCCTCAACGACTGTCTGTCCCACCTGTGGCAGGGACTGTGGCTCTCGCATTGGACTGTTCAGCCACCTAAGGACTCATTCTAAGAGTGGAAGCAAGTCTTCCTTGATTCCAAGGGACTGCCTAGGATGATGATTTTAATCGCACTACTACCTCATTCACGCCCAGTGGAGTGGATGAAAATCAGCCCCTCTATTTTTAGGCATTTTATTCCTTTTAATAATTGGAGTGTACAATACCTTTTATTTTTAGTGCAAGAGTTTTTGGCCAAGTCAAAAGAGCAACATAGTGTAGAAATTACACTGGGTAATAATAGCAGACAAATGTGTTGTGGAAAAATATTTCTGAGACTGTATAATATATATAAAGAGAGATTTATTAAATCGGAGACAAAGCTTTGGGAGAAGTGTTAAAGACCCCTGTCTTTGAACTACTTCTCAAATTGGTATCTGCAGTGAAGTTCTTTTATCTTACAAATTACGTCACTTCACAACACATGCTTTAGCACTACAAAGCTTTGACTATCAAAGGCTAAGCTTTTGATATAACCCATCCTGCATTGTGACAGGGCAGTATAAACAAGTGCAGGCTTTTGACACCGGTATAAACAAACATACTCAGCACTTAACTCTCCAGTGTTCATTATCTCACTTTCCTATCTCCATTAACTCAAGGCCAGCATACCTTAAAGTCTGACTGTTTTTTTTATATAATGCATTGTCCCTTACAAAATTCATTAAAGGGGAAAATAAAACAAATGTTTGGTCCCGTATACTAGTCCAGTATATGTCCAAAATTCCGCTCCAACAAATGCTTAACACATTCAAATGACTAACTTGTATCTGTTATTGTAAGGATGGTGCTTATCCATTTATTTTAAATAAATTAAACTCCCTGTTAAAATAGCAGAGGAATTTTGGATCACCAACAGTAATTTATAGATTCACATGCTAGGTTAATGTTTGGATGTGAACTCAGATTTACAATTTTGTTTTAAGGATATTGATTCAGCTTTATCCATCCTGAAATTCCTTAAAAATAAAAGTTGTTTATTTCAAATAATTAAATCAGCATATGCTCAATGCAGGTAACCTAAAAGCTGACAAATCCCGAACCTGATGCTCTACATCCGAGGCTATTAAATGAAATGGCTGCAGAGATAATAGATGCATTGGTTTTGATCTTCCATAATTCCCTCAATTTTATAATGGCCTCCATGAATTGGAAGATAGCAAACACAACCCTGTTATTCAAGAAAGGAATGAAAGAGGAAACAGAAAATGTTTAGCCAGTTAGCCTGACATCAGTAGTAGAGAAAGTGCTAGAATCTATTATTAGGGATGTAGTAACAGGGCAAATAGAAAATCATAATATGATTGGGCAGAATCAACGCAGAATTATGAAAGGGAAATTATGTTTCACAAATCTATTAGAGTCCTTTGAGGTTGGCACGAGCAGGGTATATAAGGGGGGACCAGAGGATGTAGCATATTTGGATTTTCAAAAAGCATTCAATAAGATGCCACACAAGAGGTATTATAAAAAATGAGAGCTCATGGGTTTGAGGTAATATAATAACAGAGGATTGGTTAACAGACAGAAAACAGAGGGTAGGATAAATGGATCATTTTCAGGTTGGCAGGCTATAATTAGTGGGGTACCACAGGAATCAGTGCTTGGGCCTCAGCTATTTACAATCTATATCAATTACTTAAATGAGGGGACTGAGTGTAATGTATCCATGTTTGCTAATACAGGCAACTCTCAATTATCCGGATTCCTCGGGGATTGGGCTATTCCAGGTAAATGATTTTTCCGTTAGGGTGAGTCTACATTTTAAAGTTAAAAATGTAATGAATAAATACAATCGTTAGGGCGAGTTTACATTTATAAGTTACAACTTTAATGAATCAATACAATCAGCTATAAACAGTAACAAAAGATGGACATTACCAGCATGCATGTACAGGTTCTGTGCTTGGAACCCGGTGCCGGCACTGCCCCCGTTCCCAACGTCAGCGGCAGCCGCGAGAGACAGTGGCTGCAGCAGCGCGCACACACACACCAGCAAAGCGAGGGCAGAGGAGGGTGATTTTTACGGTGAGTGCGAGAGAGTGTGTGAGAGAGAGAATGAGTAAATACAAATGAGCACATTTGGATGCCGATTTTTCCAAAATATTTGGAGCTGTTTTTTCACTTGTTAGCAACAGAATTTAAAATCTCTTTACAACGATTTCCTGTTGGATCCATGTACGGATAATCGAGAGTTGCCTGTAATACAAAACTAGGTGGGATAGTAAGCTATGAGGAGGACGCATAGAGGCTGAAAAGGGATATAGTCAGGTTGACTGAGTGGGCAAGAATGTGACAGATGGAATATAATATGGTGAAATGTGAAGTTATCCACTTTGGTAGGAAAATAGAAAAACAGAATATTTTTGAAAAGGTGAGAGACTGGGAAATGTTGTTATTAAGAAGGACCTGGCTGTCCTTGTACACAAATCACAGAAAGTTAACATGCAGCTACAGCAAGCATTTTGGAAGGTAAAATGCAAAGGCATTGGAGTATGAGAAAAGAAGGCTTACTGCAATTATATAAGGTCTTGGTGAGACCACATCTGGAGTACTGTGTACAGTCTTGGTCTCCCGACCGAAGGAAGGATATACTTGCCTTAGAGGGACTGCAATGATGGTTCACTAGACTGATTCCTGAGATGAGGGGATTAAGTAGATTAATTCTTTATTCCCTAGAGTTTAAAAGAATGCGAGGTGATCTCATTGAAACATATATTCTTAAGGGACTTAGCAGGGTAGATGCTGGGATAATGTTTCCCATGGCTGGGGAGTCCAGAACCAAGGGTCACAGTCTCATAATAAGGATTTATGCCAATCCTGTGTCCTACTGCACCTTCAATCTAACTCCTTTGCCAGTAATTTTCTTGGGACTTCTCCCAATCCACCAGCGTAACTTCAGGAGAAGATTTTAAGAATTCCTCTATATGTATAGCCAGGGTTTGCATCGAACTGCTGCCAAAGTTATGGCAGCGGAACAGGAGAAGCTCTTGTCTTCACCTCTCATCAGGCCGATAGTTGGGGCTGTTTTTTGTCCATTTGCTTTTTTAACAAGTGTCAGCATTTTTAAGGCTGTTGATCAGCTTTTGCCAGTTTCTGGGTTGGCATTTATGGACCAATGCAAAACTGTGTTTTTTAATTAATTCTAGATGTTTTATCTTTACAGGGGAAGAATCTAATTTTAATCTACTGCAGACAAATAATCTGGGCACAACATATGATTACGGCTCAATCATGCACTATGGCAAGTGAGTCCAAGACCAGCTGTTTGCATTTATATATATATATAATATATAGACATATAAAAGCATGTTCATCCATCTGTCCACCCATTTGGTTCATGGAAATTATTTAACTCATAACTCACAGGATTGATCAGTGTGCTCGGCACATGGCTATTAATGTGGTTATCAGGGACCAATCCCCGTGCTCCAGTCCAATTGTCCTTCTTCAGCCAGTCTTCCAGGCCAGATAGACTTCCAACTTCCAACTCCTGTGAAACATGTACTGCTGTGTTCCAGTCATTATCGAATGTTCAAGACTTTGGATCAGATTAATTATTCTCTTTACTATCATTTAGTCTTGAAATTTATCATAAGGCACCTCATAGTGAACAGCTAAGGACTCATAATTCAGTATCATTTTCAAATCAGTATTGATGCTTGCAATCAAATTTTCCACAAGCCTTTGAGCTTGTTGGTTCAGGTGGGCAGACTGTGGGCCTCTGAGTTTGTTGTTCCTTGCTTGGCTTCACACAGGTCCTATCCAGATTTCAACCGTTATCACCCAAAAGATCTCAATTTGCCACTCATGATTCTATCAAGAGTCAGCTCATCTTCAAGAGCTGGATTCCACTATTCCTGACGCCAAACAGCTCTGTCCAGACTCTGGATTCTACTGCAATTGGGTCCAGGCTACAAGCAGGAATTCTAGGAGCTTGCCTAAGTTGCTTGTCTTGATACCTCTTTAAATTAGTAAGCGTCGCCATGAGTTGTTATAAGGAATAAAGAGGGAATTAGAGTTGAACACATTCAAAAACACAATCTGCTTATGTGGCAAAATTATCAGGTGCAACCACAGAATAACGGTGTAAGTTCCTGTTATTCAGAACGAAGGTCTTATATCTAGGAAGTAAGTTCCTGTTATTGGCAGGAGGCAGGATGCAGGATGCATCTGTTCATACCCAAGGAAGATACTGGAACAATTGTCACGCGGTAGAAAGACTGACCGATGATAATGTAAATGATGACTTTGCAAAGATTTCTGTATAAAGGAAGCAGCTCCTCAAGTGTTTAAAGAGAACAGTTGGGAAGGCACCCAGTTAAGGAACTGGTGTAAACCGTGTCTCCCTTGATCAAGCAATTAAACAATTCTTTCCTCCACAACAAACCTGTGTTGAGTGTCTTTGTCATACTCCACATCAATGAGCATCAACATTTTATTTATGAATATAAAATAACAAGTTACCTTACAGTAGTTCAGGAGCTGCAAGTGTTTGTTGCTTACCAGATCACTCTCATAGAAGCAAGAGAGAAAGAGCATAAAGGAATCACCTGACTCATCACTTGATGAGATACATGACGAATCCCATGATGATGATTCAGACGCTACGTACTTATAGCCAATGTGCGCCTTGTGTTACATCTTTTCGCTCAAAAAGAAAAACATATACAACTATTACAGAATGGAAAAAACACACAGAGAGGAACTTTGAAATTTAACCATTACAGAATACACAATCACAATCAAGCACTGCAAAAACAAGTAGACCTTCAATCGAGACGGGGGGTGATGCTGTCTTCCAGATCTGTGATCGGTGATTGATGTCTGACTACCAGGGATTTTTGAGTGTTGTAGTTGTTGTGACTTGATTTGGAGACTGTACAGTTCAGAGGACTGCATTTCAGAAAAGTCCTCAATCTCAGGAGTTTTACTTATAGGTGGCTCATTAGCATAAATCAACAAATGGCGATTCCTGCGGTATGATGAATCTCCAACTTGCACATCATAACTTCTAGGACCCACCACACGTGTGCACGTTCCAGCACTCCAAGTACTCAGGCTAGGGAGTTTCATCCGTACTGTATCACCAGAGTGTATTTGTTGAAGTGGTTTAGCATTCCTGTCATAGTAATACTGCTGATGTTGTTTTATGCTTATCAGTGCACAAGTGTCTTCCTCAGTGAAATATCTGTGTCTTCCTCAGCCGGAGTGTTCCCACTATAGGAAGTAATGTCTTACAAGATACAACCCATAAGTCTCCATGCAGTACTTATACCTAAACCTTAACTCGGCGTGCTATGCCAGTCTAATAGAGCTAGAAACGCTAATTGACCAGACTCCTTGCATTTCTTGATGTGCCGTTTTACAGTCTTGATTTCATTCTCAGCTTTGCCATTGGACTGCGAAGTGAGGTGGTGACATCACGTGTTTAAATCCCCATCTTTTGGCAAACATTGTAAACTCTGTGACTGCAAATTGTGAACCATTATCCTTTACTAGGATGTCTGGTATTCCAAATCTTGCAAACATCTCTTGGAGTTCTCTCAGAACACTTTGCATAGTAACAGAAATGAGGCTGGCTACTTCTATAAAGTTACTGTAATAGTCATACACAATGAGGAGGATACGGCCATGTAACTCATAATGGTCAGCCCCAACTCTCGACCAAGGCGTAGCCACAATCTCTTGCTATATTAATGGTTCTTACTTGGAGAACTCCGATGAGCCAAACATATATCACACTCTGCAATGTACAATTTAAGCTCTGTTGATATCCTGGGCCAATAGAGGCTGTCACAGACTCTACCGATAGAACCTACTATGCCAATGTGTGTTGAATGAGCAACTGATATTAATTCCTAAACACTGTAGCTGGTACCACAAGTTGCTTTCCATTGGATATCAAATCTCCTTCAACAGTTAATTCATCTTGAAAGCCAAAGTAAGGGTGGAGGCATTCAGGTACCTTTGACTCGATCCCAGGCCAGTCTTGCTGCATAATAACACGCAGTTGCTTCTGAACCAGGTCAGCTGCTGCAGCATGATTAAGTTAGTGCCAGCGTGAGTCTCCAACTGGAAGTGATTCGTGATGATAAATTTCTTCCAGCTCACGTGTAAACTCACAGTGATGAATATCTGGCAGGTATGCTCTTGTCAGATTATCGGCTAGGACCACCTTCTCAATTGGGAGAAAGCCAATTTTATCAAAATGTTTCCATGCTCAAGTGGACTGGAAACAACTACTTAAAGGTAAATCAGCGTCAGAGCAGTGGAAGACATTCAAGAAGGAGATCCCGAGGGTTCAGAGAAAGTATGTTCCCTTAAAGAAAAAGGGTGGGACTAACAAATCTAGAGTCCCCTGGATGTCATGGGGCATACAGGGTAGGAAAAAGAAAAAAAGGGAGGCTAATGACAGATACCGAGGGCTCAATACGACAGAAAGCCGAAGGATGATAGAAATTAGGAAAACAAAGAGAGAGCATGGAAACGTTTTGACCAGTAAAATCAAGGAAAATCTAAAGATGTGTTATAAAAACATTAAAAGCAAGAGGATAACTAAAGAAAGAGTAGGACCTATGAGAGACCATAAATGTAAACTGTGTATGGAAGCAGAAGACTCGCGTATGGTTCTTAATGAATACTTTGCGTCTGTTTTCACAAAGGAGAGGGGCGATGCAGACAGTGCAATCAGAAAGGAGAAGTGTGAAATATTAGATGACATAACCATACTGAGAGAGGAAGTATTAAGGGGTTTAGCAGCATTGAAAGTGGATAAATCCCCAGGCTCGGATGAAATATATACCATGCTGTTAATATCATGTATGCAACCACAATGTCACACCACTGTATTACTGTATACACTCAACCTAGATGCACACCTTGACCACAAGGGGTGAACTCCTTACCTGATCACACAGGTATAAAAAGGGAGGTCCCACACAGGGTCATAATCGTTGGAGTCCTGTGAATAAAGAGTTAAGGTCACAGAGTGACCTTGTCCCCAAAATGTGCCTCATGTGGTTTCATACTGTGGAGTAAGGACTTTACATTGGCGACGAGTAACGGGAATTCACGACCCATGAGAATGGCCACCGGTAGCACAGAGGAACGGTATTATGTTGGGGAAGACTGGGACGATTTTGTCGAGAGGCTTCAGCAAAGCTTCGTTACGAAAGAATGGCTGGGGGATGCAGCAGCCGACAAGCGAAGAGTTCATCTTTTGACGAGCTGCGGACCAAAGATTTACGCGCTCATGAAGGAATGACTAGCACCCGAAAAGCCGGCGGACAAAACCTTTGAAGAACTTAGCAAATTGATTGGGGAGCACCTCAAACCAGTGAGTAGCATACATATGGCCCAACACAGATTCTACACCCACCGACGTCATGAAGGACAGAGCATATCAGACTTCGTAGCGGACCTCCGGCGTTTGGCCAGCCTCTGTAAGTTCACAGATGCCTACAGGGGGGAGATGCTAAGGGACTTCTTTATCGAGGGCATCGGTCATGCGGGAATTTTCCGCAAATTAATTGAGACCAAGGATTTGACCTTGGAAGCGGCGGCGTTGATGGCTCAAACTTTCATGGCAGGGGAGGAAGAGACGAAAATAATATACGCGTACAATTCTGCCTCTAACACAGCGATGGATCAGGGAGTCAACATCATCAATGCGGCTCAGAGCCCCGCAGGCAGTCAAAGGCAGTCCGAACCTCTCCAGGCAGCAATAGACCCCAGAGTAGGACTTCAACAGAGACACTTAAGAACATAAGAACATAAGAATTAGGAACAGGAGTAGGCCATCTAGCCCCTCGAGCCTGCTCCGCCATTCAATAAGATCATGGCTGATCTGGTCGTGGACTCAGCTCCACTTACCCGCCTTCTCCCCGTAACCCTTAATTCCCTTATTGGTTAAAAATCTATCTATCTTTGACTTGAAAACATTCAATGAGCTAGCCTCAACTGCTTCCTTGGGCAGAGAATACCACAGATTCACAACCCTCTGGGAGAAGAAATTCTTTCTCAACTCGGTTTTAAATTGGGTCCTCCATATTTTGAGGCTGTGCCCCCTAGTTCTAGTCTCCCCTACCAATGGAAACAACCTCTCTGCCTCTATCTTGTCTATCCCTTTCATGATTTTAAATGTTTCTATAAGATCACCCCTCATCCTTCTGAACTCCAAAGAGTAAAGACCCAGTCTACTCAATCTATCATCATAAGGTAACCCCCTCATTTCTGGAATCAGCCTAGTGAATCGTCTCTGTACCCCTTCCAAAGCTAGTATATCCTTCCTTAAGTAAGGTGACCAAAACTGCATGCAGTACTCCAGGTGCGGCCTCACCAATACCTTATACAGTTGCAGCAAGACCTCCTTGCTTTTGTATTCTATCCCTCTCACAATGAAGGCCAACATTCCATTTGCCTTCCTGATTACCTGCTGCACCTGCAAACTAACCTTTTGGGATTCATGCACAAGGACCCCCAGGTCCCTCTGCACCACAGCATGTTGTAATTTCTCCCCATTCAAATAATATTCCCTTTTACTGTTTTTTTTCCCAAAGTGGATGACCTCACACTTTCCGACATTGTATTCCATCTGCCAAACCTTAGCCCATTCGCTTAACCTATCCAAATCTCCTTGCAGCCTCTCTGAGTCCTCGACACAACCCGCTTTCCCACTAATTTTAGTGTCATCTGCAAATTTTGTTGCACTACACTCTGTCCCCTCTTCTAGGTCATCTATGTATATCGTAAACAGTTGTGGTCCCAGCACTGATCCCTGTGGCACACCACTAACCACCGATTTCCAACCCGAAAAGGACCCATTTATCCCGACTCTCTGCTTTCTGTTCGCCAGCCAATTCTCTATCCATGCTAATACATTTCCTCTGACTCCACATACCTTTATCTTCTGCAGTAACCTTTTGTGTGGCACCTTATCGAATGCCTTTTGGAAATCTAAATACACCACATCCATCGGTACACCTCTATCCACCATGCTCGTTATATCCTCAAAGAATTCCAGTAAATTAGTTAAACATGATTTCCCTTTCATGAATCCATGCTGTGTCTGCTTGATTGCACTATTCCTATCTAGATGTCCCGCTATTTCTTACTTAATGATAATTTCAAGCATTTTCCCCACTACAGATGTTAAACTAACCGGCCTATAGTTACCTGCCTTTTGTCTGCCCCCTTTTTTAAACAGAGGCGTTACATTAGCTGCTTTCCAATCCGCTGGTACCTCCCCAGATTCCAGAGAATTTTGGTAGATTATAACGAATGCATCTGCTATAACTTCCGCCATCTCCTTTAATACCCTGGGATGCATTTCATCAGGACCAGGGGACTTGTCTCCCTTCAGTCCCATTAACCTGTCCAGCACTACTCCCCTAGTGATAGTGATTGTCTCCAGGTCCTCCCTTCCCACATTCCTGTGGCCTGCAAATTTTGGCATGGTTTTTGTGTCTTCCACTGTGAAGACGGAAGCAAAATAATTGTTTAAGGTCTCAGCCATTTCCACATTTCCCATTATTAAATCCCCCTTTTCATCTTCTAAGGGACCAACATTTACTTTAGTCACTCTTTTCCGTTTTATATATCTGACACGGACAGGTTGAACGGACATTCACGCCATCACAGTGGACAATGCGGGATGGGGCCATTGACACCCACTAATAGGGTACTTAAGAGCAGTCAAAGGGACAGTCAGTGCGGAATGCCTGGCCATAGTCCCTTTGTTCCCAACAATGGAAACTTTAACTCATGCTGGAGATGTGGGGGAAAACACTCAGCTAGATCTTGCAGATTTCAACAGTTTGTCTGCAGGAACTGCAATCTCAGTGGCCACTTAGCTCGAATGTGGAAGAAGTCTGCAACCAGACTAATATATGAGGCGGATGGACCAGAAGAGGTTTCTTTGAGGCAGGATGACTTTTGGGGCAAATCGATGGACGCCGAGGCTCAGCGGGTCCATGTGGCGAATATTCACAGTTCATACACCAAAACGCCACCAATGATAATGAGGGTTTTATTAAATGATATTAAATATGGAGCTGGACATTGGGGCCAGCCAGTCACTCATGGGTGTTCAGCAATTTGAGAAGCTATGGCCATTTAAAGCCAGTAGACCCAAATTAGCACGTGTTGAGACACAATTACGGACTCACACTAAATAAATCATTCCGGTGCCAGGCAGTGCAGTGTTGACTGTCACACACAATGGGTTAGTGAATCGGCTGCCTCTCTGGATTGTCCCGGGCAATGGTCCCGCACTGTTGGGGAGGAGCTTGTTAGCCGAGATGAACTGGAAATGGGGAGATGTTCACGCAATGTCATCTGTGGAGCGAAGTTCCTGCTCACAAGTCTGACAACAATTCATTTCACTATTCCAACCTGGCGACAGGACTTTCAAAATCACTAAAGTAGTGATACAGATCACCCCGGACGTCAAGCCAGTGCACCACAAAGCCAGAGCGGTGCTGTATGTGATGCGGGAAAAGATAGAGAGCGAATTGGACCGGCTGTTGAGAGAGGGCATCATCTCATCTGTTGAATTCAGTGACTGGGCGAGCCCCATCGTTCCCGTCCTAAAAGCGGATGGCTCTGTCAGGATCTGTGGCGACTACAAGGCCGCCATCAAACGGGTGTCCTGACAAGATCAATACCCGCTCCAGAGAGCGGAGGACCTCTTCACCACAGTGGCAGGCAGCAAGCTGTTCACCAAGTTGGACCTCACTTCAGCCTATGTGACCCAGGAACTGGCCGACGAATCTAAACTACTGACCACCATTACCACGCACAAGGGACTGTTCGTTTATAACAGGTGCCCGTTTGGCATTCGATCAGTGGCCGTGATTTTTCAACGAAACATGGAAAGCCTGCCTAAATCCATTCCTGGAATGATCGTATTCCTCATCACAGGTCGAGACACCCAGGAACACCTCCATAACCTGGAGGAGGTGCTACGCCGACTGGACCGGGTAGGCCTGCGACTCAAGAAGTCTAAATGTGTGTTCTTAGCTCCTGACGTCAAGTTTCTGGGCAGGAGGGTTGCTGCAGATGGGATTCGGCCCACCGAATCCAAATCAGAGGCGATTCGACGAGCACCCAGGCCCTTCAACACATCAGAGTTGCGTTCATTCCTGGGACTGTTGAATTATGTTGGGAACTTTCTACCGAACTTGAGTACGTTGTTGGAGTCGCTACACGTGCTCCTGCATAAGGGTTGCGATTGGTTTTGGGGGGACTGTCAGGAACGGGCTTTTGATCGGCCACAAAACCTACTTTGTTGAAACAAGTTGTTGACCCTGTACGGCCCCTATATAAAATTGGTTCTGACATGTGATGCATTGTCCTATGTGGTTGGGTGCCTGTTGCAGCAGGGCAATGCTGTGGGTCAACTACAACCTGTGGCTTATGCTCCAGGTTTACTCTCAAGCAGAACGGGGATATGGGATGGTCGAGAAGGAAGCGCTTGCATGTGTCTATGGTGTAAAAAAAATGCATCAGTACCTCTTTGGTAGGAAGTTTGAATTAGAGATGGACCACAAGCCATTAACATCCCTGTTGTCAGACAGCAAGGCTATCAATGCCAATGCATCAGCTCGCATACAGCGATGGGCTCTCATGCTGGCTGCTTATGACTACTCCATCCGGCACCGGCCTGGCATTGAAAATTGCGCTGACGCGCTCAGCAGGCTTCCACTGGCCAACACTGAGGGGGCAGCGGAGCAAAGCGCCAAGATGGTCATGGCTTTCGATGCCTTTGACAGCGCAGGCTTCCCCATCACAGCCCGCCAGATAAAAATCTGGACAAACAGAGATTCCCTCCTATCCCTGATTAAGAAATGTGTTCTAACTGGGGATTGGGCGCCCGCACACGGAGCATGCCCTGAGGAGGTCAGACCATTCCACAGACGGATGGGTGAGCTTTTCATCCAAGTCAACTGCCTACTATGGGGCAGCTGGGTAGTTATGCCCCAGAAGGGCAGGGAGACATTCATCAGGGAACTCCACAGCGAGCACCCAGGCATTGTGCTGATGAAGGCCATTGCCCGCTCACACATTTGGTGGCCTGGAATTGATTCAGACCTGGAACACTGTGTTCGCAGGTGAACGACGTGTGCCCAGCTGGGTAATGCCCCCAGGGAGGACCCGCTCAGCCCGTGGCCCTGGCCCACCAGGCCATGGTCACGCATTCATGTCGACTACGCGGGCCCGTTCATGGGTAAGATGTTCCTTATTGTGGTAGATGCGTACTCGAAATGGATCGAGTGCATCATTCTGAATTCATGCACGTCATCCACCACTGTGGAAAGCCTCCGTGCGATTTTTGCAACCCATGGCTTGCCGGACATCCTGGTTAGTGATAATGGCCCATGTTTCACAAGCTACGAATTCCGAGAGTTTATGTCGGGTAATGGCATCAACCACGTCAGGACTGCGCCGTTCAAGCCGGCCTCCAATGGCCAGGCGGAACGTGCGGTCTAAATCATTAAGCAAGGTATGCTCAGGATTCAAGGACCTTCCCTACAATGCCACCTATCGCGTCTCCTGCTGGCCTATAGATCCCAACCGCACTCGCTCACGGAGGTCCCGCCCACAGAGCTACTAATGAAACGGACACTCAAAACTCGGTTGTCCCTCATTCACCCAGTCCTGACCGACATAGTTGACGGCAAGCACAAGTCACAAAACGAGTACCATGACCGTAATGCGAGGGGGACATGTATAGAAATAAATGATCCTGTATTCGTCCTCAATCACGCCAAGGGGCCCAAATGGCTTGAGGGCACTGTAACTGACCAAGAGGGGAATAGGGTCATCATGGTAAAACTCAAAATGGTCAGATAAGCCATAAGCATCTGGACCAAGTAAAAAAAAGGTTCAGCATCGATACGGAGGAACCTGAAGAAGACCATGAGATGGAGCTCACAACACCGCCAGTGAACAAGCAACAAGAGTAATCAGAAGAATGCACAGTCCCTGCGATCAGCCCGGACAGGCCGGAATCACTACAGGTGACAGACACTCACATCAGCGCCCAACAACCAGAGCCCCAACTGCGGCGCTCCACGAGGGAGCGTAGACCACCTGAAAGACTAAACCTATGATCCCAATAAGACCTTGGGGGGGGGGTGGGGATGTGATGTCATGTATGCAACCACAATGTAACACCACTGTATTACTGTATACACTCAACCTAGATGCACACCTTGACCACAAGTGGTGAACTTGTGGGAGACACTCTTTACCTGATCACACAGGTATAAAAAGGGAGGTCCCACGCAGGGTCATCGTCTTTGGAGTCCTGTGGATAAAGAGTTACGGTCACAGAGTGACCCTGTCCCAAAAATGTGCCTCGTGTGGTTTCATACTGTAGAGTAAGGACTTTACAATTAAGAGAAAGAAAAGAGGAAATAGCAGAGGCTCTGACCATCATTTTCCAATCCTCTCTGGCTACAGGTGTGGTACTGGAGGATTGCTAACGCTGTACCTTTGTTTAAAAAGGGAGAAAGGGATAGACTGACTAATTAGATGCCAATCAGCCTAACCTTGGTGATGAGAAAAATGTTGGAGAAAATTCTGAAGGACAGGATAAATCTTCATTTAGAAAGACACAGATTAATCAAGGACAGTCAGCATGGATTTGTTAAGGGAAGGTCATGTCTGACTAACTTGATTGAATATTTTAAGGCGGTAACAAGAAGGGTCGATGAGGGTGGTGCATTTGATGTAGTGTATATGGATTTTGGCAAGGCTTTTAATAAGGTCCCACTTGGCAGACTGGTCAGGAAAGTAAAAGCCAATGGGATTCAAGGCAAATTGGAAAGTTGGATCCAAAATTGGTTCAGAGGCAAGAAGCAAAGGGTAATGGCTGATGGCCGTTTTTGTGACTGGAAGGGTTCCGCAGGGCTCAGTACAAGATCCCTTGCTTTTTGTGGTATATATCAATGATTTAGATGTGAATGTATGGGGTATGATTAAGAAATTAGCAGATGATACAAAAATAGGCTGTGTGGTTGATAATGAAGAAGAAAGCTGTAGACTGCAGGAAGATATCAATCAACTGGTCAGGTGGTCAGAACAGTGGCAAATGGAATTAAATCTGGAGAAGTGTGAGGTAATGCATTTGGGGAGGGCTAACAAGGCAAGAAATACAAATTAATGGTAAGATATTGGGAAGTGTAGAGGAAGAAATGGACCTTGGAGTGCATGTCCACAGATCCCTGAAGCTAGCAGGCTAGATTGCCAAGCTAATTAAGAAGGCATACGGAATACTTGCCTTTATTAGCCGAGGCATAGGGCTCAATTTTCTCCAGTGATTTGCGCCGTTTTTTTGCCGTGCACCTCTTTTTTTGGCCTAAGTTTAAAAAATACAAGTTTCCCAATCAATGTGCGCCAGCGTAACTCAGTTACAATTTTTTAGGTTAGTTTTTTTTTGTGCCATAATGGGTGTAACCTGATGTTTTTCTCAATTATGTAAGTTTGGCTAATTTAAATTTCTCCTCGGACGGTGTATGTGCAACTTCCAGAAAAACCTCCTGGGGACTTAAGAAAAACCAGCGCACATCAAAATATCAGCGCAGAAAGACCGCATTGTTTTTACGTGAAGTTTTGGAGGGAGTCAATAACACATAAATAAGCCTAATGAAACTTACATTTTTATAACTTGAAACGCAACAAATGGAAGTTTAATGGAATTCTTTAAATTTTCATTTTTTAAAAACTTGACAAGCCACCACCGAACGTCTCCAAACAGGGCTCGAGGGTCGGAGCATCGGCCGGCAGAATCTGATACTCGCCCAGACACAGAAGCTCGGGGGCGGGTTGGGGGGGAGGCGTTGGGGGCTGGGGGGCTGTGGAAGGCATACGTAAGGTATCAGAAGCCTGCACTATGCATCAAATGAAGGCCTGATGGGGGGGGGGCGTTCTGTGGAAAGCATACAGAAGGCATCAGATGCCTATACTACGCATCGAATGAAGCCCAGGGGGGTTCTCATTCATTGCGCTAATCAGACCTGGGTGTGGTCAATACAAACCTTGTGAGGAGAGAGAAGAAAGAACCTTGTCCTGCCTGCCGTTTTGAGCTTCTTGCAAAGGTACAATTTAATCATGGGGGCAATACTGACAATGCCGTACCTTGTGCAAGCCTACTGCATGATGGTGCTACGGAGCAGACAATTGATTCGACATCATCGCATGAGGAACCTCAGATCATGTAGGGTGACGGGCAGGAGGCCTTAACCACATTAGGTATGTCGAGACAGGCATTCATACCTGCACCTGAGTGTTGCAGACTGTGTCAGAAGGCTGCGTTTCCGCAAAGAAGTTGTAACCGAGATCTGTGAGTTAGTAAAAGCAGACCTGCAACTTAGAAGCGTCAGGAGGAATGCTTTGTCAGTTGAAGTGAAGATTACAGCTGCACTTTCATTCTATGCATCTGGATCATTCCAGGCTACAACTGGGGATGTGTGCACCATTTCTCAACATGCAACATATATCTGCATTCAGCAGGTGACTGCTGCACTTTATGCCCGGAGGAATGATTGCATAAAGTTTCCCATGACCGCCCAAGCAGTGCATGAAAGGGCTGTGGGCTTCTCCAGGATTGCTGGCTTCCCAAAGGTACAGGGCTGCATTGATTGTACCCACATCACCTTGAGAGCACCTTTGGAGCAGTCTGAGATGTACAGGAACAGAAAAGGCTTCCACTCAATGAATGTGCAGCTCATGTGTGACAACATGCATCGCATCATGTCAGTTGATGTGAAATACCCTGGGAGCACCCATGATGCGTTCATCATACGTGAAAGCGTTAAATCTGCCATGTTTCAGCAGCAACCAGAAGGGCAGAACTGGCTATGGGAGAAAAATAGGGTACGGCCTCGCCACCTGACTCATGACGCCCCTACGCGTAACCCGGACGAAGCTGACCAGGAATACAACGTGTCGCACACTGCAACACACAGCATAATAGAGAGGACCATTGGCATCTTGAACCAACGCTTCCGATGTCCGGACCATTCCGGAGGCTACTTGCAATACTCCCCTGAGATTGTTGGTCAGTTCACTGTTGTGTGCTGCATGCTGCATAACTTAGCCATCATGAGGCAGCAGCAGCTGGTAGTAGAAAAACCCACCTGAGGTGAGAGTGGCTGATGATGATGCGGAAGATGCAGATGACGATGAGGACGAGGAAGCCATGCAACTACCTGAACCCACAGCATGATGGCAGAAGAGGGCGGGACATCTTGACCCTTTAACGATTGCTCGAGCCTTGCGTCAGCAGTTCATTCCTGAACGCTTTGCTGCCTGAAGGCTCAGCGGCAACTATTCCACATGGACCATGTTTACGGTTTGGACCTGTTCCGTAATGTTGTGTTGAGTTAATGGAACAAATGATGGAAATAATTCTTGTTTACTTCAAAAAGTTGTGTTAATAATGGAACAAATAATGGAAGTTATTTTTTAGTTCCAAAAGTTGTGTTAAAAATGGAACAAATAATGGAAATGATTCAGTTATAATTTAAAATGTATTTTATTCAAAAGTTTAACAAATGTTTGTTTGTATTTAACTTAACTTTAATAAAAATATTCTTGTATCAAACTTTAAAGTTTTCAGTTAAGATCACTTACAAACTTTAAGATCACTTACAAACTTCAAGATCACTTACTAACTTTTAAATGTGTAAATTTACATAACATACAAAAAACTTTTAATTTGAGAACAGTTACAACAGTCACAACAATAATAATAACAACAACAGCAGCAGCAAAGAAAAGCTGCACCCATCTCTCCATCCACCTTATTCTAAGACTGCCCGTTGCGCTTAGCCTTGGTGACTCCGCCATCCCTGCCCACAGGTGGTGGCGCAGCATTTCTCAGGTTAGTACCGAGCTTATTCTTTCGAACATCTCGGGTAATGTGCAATTCTTGATGGGGTGCGGGGCGGGGGGGCGGGGAACAGGCAGTAATGTGGAAGGCCTGGCTTGGGCCTCTTCATAGGCTGGTCTGGAGATTAGATTGGGAGTGGCAGTTGATTCTGTCAATGGCAGTGGGGTCTGGGCGTGTTCCCTTATTGCAGCAGCTACCTCTGACATTCCCTCCCTCATGTGCCCTGACAGTGTGTCAACTCCCTGCAACATTCCCTCCCTCATGTTCACTGATAGCGCATCAGCTACCTGCGAGATTCCCTCCCTCATGTGCACCGACATTGTTTCAGCTGACTGAAGTATTCCCTCCCTCATGTTCTGGACAGTGTTCCCATTTCTCGTGAGAGTGTTGTTACTTCTGCCGACAATTCCAGTACCTCATCACCCACCCCACTGATGGTATCCAGGAATGATTGGGTAAGGCTAATGCTTTCCACACTCATTGCCATCATCTGAACCACATCTGTTAAATCCTGTATCTCAGGACAGCGTGATCGAGCTCTCCTTTCCCTCCTCACTCTGGCCGTGCCTCGCTGCACCACACTGGGACCCGCAGTCTCTGACGGTGGGAAACCATAGAATGTCCCACCAACACTCAAACCACTACTCAGGGAAGGGGCTAATGGGCAGCACCTACACCTCCTCAAAAGTGATTACAATAGTGGGGGCTTCATCCATCACCTCCCCCTCCCCTTCACCTCCATGCTCTTAGTCTGGAAGGTGGAATTGGAAGATGTTCATCTTCGGGCTCATGCTCGTCTGAATCTTCTTCTGCTTCGTCAGGATTGGCGTCAAGTTCTGCAAAATATAACAGAACATACAAATGGTTAGCAGCAGAGGAGGGGGCAGGATGGATGGCATTAGTCGGCTCACACAGTGCAGGCAGCAGGCTGATTTGAAGGACCACAATGAATGATAGCACATTGCATCAATCGAAGCGTAGCTGACGGAGACATCCCCATGAACCAAAGCATGGCTAGCCCGCGCAGTATTTAACATTTAGCAAAGCCAGAATGTGGAATTTATAGGACTTACCCTCTCCCTTGAGTGTGGGCCCAGCTTGTGCAGTGGTGGTTGCTTTTCTTCAGGCAGGACCCATCAAAGCAGCGATCCTCTCTTCCAAGGGTGTCAGTGGTTGCAGATTTGCCGGGCCTCCTTTTGTTCGAGTTCTTTCTCATGTGTTGTGTGCCACTTTCCTCTGCAACGATGAAAACATAACTTTTTAGAGAAGGTGTCTTTCTGCTGGTTGGGATATATACAACTGGTCACATTTACAATTCCAATTCCATTAAATAAATTAAAATATTACTTACACTAACTACTTGACCAAGGTCCTGCCACTTGATTTTGCACTGGTCTCCAGACCTCAGGGTGGTCACCATTGCACAGTAATCTTTTGCAAGTTGGTTCGAGCATTTCTTCATTTCTTTTGGTAGAACTTTTATGTGGCCTCTGCTGGTATCCAGCTCCTGCTATCTGCCCTCACTCACAGTAACCAGTGCCTCCACTTCATCCTGTAAGAAATTCTTGGTCCTTGCGTCGCTTTGCACATTGTATTGCCGCTCTGATGTTTACAATGAGAATTAAAGTTCTCACACATAATTGGCTCTTTAAAATGGCTAAATGCAGACTGGGAGCTCTACTGCACATGCGCGCCCATAGGAATCAAATCAAAACGGTTCTTTTTTTTTTGCACATATGCAGAAGGGGCGGGATCATTTTTTCAGCGCAGACATTAGGGTCCACCCCCCGAGGCTACAAGGACAGGTTGCATGGCGCCAATTTCAAAAAATAGAATGGGGAAATTTGCCACTTTTATTTGGAGTAGTTGGGGCCAAGAAAAATAGGTGTAACTCTGGCAATATGCATAAAAATGGAATTGGGGAAAATTGAGCCCATAGAATACAAGAGCAGGGAGGTTATGCTTGAACTGTATAAAACAATAGTTAGGCGAGATCGAGAGTACTGTGCACTCTATGGGAAAGAAGTGATTGCTCTAGAGAGGGTACAGAGGAGATTTACAAGGCTGTTGCCTAGAGTAGAAAATTTTAGCTATGAGGAAAGATTGGATAGGCTGGTTTTGTTTTCTTTGGAATGGAGGAGGCTGAAGGGAGACCTTATTGAGGTATATAAAATTATGAGGGGCCTAGATAGAGTGGATAGGAAGGACCGATTTCCATTAGCAGAGAGGTCAACAACCAGGGGGCATAGATTTAAAGTGATTGGTAGGAGGTTTAGAGGGGATTTGAGGGGAAATATTTTCACACAGAGGGTGGTGGGAGTCTGGAACTCACTGCTTGAAAGGGTGGTAGAGGCAGAAACCCTCACCACATTTCAAAACACTTGGGTGTGCACTTGAAGTGCCGTAGCCTACAAGGCTATGAACCAGGATCTGGAAAGTGGAATTAGGCTGGATAGCACATTGTCGGCTGGCGCGGACACAATGGTCCTAAATGGCCTTCTTCGTGCTTTAAATTTCTATGATTCTTCCATTTCTTATAAAATACTTACAGACCAAATTTTTGGAGTCTTAACAGCATTCTTTGAAGCTTCTTAGGTGGCTTCAGAATTATTGATTCTGACGGATAGTAATCCGTTTTAATACTCACAAACATTCTAGCCATAGATGTAAGCTTCAAATTTATCACAGGCAAACACGATCACTGGTGTTCTTTCTTGATCTATGCGTATCTCATCTCTGCTGACCTTAGTGCATTCTACAGCTGGTTGTCCATTCTGCATCATTGCATCTGCAAGTCCGGATTGAGATGCATTGCAATATACAGTGAATTCTTCTTTGCGATTACAATACCCAAGAACAGTTTGCTGTGCCCATTCTTCTAATTATCCCCAGAACCATTCTTCATCATTCAGTGTTAGATTTCTTAGCGGCTTCATTATGTCTGACAGAGGCAGCAGAAACTTACTCAGATATTAAGCAAGCCCAAGCAGTTGCTGGATCCTTGCTACAACAGTCAGTGTCGGCATCTCCAAAACCACTTTAACTTTAACTGGATCTACACAAAGGGGCTAAAATTGCCACTCTTTCTGGCCCCACTTGCACATCCAGGGTCGCTAACGGGTCGCAATGATGTTTCTGCCCTGGGGAAACCGGAGGTTTGGGGGTCGCTGTCCTGGCAGCGGCGCACCACAGACAGGCACGCAACTGGCGATGATGCCGTGCATGGTGACCCCTCATCGCTTCGCGCCGACGCCTTTGCGCCCCGTGAGGGAAATTGTCCCGCAGACCAAGAAGCAGGTACGGATAAATGTCAACGCCAACTTTGCAGGTTGCGAAGCTGGCAGACATATGCTGCCGGGACTCCCTTTAAAGGGGAGGCCTTTAGCGCTGTTAAATATTGAATAACTCCATGAGGCTAAGTACGGTGAGCTATTTCAGGCATGACCTTACTCCAGTTTATTTATTCTCAAAGTGAGAATTCAACATGGCTGCCAACATTATATACACGGCTTGCACATGTCTGCCAGTGACCATTAGAACTCCGACAGTCACACCCTCCAGTGGCAGGTAAAATCCAGTTAACATACATAACATCATTCCCCCCAAAGTCCTTGGTACAGGTTGTATTTACAAGTTCAGACAGTCCGGGCATTCCACTCTCTGGTTGATCTTCTCAGTTCGAACCCAAGCTTGGGTGAGTTAGTAGGACCATTACTGCATTGCAGAGCAGTCGGTCTGACAGGACTGTTGGGAATGGTAGCTTCATCTTCGTGAATGACACAAGGGTCAACTGATGGTTGGATGTGTGTTGGTTGGTCGATGATGATGTCATCGTCAGTTTGTTCTGGGTTGTCTGTGAATCACAGTTTGGTTTGGTCGATGTGCCTCTTGCACGTTTGGCCATTTAACAGTTTGACTACAAACACCCTGTTCCCCTCTATTATGTCTGTCGTGTACTTATGAATGACTCTACGAGGCAATGTGTTGTACTCGAACTGTAAAGACCTTGGTTCTTTACTCGTAACTCCAGAGTGAGGCAGCCACATGTTGGCTCCCCTTTTATACAGCCCCTGCCACCAGGGCAGGAAACCCCAGTCTCCATCAGTTGCACCCTCTAGTGGTGCCAGCATGTATATACACAGTGTGAACCTTATTGAGTGTACATCAGCTAAACAAGTCTCCATCTTATGCAACTATACAGTGACTACACAGAGAGTATATCTATAGTCTGCATATATAACACCCTCCTTGGCCAGCAACCCACTTTGGACCATGACCATAATTCAGGACAAACAGGGTCATGAACAGCAATGTCACGTGATACGGCCGTGCGATCGTGGTACCATTGCTGCCGTTGCCTTCTGGTTTCGATATGATCAATGAGATCCGGGTGTACAAGGGAGAGCCTGGTTTTGAGGCCTCTCTTCATTAACAGCTCGGCAGGAGGGACTCCAGTGAACGAGTGGGGTCTCGTCCGGTAATTGAGCAGAATACGGGACAAGCGGGTCGTAAGGGAGCCGTGAGTCACACGTTTTAGGCTCTGCTTAATGGTTTGGACAGCCCGCTCTGCTTGACCATTAGACGCAGGTTTGAAAGGGGCAGACCTGACATGCTTGATGCCATTACGGGTCATAAACTCGTGGAACTCCGAACTGGTAAAACACGGTCCGTTGTCGCTGACAAGGATGTCGGGCAGGCCATGGGTGGCGAACATGGCCCGGAGGCTTTCAATAATGGCTGTGGATGTGCTGGATGACATGATCATGCATTCAATCCATTTGGAGTAAGCGTCAACTACCACTAAAAACATTTTGCCGAGAAAGGGGACGACAAAGTCTATGTGGATCCTTGACCAAAGTTTGGATGGCCATGAGCACAGACTCAGCGGAGCCTCCACAGGTGTGTTACTCAGTTGCATGTAAGTATTGCACTGATGCACGCATGATTCCAAGTCTGAGTCAATGCCGGGCCACCAAACATGAGACCTGGCAATGGCCTTCATCATGACAATGCCTGGGTGGGTACTGTATATCTCGCACAAAGTTTCCCTGTCTTTTTTTGGCATAACAACATGATTACCCCATAACAGACCATCAGACTGAATAGACAATTCGTCTTTGCGGTGGCTATACGGCTTAATTTCATCCTGCATTTCCCTGGGAATGGCAGACCAATTTCCATTTAGGACACACCTTTTTACGCTTGACAGTACAGGATCCTGGGTGGTCCAGGTCCTAATTTGATGAGCCGTGACGGGTGGCCCCTCGCTCTCCAAGGCATCCATGACTAGTAGCAAGTCTGCGGGCTGCGGCATTTCCATCCCAGAAGTGGGCAATGGTAGCCGGCTAAGCGCATCAGCAGTTTTCAGTGCCTAGTCGGTGGTGGATGACATAATCCTAAGCAGATAATATCAGTGCCCATCTTTGGATGCTGGATGAGGCATTGGTGTTTATAACTTGCTCTCAGAAAACAATGAAATGAGCGGCTTCTGGTCTGTTTCAAGCACAAACTAAAGCCCAAACAGGTATTGGTGCATTTTCCTACCCCCATATATGCATGCTAAAGCCTCTTTCTCTACCATACTATAGGCTCTTTCAGCCTTAGACAGACTTCTGGATGCGTATGCAACTGGTTGGAGTTCGCCTGATACATTGGCTTGCTGGAGCACACAACCTACCCCATATGATGAGGCGTTGCAGGCCAGCACTAACCGCTTACATGGGTCATCGTGTACCAGTAATTTATTGGAACATAGCAGGTTCCTGGTCTTCTCAGAGGCTCTGTCTTGAGATTTGCCCCAAACCCAGTCGTTACCCTTTCTCAGCAACATGTGTAAGGGCTCTAGCAATGTACTCAAACTAGGTAGAAAATTACCAAAAGAGTTGAGAAGACCCAAGAACGAACGCAGCTCCATCATACTCTGGGGTCTGGGTGCATTCTTGATGGCCTCCGTCTTCGAGTTCGTAGGCCTGATGCCATCTGCTGCAATCTTTCTCCCCAGGAATTCGATTTCTGGTGCCATGAAAACACACTTGGAGCATTTTAGCCTAAGTCCCACTCTGTCCAGACTACGTAGAACCTCTTCCAGGTTGTGCAGGCGTTCGGTGGCATCGCGACCGGTGATCAGGATGTTATCTTGGAACATGACGATTCTCGGGACGGACTTCAGCAAACTCTCCATGTTTCTCTGTAATATGGCTGCCGCCGAGCGAATTCCAAAAGGGCATCTGTGGTATATAAACAGTCCATTGTGCGTGTTGATGCATGTCAGTCTTTTCGAAGATTCGACCAGCTTCTGTGTCATGTAAGCGGAGGTCAGGTCCAATTTGGTGAACGCTTTCCCCCCCCCCCCCCCCCGCTAGCGTTGTAAACAAGTCATCAGCCTTGGGTAACAGGTACTGATCCTGTATCGAAACTCGGTTGATCGTTACCTTGTAGTCGCTGCAGATCCTGACCATGCCATCACTTTTCAACACCGGGACAATTGGACTGGCCCATTCGCTGAACTCGACTGGTGATATGATTCCTTCCCGTTGAAGTCTGTCCAGTTCAATCTCGACCTTCTCCCTCATCATGTATGGAACCACCTGAGCCTTGTGATGGACGGGTCTTGCATCCGGGACTAGGTGGATCTGCACCTTGGCTCCCGTGAAGTTGCTGATGCCTGGTTCGAACAACGAAGGAAACTTGCTCAACACTTGAGCACGCGAAGTGTCATCCACTGACACTAAAGCTTCAATATCGTTCCAGTTCCATTTAATTTTCTCAAGCCAACTCCTGCCGAACAACGTTGGCCCGTTGCCTGGAACGATCCACAATGATAAATCATGCATAGCTCCATCGTACGATACCTTTACTGCCGGGCTGCCAATGACTGGTATGAGCTCTTTGGTGTAGGTATGCAGCTTCGCATTGATTGGGCTCAGTTTGGGTCTTTTTGCCTTAGTGTCCCACAGCTTTTCGAAAGCCCTCTGGCTCATTATTGATTGACTCACACCAGTGTCCGATTCCATGGATACTGGAACCCCATTTAATTTAACTTCCAGCATTATCGGAGCGCCTTTGGTAAAAGAATGTACCCCATACACTTCTTCGTCCTGTACCTCGGGTTGAGTTGCCTGTGCCGCTTGATCCATGCTGGATCGATCATCCTCAGCCATGTGGTTTGTCACAGCACGCTTGCTCGGTTGCAGACACATTCGTTGAAGGTGCCCAATTGTTGCACAGCCTTTTCACACGAATTGCTTGAATTGACATTGATGGGCCCGATGATGGCTCCTGCAACGCCAATAAGGTGAGATTTGATTCACCCCCGATGGCGGACTTTGAGCAGTTACAGGTCGTACGAACGTGGACGAGTAGGCCCTGCCATGTGCAGCTCTGCCTGCCGACGATATTATTTTATGCACAGTACTTGCCGGTGAGTTTCGCTGCTGGGAAGATATCTGTTTCGGGTTTTTGTCCATGGACATGCATGCCTGGATGATCGTGATGGCTCTGCTCAGGTCTAGAGATTCAGCAGCCAGCAGCTTTCGAAGGATGACCTCGTGGCCAATGCCAAGCACGAAAAAGTCCTGCAGCATTTCCTCCAACGTCTCAGGTCAATGACAAATTCTGCCACGTCCTGGCCCTCGGAGCGATTGTGCGTATAGAAACAATATCTCTCCATGATGATGCTTTCCTTTGGTTTAAAGTAGTTCCGAACCAGCGTACACAATTCACCATAAGTCTTATCCATTGGTCGAGTCGGTGAGAGTAGATTCTTGATAAGGCCATAAATTTTTGACCCACAAACGGTGAGAAGACCCGCCCTGTGCTTAATTGCGTTATTGGTTCCTTCCAATCTGTTGGCTACGAAGTACTGGTCGAGGCGATCAGTGAAATCCTCCCAGTCTTCCCCTTCCACGAATCTCTCCAAAATTCCAACAGACATGGTTGCGTAAAAGTTCGTATTTTTAACTCGTTGCCAATTGTTAAGTATCGAATAACTCCACGAGGCTAAGTACAGTGAGCTAGTTCGGGCATGACCTTACTCCAGTTTATTTATTCTCAAAGTGAGGATTCAACATGGCTGCCAACATTATATATACGGCTTGCACGTATCTGCCAGTGACCATTAGGACTCCGACAGTCGTGCCTTCCGGTGGCAGGTAAAACCCAATTAACATACATAACAAGCGCCACGCATCAGTGTTTTTTTTGGCCGACTCTTTCCGGCCATGCAGTCCGACGCTGATGGCTTGGCCGATCACCTCCCTGGTGGTCCAGTGGTGGCCACCAAAGGGCCTGCAGAGTGCACAGTGGCCCTCCCCTTTAATCTGCATAGCATTGGCCTCCTCTGCATGGCGCTGGACACAACACATGCTGCCGCCCCGGGGACACCTCTCAAAGGGAGCGGAGCGCTGAATACAGTGCTCCACTTCCTTTGAGGGGCGCATGGCCCAATTCCGCTTTGGGTGTGGGAGCTCCAGTTCGGGCATAGCAAGTCCCAGCCCTGGAAGGTTACCACCCCCGATCAGGGCGAAGGATAATTTTGGGGCCAAAGTCTTTTTCCTGTGGCAACATGTCCAATAAAATAGACTTCTTGCCGACGAAGTTTCATTTTGTCAATGTTTAACACCACTCCATGATCATTGCATCAATGTTAGAAAGCTTCTAGGTTTATATCATGGCCCCGAATCGCTACTTCAAGCATTTCTCTGAAACCAAACTGTCACAAAATCATCTGCAATCCCTTCTATCCCTTGCAGTGCTTCCACGAGCTCATGTATGTTTCGTTGGGAAACTTCTAGCGCTGAGCTGATCCCAAATGGCATACGCTTCCAGCGGTATTGTCCAAAAGGTCTGTGGAATGTTGTCAGATGTGACGACTATTCATTGAGACTCACATGCCAGTTCAGACGTTGAGAATCGTGAAGGCTTTAGCACCATGTAGGCGTGCAGCTACATCTTCAATCATTGGTAAAGGATAATGCTTAAATGTAACATGCTTCGAGTCATTGAAACCAATCGGACTGATCTGATTAATGACAAAGACTAATTGGTCCTTGATTCTTCATCTATTGCTCTAGCTGTCTGTTTGTGTGCAGACGATTCTGTTCCATAGCACTTTGCTGTGAAATGGTTGTTCTTTTCGCACTTGTTGCACAGCTTCCAAAGTCTGGGCACAGCTCTCACTTGTGGAACTCCTGCTTCTTCCTCACTATGTGTAAATTCTCCAGCTGGGTGTCCCTATCAATAGCTACATTGTGCAGAACAAAGCAATCAAAAATAATTGTGAGCACCATGCCTGGATTATACTTGAGGACTGCATTAGATTGGTCCAGTCACCTGTTTCAGCTTCCCTGTGGTCTAGTGTGAACTTCATTATAGTTTCGCTTGGCTACACTGGAAGTGTAGGTCATCAGTCAGAGCCAAGGTCCCCCAGAAGCCAGACCTTTGTTCCTTAGGTTTCTTCAAACAAGGGTGGTACAGTATATTGCCTCAAGATGAAGAACTCATTTTAGTTATACAGCCAAGTTTGCAGATGACACTAAATGCAGAGGATAGTAAGTTATGCGGATGGGAGCAGGAAATTAAAACAGTACATAGACGGATTAACTTGAGTGGACAAAACCAGGGCAGGTGGAGTACAATGTGGGCAAGTGTGAGGTCATCCACTTTGGAACTCAGAGAGATTGGCCTAGAAATTGGGCTACTTACCTGTTAGCAGCAGATTCCTGGAAAAAAATGGCAGCAGCCGCTCTAACGCCCACCTCTGGCATGAGACTTCGCGGCTGCCATTTTAGTGAGGGCCACAGTGCTGTCGTTAGCAGCGCTGGCCCTGGACATACAAACCTGGAGAGCATGACGACAGTTGGCGTGCAATGCTGACTTAATACCACGCTCTGTGAACTTAGACCTTTGCGCTGAGTTTTTGTACCGTTACCACTTCTTTAAGGGACACACACACCTTTCAGTTGGGTTTGCATTTCAGCTTTTGGACTGGATTTTTTATATTTTATTGAAGTAGTGGCTTGGTGCAATAGATGTTAAATACTTTTAAAGTGTGCAGGGATTGCATGGAGTGCAATTGGACATTTGTAAGGCCTCAAATGGTAAAGGAAGGCCTCTGAAAAGACAGAATATTCTGGAAATACTAAACAGGTCAGGCAGCATCCATGGAGAGAGAAATAGAGTTCACACCTCCAGCTGAGATGCTGCCTGACCTGCTGAATATTTCCAGATTTGTGCTTTTATTTCAGATTTCCAGCATCCACTCGCAAAGGAAAGAGTAAGACGCAGATGAGCAACACGCAGACGAGGAGGAAGCAGAAGAGGAGGAAGCTACCCAGACAGCACCTTTCTGCCTGGGATATCTAGAATGGAATCACCCACCTGCGGTACCAGTCATCACATTTCAACATATAATCAGTGCCATGTTTCCACCAGGAACAGACAATCATCAAACAGACCATCGGGCTACGGTAAAAGCAGTTCTGCTGCCTTGACCGCTCAGTTCGAGCCCTCCAGTACCCGCCGAAGTGGGTGTCTCATTTCGTGGTGGTCTGCTGCATGCTTCACAACTTGGTCATCATGATGGCACAGCCCTTGGCACCAGGGATTGTGGGATCACCTCAGGAGGAGGACAAGGGAGAGGAGGAGGAAGAGCAGGAGGAGGAGGAGCAAGAGGAAGAGGACAAGGAGGGAGGGAGGAGGCAGGCAGCCAATCACCCTACCGGATGGGATGTTCATGAACACCTCATCAGAATCCGATTCCAAAAATGAAACACCAGATCACCGTTGCTCACCACATCCCCATCATATTATTCCTCTATCGTGGAATATCATCGTGTCATTCTGGGCACAAAGCTGAAATGAGAGCCACCACAAAAGAGTCCAAACAAAATTAATAAATTTATTAAATATCACCACACATATTTACATATATATGATCTAATCATCCTTGTGCAATCCCTTCGTGCCTATGACTTATAAAAGGGGACAAGGTTGACTGCGGTAACTACAGAGGAAACTCCCTGCTATCAGCCACTTGGAAAGTTATCGCTAGAGACCTCCTCCACCATCTTCTCCCTGTGGCCGAGGAGCTCCTCCTGGAGTCACAGTGCGGATTTCGTCCCCTATGGGGCACAATGGACATGATCTTTGCAGCACAACAGCTGCAGGAAAAATGCAGCGAACAGCACCAGCCTTATACATAGCCTTCTTCGACATTACAAAGGCCTTTGACACTGTCAACCGCGAGGGTCTATGGAGCGTCCTCCTCCGTTTCGGATGCCCCCAAAGTCCATCAACATCCACCACCTGCAGGCCATGATCCTTACCAACGGATCCATTACAGACCCAATCCACATCCGTACCGGGGTCAAGCAGGGCTGCGTCATCGCCCCAACATCTCCTCAATCTTCCTCGCTGCCATGCTCCACCTCACAGTCAACAAGCTCCCCGTTGGAGTGCAAATAAACTACAGAATCAGTAGGAACTTGTTCAACCTTCGCCGTCTCCAGGCCAGGCCCAAGACCACCCCAACCTCTGTCGTCGAGCTACAGTACGCGGACGATGCCTGCATCTGTGCACATTAAGAGACTGAACTCTAGGACATAGTCAACGTATTTACTAAGACATACGAAAGCATGGGCCTTACGCTAAACATCCGTAAGAGAAAGGTCCTCCACCAGCCTGTTCTCGCCGCACAGCACTGCCCCCCAGAACCCCCAGTCATCAAGATCCACAGTGCAGCCCTGGACAAGGTGAACCATTTCCCATACCTCGGGAGCCTCTTATCAACAAAAGCAGAGATTGATGAGGAGATTTAACACTGTCTCCAATGCGCCAGCACAGCCTTCGACCGGCTAAGGAAAAGAGTGTTCAAAGACCAGGCCCTCAAATCTACCACCAAGTTCATGGTCTTCAGGGCTGTTGTAATACCCGCCCTCCTGTATGGCTCAGAGACATGGAGCATGTACAGTAGACACCTCAAGTCGCTGGAGAAATACCACCAACGATGCCTCCGCAAGATCCTACAAATCCCCTGGGAGGACAGACTCACCAACATCAGTGTCCTCGTCCAGGCCAACATCCCCAGCATTGAAGCACTGACCACACTTGATCAGCTCCGCTGGGCAGGCCACATTGTCCGAATGCCAGACATGAGACTCCCAAAGCAAGCGCTCTACTCTGAACTCCTTCATGGAAAACGAGCCCAAGGTGGACAGAGGGAACATTACAAGGACACCCTCAAAGCCTCCCTGATAAAGTGCAACATCTCCACCGAAACCTGGTAGACCCTGGCCAAAGACCGCCCTAAGTGGAGGAAGTGCATCCGAGAGAGCGTTTAGCACCTCGAGTCTCATCGCCGATTATATGCAGAAGACAAGCGCATGCAGCGGAAAGTACGTGTGGCAAACCTGTCTCACCCTCCCTTACCCACAACTACTGTCTGTTCCACCTGTGGCAGGGACTGTTGCTCTCGTATGAGACTGTTCAGCCACCTAGAGACTCATTTTAAGAGTGGAAGCAAGTCTTCCTCGATTCCAAGGGACTGCCTATGATGATGATGATCACTTGTGTGCCCATTACTGTCCTGGTGCTCCTACAATGTGCTCCCCCAGTGGCTGCAGCATGGCTGGTGGAAGACTGCTGAATTTCCATGGGGGAGACTTCAGATAGACTTGCAGGGTGACTTCAAGCTGCTCTGGCCCTAAAAGGCCCGCATACAGACTGCGCCACCTTGGCCTGGGCAGCAGCAGTCTGGCCTGGCTGGCTGACAGGCAACTGCAAAGGCACTGGCAGAGTGGCAGGGGTGGGAGGATGAATGCTGTCATCCTGAGAGAGGACAGCAAGTTTGTGCTCCACAGAGCTACTGCCACTCCCCCGGGGCGGCACCTCAGCATTCCTAGAAATATGTTGTAACACTCTGCAAGCCCCGATCGACACTGGTAAACCCAGCCACAATAACTGCAGTTTGAGCTTGTGTGGCAGCAAGCTGAGATTGCATGAGAGCAGTCTGAGCTTGGATGGCATCAAGCTGAGTCTGCATGACAGTGATCTGAGCACGGGTGGCATCAAGCTGAGGTGTTATGAGAGTGGCCTGTGCTTCAGCAGATGTTGGGTCACTTATGTCTGTGTTGCAGTGACAGCCACGACATCGCCCATCACACGCACCAGCATGTCTGGGTCTACACGGTTACTTAAGTCTTCCATCATTTCCAGTTTGGAAATCCTGGACTCCAAGCTCTGGGCAAAGACCTGTGCAATATTGGAGGCAGACTCCTCCATGCTCTCTGGTCGGCTTGCCATTGCACCTAGCAATTCGGTATACATGTCTATCACCCTTCTCCTGAAGGCCGCCCCATTGAGGTCCTCATCTGAATTCTGTGCAGCAGAACTTGCGCACAAACTTGTCATCCATTTTCCCCTTGCCTTGCTGCAGCCACTTGTGCCCGGTGCCTCACACTGTGCTGATCCTGCTTCTACACTAGCCTCTAAAGTTCGCACAGTGCCAGTTTCTGAGTTGGTGTCTGCAAGTGACAGCTACAGTGACGCTGTGTCTTCTTTTTCTTCTCCCCCCTCACTCTCGTGTATCGCTTCAGGGACAGGCTTTTCGGGAGCTTGTTCTTGATTATCTGAAATCAGAAAGGCACAAGAGTTGGGTTATGGTGAGGGGAGGGAAGTAAGCAAGGTATGTGCGTACATCATCAGCAGCTTAAAAGTGAGAAGAGATTGTGGGATGAGGGGGAAGTGGGATGTGAGAAGAAGGATTAGTAATGACCATACCATTGTCGTCCCCAAGGTGTTCAACCTCACCGGTTGCCATGGCTTTTGTTATCTGCTGCCCAGTGATATCCAGCACTCTCTCCTCCAGCTGGCCGAGTTCTTGAATGGCCGCGTGCCCCGGCCGTCTACTGCTGCTCCCTCCAATTATGTGCAAAATTGGCCTTCAAGGGAAAAAGAAGCGTGTGAGTGAGTGCGGTGCAATGTGTTCTGGGTTTTGGGGACGTTGAGGGTCCTGCAAAAGACTACTCCACCTATACACGTGCAGGGGCAGACTCGGCCATTGGGAGACGTGGCAACATGTTGGGTGCTGGCTGAGTGAGGGTTGGATGGGGAAGTTACATATGAGAAGTGGAAGCATTTTGAGTGCAGTTCCCACTCTCATGGCCCATTGCAACATCATCCCTGTCAAGGCCTAGCCGCTGCTACCATTCTGCTGGAGAGCTGGTGCGATCAGTGGGGCGCTGTAAGACCAAGGTGATACGTCCTTACTATACAGTATAAATGCACACGAGGCCCATGCTTGAGAGAAGGTCAGTCTGTGATCTGTCCTTTATTCCTTAGCACTCAAATGCAGGAAGTGGGTGGCGCTTCCCCTTTTATATCTGAAGGTCCAGGTTAGGAGTGTCTCCCACAAGTTCACCACCTAGTGGTCATTGTTCTCACAGTGTACAAATTAGGTCAGATTATACATGGGTTACAATGCTAGTTGAATACATGACATCACCTCCCCCCCAAAGTCTTATTGGGATCACAGCTGGAGTCTCTCTGGTGGTTTACACTCTCTTGTAGAGCGCCTGAGTTGGGGCTCCGGTTGTTGGGCGCTAGCCTGAGTGTCTGCTGGTTGCGGTGACTCAGGCCTGTCCGGACTGCCCGCAGTGACTGGGCTCTCCTCCACTTGGTTCCGGTGTTCGGTCACCTGTAGTGGAGTGAACTCTACATCGTGTTCTTCCTCTGCTTCTTCTATGGGGTTGCTGAATCTCCTTTTTGTTTGAGCCACATGTTTGCGGCAGATTTGTCCATTGGTAAGTTTAACTACCAGAATCCTATTTCCTTCTTTGGCAATCACAGTGCCTGTGAGCCATTTGGGCCCTGCAGCGTAGTTGAGGACAAAAACAGGGTAATTTACATCAATACATCGCGCCCTCGCATTCCTGTCATGGTAGTCATATTGTGGCTGGCGCCTGCTCTCGACAATTTCTTTCATGGTGGGGTGTATAAGGGATAACCGGGTTTTGAGCATCCTTTTCATTAGCAGCTCTGCGGGTGGAACCCCTGTGAGCGAGTGTGCTCGGGATCTGTAGGCCAACAGGAGGCGTGATAAGCGGCTTTGCAGGGAACCCCCTTGGATTCTGAGCATCCCCTGTTTGATTATCTGCACTGCTCGTTCTGCCTGGCCGTTTGAGGTCGGCTTGAACAGTGCCACTCTGACATGGTTAATTCCATTGCCTGCCATGAAGTCCTGGAATTCAGTGCTTGTGAAGCATGGGCCATTGTCGCTGACCAAGATGTCTGGTAGACCGTGGACGGCGAACATTGCCCGTAGACTTTCTACCGTGGCAGAGGATGTGCTTGAATTTAAAATGTCACACTCGATCCATTTGGAGTAGGCGTCTACAACAACCAAAAACATTTTTCCCATGAAAGGACCTGCGTAGTCCACATGGATGTGTGACCATGGCTTGGTGGGCCAGGACCAGGGGCTAAGGGGGGCTTCCCTGGGTGCGTTGCCTAGCTGAGCACATGTGTTGCACCTGCGAACACAAAGTTCCAGGTCTGCATCTATCCCTGGCCACCAAACATGTGACCTGGCAATCGCTTTCATCATGACAATGCCCGGGTGCTCATTGTGGAGTTCTCTGGTGAACACCTCTCTGCCCATCTGGGGCATGACTACACGGTTTCCCCACAGTAGTCAATCGGCCTGAATCGAGAGTTCATCCCTGCGTCTGTTAAATTCCTCAGGGCATGCCCTGTACGTGGCTGCCCAGTCCCCATTCAGGTCACATTTCTTGACTAGAGACAATAGTGGGTCTCTATTTGTCCAGACTTTAATTTGACGGGCTGTCACGGGTGAGCCTTCGCTTCCCAAAGCTTCAACAACCATGACCATCTCAGCAGCATGCTCGGTAGCCCCCTCAGTGGTGGCTAGTGGGAGCCTGCTGAGTGCATCAGCGCAGTTTTCGGTGCCCGGTCTGTGCCGAATTGTGTAGTCATAGGTGGCTAACGTGAATGCCCACCTCTGTATGCGGGCCGATGCGTTTGCATTTATGGCCTTGTTGTCGGCTAAAAGGGACGTTAGTGGTTTGTGATTGGTCTCCAGCTCAAATTTCCTGCCAAACAGGTACTGGTGCATTTTCTTTACTGCATATACACATGCGAGCGCCTCCTTTTCTACCATCCCATAGCCCCTTTCTGCCTGGGACAGACTTCTGGAGGCATAAGCTACCGGCTGTAACTGACCCTTGGCATTGACATGCTGCAACACACACCCGACACCATCGGACGACGCATCGCACGTTAACACAAGTTTCTTACATGGGTCATATAGCGTTAACAGATTGTTGGAACATAACATAGAAACATAGAAACATAGAAAATAGGTGCAGGAGTAGGCCATTCGGCCCTTCTAGCCTGCACCGCCATTCAACAAGATCATGGCTGATCACCCACCCCAGCACCTCCCCCACCACGCCCCCTCCACAGCCCCCCGATCCCCCTCAGCCGCAAGGACTACATCCAACTCATCCTCCCGAACACATTCAATGAACTGGCATCCGTGGCAGGGAACCCCATAGGCCAACAACTCCCCAAGTGAAGAAGTCTCTCCCAATCCCAGCCCCAAACAGCCCACCCCCCATCCCAAGAGCGTGCCACTCCCCGGCTCCGGACTCACCCAACACCGGGAACACTCCCCCTGCACCCAACCCACCCCGTCCCGTCAGAATCCTTCCCAAATGCCGAACACCCCCGGATGTCGAGTCCCAGCCCCGGCCACCCCTGAGCCATGCCCCCGCGATGCCAACCACACCACATCCACCAACCGCCATCTGCGCAGTCAACCCGTCCACCCCATTCTGAACACTCCCTGCACCGAGGCACAGAGCCCCCAGGCCCACCCCTCCATAACACTTCGCCCCCCCAGACCTTCGCTGCAATGTGGCCCCTTCTGTCCCCCACCCTGGGTTTCTCCGTCCCCCACCTCCACCACTCTGCCCTTCATCCCCTGCCCCCGTCTCCCCTCATCTTCCCTCTGCCTCCCGCACAGGCTCCCATCTTGGGGGCGGTAACCTTCTGGGGCAGGGAATTTAGCCCCCAGTGTGGAAGTCCTGCTCCCGTCGAAGAATTGGCCTTACCACCCCTCAATGGAAGCGGAGTGCAATTTTCCACACTCAACTTCCTTTGGGGGCAGTTACCGGGGCACGACTGGATGCTCCTGTGACAGTTTGAACTGGTGGTCACCACTCTCCCGTCCTGTGACAGTTGGAACTGGTGCTCTCCACTCTCTGTCCTGTGACAGTTGGAACTGGTGCTCTCCACTCTCTGTCCTGTGACAGTCTGAACTGGTGCTCTCCACTCTCCCGTCTTGTGACAGTTGGAACTGGTGCTCTCCATTCTCCCATCCTGTGACAGTCTGAACTGGTGCTCTCCACTCTCCCGTCTTGTGACAGTTGGAACTGGTGCCCTCCATTCTCCCATCCTGTGACAGTTCGAACTGGTGCTCTCCACTCTCCCGTCCTCTATTATCCTCAATAACAAATTGCGTGCTGTATTAAAAGCCCTTTCCTGGCTGTCGCCCCAGACCCATTCGCGACCTTTGCGTAGGAGCATGTGTAGCGGCTCGAGCAGCGTGCTCAATTTGGGAAGAAAGTTACCAAAATAGTTCAGGAGCCCCAGGAACGAATGCAGCTCCGTCGTGTTACGGGGTCTGGATGCTCTCTGGATCGCTTCCATCTTGGACGTAGTAGGGCTGATCCTGTCTGCTGCTACCCTCATCCCCAGGAATTCTACCTCTGGAGCTAGGAAGACGCACTTCGTCTTTTTCAGTCACAGCCCTACCCGGTCCAGTCTGTGTTGCACCTCCTCCAGGTTGTGAAAGTGTTCTTCAGTATCGCAACCCGTGATGAGGGTGTCGTCTTGAAAAACCACCGTCCCTGGAATCAACTTGAGGAGGTTTTCCATATTTCGTTGGAAGTTCGCGGTGGCAGAGCGAATCCTGAACAGACATCTGTTGTACTCAAACAACCCCTTGTGTGTCCTGATGGTGGTCAGCTTCTTCGACTCACTCGCCAGCTCCTGGGTCATGTAAGCTGAGGTCAGGTCCAATTTTGGAAAAAGTTTGCCACCGGATAGCGTCGCAAAGAGGTCCTCCGCTCTCGGTAGCGGGTACTGGTCTTGGAGTGACACCTGATTGATGGTGGCCTTGTAATCACCACATATCCAGACCGACCCATCCGCCTTGAGCACCGGCACAATCGGGCTCGCCCAGTCACTGAATTCGACTGGCGAGATGATGCCTTCCCTCAGACGGTCCAATTCACCTTCTATCTTTTCCTGCATCACGTACGGCACCGCTCTGGCCTTGTAGTGTACTGGTCTGGCGTCTGGGTTTATGTGAATCACTAACTTGGCCCCCATGAAAGTGCCAATGTCGGGTTGAAATAATGAGTCAAATTTATCCAGGATCTGTGAGCATGATACTCGCTCCACAGAGGAAATTGCATTGACATCGTCCCATTTCCAGTTCATGGCAGCAAGCCAACTCCTCCCCAGCAGTGCAAGATCGTCCCCCGGGACAACCCAGAGTGGCAACCTGTTCTCCGAATCTTTGTGGGTCACGACTACCATGGCGCTGCCTTGCACCGGAATGATCTCCTTTGTGTATGTCCGTAGCTGTCTGTCAATCAGCGATAATTTTGGCCTCCTGGCCTTGGACGCCCACAACTTTTCGAACTGTTTGATACCCATCAGGGACTGGCTGGCACCCGTGTCTAGCTCCATTGATACTGGGATGCCATTGAGGAGCACTTTCATCATTATCGGTGGCGTCCTGGTGTATGAACTGTATATGTGCTCCACATGAACTCGCTGAACTTCGGCTTCCAGCGATTTCCCCCAGCGTTCATTTCTGAAATTTCTGCAGGTATTTTGCTCATCTCTGCAAACTCCGGCTGAGTGTGTGCCTCCATGCCTCCAACATGAGCTGCTGTTGGAAACAAAAGGTCCTTTGCCAGTCGATCATCCCTGACTGCCCCTGTGATTGTCCTTGAGTGTGCCATTAACAGGTGTTGATGGCCCCATTACTGGCCGCATTGTCCCTTGCAATGACATGAATCGCCGTTCAGCTTGCCATTGTCTCTGTCGAACTCCCCCTCTGGGTTCGACTACATGTTGGGGCATTCCCGATTGACCTTGTCTGCCTGGAGAACTGTGTGCTGCTTTAACAATGTTGAATCTCTGTCCCAACCATTCTTTAACACAGTACCTCTCGTCTGTTCTGCTAGTGGCAATGCATGCGTGGTTTAATTCCCAGTTTCTCGTCGCCATTGATACGTCCTTACTATACAGTGTAAATGCACACGAGGCCCATGCTTGAGAGAAGGTCAGTCTGTGACCTGTCCTTTACTCCTTAGCACTCAACTGCAGGAAGTGGGTGGAGCTTCCCCTTTTATATCTGAAGGTCCAGGTTAGGAGTGTCTCCCACAAGTTCACCACCTAGTGGTCATTGTTCTCACAGTGTACAACTTAGGTCAGATTATACATGGGTTACAATGCTGGTTGTATACATGATACAAGGCTAATGTGTCAGTCATCTTATTTAAGGCGCATGGACTCAGGTGATTGCTGCGTTTGATGTTCAATGGAGTTGGCCACCCGCTCCATACAAGAAGACATCATTTCAATGCCCTGTGACATCAATCCACTGATACTTAATGCGTACTCCTCCATTCTCTCTGCAATCATGGTCACTGTGCTTAGAAAGCATGTCAATACATCATACACTCTCTGCTGCTGCTCAGTGAGTATCCTTTTCATTGATGGACCCTGGGTACAGCAGCTGTGTCCAACTGAGTGGAGCTTGGAGAGGGCTGCACCCTCTGAAGCGGACTCTCCACTGCTATTTCTGCCACCAACATCTGCTTTTGCTCACTTGTGAAGTGTGAGTCACCAAGTGAAAACCTAATGATCTGTCTTGCTGTTCCCATGAAAGTGCAACTATGAGAGCTGGGCATGGTAAGCATGAATCCTGTGATGGTGAACACTCAGAAGGAATCAGCTCCTCTGAGGAATCGTCATCCACGAGGTCCACTCTGCTGCATACGTGAAGACCATGTTGGAAATAAAAGATATTAATTAGTAATGGAAAGATAAGAATGTTGCAAGTTACCATTATGAAGATGATCATATTTTACTCGCTGTTGAAATCAATATGGCTGAGTGCTATGTGACATATGGGTCACTGATATTTAATTTTGTTACCACGTAGCTGGGAGGTCCCAGGGATGCCAAAACGGCACTGATCTCCAGCACCTCTTCCTCTGCATTTGTGAGCTGCAAACTTTGTGGACACCCAAATCTGGTACTCTCCCTTGCCCTGGTGTTCTGTGCTCTCTTCTCCTGAAATGGAGGAAAGAACAAACCTGTGAGTGACTATAATGGCATGTGTTCACCCGATGGATGTAGTGCATTTGGTGAGGGAGACGCATGAAATTGCATGAGAATGAGGGTGAGTGGCAGCGGTGGATGGATAGATGGGAATGTGAGGAAGTGCATAGAAAGAGAAGGATTGGTGCGCATGTAAGATAACTGGGAGTGAGGCGCGATGGGATGGAGTCGGCTTGACAAGGCAGAGTGAAGAGGGAGTTCGTGATGCACACAGCAAGATGTAGATGAATGTGCAACTGAACTCACCTTTCTTGATCTGGTTCGGTCATTAGAGTCCTGAATCCAGAAGTGGCACAATGCTTCTGCTACTGACATCCTGGGCCACCTCAAGTCACTCATTCTTTGTGCCAGCAAGTTTCTTCGTCGTATGCTGGGAACGAGTATCTCTCTCCGATTCCTCACAACACCCAGCAGTACATCAAGCAAGGCATCATTGAAGCAGGGTGCAGCCTTTGAATGTCCTGATTTCACACGGATTGTTCTTCTTCTCTTGCTTCCAACTCCAACTTCCTGCAAATTCAACTTTGGATTGGCCCTTTAAATTCTGGAGTCAAGCTCGCATCATGTGGGCCCTCAACCTCCCACTGCTGCGTAATCAATGCCAAACTCGGATGTAAAATGATAATGAAGGAGCTGTGTTGAAAAAACATGGCTCAATCAATGACAGTGAGCACAAATTTCGTAAAGGCAAATCACGTCTGACAATCTTGATGAGTTATTCAATGAAATAACAGAGAGGGTTGATGAAGGTGTTGTGTTCCTAACACAGATGAGACTGCACACAGGGAGGTTAAAGTAACAGTGACCTCTGTCTTTATTAAGACACTCCAGCGTGAGGAACAGGCCTTAGGGGCCTGGACAGTGCGACCAAGGGATGCTGGGATCCCTTGAGACTTCAGGAGATGCACTCCCTGGTGGTGGAACATGGGAGTGCATGCTTTACAGATACACAACAGAACATAGCACAGTTGATGTTGTGGATATGAACTTTGAAAAGGTGTTTGATGACATGCTATGTAATGGACTTCTTAGCAAAATTGAAGCCCATTTGATTAAAGGGTCATTGGCATCATGGTTATGAAATTGTCTAAGAGACGGAAAGCAGAGCATAGCAGTGAAGTAGTAAATTTCAGACTGGATGGATGTACACAGTGATGTCCCCCATGGGTCAGTATTAGGACCACTGCTCTTTTTGATATATATTAATGGTTATAGGGGGCTTAATTTCAAAGTTTGCAGGTAACACAAAACTTGGAAATGCCAAGGAGAACCGAAACATACTGGTGAAATGGGCAAACACATGCCAGATTAAATTTAATGCAGAGAGGTGTGAAGTAATGTATTATGGAAGAAGGAAAATAATATAAACGCAATGGTACAATTTTAAAGAGGATTCAGGAACAGAGCGACTGGGGTTGCACATAAACAATTATTTTAAGGTCAAGTTGATAAGGCTGTTAAAAAAGCATATGGGATCCTTGGCTTTATAAATAGAAGCAATGAAGGTTAAATTGGGCCACGTAGTGCCCATTATTCAGGCACTACGCGGCCTCATAAGACCCCAAAATGGAAGGCAAGAAGCGTGTGCAAATTTCCAACTAGAAGTGCGCCGTCCACCATATTGGGTAAGGACAAACAAAAGGCGTCCTTTACCCACACCTGAAGCCTGTGTTAGGCCCATATGTAAATAACGGGCCTAACGCATGCTTCAGGTCCCAGCTGCAACATTGGTTTGCCCTGAGTCAGGCAGCTCTAAATATCACATCAATAAATAAAAGATAAAGGCTTAGAGATTCGCGGCTGCCACGAAAGCTGCCAGTGCTGGTGGTTAACGATCACCAAAAATGGTGATGTTAACAGGACAGAAAAATTGACGCCGGTGACTAATGATTATTAGCCCAGGGCTAAACTCACCGTGTAATGCCCTCCTGGTGGTGTTTGTCCAGACATCAGAGCACAATGTGGCATCCACATGCAGCACTGCAGCTTCAACAACCTCTGAAAGTGAGGCTGTGATTTCACAAAGCATTGTGGGACCTTAAAAGGGCAATGCATTGTCAGTTCCTTACAGGGCAATATCTTCTGAAATGATAAAAATTAAAATAATGTAAAAATATGCAGTTTTACAGCCTTACAGCTCAACTGCCTTCTTAAAAAAATAGCAATAAAAATAATTTCCAAATGGGACTAGTCAGCTCTTAAAGCTGAATTCTCTTCTGCACATAAAAAAATGGGAAAAGTGCTTCATCACTAACACAGATGGCTCAGCAACCTGGAAAGGGCACCCAAAGTTTTGCACACAGCACTCCAGCTTTGTGCAGGGGGTAAACACTGCAAGAGAGGTTCTCTACCCACAAGGGGCAGGAGGCCTCCAGAAAGATCGATGTGGGACCACATCTCCGAGGCTGTCACTGCCAGCAGTGTCGGCCCCATCACCTGGCTCTAGCTAAGGTGTGGGACAAATGTTGAAAGAGGAATTGGTGTTTTGGTCACTAGTACCACAGGCAGATGATTCCATTCTGGATATCCTGCCTTAAAGGGGCTATCTGGGTTGCATCCTTCCTTCTGCTTCCTCCTCTCGCCCTCCTCCTCTTCTGCTTCTTCCTCTTCTGTGTCCTCTTTTGCGACTTACTCCTCTACATTTTCCTCTTCCCTCTGCGGGCGGATGTTGAAAATCTTAAATAAAAGCATAAAATACTGGAAATACTCAGCAGGTCAGGCAGCCTCTCGACCTGAGACTAGAACTCTGTTTGTCTCACCATGGATGTTGCCTGACTTTCTGAGTACTTTCAGCATTTTAAGTCTTTTTAGAGGCCTTCATTTACCATCTGAGACCTTGCAAGGGTCCAGCAGCACTCCTGACATTCCCTTCACACTTAAGAAAACTTTCAACATGTATTGCACCAAACCACTACTTTAATAAAATTTTAAAAAGCCAGTCCAAAAGCTTAAATGTAAACTTTCCTAAGAGATGTGTGTGTCTCTTTAAGAGGTGCTGACAGCATCTCTGTCAGTCTGCTGAATGCCAGATTTTCATGGTGAGCTTAGGACCTAGCGATGAACTCAGCGTTAGGGTCCAAGTTAGCTGAGGTGACGTTAAGTCGGCTTCGCATACGGACTAACGTCACCCTCTCTTAATTTACATTTCCAAGGCCTGCGCTGCTATTGGCAGTGCTAAGGCCCTCATCAAAATGGCAGCTGCTGAGTCCTGCATCACAGAAGGCTGCTGGAGTGGCGGCCAGATCAAGGCAGTAAGTGGATCAATTTCTAGGCCAAGTACTTACCAGAAAAAAATCCCGATGGCCACCACTCCCAGTCCCAAGATCTAAGCTTCCTGACCCCCCATGCACTCCACCCTGGCCCCGACATCCAGGCCCCCCTGACCTACAATTCTTACTCAGATCCCGATGTCTCGCCGACCCTCAATCACTCCTCTGAGGCCCCCGATCCCAACGCTCAAGCCCAGACTCCCAAACCCTGACCTCAGATCCCAATTCTGAGGCCCTGACTCTAATGCCCTGATCCCAACTCCAAACCCCAACTTCCAATCCCGACTGCAAGGCCACAATCCACCCCATCGCATCCCCTGTCCCCGATGCCGACTCCAAAGCCTCCAATTCTGAGTCCAACAAGTTACCATTATGTCCTTGCTGTGGAAATTAGTTCAATAATTTAATGATGACAAAGTGGAGGATTCAAAAATAATGGAGTGAAAGTTTCAGGACTGTTAGTGCAAGAGGGTCTGGTCACAGAAGACCTGGAAGAGAACGAAGGATCTAAGTGAAGTGCTGCGATATGAGAGCATCACTTGCACCTCAGGTCACAAGATTTTCATTACATCATCCATTATGTCCTCCCATATTCTCTTCACCATCTCTTCCTAATCAGATGATGCATTCTGTAGGCCTTCGCCAGTGCTCTGTTGAGCGATGTCATAGAGGACACAGCATGCTACAATTATTCTGCAGAGTCTGGCTGACGAATATTGCAGGAAGCCTCCTGATCTATCAAGACACCTGAACCTTCACTTCAGTATCCCAATGGCCTGGTCTATGACACACCTTGTGCTGATATGGCTGGCTACATATCTGTTCTTTTATGGAGTGGTGGGGTTTCAAAGAAGTGTCATCAGCTATGGGGATTTCCCTTATCCCCAAACAGCCATTCTCTATGTTGGTGTCAGGTTGGAATATCGGGAGGGTATTGGATTGCCTTAAATTGACAGCATAATGGCAGCTTCCTGGGTATTAGGCACATATTTAAATGTACCTCTTCTTGTGATTGCATACAAGTTTTACATTAATTGAGTGAAGGTTGGATCTGTATAGGCCGGACAGATTGCACCTCAACAGAGCCGGTACCACTATCCTCCCAGAGAGGTTTGCTCGTGCTGTTGGGGAGGGTTTAAAATAAGTTGCCAGGCAAATGGGCACCAGGTTGTAGCATTAGAAAAGAGAAACAAAGGATTGGAGAAACGGATAGCACTAAAGCAAGAAATAGTAAGCTATCAGGTGGGGTCAGACCAAGGGAGAACACAGGATGGTCTAAGATAGGTTTACAGTGTAGGTTCACAAAGCATAGTAAACAAGGTTGGTGAGCTGCAGGCACAAATAGCCACATGGGAATATAGGTCTAGAAATCCCGATCTCCCCGGATCCGTACTGAGTGTGTACGGACCCAGGAAGGCCCCGCAAAAGCCGGTTTTCAGCACACAAAGTGCATGCGCTAAAAACCGGCTTTTCCAATCTGTCAAGCTCCAGCTTGACAGATCCTCTGTATCTCAACAGCCAGGACATTTGTATTGGCAAGATTGCGGTATTTACCCATATCTCGCCCAGCGGATGTCCTGAAAACTCTTGTGCCTGATAAAAGCAGGTGCATAGCCTTCTTTTACAGGCTTAAGAGTTTTAAAACATATAAAAATATGATTTAAAAAAATTTAAAAATTGTTAAAAACCCTGTCCGCTATGGTAAGTTTATTTCAAACCATAATTAAACCATAATTAAAAAAACTTCTTAAAAAATCGGAAAAATATATTTTTTTATAAGACATGAAAAACTTTAATTTAAATGAATCTTAAATATGTGGTGCATTTTTTCTATTTTTTTATTTTTGTTTCGGGTGTTTGTGAGCTATTTCTCAATCATAATAATGGTAATTGCGGAGTTCCCATTATTATGAATGAGAAAATACTGTGTCCTTGTTAGGCTGCCCAGAGCCATGTGACTGCAGCTCCAACTTACGTCTGTCCAGACATGCACCGCTCCGATGTGCAGTGAGTGGAGGCATCAGGCTCCAGGATCTCTCGTGGGATCAGCAGGAACAGGTAAGTGCAGATCTTTTTTCCCTTTTTCAGTCGTTCGCCCGCAGGAAGACCTCGACCAGGTTTTCTCAGCAATAATGTGGCAATAACTGAGACCTGTCTCAAAAAAGGTTGGATTGGGTATTAAAATTCCTGGTTATCGGGGGCCTGAAATTCAGTACTGCTGGAAAGCTGGTGCTCCCCCCACCTTTTTAAAGGCCAGGGTTTGCAGCAAAGCCCTGAGTGGGAAAGTAGTTTGGAAGGAGTTTGGAAGGAATTTGGAAGGATGTCTGGTGTAAGAGGTGCAAGGAGAGCCAACAGGTTCACTGATATGGAGTTGGAGACACTGATGAAAGGTGTGGAGGACAGAAGAAGAATACTGTTTCCTGTCGCGGGGAGTCTTGTCAGACCGCCAGTACATAATGCACGGAGGGAGATTGCAGGGGGTGTCAGCCATCTCCATATATGTGAGGATACTGGTCAGTCTGCACCCGGCCATTCCAGGGTGGCGATGGGTCAACACTTCCTAGCTCTGGGGCGACGGGGATCCTCCTCCTCCTCAGATGGAACTGCTGGCTCTATCTCCAGTGGCTGTCCCCTCATGTTGGCCAGGTTGTGCAACATGCAGCAGACCACGACTTTTATGGAGACCAGTTGAGGAGAGTACTGCAAGGTGCCACCAGAGCGGTCCAGGCACCAGAACCTCTGCTTAAGGATGCCTATGTACTGCTCGATGATGCATCCAGTGGCACAATGAGCATCATTGTATGCTTGCTCTGGTGCTGTCTTGGAGTTCCTCAGTGGAGTGAGCAGCCAACTGGACAGGGGGATATCCCTTGTCTCCAATCAGCCATCCGCAATCCTGATTTGGTCCGGTGAAGACAGTGGGCACACTGGTCTGGCGCAGAATGAATGAATCTTGGCTGCTGCCTCACTTGCCTACTGCCTCTCTGCACGGTGCTAATGGCAACGCTTTCTCCTGTATGCTGCCCTACTTCTGATCAGCTGTACCTGGTGTCGCCCTCCCAACATTCCTCCCATCCTCAGGGTGAATCCTGCCAAGCAGGTCTCTGCAGCCCACAGCCTTCCACTAAAGAGTCAGACCTGAAAGTTATACAAAAGTATCTGAAAATCTCTGAGTAGCACTCAGCAGGTTTAATAGAGCCAAAACAATTAATAAAACTATTTCAAAAGCAAAATACTGCAGATGATGAAATCTGAAGTAAAAACACTAATAATTAATAAAACTATATGAAAAGCTAAATACTGTGGATGATGGAATCTGAAATAAAAACACTAAAATTAATAAAACTATTTCCTACCAAACGAACCCGATCGCGGCAAAACTCCAGCAGTGTCACATTTGTGCACCGATTGGAAAACCTTGCGGGGTGCTGCCAGGAAATATCCTACCCTTTTATGCCTGAATTTTGCTGGCCTGGCTGCTTTTCAGTGGCCCGCGAGCTGCTGAGCTCACCGTTGAAATCCTTCCTTTACTGTGGCTTTACCTCGCTGTTTCCGTGTGGAACTGCGCACTGCTCAAATCACCCCCTGAGTTGAATGTGGCTCGGGGAGGGAAAAACACCCGACCGCTGTGGCCGATCGATTTTTTCAATCGGCCGCCCAAACCCTGCAGTAGCAGTCCCTTCGGTGACAGTGGATTTCGGCCCCAAGGTGTTCAGGAAAGATAAGGAAGGAAAGATAGTAGGTGGTGTGGCAGTATTGATTAAGGAGAATAATACAGTGCTAGAGAGAGAGAATGTCCTGGAGGGGTCAAGGAAATAATCTATTTGGTTAGAGTTAAGAAATAATAGTGGAATCATTGTACTATTAGGTGTATTCTATAGGCCACCAACTAGTGGGAAAAATATGGAGGAGAAAATTTGCAGAGAAATTACAGAGAGATGCAAGAACTATAGATTAGTGACTTCAACTATCCTAATATAGACTGGGCTAATATTAGTGTAAAGGGCAGAGAGAGGGAGAGAGGAGAACTTTCTTGATCACTATGTTTCCAGTCCAATGAGGAAAGAGTCATTGCTGGATCTGGTTCTTGGGAATGAGGTAGATCAAGTGGAGCAAGTATCAGAAGTTGAACATTTAGGGAACAGTGATCATAGTATCATAAGGTTTAGATTAGCTATGGAAAAGTACAAGGAGCAATCTAGAGTAAAAATACTTAATTGGAGGAAGGTAAATTTCAGTGGGATGAGAATGGATCTGGCCCGGGTAAATTAGAATCAAAGATTGGTAGGCAAAACTGTAGTGGAACAATGTGCTACCTTTAAAGAGAAAATCGTTTGGGTACAGTCAAGGTACATTCCCACTAGGGGGAAAGGTAGGGCAACTAAAGTCAGAGCTCACTGGATGATGAAAGAGATAGAGAGTAAGATGAAGCAGAAAAAGCATGTATGACAGATGTTAGGTCGAGAATACATCTGAGAATCAGGCTGAAAGTTAAGAGGAGAAGTGAAAAAGAAATCAAGAGCGCCAAAGAGAGGGTATGAGAATAGAATGGCAGCTAACATAAAAGGTAACCCAAAAGTCTTCTATAGGCATATAAATAGGGTACTGAGAGGAGGTGTGGTGCCAATTAAGGACCAAAATGGAGAGCTATTCATGGAGGCAGAGGATATGGCTAAAGTACTAGGTTGAACCTCCCTTATCCAGAATGCCCTTATCCGGAACCACCCTTCATCCAGAACCATTCCTGGGCACCGGGTGGCGCATGCGCAGAATTCCGACATGAACAGATTGAATAAATTGAAGTCCTTCCTCGCTGCAATCTCGCAATCGTTGGCCTGACCCTAGGATCCACCGCCCCAACCCCATGATCTCTCTGTCGCACTCCAAGCCAGTCAGCCCCGATATCCTCCTGCTGAGTATGTGTACCATCCAATTTAACGTGACCACCCCTCATCCGGAAAAATCCCTTATCCAGAACAGACCAAGTCCCGAGTGTTCCAGATAAGGGAGGTTCAACCTGTACTTTGAATCTGTCTTCACCAAGGAAGAAGATGCTGCCATAGACATAGTAAAGGAGGAGATAGAGGAGATATTGGATGCGATAAGAATTGATAAATACGATCTTTGGCTCCCTTGCGCCTCTGATAGTGTCCCGGAGTGGCGGCAAAGGGTGTTTTTAGGTGTAACAGCTCACGTCCAGCTTTTACCACCCAGTCAACAAATTTGGCTCAGGTTTTGCAGTGGCGCAAAAATTTACTGCCCTGCCCTCTAGTTTCATTGAGATCATGACGTCAATCATCGTGCAATGCTCTGCTAGCGCACCGGATGCAAAATTAGACCCCAATGTCGTATTATACGGCCGCCCCAGGAAATGCCTGAAAAACCAGGCATTCCCAGGATGCAGCAAGTGATAATTGTGGCGTATATAAACTGAGGAGGAGGATCCTACATCACAGGTCACGTTGACTGCAACGGTTGCACACAGCATGCTGTGTGAAGCTCTGACTTGAAAGCTGCAGTTTAATCTGCCATTACAGATTCCTTACAACTTCAGTGAGAGATTTTAATGGGAGCATTACTATTTCGCCAGTGTATCATGCTGCATGTTATTGCTAGATGGCATCAAGGTAGAAGAAGGTTCTTAGCCAGGGTGCCCCACGGATGAGTAGAGTCTGAAGAAGTCTGGGGAGAAGGGCTTTCCCCCCATGGGTTTACAGGCACCAATGCTTATACCTCCAGCTCTCTGAGGAGCAATGTATGAGATGGTTGCGCATCCAAAGGGAATTGCTGACAGAGATATGCCATCTCCTACAGGCAGTCCAATGCCTGGACCGCTCCGGAGGCAGCCTTCAATAATCCCATCAACAGGTTTCCGAATTCATTGTGGTGTGCTGCATGTTGCACAGCTTGGCCATCATCATGGGCTAGGCGTTGCCAGTGGGGATTGTAGGCCCACCTCAGGAGGAGGAGGACGACGAAGAGGAGCCTGGTGAGGCCCCCATTGGATAGCCACACCATCCACGGGGGAGGCAGCATGGAGATGCTGCTGCAGCAAGAATCACACGTTGCCAGCTTATAATGGAGCGGTTCTCCTAAATGGAGGAAACTGAGGGATGGAGCAAATACTGGACACGCTATGTGCCCCCATAAAGGCACATCTCTGGTGAACGTTGGAATGATAAAATGGCAAAGGATCAAACAGACATTTTACCACAACAAAGTAACAAAAACTCCCCCAACCAAAATAAAACCATACAATAGACAATATTAAGTTGCAGGACACTAAACAACAATGAAGTGCATTAAATCAAAGGAACTATTTACAAGCGTAATCAACAAAAATCAGGGCATCTGCACAACCTTGTCCTGCACATTATTCTAACTTATTTAACGCTGCAATATTTGACTGGGGCGCAAAAACTTCCTTGTGTAACGCCTGATTTTGCACCGCCGATCATGCAACCTCACTTTTTGCCGTATTTTGCAGGCGACGACGCAAACTTTTTCCAGGCAGTATCAGGACCGCCCCGCCATATCACAAAAGCTGAAAATCCAGCCCTAAGTACTGGAAAGGCTGGCTGTACTTAAAGTAGATAAGCCACCAGGACCGAATGGGATGCTAAGAGAAATAAAGGAAGAAATCACAGAGGTACTGGCGATATTATTGGAGTTATCTTCCAATCCTCCTGAGAAACGGAGGTGGTGCCTGAGGACTGGAGAATTGCAAATGTCACACCTTTGTTCAAAAAAGAGTGTAAAAATAAACCCAGCAACAATAGGCCGGTCAGTTTATCATCAGCAGTGAGGAAGATTTTAGAAACAATAGTCAGGGACAAAAATTACCAGTCACTTGGACAAGTGTGGATTAATTAAGGAAAGCCAACACAGATTTGTTAAAGGCAAATCATATTTCACCAACTTTATCGAGTTTTTTGATGAAGTAACAGAGAGGATTGTTGTGGGCAATGCGGTTGACATGGTCTACATGGATTTCCAAAAAGCATTCGACAATGTGCCACATAATAAGCTTGCCAGCAAAGTTGAAGCCCGTGGAATAAAAGGGACAGTGGCAGCATGGATATGAAATTGGCTAAGTGACAGGAAACAGAAGGGCCGGAATTGCCCCTTTCTATAAGGCCCGTGGCCACCTGAAAGCAGCGGCCACAGGTCGGTGTAGACCGGCCACCAAGTTACCGCTGAGGGGGCCGCAATTTTGATATTGCCCTCCTTTACTTTTGGAGCAGTGCAGAGGACCGCTCCACCTGTTTTGCTGCTGCGACCCCTTACAGACTGACGCCAACCCCTTTCCGAGATTGGCACTTTTGGAAATTGCCCCGCAGGAGCGGTGCCGTTAGTTGGTACCACTAACATCTTTTTCTGTCAGTATCCTTTCTGTGGCCTGGTGGCACGGCTGCCTTTAAAGGGGCGATGGTGCTACCGGCGACTCCATGTTATTTTTTTTTTGTCAGACGACTGCCAGGTCTGGCTGACAATTATGCCCGCGGGTTCGGCTGGGCTGCCAACACCTCTTAGGTGCCAGGCCACTGGCCCAGCCGAAATCCTCCCCGGTAGCCCAGTGTTTGCCACTAAAGTGGCTGCAGAGTTCGCAGTGGGCATCCCCTTTAACTCAAGGGGAGGGACATTGTGATGCATCAGCGTGATGATGTCATCAGCACGGCACTGACGACTTGTAGTGTCGGCCATTCCAACCCGCCCCCACCTCTGCCCCGCTAGTGGCGGCTACTCCGACCCGACCCCAATGATGAGTGGTTCGAGGACCACTGCTTTTCTTGATAGATATTAATGACTTGGATGTGGATGTACAGGTCACAACTTCAAAATTTTCAGATGCCACAAAACTTGGAAGTATCGTTAACGGTAGGCAGGATAGTGATAGACTTCAAGAGGACATAGACAGGCTGGTGGAATGGGCAGACACTTGACAGATGAAATTTAATGCAGAAAAGAGTGAATTGATACATTTTGGTAGAAAGAATGAGGAGAGGAAATATAAACTAAAGGGTACAATCCTAAAGTGGGTACATGAACAGAGAGACCTAGGAGTATATGTGCACAAATTGTTGAAGGTGGCAGGGCAGGTTGAGAAAGCAGTTAAAAAAGCTTACAGGATCCCGGGCTTCATGATCGAATACAAAAGTGTGGAAATGATGATGAACCTGTATAAAACACTGGTTTAGCCTCAACTGGAGTATTGTGTCCAATTCTGGGTGCCACACTTCAGGAAGGATGTGAAGACCTCAGAGAGGGTGCAGCGTGAATAGACTGGAGAAGCTGGGATTGTTCTCCTGAGAGCAGAGAAGATTGAGAGGAGATATGATACCGGTGTTCAAAATCATGAGGGGTCTGAACAGAGTAGATAGAGAGAAACTGTTCCCATTGGCAAAAGGGTTGAGAACCAGAGGACGCAAATTTAAGGTGATTGGCAAAAGAACCAAAGGCGACATAAGAAAAAACTTTTTTATACAACTACTGGTTAGGATCTGTAATGCACTGCCTGAAAGCAGACTCAATCCTGCATTCAAAAGGGAGTTGGATGAATAGCTGAAAGAAAAAAAATTGCAGGGCTATGGGGAAAGAGCGTGGGAGTGAGACTAGCTGAGGTGCTCTTGCAGAGAGCTGGCACGGGCTTGACGGGCCGAATGGCCTTCTTCCCTGCTGTAACCATTCTATGATTCTGTCGGGGCCAAATTGCGTACCGACCCGTTTGGGGGCGGTAACAGCCGCAAGACGGGAGTTCTTCCGCCAGGCACAGGGGTCCCGCCCTGCGACCTATATTCGGCTTACAAAATATTGCACTCCACTTGCTTAGTGATGTGTGAGCGAGGCAGAAGTGATGGAGGGGGCACAGTACTACGCAATATGACGTGTAGTGCTGCCATGTAGACAGGGCCCTCCCCTTCATTAAAAAGGAGGGCCAAGCTGCTGACTCTGCATCCGAGAAACGGGGCCTTTCCTGGATCACCAGGGAGCGGGGTGCCGTGGCAGCGTGGCATGGACCCCGTGATCGAGAAGGAAGAAGGCCGCGACCAGTATGTCGGCCATTTATAAAAAAACTCTCCACCTCCCTTGTAATTTTCGCCCCGCTAGTGACCTACAACGGTAGCTAGAGTGGGCATCACCTGTCGCAGCTTCAGGGGGCGCTGCTGAATTTTTGCTCTGGGATGGAAATGGGTCACTGCTCATGGTAATGACGTTTTCATCCCCAGTGAAGCGGCGTGGGGCACTACCGGTTACCACCGTCACCAAACTCCCACGGAATTTCGTCGTTTACGCCCCCTTACCCTGCCCTTCCCACCAGGCCACTAACGGGAGGCGCAAACACCCCAAATTTCTTTCCCTATGATTCTATGGAAGCCCTTATGGCTAATAGAGATGCCTGGCTGATCAGAAGGTGCCCGATCACTACGGGTGTGCAATCAATTGTACCCTGTACTAGTGGAAAGCCAGCGAAAGCTGCAAAATCTAATGCTCAATCGGTCTGACTGCTGTCATCAGTGGGAAATGAAATATATCAGCTGTCCCTGGCAAATATAGCATCTGTGATCTGCTTTTTAGCATGTGTGGTTGGCTGACTGACATACCCACGATATGTCCCCTGTGGCAGCCTGGAATATCATGTGGTATGAAAATTGATAGCAGTGATCATTGTCACTGGCATGGCATGGCCACTCACTCCAGCAGACAGTAGGGGCTGGAAGATTTGTTTGCCTAACGCCTCAGTTAGAGGCCAGAGAGGATGTTAATGGGAGTGTAAGAGGTTACCGACCAGGAGCGCCGTGCCCAGAGCAAAAATTCATTAGAGGCTCACCGGGGACGCAAACCAGTAGCGTCTGGCTGCTGACGATCACTCCAATCATGAAGTATTGCTGATGCAATGCCCACGGTTGCGCTCCAATAGAAAATTAGGTGCGGCCGCCTCATTTAACCAAGAACAACTTCTGGAAAAACAGTTGGTACAGGCTTGTAGCGTCATTAACTGGTGGCTACTTAAAGAGATGAAGAAGCGCTTACCTTGGAGGTCACAGTCAGTGCAACATTTACATACACCACGGTGGTGAGCCTTCGAGTTTGCAGCGCAAACAGTCATAGCAGTTGAGTTTGAGAGAAACTTATTTCTAAAACTTTAATGCGGGTATTATTGTTCGCCAGCATCACATTTTACATGTTTAGCAAGGCGCGTGAAGAGAGAAGGACTGTTGGCCAAGTCGGCGGCCGAAGGAAGAAAGCCCCTAGACGTGGGGCAGAAGGCCTTAACCCCCACGGCTTTACTGGCGGCAATGCTCATATCTGGACCTGTCCGAGGAGCAGTGTGGCAGAAGGCTGCGCTTCCAAAAGGAGGTCGTTACAGAGATATGCCATCTTCTGCAGGAAGACCTGCAGCCTCACAATGGCACCAGGGCTGCGCTGCCCATCGCAATGAAGGTCATGGTGGTACTCACGTTCTATGCCTCCGGCTCCTTCCAGGCTGCATCAGGGGACATATACCATGTGTCACAATTCGAAGCACAACGCTGCATCCCTGACATCACACAGACTCTCTACAGTAGTCGAATGGACTTCATTACCTTCCGTATGACTAGGGAGAAACAGGATGAGCGCACATGTGGGTTTTCCAGGCCAGCGGGCTTCCCGTGGGTGCAAGGAGCAATTAACTGCACGCACGTGGCTTTGTGAGCATCATTCCAGAATGCAGAGGTATTCAGAAACATAAAGGGATACCTCTCGCTAAATGTGCAGCTGGTGTGTGACCACATGCAGCGCATCCTTGCAGTCAATGCTCACTATCCTGGAAGCGCACATGATGCCTTTATCCTGCAGGAAAACACGGTGCCTCGATTGTTTCAGCCCCCACAGCAAGGCCGTGGCTGGCTGATCGGGGACAAGCGATACGGCTTGGCCACCTGGCTAAAAACCTATCTATCTGTGATTTGAATACATTCAATGAGCTAGCCTCAACTGCTTCCTTGGGCAGAGAATTCCACAGATTCATAACCCTCTGGGAGAAGAAATTCCTTCTCAACTCGGTTTTAAATTGGCTCCCCCGTATTTTGAGGCTCTGCCCCCTAGTTCTAGTCTCCCCGACAAGTGGAAACAAGCTCTCTGCCTCTATCTTGTCTATCCCTTTCATTATTTTAAATGTTTCTATAAGATCACCCCTCATCCTTCTGAACTCCAATGAGTAAAGACCAAGTCTACTCAATCTATCATCATAAGGTAACCCCCTCATCTCCGGAATCAGCCGAGTGAATCGTCTCTGTACCCCCTCCAAGGCTCGTATATCCTTCCTTAAGTAAGGTGACCAAAACTGCACGCAGTACTCCAGGTGCAGCCTCACCAATACCCTGTACAGTTGCAGCAGGACCTCCCTGCTTTTGTACTCCATCCCTCTCGCAATGAAGGGCAACATTCCATTCACCTTCCTGATTACCTGCTGTACCTGCAAACTAACTTTATGGGATTCATGCACAAGGACTCCCAGGTCCCTCTGTACCGTATTATGTTGTAATTTCTCCCCATTCAAATAGTATTCCCTTTTACTGTTTTTTTTTCCAAGGTGGTTGACCTCACATTTTCTGACATTGTATTCCATCTGCCAAACCTTAGACCATTCGCTTAACCTATCTAAATCTCTTTGCAGCCTCTCTGTGTCCTCTACACAACCCGCTTTCCCACTAATCTTTGTGTCATCTGCAAATTTTGTTACACTACACTCTGTCCCCTCTTCCAAGTCATCTATGTATATTGTAAACAGTTGTGGTCCCAGCACCGATCCCTGTGGCACACCACTAACCACCGATTTCCAACCCAAAAAGGACCCATTTATCCCGACTCTCTGCTTTCTGTTCGCCAGCCAATTCTCGATCCATGCTAATACATTTCCTCTGACTCCGCGTACCTTTATCTTCTGCAGTAACCTTTTGTGTGGCACCTTATCGAATGCCTTTTGGAAATCTAAATACACCACATCCATCAGTACACCTCTATCCACCATGCTCGTTATATCCTCAAAGAATTCCAGTAAATTAGTTAAACATGATTTCCCCTTCATGAATCCATGTTGCGTCTGCTTGATTGCACTATTCCTATCTAGATGTCGCGCTATTTCTTCCTTAATGATAGCTTCAAGCATTTTCCCCACTACAGATGTTAAACTAACTGGCCTGTAGTTACCTGCCTTTTGTCTGCCCCCTTTTTTAAACAGAGGCGTTACATTAGCTGCTTTCCAATCCGCTGGTACCTCCCCAGAGTCCAGAGAATTTTGGTAGATTATAATGAATGCATCTGCTATAACTTCCGCCATCTCTTTTAATATCCTGGCATGCATTTCATCAGGACCAGGGGACTTGTCTACCTTGAACCCCATTAGCCTGTCCAGCACTACCCCAATAGTGATAGTGATTGTCTCAAGGTCCTCCCTTCCCACATTCCATGACAGCAATTTTTGGCATGGTTCCACTGTGAAAACCGAAGCAAAATAATTGTTCAAGGTCTCAGCCATTTCCACATTTCCCATTATTAAATCCCCCTTCTCATCTTCTAAGGGACCAACATTTACTTTAGTCACTCTCTTCCATTTTATATATCGGTAAAAGCTTTTACTATCTGTTTTTATGTTTTGCGCAAGTTTACTTCCGAAATCTATCTTTCCTTTTTTTATTGCTTTCGTAGTCATTCTTTGCTGTCGTTTAAAATTTTCCCAATCTTCTAGTTTCCCACTAACCTTGGCCACCTTATATGCATTGGTTTTTAATTTGATACTCTCCTTTATTTCCTTGGTTATCCATGGCTGGTTATCCCTTCTCTTGCCGCCCCTTTTTTTCACTGGAATATATTTTTGTTGAGCACTATGAAACAGCTCCTTAAAAGTCCTCCATTGTTCCTCAATTGTGCCACCATTTAGTCTGTGTTCCCAGTCTACTTTAGCAAACTCTGCCCTCGTCCCACTGTAGTCCCCTTTGTTTAACCATATACGCTCGTTTGAGACACTACTTCCTCACCCTCAATCTGTATTACAAATTCAACCATACTGTGATCACTCATTCCGAGAGGATCTTTTACTAGGAGATCGTTTATTATTCCTGACTCATTACACATTACCAGACCCAAGATAGCTTGCTCCCTTGTGGGTTCTGTAACATACTGTTCTCAGAAACAATCCCGTATGCATTCTATGAATTCCTCCTCCAGGCTACCCCGTGCGATTTGATTTGACCAATCGATATGTAGGTTAAAATCCCCCATGATTACTGCCATTCCTTTTTCACATGCCTCCATTATTCCCTTGATTATTGTCCACCCCACCGTGAAGTTATTATTTGGGAGCCTATAAACTATGCCCACCAGTGACTTTTTCCCCTTACTATCTCTAATCTCCACCCACAATGATTCAACATTTTGTTCATTAGAGCCAATATCATCTCTCACAACTGTCCTGATATCATCTTTTGTTAACAGAAGTAAATGTAATGGAACATGTCGGCAATAATGACCATAATATAATTTGCTTTAAGATGATAATTGAGAAGGACATAAGTATGACAAAAACCAGGGTAATAGGTTGGAGAAAAGCTGATTTTGAGGGGCTGAGATTAAAACTTGTGAAAAAGATGGGCCACAATATTGTTAAAATAAACGATGTAGAACAGCAATGGAATCATTTGAAATGGTGTACAACAGAGTGCAGGAACAATATATTCTGCTGAAAGGAAAGAATAAACTAAACACTAATGAGATTCCATGGATGAATAAAGCCATAAGGGAACAATTGAGGGTAAGGAAAGAGGCACAGATTAATTACATTGACAGCAGGGGAATACATGATAAGGGAGAATATGAAAAGATTAGGAGAGACGTGCAACAAAACAATTAGGAAGGCAAAGAGGAACTATGAAATTAAATTATCAAGGAACATAACTTTCAATAAAAAAAGGAAGGTTGGGATGGGAATAGGGTCATTAAGGGGTAGATAGGAAAATACCACAGGTAATGATAGGGAGATGGCAGAAATATTAAACAATTATTTTGCTTCAGTATTATTTACCAGAGAGATAGAACAGGTGGACTTGACATTGGATGATGAGATTAGTGCTGAGATAAGTTCTTTAAAAATGAAAACAGAGGATATATTAAATAAACTAATCAACTCAAAGAGGATGAAATTCCTGGTCTGGATGGATTACATCCATGCATTTTAAAAGAATCTAGGAAAGAGATAGCAAAGGCATCACTACACACATTTAATAATTTGTTAGAAAAAGATGTAGTGCGAGAGGACTGGTGGATAACTAATGTAATACCTATATTTAAGAAGGGAGATAGAACATGTCCAGGGAATTATAGACCAGTCAGCTTAACATCGTGGTAGGAAAAATAATGGAATCCCTACTAAAGGAAAAAATAGCACATGGGATTTGGTGTGCTGACATGGATTGAGAACTGGTTGTCAGACAGGAAGCAAAGAGTAGGAGTAAATGGGTACTTTTCAGAATGGCAGGCGGTGACTAGTGGGGTACCGCAAGGTTCTATGCTAGGGCCCCAGCTGTTTACACTGTACATTAATGATTTAGACGAGAGGATTAAATGTAGTATCTCCAAATTTGCGGATGACACTAAGTTAGGTGGCAGTGTGAGCTGCGAGGAGGATGCTATGAGGCTGCAGAGCGACTTGGATAGGTTAGGTGAGTGGACAAATGCATGGCAGATGAAATATAATGCAGAAAAGTGTAAGGTTATCCACTTTGGTGGTAAAAACAGAGAGACAGACTATTATCTGAATGGTGACAGATTAGGAAAAGGGGAGGTGCAACGAGACCTGGGTGTCATGGTACATCAGTCATTGGCATGCAGGTACAGCAGGCGGTTAAGAAAGCAAATGACATGTTGGCTTTCATAGCGAGGGGATTTGAGTACAGGGGCAGGGAGGTGTTGCTACAGTTGTACAGGGCATTGATGAGGCCACACCTGGAGTATTGTGTATAGTTTTGGTCTCCTAACCTGAGGAAGGACGTTCTTGCTATTGAGGGAGTGCAGCGACGGTTCACCAGACTGATTCCCGGGATGGCAGGACTGACCTATCAAGAAAGACTGGATCAACTGGGCTTGTATTCACTGGAGTTCAGAAGAATGAGAGGGGACCTCATAGAAACGTTTAAAATTCTGATGGGTTTAGACAGGTTAGATACAGGAAGAATGTTCCCAATGTTGGGGAAGTCCAGAACCAGGGGTCACAGTCGAAGGATAAGGGGTAAGCCATTTGGGACCGAGATGAGGAGGAACTTCTTCACCCAGAGAGTGGTGAACCTGTGGAATTCTCTACCACAGAAAGTTGTTGAGGCCAATTCACTAAATATATTTAAAAAAGAGTTAGATGTAGTCCTTACTACTAAGGGGATCAAGGGGTATGGTGAGAAATCAGGAATGGGGTACTGAAGTTGCATGTTCAGCCATGAACTCATTGAATGGCGGTGCAGGCTAGAAGGGCCAAATGGCCTACTCCTGCACCTATTTTCTATGTTTCTAAGGGCCCAAGTTTCCACAGGATAAAAAACGGGCGCCCCTCTGAGCTGGGCGCCCGTTTTTCGCACCTAAAGCAGCGCCAGAAAAAAAACGCGCTATTCTCGAGTGCTTTGCAGCTCCTTGTCTGTTTGGCGCGGCGCCCAGGGGGGCGGAGCCTACACGCGCGCCGATTTTGTAAGTGGGAGGGGGCGGGTACTATTTAAATTCGTTTTTTTCCTGCCGGCAACGCTGCGCGTGCGCGTTGGAGCGTTCGCGCATGCTCAGTGTGAAAAAAAACATTGGCACTCGGCCATTTTTGTAGTTCTTTGTAGCTGTTTAATTTTTGAACATTTTTTAATAAAATCACATTACCATCAGCACATCAGCACTGAGGCTTCCCTTCTCACTGTCTCCTTCCCCTCCCCACCCTCCACGGCAACAAACGGCTGTCTCCTTCCCCTCCCTCCCCTCCGCGGAAACAAACGGCTGTCTCCTTCCCCTCCCTCCCCTCCGTGGCAACAATCGGTTGTCTTCTTCCCCTTCCTCCCCTCCACAACAACAACCCGCTGTCTCCTTCCCCTCCCTCCCCTCCGCGGCAACAAACCACTGTCTCCTTCCCCTCCCTCCCCTCCCCTCCGCGGCAACAAACGGCTGTCTCCTTCCCCTCCCTCCCCTCCACAACAACAACCCGCTGTCTCCTTCCCCTCCCTCCCCTCCACAACAACAACCCGCTGTCTCCTTCCCCTCCCTTCCCTCCGCGGCAACAAACCGCTGTCTCCTTCCCCTCCCTCCCCTCCACAACAACAAACTGCTTTCTCCTCCCCCCCCCCTCCCGATCAGCGGCACAAACGGCTTTCTCTCCCCCCACCCTCCTGCTCAGCGGCATGAACGGCTTTCTCTCCCCCCCCCTCCCCTCCCGCTCAGCGGCAACGAACGGCTGCAGAATTCTCCCTGGCTGAAGCACTTTCACACAGGTAGGAAGATGGTTTATTCAATCTTTTCTTTTCTTATAAATGTTTATTCAGGTTGGATTTATTTGTATAATATTTGTTGAAGTATAAATAAGGATTTATTGTAGAATTTAATGACTTCCCTTCCCCCCCTCTCCCCCCCCCCCACCTCGTTTTGGATGCCTAATTTGTAACCTGCGCCTGATTTTTAATGTGTAGAACAGGTTTTTTCAGTTCTACAAAAATCTTCACTTGCTCCATTCTACTTTAGTTTGGAGTACATTTTCACTGTGGAAACTTTCAAATCAGGCGTCAGTGGCCGGACACGCCCCCTTTTGAAGAAAAAATTCTGTTCCAAAGTAGAACTGTTCTACCTGACTAGAACTGCAGAAAAAAAAATGTGGAGAATTGCGATTTCTAAGATAGTCCGTTCTCCACCAGTTAATCCTAAAAATCAGGTGCAAATCATGTGGAAACTTGGGCCCTATGTTTCTATCTGGAGACCAAAACTATATTAATGAATAGTCAGCATGGATTTCAAAAGGGAAAGTCTTGTTTGACCAACCTCATTGAATTTTTTGAAGAGTTAACAGAGAGAGTAAACAATGGTAATGAAGTAGATGTAATTGATCTAGATTTTCAAAAGGCCTTCGATGAGGGGACAAGTAGCAGAATGGATAGCTAGCTGGCTTCAAAACAGAAAGCAGAGAGTAGGGGTAAAAGGAAGCTATTCATAGTGGCAGAGGTGGGTCGTGGTGTTTCTCAAGATCCACTGCTGTTCACAATTTATATTAACGATTTAGACTTTGGAATCAAAAGCACAATTTCCAAATTTGCGAATGACACCAAATTGGAGGGGATAATCAATACTGAGGGGGACTGCAACAAAACATGGGAGGACATTAATAACCTTGCAGGATGGGCATATAATTGGCAAATGAAGTTCAACATAGATAAATGTGAGATATTTTGTTTTGGCAGGAAAAATAGGGAAGTCACTTATTACTTGGAGGGTGCAAGTCTCGGTGGGTTAGAGGAACAAAGGGATCTTGGAGTACAAATACACAAATCACTAAAAGTTGCAACACAGGTTAGCCATAGAAAAGCAAACCAAGCACTAGAGTTTATTTCTCGAGGTATAGAATCGAAAAGTAGGGAAGTTACGCTAAACCTGTCGCGAACCTTGGTGAAGCCACCCTTAAAGTACTGTGTACATTTCTGGTCGCCATATTATAAAAAGGATATAGAGGCACTGGAGAGGATGCAGAGAAGATTTACAAGGATGATACCAGAAATACGAACGTATACATATTAGGAAAGGATGTCCAGGCTGGATCTCTTTTCTCTTGAAAAAAGAAGGCTGAGGGGTAACCTTATAGAGGTCTTTAAAATTCTGAAAAGTTTTCATAGAGTGTATAAAGAGAGAATGTTTCCACTTGTGGAGGAGAGCATAACTAGAGGCCATCAATATAAGATAGTCACCAAGAAATCCAGTCGGGAATTCAGAAGAAACTTCTTTACCCAAAGAGTGGTGAGAATGTGGAACTCGCTACCGCAGGGAGTAGTTGAAGCGAATAGTATAGATGCATTTAAGGGGAGGCTGGACAATATATGAGGGAGTAGGGAATTGAGGGTTATGTTGATAGATTTAGATGAGGGAGTAGGCTCGAGTGGAGCCTAAACGCCGGTATGAACTGGTTGGGCCGAATGGCCTGCTTCTATGGCGTATATCCTATGTAATCCTATGTATTTCAGCCCCTTGGCATGGGCCAACATTCCAATGTGTATGACCTCACACTTGCCCACATTGAACTCCATTTGTAATATTTTGCCCACTAACTCACCCAAAATCCTAAATGCATTTATTGAATATCAAACGAAAAACATAATAAATAATATCATTATTCTTTATTGCAGAACTGCTTTTGCCAAATCTGGGCTTAATGTTATGCTACCAAAACCAGACTCAAATATTGAAATTGGACAACAGAGAGGGCTTTCTACCAAAGACGTTCATAAGATTAACAAATTGTATAACTGCGGTATGTGTAAAATATGCAATATACTCTTTAGAGTAGATTTCCTGTGGGGTGTCCAGAACTGGTGAAACGAGTTGACTTTATACTACTTTACAAGGTCAGTTTATGGAGGGAGCTCACCGAAGGGGAGGGGGATCCTCGAAAGAGATCAGTAGCTCAAATTTAAAGGGATGCAGCCGCTTAAAATGGGCATATATGAATATAAAATTTCTGTGAGTTTTTACAAAAGCTGAAAATGAATTTAAGCGGTAGAAATTGCCCCCCGCCCAAAATGGTTTTTACCGCAGTTGCGGTTCAGGTCGACTCTTGCGCAACATTCGGCTCTTTGTTGTTTTTTTTTCCATACATCTGGAACTCGATCATAATGGGGCCGGTGACTGCTCCTGAGGGACAAACATGCGGCGGTGACAGCAACTGAGGGGTGGAAGTTGGATGCGGAGCGGAGTCACCGCTGCGATGACATCACGATGTCACGTCACCACACCTCTCCTCTTCACTTAAAGCGGAGAGCCTACACGATCTTTAAACTTCGGGCCCCCAGAGAGGGTTTCGGCCGGGCCAGTGGCCTGTCACCTAAGAGAGGATGCCAGGCTGCCTGTTGGCGACCTGGCCGAACAAGGGGGGCATATTTGTCGGGTCGATATGGCAGTCAGCTGCCAAAAAAAAATCATAGCGACAACGGTAATGTGCCCTCCTCTTAAAGGGAAGCCGCAGCACTGCTGCAGATGGCCACAGCCTCACTGGACCACCAGTGAAAAGCTTGTTTTGGCACCGCCGGGCAGGCCGAAGATTTTTTGCAAAGGCTGTATGTGAGGAAGGTGGAGAAAAACTATCTTGCAGAAACAAAGTGGAAGAAAATCCAATGTGGAAGAAAGAAACAGTCTGTTGGTAAGTGATGGGGCATTATAACAGTCGACTCCCTGTTTGATGACTGGTGACATGGATGGTCTGCTGCATGAGGTAGATGTGAAGAGGGTTGGAATGGTTGGCACTTAATAATACTTTCCTCAGAGGGTGGGAATGCCTGAACACCAAACACAGTAGGTGATTGTAAACAGGGCGAATACATCCAGAAATGTCCCACTAAACTGGAGACAATGCTAGAAGAAATAAATGATATAATCTCACCAGAAGGGAGAAAGTAGACATGGGACATTTCACCTGCATGTTTCCGTCTCATCATCCCCATGAAATGTACCTTTACACCCAAGTAGGCAATCGCATGCCTTCTTCTTGTCTTGCAGGAAAAGGCTGCAAACAACCAACAAGCGAGGAGTGCAACTGGAGAATCCTGGCCATCTAATTGATCCTCAATGCGAGAAGTATTCGTAATAAGGTGGATGAATTAACTGTACAGGCAGCTATTAACGATTATGATATAATAGGGATTACGGAGACATGGCTCCAGGGTGACCAAGGCTGGGAATTCAACATCCAGGGGTATTCAACATTCAGGAAGGATAGACAGAAAGAAAAAGGAGGTGGGGTAGCATTGCCGGTTAAAGAGGAAATTAACGCAATAGTAAGAAAGGACATTAGCTTGGATAATGTGGAATCTGTATGGGTAGAGCTGCAGAATACCAAAGGGCAGAAAACGATAGTGGGAGTTGTGTACAGACCACCAAACAGTAGTAGTAAGGTTGGGGATGGCATCAAATAAGAAATTAGGGATGTGTGCAATAAAGGTACAGCGGTTATCATGGGCGACTTTAATCTACATATAGATTGGGTTAACTAAGTTGGTAGCAATGCGTTGGAGGAGGATTTCCTGGAATGTATTAGGGATGGCTTTCTAGACCAATATGTCGAGGAACCAACTAGAGAGCTGGCCATCCTAGACTGGGTGATGTGTAATGAGAGAGGACTAATTAGCAATCATGTTGTGCAAAGCCCCCTGGGGAAGAGTGACCATAATATGGTAGAATTCTTTATTAAGATGGAGAGTGACAGTGTTAATTCAGAGACTAGGGTCCTGAACTTAAGGAAAGGTAACTTCAATGGTATGAGACATGTATTGGCTTGGATAAACTGGCAAATGATAATTAAAGGGTTGACAGTGGATAGGCAATGGCAGACATTTATAGATTACATAGATGAACTTCAACAATTGTACATCCCTGTCTGGAGTAAAAATAAAAAGGGGAAGTTGGCTCAACCGTGGCCAACAAGAGAAATTAGGGATAGTGTTAAATCCAAGGACGAGGCATATAAATTGGCCAGAAAAACTGAGGACTGTGAGAAATTTAGAATTCAGCAGAGGACAAAAGGTCTAATTAGGAGGGGGGAAAATAAAGTATGAGAGGAAGCTTGCAAGGAACATAAAAACTGATTGCAAAAGCTTCTATAGATATGTGAAGAGAAAAAGATTAGTGAAGGCTAACATAAGTCCTTTGCAGACAGAATCAGGTGAATTTATAATGGGAAACAAAGAAATGGCAGACCAATGGAACAAATACTTTGGATCTGTCTTCATTAAGGAAGACACAAATAACCCTCCAGAAATACTCGGGGTTCGAGGGTCTAGCGAAAAGAAGGAACTGAAGGATATCCTTATTAGTCAGGAAATTGCGTTAGGGAAATTGATGGGATTGAAGGTTGATAAATCCCCATGGCCTGATCAGCTGCATCCCAGAGTACTTAAGGAAATGGCCCTAGAAATAGTGGATGCATTGGTGATAATTTTCCAACATTCTATTGACTCTGGATCAGTTCCTATGGACTGGTAGCTAATGTAACACCACTTTTTTAAAAAAGAGGGAAAGAGAAAACGGGGAATTATAGACCGGTTAGCCTGACATCGGTGGTGGAGAAAATGTTGGAATCAGTTATTAAAGATGAAATACCAGCGCATTTGGAAAGCAGTGACAGGATTGGTCCAAGTCAGCATGGATATATGAAAGGGAAATTATGCTTGACAAATCTTCTAGAATTTTTTGAGGATGTAACTAGTAGAGTGGACAAGGGAGAACCAGTGGATGTGGTGTATTTGGATTTTCAAAAGGCTTTTGACAAGGTCCCACACAAGAGATTAGAGTGCAAAATTAAAGCACATAGTATTTGGGGTAATGTATTGACGTGGATAGAGAACTGGTTGGCACACAGGAAGCAGAGAGTCGGAATAAATGGGTCCTTTTCAGAATGACAGGCAGTGACCAGTGGGGAGCCGCAGGGTTCAGTGCTGGGACCCCAGCTATTTACAATATACATCAATGATTTAGATGAAGGAATTGAATGTAATATCTCCAAGTTTGCAGATGACACTAAGCTGGGTGGCAGTGTGAGCTGTGAGGAGGGTGCTAAGAGACTGCAGGGTGACTTGGACAGGTTAGGTGAGTGGGCAAATGCATGGCAGATGCAGTATAAAGTGGATAAATGTGAGGTTATCCACTTTGGTGGCAAAAACAGGAAGACAGAATATTATCTGAATGGTGATAGATTCGGAAAAGGGGAGGTGCAACGAGACCTGTGTGTCATGGTACATCAGTCATTGAAGTTTGGCATGCAAGTACAGCAGGCGGTGAAGGCGGCAAATGGCATGTTGGCCTTCATAGCTAGAGGATTTGACTATCGGAGCAGGGAGGTCTTACTGCAGTTGTACAGAGCCTTGGTGAGGCCACACCTGGAATATTGTGTTTAGTTTTGGTCCCCTAATCTGAGGAAGGACGTTCTTGCTATTGAGGGAGTACAGCGAAAGTTCACCAGATTGATTCCCGGGATGGCACGACTGACAAATGAGGAGAGACTGGATCAACTAGGCTTGTATCCACTGGAGTTTAGAAGAATGAGAGAGGATCTCATAGAAACATATAAAATTCTGATGGGATTGGACAGGTTAGTTGCAGGAAGAATGTTCCCATTGCTGGGGAGTTCCAGAACCAGGGGTCACAGTCTAAGAATAAGGGGTAAGCCATTTAAGACTGAGATGAGGAGAAACTTCTTCACTCAGAGAGTGGTTAACCTGTGGAATTCTCTACCGCAGAAAGTTGTTGAGGCCAGTTCAAAAGGGAGTTAGATATGGCCCTTACGGCCAAAGGGATCAAGGGTTATGGCGAGAAAGCAGGAAAGGGGTACTGAGGTTGAATGATCAGCCATGATCTTATTGAATGGCGGTGCAGGCTGGAAGGGCCGAATGGCCTGCTCATGCACCTAATTTCTTTGTTTCTATGTTTCTATGACCCCACTGGAGGAATGCATCTTGGAGACCCAGGGCCAGGACTATGAGGTGGTGGCTGCTCCCTCTCCCCTCATCTGGAGCAAAAGGTGGTGGTCACCTTCACAGCTTTGTACTATTGCTTCAATTCAACATCCAGCTTGTTACACAGAGACTGAAATTGTGTTTCCTTGCATTCACAGGGAACACATAGAAGAGGAAGAAGCTGAGGAGGAGGAAGCTGAAGAGAAGGAAGCCAAAGAGGAGGAAGCAGAAGGAAGGATGAAACCCAGACACCCCCTTTCTGGCCTGGATATCTGGGATGGAATCATTTGCCTGCAGTTCCAGAGACCACAACCCAATTCAACTATCAAACTTTGTCCCTCATTTTACCTTCCCTCTGTTATTAACCATCATGGCATCCTCTTGGCCACAATGCTGAAAAAAGCCACCACAAAGCAAGCTTTCCAATCCAACTTCATACATCCATCCATCAAATATGACATCAAGAAATCAACTCATCACATGTATGCATTCTCTTAATGACTATCTTGTGTGTAGCTTGACCTATCCTACTGCTGTCACGCATTGCGACCTCAGTGCCTCCAGCATGGTTGATGGAAGGTTGGTGGCTGGGAGTCTCTAATCAATCTTCTTATATTTCTTCTTCATCACTCTCCTCTTCTTCTTCTTGGCCAACCACTGGTTGGCAGGCTGCATTTCTTGGGTGTGTGAAATGCGGAAGGCACAAGGGTGGAGTGTGGTGAGGGAATGGTGCGAAAGCAAGAGATGCATGTCAGAAGGAGGATAACTGCTGAAGATACCAACATCCTTATCCTTTCAGTCTCACCACTAGCCAGGGGATCAGCCATATACCTGCCAAGAATAGCCTGCACCATGTCCTCCAAGGGGGTGAGGTGAGGCTCGGAATGGGAGACATGCCTCGTGATTGGTATCCATTGTTGGTAAGTGAGTGATTGGGGGGGAAATTATGCAGTGAGCAGTGTGTGTGGCTAGTGATGTAGTTGGTAGGAGGTATCTTTTGAAGCTGCATTCACTGACCTTGACTGGTGGTCTGAGGTCATGAAGCTTCTTTGGGCACTGGAGCCAGGTGATGGGGATGACACTGCTGGCAGTGATGGTTGCAGTGATGTAGTCCCACATCCTTCTTTCTGGAGGGCCTCCTGGCTCCTGTGAATAGAGGACCTCCCTTGTCTCTCTGTCCCATCTTTCCCTGCAGCTTTCCTTCTCTCTGGCCCCACTATCTCCCTCCAATACCAATATAAATGTTAGCAACAATTTTAAATTCTTCATGTTGATTTAAATGTGTTATGGAAAGATAGTGACAATGGGAAGCAAGACTTTCAGACAGGAACTGTGTGTCATATTAATAATGTAGAATAAAATTCACACATAAAATTATCTTTAATTGCTTACATGAAGTTCTTTTGAAAGAAAACCTAACTTTTAAGCAATATTTAAATGTTTGTCCAGTTTTCTCTTTGATATGCAGCTTCCATTTTGCATCTCCACATTGAGCTACAGGTCAAATCAAGAGCCTATATTGAAAATAAAGTTAAATGGCATAATTTTCTAACCTAGCTGCTTCTTGAGCGATATGTGAGCCAGGAAATTCTAATTGAACAGTAGTTTGGTATGAAAGTATCACACTATGTTCTGCATGTTTGTAATATAAGGTATCATGATTGCCCTTTATAATTTATTTTTTTCAGATGTATGTGGAAACATGCTGATAGCCAACTCTGGACATTTCACCACTCCAAATTTTCCAGGACTTTATCCTAACAATGCTGACTGCAAGTGGATAATTAGGGGACGTCGTCATTTCAACGTATGTAAAAGCTCAAAGTAATGTCAATAAAATAAAATGTGGCAGTCAGAAGTAGTATTCGTTGATAAGGGAACTAAAGAAAGATGATGAGGAAATGTTCACAGAGGCCTTCAAGAAATCTTTCTGTGAATTTGTTTGTGCTTGTCGCAATGAGTGCGATCAGTACTGGGAAATTGAGCTTCCTTTTTACATTTGCTCTAAATTTCTCAATTAATCATTTCCAGATTGGATATATCATCATCTAGATGCAAAGTAAATCTTCCATTGCACCAGGCATTCCCAAATGGCATAACACAGTCCAGTGTTGGACCATGAAGCTCTTTTACCCCAGATAACATTGTATGATGAAGCAATGCAGTCGGAGATGCATTGATTGGTTAATGAATCAGAGTACTTTTGGCTCTCCTTGTATTTATGTTTCTTTTCAAAAACTTTCACTGAGCTATTTTGAGATTCTAAAAGATCAGGAAAGAGAGGGACCAAAATTGCCCCCTTTTTTAAGGCCTGTTATTGCCTCTAAGAGGCGGGAATGGGGAGGTAAGGCATTACCAACCGGAGGCAGGCAGACGGTGCGACCCTCCACAATTGCCCCCGCGTTGGGGGCAGTGGAAACAGGTTTCCACCGTGTCCCGACTTTCCGCCCCGCTCGGCATTGCAACCCCTTGTCAGCCATGCGCCGACCCATTACCGCCCGGCGGCGACCCCTTTTTTGCCCCGCGGGGGAAATTGCCCTGCGGGAGCGCTGCCACCACTGTCGGTGCCCCCAATAGCTTCACAAGGCGGAAAGCTGCCAGTAGCTGGGTGGTGCGGCCACACTCAAAGAGGAGTGCGCACCACAGCGGCTGCCATTTTGTTTTAATTGTCGGCCGACTCGGCCGCTGGTTCATTCAGGCCCCTCCCTGGTGACCCAGTGGGTGTCAAGGAGGCCTCAGTAGGCCTCGCAGCGTCTCTTCCCTTGAAGTGAAGGGGAGGGACGTTGCTACGCATCAGCGTGACGTGGCACATCTGCTTCATGCTGACATCATCACCACCATGCTGACATGCTCAGACCCATCTAGATCTTGGTAAGATCAATAAATAAGGTTAATGAATATATTTAGGAACCTCTGCCCTACACTTTCCAATAATCAGGTCAATTTTAACCCTAATTACTAAGGAGGGTGGGCAGTTCTAACCAAGGGGGTTACTTACCCATTAGTAACATGACCCATTCCCTACATTGCCGATTTTAAACTGCAAGGTTCTGCAGAAGGCAGAGGTGCCGCCTAAAGCAGGTGGGGTCTCATGAATTTATGTAAATCTAGATCCTAATACAACAAAGGGACCCGACTGCATCTTAACCCAGGCCTGAGCGGTGAAGCCACCACCATAACAGCAGGTCAGCAGCTGTCAGGAAGGACAAAGAGGATGAAAATCTAAGTTATAACCTGGAAGTTTTAGATCAGTAAGGTTAATATCATTTGTATGGAATCTTTGAAATGTATTTCAGAAATATAGGTCACAATCTTGTTTTTCATTACTTAATTCTCTCTCTTTCCTTGGTACTTCTATGGTCAATTTTTCCATGGATTTTCCTTTCTTGCTCCTCCTAAGCTATAAATATGTCAACCTACATGGTGTTTATTCTTTCTACATCCTCACTATTTTGAAATCAAGACCTTTTGCACTGTTTCCTATTCAAACTCCTTAATCACAAGAACTCAGAACAATAACATTTGTTACCTCCTTCAGTCTTTTCCTTTCTCACAATTTTCAGGTCTGTAAAACCCATGAACTGATCATTAATTCTGCATTTATTAGTCCAACTATTTTTCATCATATTATGCTGCTCCAAGGCCTGGGCCCTTCACTTAAGTTTGCTAGTTTAAAAAAGACCTAATTTTATGATCAATATCTAGATGTGAAGAGCACAACCTATTAAAAAAACTTCAATTTGTTTTTGACTATCAAAATGTAATTTTCAGGTGCTTGAATTTAATTAACAAAGTAAGTTTGTTTAACAGCAGAAATAAATACACATTAAGCCACACTACATATCACCTTGTTTCATATGTTTCACAAAAGACTTTTATGCTCCTGTGAAATGTCCCATTGTATGCAATTATGGCTCCCTGCAGAAATTGTTTGGTTTGCTTATGTGATCTTATTTTTTCATAGATTTTCTTGCAATTTTCTTCATTTGTGATACAAGAATTTGCAGCATGCTTCGGCGATCATTTAATCATTTATGATGGTGCCAATAATCTTGCACAAATCCTTGATGGACCAGCTTGTGGTGCAGAGAATCCAGCTGTGATATCAACGGAAAATGAATTATTAATTACATTCACCTCCAACCGGAAATTACAAGCAGCAGGTTTTGCTGCCAGCTATAGATTCAGTAATATTCTTAAATTGAACAGTCTTGTGTCCTCAATTATAAATATATTTGTGTAACTTTATATATTATAGCTTATTAGTTTTTGCTGTGTTTTATTTTCTAGTTACCTGTGGGTATATGCTGAAGACCAGAGAGGGACAAATTGAGGGTACATCTTACCGCTACAAAGACATACATTGTTTTTGGGTCGTGCTGATAAAAAGACAGTTTCAGGTTTGAACGTAGCTAACAGAAAAATTTGATAAAAACAGAACTCTACGGCCACAATTTTCACTACTGAGTTGGGTCAGGTGCGTTCAGGCCACGTAACAGGTCGGTACCACGATGTATTGATCATGCCGCTCTTCATAATAACTTTAGAGTAATGGTCCATGTCAAGGCAGACATGCGCATATCCCAGCCCTATTAGATGGTGCTGGTCTGATGACAACATTGATGACTCATTTCTGGCAGCAATATTTAAAGCAACTTTGGCCACATCGCATTTGAAAATGACTTCAAGAAGTCAGAGGACTGCACCTCGCTTTTCCGATGAATTGCTACATATTCTTGTGGAGGGAGTCAGAGCACGCAGGGAGGTACCCTTCCCTACTGATGGGTGGAAGAGATCTCCCCAAGAGACCAAAAGAGCCTGGCTCCAAATTGCTAAAGGTGTCAACAGCAGGGATTTCGTAAGAAGGACATGGGTGCTGTGCAGGAAGTGCTTCAATAATCTGATGACATCAGGAAAGGTGACTGCAAGGTCACATTTACTATCATCCTGATGTGCTTGTCACCATATCCCCATCACTCTGCCTTCCCAATCCTACTCCTGCACATTATTCCTCACACCAACCTACCTTCCACCCATCCCTCTTTTTGTACTCACATCCCCATCTGACTAACCACCCCTCACCCTCATTCTAATATAATAGAAACATAGAAATATAGAAAATAGGAGCAGTAGTAGGCCATTCAGCTCCTCAAGCCTGCACCGCCATTCAATATGATCATGGCTGATCCTCTATCTCAGCACCATATTCCTGCTTTTCCCCCATACCCCTGAATGGCTTTTGTGTCTAGCAATCCATCTATCTCCTTCTTAAGTATATTCAGTGATTTGGCCTCCATGGCCTTCATTGGTAGAGAATTCCACAGGTTCACCACCCTCTGAGTGAAACAATTTCTCCTCATCTCAGTCCTAAATTTCCTACTCCATATCCTAAGACTGTGACCCCTTGTTCTACACTTCCCAGCCACGGGAAACATCCTCCCCGCATCCAATCTGTCCAACCTGTCAGAATTTTATACGTTTCAATGAGATCCCCTCTCATTCTTCTAAACTCTAGTGAATACAGGCCTAGTCGACCCAATCTCTCCGGTTACGACAGTCCCGCCATCCCAGAAATCAGTCTGGTGAACCTTTGCTGCACTCACTCTATGGCAAGTATATCCTTTCTTAGGTAAGAGACCAAAACTGCACACAATACTCCAGGCATGGTCTCACCAAGGCCCTGTCTAACTGTAGTAAGACATCCTTGCTCCTGTACTCAAATCCTCAAATTATACCAAGTAACACCACAGAAGGAGGACATTTGACTCCACCCTCCCTCATAGTCACCCTCTACACATTCCTTACACTCAATCCATCACTCTCACTCAAACTTCTCTTCTTTCCCTCCTTGCAGGAACAGAGAGCTCACAACAACAGGGAAAGGAGGAGGACCAGAGGTGGCCCTCGATTCTTCAATACTTAGCTGCAGCAGAGGAGTTGGCCCTGGAGGTCTCATAAGTTGCAGAGCTGTTAGCGGTGGGAGATGGAGAGAGGGGGACATCTCAGCAACCTGGTGACAGAATTATATCTCATGCAGCTACATGGCATACAGCAATCACTCATAAGGTGACTAATGTCAGCAGCCAGTGAATGTTCATCATATGCATAATGGTATCATTACCTATTCTTAATATTATATTTCCAAATCATCTGTTTACTCTCCCACAGGTCCATCAAGAGCCCCCCAACTGTCTAGCCAGAGGAGGAAGATAACTCCTCAGCGGAGCCACCAGCCTCTCAGGAGATCCAAGCGCACCCAGCTCCAGCGCGGATACGCACACCTCGGTGGGTTCGATGCAAGATAGAGATGTGTTGTCACCTGGTGTCTCACACAGCACAAGTGAACAAGAGCTGATGGTGTTGACAGGAACAGCAGTGGAGACTCCTCACTGGAGGCCACAGGATGTTCCCAGCTCTGCTCAGCAGCATGCAGATGCTGAGCTTCGAAGGCCATCGAGAAAGAGGATGATCCTGATGGGGCAGCAAGAAATGCAGGAGGTTCTGGTAGGTTTTGCAGCACAATGTCTGCAAATGTGCAGATAATTTAGGAGTCCATTTCAAACAGGAGCACCACCATGCTGCAGGTGATGGTGACAAAATGCTCTTCCATGGAAAGGATGGCCATCTGCACGGAGCAGCAAATGCGCCACTCATATGTGCACATGCTGGTTATGGAGAACAGATGGCAGAGGCTCGTAGACCTCATCACTAGGAGGGAACCAAACGTAGACTTAACTCCCCATGGCCCCACTGTTGTGCAGCAAGGTGCTCTCCAGCTCCTTGCTAGCAGGAAAGTGTGGGTGGCCCATGAGAGGGATGATTGTGAGAAGGGAAATGGAAGTGAGGGCTCCTCAATTCTCCCCTGTTGTCCCCCCCTCAGTCAGAGCCCCAGAAGATTCCTTGGATCGGGATGGCCGAATCTGTCTCTGCACACTCTCAAGCGGAGCAAACTTTGGTGGGGCCCTCACAGGCTCCAAAACCCAGAGGATGTCCACCAAAAGTGTCAATGCATTCGCAGCAGGGAAGTGAGCAGCCGGCCTCTACCTCTGCTGAAGCCACTGGAGGTGCACCACGTAGCAACATGCGTAAAAGAAAGTTGACACAGAAGTAGATGCACAAGGATAAGCACATGGGTGTATAAAGAAGTGTTATTGTTAAGGTTCCGTTACTGTTATCACACATATAAATCTATTTATTTTCACCACTTTCCAATGTAGGTCCTTTGCAGACAGAATCAGATGAATTTATAATGGGGAACAAAGAAATGGCAGACCAATTGAACAAATACTTTAGATCTATCTTCACTAAGGAAGTCACAAATAACCTTCCGGAAATACTAGTGGTTCGAGGGTCTAGTGAAAAGGAGGACCTGAAGGAAATCCTTATTAGTCAGGAAATTGTGTTCGGGAAATTGATGGGGTTGAAGGCCGATAAATCCCCAGGGCCTGATAAGCTGCATCCCAGAGTACTTAAGGAAGTGGCCCTAGAAATAGTGGATGCATTGGTGATCATTTTCCAATATTCTATTGACTCTGGATCAGTTCCTATGGACTGGAGGGTAGCTAATGTAACACCACTTTTTAAAAAAGGAGGGAGAGAGAAATCAGGGAATTATAGACCAGTTAGCCTGACATCGGTGGTGGGGAAAATGTTGGAATCAATTACTAAAGATGAAATAGCAGTGCATTTGAAAAGCAGTGACAGGATCGGTCCAAGTCAGCATGGATTTATGAAAGGGAAATCATGCTTGACAAATCTTCTAGAATTTTTTGAAGATGTATCAAGTAGAATTGACAAAGGAGAACCAGTGGATGTGGTGTATTTGGACTTTCAAAAGTCTTTTGACAAGGTCCCACACAAGAGATTAGAGTGCAAAATTAAAGCACATGGTATTGAGGGTAATGTATTGACTGGATCGAGAACTGGTTGGCAGACAGGAAGCAGAGAGTAGGGATAAACGGGTCCTTTTTAGAATGGCAGGCAGTGACTAGTGAGGTGCTGCAGGGCTCAGTGCTGGGACCCCAGCTATTTAAAATATACATCAATGATTTAGATGAAGGAATTGAGTGTAATATCTCCAAGTTTGCAGACGACACTAAGCTGGATGGCAGTCTGAGCTGTGAGGAGGATGCCAAGAGGCTGCAGGGTGACTTGGACAGGTTAGGTGAGAAGGCAAATGCATGGCAGATGCAGTATAATGTGGATAAATGTGAGGTTATCCACTTTGGTGGCAAAAACTGGAAGACAGAATATTATCTGAATGGTGACAGATTAGGAAAAGGGGAGGTGCAACGAGACCTGGGTTTCATGGTACATCAGTCATTGAAGTTTGGCATGCAGATACAGCAGGCAGTGAAGGCGGCAAATGGCATGTTGGCCTTCATAGTGAGAGGATTTGAGTATAGGAGCAGGGAGGTCTTACTGCAGTTGTACAGAGCCTTGGTGAGGCCACACCTGGAATATTGTGTTCAGTTTTTTTCGCCTAATCTGAGGACGGACATTCTTGCTATTGAGGGAGTACAGCGAAGGTTCACCAGATTAATTCCCAGGATGGCAGGACTGACATATGAGGAGAGACTGGATCAACTAGGCTTGTATCCACTGGAGTTTCAAAGAATGAGAGGGGATCTCATAGAAACATGTAAAATTCTCATGAAATTGGATAGGTTAGAGGCAGGAAGAATGTTCCCATTGCTGGGGAGTTCGAGAACCAGGGGTCACAGTCTAAGAATAAGAGGTAAGCCATGTAGGACCGAGATGAGGAGAAACGTCTTCACTCAGAGAGTGGTTAACCTGTGGAATTCTCTACCGCAGAAAGTTGTTCAGGCCAGTTTGTTAGATGTATTCAAAAGGAAGTTAGATATGGCCTTTACAGCCAAAGAGATCAAGGGATATGGAGAGAAAGCAGGAAAGGGGTACTGAGGTTGAATGATCAGCCATGATCTTATTGAATGGCGGTGCAGGCTTGAATGTTTCTATGTTTCTATGTCATGCCCACTTTTGTCTGCTACTATGGAAGTGGCTTTGTAAGTTGAAGTGAATGATGAGACATAACCCCCAGTAATGGGGGTCAGTTTGAAAGGAAGAGGTTGTTCATTGTTGGGATGTTTTATGGTGTTGTTGCCGGTGCGGGGGCGGGAGGGGGGGGGTGAATTGGCACAGCATGTGGCAGCCATATGTGTGCAATGCAGGAAGTTAAGTAACTCTGGCCACAATGAGGCCATCCTTGGTCTCCCAGGCAACATTGTGTTCTGGTGCTGGTGCCATCTGAATTTTAGGTTCCACCTGCTCCTCCTCCCCATCTTCCAGCTGAGGCTTCTCCTCCTCCTCCTCTGAAGAGGTTGTGCATTGTGCTTTGCTGCTCATGCAACTCTAATCCTCGTTTTTGCGCTATGTTGTACAGCGCACAGCAGATGATGACGATTCTGGAGACCCTGACTGATGCATACAGATCTGTCAAGTCAGCTGAAGCGCATCTTCAGCATGCCTATTGTCTTCTCTATGACAAAGCCGGTGGACATGTGGCTTTCATTATAATGCTCCTCAGCCTCATTACTTGGCCTCCTCAAAGGTGTCATGAGCCCGTCTTCAATGGATAGCCCTTGTCTCCAAGCAGCCAGCTGGTAAGTGTATTTAGCGGTGTGAAGAGCTGAGGATAGAGCTGAGCGCAAGATAAAAGAGTCATGACAGCTGCCATGAAATTTGGTGGACACACGCATGATGATCGTCCTATGGTGGCAGTCGAACGGCACATTGAGGGAGTGGAAGCCATTGTGGGGGTGCCCTGATAGCAACATGTGTGTAGTCGATTGTTCGCAAACTAGGCATCATATTTGACCCTGAAATGAGTTTCCAGCCACATATCTGTCGCATAACTAAAACTGCCTTTTTCCACCTCCATAACATTGCCCGCCTCCGCCCCTGCCTCAGCTTTTCTGCTGCTGAAACTTCATCCATGCCTTTGTTAGCTCTAGACTTACTACTCCAACGCACTCCTGGCTGGCCTCCCACATTCTACACTATGTAAGCTTGAGATCATCCAAAACTCAGCAGTTGTGTACTAACCTGCACCAAGTCAAGATTCCCTTCACCCCTGTGCTTTCTGACCTACATTGGCTCCCAGTTAAACAATGCCTTGATTTCAAAATTCTCATCCTTGTTTACAAATCCTTCCATGGCCTTTCCCCTCCCTATCTCTGTAGTCTATTTCAGCCTCACTACTCCACAAGACGTCTGCGCTCCTCAAATTCTGCCCTCTTGAACATCACTGTTTATAACTGCTCAGTCTTCGCGGCTTGGGCCCTAAGCTCTGGAACTCCATACCTAAACCTCTCCACCCCTCTACCTCTCTTTCCTCCTTTAAGGCACTCCTTAAAACCTACCTCCTTAACCAAGCTTTTGCTCATCTGCCCAAATTTCTTCTTATGTGGCTCGGTGTCAAACTTATCTGTTTTGTCTTCTAACACTGCAGTGAAGTGCCTTGGGACGTTTTACTACATTAAAGACGTTATATAAATACAAGTTGTTGTTGTTGTTGTTGTTGTCGATGATCGCCAGCACCAGTGGTAAGCCGCCCAGAGTGGCAATGCTGAGCGTACGCTCAGTAACACTGGCTTCATCAGTCACAGAGTTGACATAATTGGCTGACATGTTAAACATGGCATCGGTGTCCTGGGTGATGCATCTGTGGGCAGCTCACTGCGATATGCTGCAAATGTTTGCAGCAAATTGCTGGAAAGAGCCTGAGGTGAAGAAGTTGAGGCCACTTATGCCTTTGGTAGTCACTGGTAAGGCGCGTCCACCAGGTCCTCTGGGCTGCAGGTCTCTGGCAGAAAACTACGCTTGCAAGTTAATTTTCTGCCTACTAGTAACTACAGAACACAATTGGCAATTTTAAACACTGGGCCTCATTTATTTGTCGCTGGTCCAGAACAGAATGAGCAGATCCAGTTTCCAGGTAAGTGGTTGGAGGGAAGGTATCAGGAGGGTCTCACAGGAGGGAAATGTGTGGTGAGGCATGGGGAGTCCGGGCAGGAGAATCACATCTTTCCTGAGCTCTCCTGCTCACGCCTACGTAAAAATGCGTCCATTTTTTTGCTTGCTTTAGGCAGACACCTCAGTTAACTGCAGAATCTTGTAGGTTAAGATCGCAGGCAGGAGGAAAGAAATAAGTTCTGAGTGGGTAACTAACTTGCTTAGTTTTAACTGCCTGGTTTCCACTAGGCAGGTAGGACTAAATTAGACCTGAGAGGAGCAGTTGATGCTGACTCCAGGAGAACTTATAACTGTTTTAAATTAATCATATCCAGTTTCTGGAGATTCTTTATGTTCAGGACAGGCATAGACTTATTTTCTGAATTTCTGTAAATTTTTTGATAATTGACCCCATGCCAGTCTGAGACACTCTGGGTGGTATTAATGCCAGTTTGTAAATTCTGTCCCTGGTTTAACAGTGCTATTACATTATCACATTATCACGTTATCAAGTCAACTAACAATGGAGTCAATTTTGAAGAGCTGGATAAAATGAAGTACTGATACATTCCAAACATTTTTTTATCAATACTAATATAATATCCTTTATTTATATAGTGCCTTTAATGTAGTAAAACATCTCAAGGCACTTCACAACAGTGTTACAAGACAAACAGATAAATTTGACACCGAGCCATAGAAGAAGAAATTAAGATAGATGACCAAAAGCTTGTTTAAAGAGGTAGGTTTTAAGGAGCATCTTAAAGGAGGAAAGAGAGGTAGAGAGGCATAGAGGTTTAGGGAGGGAGTTCTAGAGGTTAGGGCCCATGCAGCTGAAGGCACGTCCACCGATGGTTGTGCAATTATAATGAGGGATGTTCAAGAGGCCAGAATTTGAGAAGCGCAGACGTCTTGTGGCGTTGTGAGACTGAAAAAGATTATAGAGAAAGGGAGGGGCAAGACCATGGAGTGATTTGAAAACAAAGATGAAAATTTTAAAATCAAGCCATTGTTTAACTGGGAGCCAATGTAGGTCAGAAAGCACAGGGGTGATGGGTGATCTTGACTTGGTGCGGGTTAGTACACGATTGCTGAGTTTTGGGTGACTTCAAGTTTACATAGTGTAGAATGTGGGAGGCCATTGGAGTAGTCAATTCTAGAGGTAACAAAGGCATGGATGAAGGTTTCAGCAGCAGAAGAGCTGAGGCAGGGGTGGAGGCGGACAATGTTACGAAGGTAGAAAAAGGTGGTTTTGTTATGCCGCAGATATGTGGCTGGAAACTCATTTCAGGGTCAAATATGACGCCTAGGTTGCGAACAGTCTTGTTCACCCTCAGATTGATGCTAGGCAGAGGGATGGAGTCAGTAGTTGGAACACAGTTTGTAGCGAAGACCAAAGCTAATGGCTTTGGTCTTCCCAATATTTAATTGGAGAAAATTTCTGCTCATCCATATGTCGGACAAGCAATCTGACAATTTAGATACCAAGCAGGGTTCCACAGAAGTGGCAGAGAGGTAGAGCTGGGTGTCGTCTGCGTACATGTGCAAACTGACTCCGTGTTTTTGGATGAAATCGCCAAGGGGCAGCATATAGATGAGAAATAAGAGGGGGCCAGGGGCAGATCCTTGGAGACACCAGAGGTAATAATACAGGAGTGGGAAGAGAAGCCATTGCAGGAGATTTTCTGGCTACGATAAGATGGATAAGAATGGAACACAGGAGAGTGCAGTCCTACCTAACTGGAATTGGTGGAGAGGCATTGGAGGAGGATGGAGTGGTCAGCTGTGTCAAAGGCTGCAGATAGGTCCAGAAGAACAAGGAGGGGTAGTTTTCCTTTGTCCCAGTCACAAAGGATGTCATTTGTGACTGATGAGAGCAGTTTCGGAACTGTGGCAGGGGCAAAAGCCAGATTGAAGGGATTCAAATATCGATTTAATGGGAAGATGGTCAAGGATTTGGGAGGCAACAACATGTTAAAGTACTTTGGACAGGAAAGGGAGGTTGGAGATAGGGCGATAGCTAGCAAGAAAATGGGGTCAAGGGTTGATTTTTTGAGGAGAGGGGTGATGACAGCAGATTTGAAGGAGAGGGGAACAGTACAATGTCGGCTAACATGGGAGCCAAAAAGGAAGTTGAGTGGTCAGCAGTTTAGTGAGAATAGGGTCAAGAGAGCAGGAAGTGCATCTCATGGACAAGATGAGTTTGGAGAGATTAAGAGGGGAGATCAAAGAGAAACTAGAGACATATATGAGTCTACGGCTAGGGCAGGTGGGAGCATCAAATGAAATTTGGCCCTGTGGGCTAGGTGAAGGAAGGGAACTCGCAGAGGCAGCTGGTCGGATGGCCTCAATCTTTGATACAAAGAATTCCATGAGCTCCTCACACTTGTTGGAGGTGAGTGTGGTGGAGACAGGGGAGAGAGGTTTAAGGAGACGGTTAGCAGTAGAAATGACATATGCTACCAATGCTACAAAGACTAAAATCAATGCATTCAGATCTTATAATATTGCATAGAATTTCAATGGTGGTATTGTATCATACTTATGCATATCATACAGTATTTTCTTTCATATTAACACAAGCACAGCACATTATAATATATTCTAAATGGATGGAAAGAAAATGGGTGCAACTGCAAAACTTGTGCCGAGGATCTGCTGTAAATGGAAAAAAACATGCCCTCTTCTCTGTGAATATATTTAAGTAGGATGATGCACAAGAGAAAAGAGCACTGATGGGATGGTAGGAATGCACATAGATATCGGTACTCTTTCTTAGAATTGCTGCACTTTCAGGACCTCCCACCAACTCCTTCTGACACCTACATAGGCAGGAGGAATGCATGGCCAGGCTGCCAGTGCAGCATAGGAAATGGAATCAACAGCAAGTCCACCTGCCATGAAAGGAGAATCACCTCAGTCCTAGAAAACTTTTGCAAGACAGCAGCCAACCATTTCATGCATTCCTGCCACTGAGGTAAGATCAAGGATAAGTATAAAGCTCAGTTTAACAGTGTATGTGTCGCACGCTGGCATCAAAGGGACTGACTCACTGTGATAAGCACTTGGCACAAACAGTATGGCTTGCATAAAAAGTAAGGTAGTACAAAATATATGCTACATGATATTCCTCTTGGAAAGTTTTGAAATTGCTTCCTTTAGATGGTATGTTGTTGTTGGTGAGACCCTTTCCTCCATGATGAGCTTTTTTATTGAAGCACAGCTCTGCAGCAAGTTGTTTACAACCATTATCTTTGAGAATAACTGAGGTATAGCACAGGATGCTCTTAACTTGATCCAGGCACTGGATGTGCACCTCAGACATGTCAATGATGCACTCAATTATCACTCTGGTGCATGAACAGACCGCATTATACCAACGCTCAGTTTATGTCCTTGGATACAACACAGGTGTTATGAACTATGGCTGCAGGGGATAGCCTTGATTTCCCAGAAGCCATCCTGGAACTTTCCTTTCTGAGTCAAAAATTGTTGGCATGGGGGACTTTTTTTTATTCATTCACGTGATCTGGGCGTCGTTGGCAAGGCCAGAATTTATTGCCCATTGCAAATACCCTTAATCATAGAAATTTACAGCATGGAAGGAGGCTCGAAGGGCCAAATGGCCTACTCCTGCACCTATTTTCTATTTCAGCCCATCGTGTCCGTGCTGGCCGACCAAGAGCTATCTAGCGTAATCCCACTTTCCAGTTCTTGGTCTGTAGCCCTCTAGGTTACAGCACTTTAAGTTCAGATCCAAGTATTTTTTAAATGTGGTGAGGCTTTCTGCATCTACTACCCTTTCAGGCTGTGAGTTCCAGACCCCTATCACTCTCTGGGTAAAGAAATTTCCCCCCATATCCTCATATCTCCTCTAAACTTCCCCCCAATTACTTTAAATCTATGTCCCCTGGTTGTTGATCCCTCTGCCAAGGGAAACAGGTTGTTCCAATCCACTCTATTCAGGCCCCTCATAATTTTATACACCTTAATCAGGTCTCCCCTCAGCCTCCTCTGTTCCGAACAAAACAGACCCAGCATCCCCAATCTTTTCTCATAGCCAAAATTCTCCAGTCCAGGCAACATTCTTGTAAATCGCCTCTGCCCTCTTTCCAGTGGAATCACATCTTTCTTGTAATGTGGTGACCAGAACTGCATACAGTGCTCCAGCTGTGGCCTAATCAGTGGTTTATACAGTTCAAACATAACACCCTTGCTTTCGTATTCCATGCCTCGACTAATAAATGCAAATATCCATATGCCTTCTTAACCACCTTATCTACCTGGCCTGCTACCTTCAGGAATCTGTGGATCTGCACTCCAAGGTCCCTTTGTTCCTTACACTTTTCAGTGTCGTACCATTTAACGTGTATTCCCTTGCCTTGTTAGACCCCCCCCACCAAATGCATTACCTCACACTTATTCCATTTGCCACTGTTCAGCTTGCCTGACTAGTACATTGATATTTTCCTGCAGGCCGCAGCTTTCTTCATCATTATCAATCACACAGCCTATTTTAGTGTCATCTGCAAACTTCTTAATCATACCCCAAGTCCAAGTCATTGATATATACCACAAAAAGCAAGGGACCCAGCATTGAGCTCTGCAGAGCGCCACTGGATACAGCTTTCCAGTTATAAAAGCCTTCCACCCATCAACCATTACCTTTGCTTCCTGCCTCTGAGCCAATTTTGGATCCAACTTGCCATTTTGCCCTGGATCCCATGGGATTTTAATTTCGTGACCAGTCTGTCATGTGGGACCTTATCAAAAACTTTGCTAAAATCCATATACACTACATCATATGCACTGCCCTCATTGGCCCTCCTGGTTACCTCATCGAAAAATTTAATCAAGTTAGTCAGACATGACCTTCCCTTAACAAATCCATGCTTACTGTTCTTGATTAATCCATGTCTTTCCAAATGAAGATTTATCCTGTCCCTCAGGAATGTTTCCAATAATTTTCCCACCACTGAGGCTGACTGGCCTGTAATTATTTGGTCTATCCCTTTCTCCCTTTTTAAACAAAGGTACAACATTAGCAGTCCGCTGGCATCATACCTGTAGCAGAGAGGATTAGAAAATGATAGTCAGAGCCTCTGTTATTTTCTCTTTTGCTTCTCTTAACAGAGTGGGATACATTTCTTCCAGCCTGGGGATTTATCCACTTTCAAAGCTGCTAAACCCCTTAATACTTTCTCTCTCACTATGTTTATCTCATCTAATATTTCACACTTCTCTTCCCTCATTGCAAAATCTGCATCATCCCTCTCTTTTGTGAAAACAGATGCAAAGTATTCATTAAGAATCATGTACACGTCTTCTGCCTCCACACACAGATTTTCTTTATGGTCTGTAATAGGCCCCACTCTTTCTTTAGTTTTCCTCTTGCTCTATAAAACATCTTTGGATTTTCCCTAATTTTACTTGCCAACATTCTTTCATGCCCTCTCTTTGCTTTCCTGATATCTTTTTTAATTGCACCCCTGCACTTTTTATACTCCTCTCGAGTTTCTGCAGTATTGATTTCTCAGTATCTGTCATAAGCTTCTTTTTTTAAAATTTTACCGGGTATGTCCCTTGACATCCAGGGGGCTTTAGATTTGTTAGCCCCACCCTTTTTCTTTAAGGGAACATACTTGGTCTATACCCTCAGGATCTCCTCCTTGAATGTCTCCCACTGCTCTGACACTGAGTTACCATCAAGTAGCTGATTCCAGTCCATTTTGGCCAAATCCCATCTCAGCTCAGCAAAATTGGCTTTACCCCAGTTGAGAACTTTTGTTCCTGGTCCTCCTTTGTCCTTTTCCATAATTATCCTAAATCTTACTGAATTATGATCACTAGCACCTAAATGCTCTCCCACTGATATCCCTTCCACCTGCCGCTCTTCATTCCCCAAAAGTAAGTCCAAAACTGCCCCCTCCATTGTTGGGCTTGTTACATACTGGCTAAACAAGTTCTCCTGAATGCATTTTAGGAATTCTGCACCCTCTGTATCATTCACACTACTTTTTTCCCACTTAATATTAGGGTAGTTGAAATCCCCCACTATTACAGCTCTATAATTTTTGCACTTCGTGGCAATTTGTCAACATATTTGTTCTTCTATGTCCCTCTGACTGTTTGGGGGTCTATAGTACAGTCCCAGTAGTGGGATCGCTCCTTTTTTGTTCTTCAATTCAACCCATATGGCCTTGTTTGATGACCCTTCTTAACATGTCATCCTTCCGTAGCTGTAATTGTTTATCTAATTAATACTGTGACCCCCCCTCCTTTTTTACCCCCCTCTCTATCCCATCTGGAATGTTGAGCTGCCATACCTGCCCTTCTTTCAGCCATGTCTCAATAATAGCTTTAGTATCATACTCCCAAGTGTCTATTTGTGCTCATCTGCCTTATTCCCTATATCCAAGTCGCTGGAGAAATACTACCAACAATGTCTCTGCAAGATGCTACAAATCCCCTGGGCAGAACGATGCACCAACAATAGCGTCCTCGACCACGCCAACATCCCCAGCATTAAAGCATTGACCACACTTGATCAGCTCTGCTGGGCAGGCCACATTGTTCACATGCCAGACACGAAACTCCCAAAGCAAGCGCTCTACTCGGAACTCCTTCAAGGCAAACAAGCCAAAGGTGGGCAGAGGAAACGTTACAAGGGCACCCTCAAAGCCTCTCTGATAAAGGGCAACATCCCCACTGACACCTAGGAATCCCTAAGTGGAGGAAGTGCATCCGGGCGGACGTTGAGCACCTCGAATCTCATCGTCGAGAGCATGCAGAAATCAAGCGCAGGCAGCGGAAAGAGCATGCGGCAAACCTGTCTCACCCACCCTTTCCGACAGCGACTATCTGTCCCACCTGTGACAGGAACTGTGGTTCTTGTATTGGACTGTTCAGCCACCGAAGGACTCATGTTAAGAGTGGAAGTAAGTCTTCCTCGATTCTGAGGGACTGCCTACGATGATGATGATGCATTGAAGTATATGCCATTTAGTGGTTCCAAACTCCCTTGTCTTCCATTTTTCAGCCCTTGTTTCCTCTGTCTCCAAATTCACTTTCTACTTTTCTGCTGCCCAATTCCAGTTTTATTTCTCTCCCTACTGAATCTATTCTCTGCTTCTCATCCCCGTGCCAAGCTAGTTTAAACCCTCTCCAACAGCACTAGTAAATCCTCCCGCGAGGATACTGGTCCTGGCTCTGTTGAGGTGCAACCCGTTCGGCTTGTGTTGGTCCCACCTCCCGCAGAAATGGTCCCAATGCCTCAGGAATCTAAACCCAGAGATTGCTACCTTTGAGGTCCTGCTTTTTAATCTCTCTCCTAGCTCCCTAAACTCTGCCTGCAGAACCTCATCCCTCTTTCTACCTATATCATTGATACCAATATGGACTACAACTCTGGCTGTTCACCCTCTATCCCCAGAATGTCTTGCAGCCGCTCGGTTACATCCTTGACCCTGGCACCAGCGAGGCAACATACCATCCTGGAGTCACGTCTGCAGCCGCAGAAAAGCCTGTCTGCTCCCTTGACTATTGAATCACCTACCACTTCCATCCTTCGTCCTCTCCCCCCGCCCCCCCACCCTGCCGATGCAGCTGAGCCACCTGTGGTGCCATGGACTTGGTTCTGGCTGCATTCCACAGGGACACCATCGCCCTCATCAGTACTCAGAATAGAATATTGGCTGTAGAGCAAGATGGACGCAGAGGACTCCTGCACTACCTGCCTAGTCCTCCTCTTTTGTCTGGTGGTCACCATTTCCTCTCTGCCTGCACACTTTTAAGCTCCTTGCCGGCCTCTGGGCCTCCTGCTCCTTGCCAGCCTCCGGTCCGCTCACTCTTCGTCGACCTCTGGGCCTCCCACTCCTCGCCGACCTCCAGGCCTCGCGTTCCTCACCGACCTCCAGGCCTCCTGCTCCTTGCCAACCTCTGGGCCTCCTGCTCCTCACCAACCTCCACTCCGCCCACTCCTCGCCGATCTCCGGGGTCCCAATCCTCGCCAATCTCTGGGCCTCTCGCTCCCCGCCAACCTCTGGGCCTCCTGCTCCTCACCAACCTCCGCTCCGCCCACTCATTGCCGATCTCCAGGGTCCCAATCCTCGCCAGCCTCCAGGTCTCCCGCTGCCTAGTGCATTGCTCCCTTGCGCCTCGCGGATTTCAGTTTCGGCTGCAAACTGTGTTTCTGACCTCTGCTCGCTCACAGCCCTCATCCGGGAAGGTAAGTGATTGGCTGTTTGATTGGTAAGTATCTCTCTTTTTCTTTTATAATCAGATAAGTTTAATTAGAGGGATGGCAGAGCAGCTCAGTCCTGTGGAGTGCATGTCCTGCAGCATGTGGGAAGTCCTGGACGCTTCGCGCAGCCTTGACAACCGTGTGTGCAGGAGGTATCTCCAGCTTCAACTACTCGAGTTCTGCATTTCCGAGCTTCAGCAGTGGCTGGAGATAGTACGGTGCATCCGTGAGGCTGAGAGCTACGTGGATGGCATGTTTCAGGAGGTGGTCACCCCGCAGCTGAAAAGCGTGCAGGCAGAGGGGCAGTGGGTGACCACCAGATGGAAGGAAAACGCTAGGCAGGTAGTGCAGGAGTCCCCCCTGAGTCCATCTCGCTTTCCAACTGATACTCTCTTTTGAGCACCAGTGAGGGCGATGGTGCCTCTGGGGAATGCAGCCAGAACCAAGTCCAAGGGACCACGAGTGGCTCAGCTTCACAGTAAGAAGGGCCAAAGAATAAAAAATCTATAGTGGTAGGGAATTCAATAGTTAGGGGAATAGAGCGGCGATTCTGTGGCCGCAGACGTGACTCCAGAATGGTATGATGCCTCCCTGATGCCAGGGTCATAGAGCGGATGCAGGGCATTCTGGGGGCAGAGGGTGAACAGCTAGAGGTCATGGTCCATATCGGGACCAATGACATAGGTAGAAAGAGGGATGAGGTCCTGCAGGCAGAATTTAGGGAGCTAGGAGAAAAATTAAAGGATTGGACCTCAAAGGTAGCAATCTTCGGGTTACTACCGGTGTTACGTCCTAATGAGTACAAGAATAGCAGGATAGAGAGGATGAATGCATGGCTGGAGAGTTGGTGCAGGAGGAAGGGCTTTAAGTTCCTGAGTCATTGGGACTGTTTCTGGGGGAGATGGCACCTGTATAAACTGGACGGGTTGCACCTCAACGGTGCCGGGACCAATATCCTCATGGGGAGTTTTGCTAGTGCTGTTGGGGTGAGTTTAAACTAGCTTGGCAGGGGGATGGGAACCTAAGAACAAATTCAATAGGGAAGGAAGTAAGGCTGAAACTGCAAAGCAAGAATGTAGAAAGCGAATTTGTAAGACAGCGGAAACAAAGGTTACTAAGTAGCAATCAAGGAGGTCTTCCTGTGCTAAATGGTACATACTTCAATGCAAGGAGTATGGCGACTAAGGCGGATGAGCTGAGAGCACAGGTAGACACTTGGGAGTATGACATTATAGCCATTACAGAAACATGGCTGAAAGAGGGGAAAGTTTGGCAGCTCAATAATCCTGGTTACAGGATTTTTAGACAGGACAGAGAGGGGGGTAAAAAGGGGGGGGGGGGGTGCATGGTATTGATTAAAGAAACTATTACAGCTGTGAAATGGAATTATATGTTAGAGGGATCATCAAATGAGGCCATATGGGTCGAACTGAAAAATAAAAAAGGGGTGATCACTCTGTTGGGCATGTATTATAGACCCCCAAACAGTGGGAGGGAGATATAAGAGCAAATATGTAGGCAAATTTCTCTGAATTCCAAAAACCATAGGACAGTGATAGTAGGGGATTTCAACTATTATAATATTGATTGGAACAAATGTAGTGTGAAGAGTATAGAGGGTGTGGAATTCCTAAAATGCATTCAAGAGAATTTTTTTAGTCAGTATGTAATAAGCCCAACATGGGAGGGGGTGGTTCTGGATTTATTTTTGAAGAATGAAGCTGGGCAGGTGGAAGGGGTATCAGTGGGAGAGCAGTTGGGTGCCAATGACCATAATTCAGTCAGATTCAAGGTAGTCATGGATAAGGACAAGGATAGGCCAGGAATAAAAGTCCCAAATTGGGAAAAGCTAACTTTGCTAAGTTGACGAGATTTGGCCACAGTGGACTGGAAACAGCTACTTGAAGGTAAATCAGTGCCATAACAGTGGGAGGCATTTAAGGAGGAGATCTGAAGAGCTCAGGCCAAACATGTGCACTTAAAGAAAAAAGATGGGAATAACAATTCTGGAGCCCCGTGAATGCCTAAGGACTTACAGGGGAGGATTAAAAAAAAGGGAAGCTTATGTCATATACCAATGGCCAAATTCTGTAGAATCTCTGCAAGGAATATTGGAAGTTCAGAGGTGAAATGAAAAAGGATATCAGGATTGCTAAGAGAGAGCATGAAAAATTCTTGGCAAGTAAAATCAAGGAAAACCGGAAGATGTTCAATAACTATATTAAGAGCAAGAGGATAACTAAAGAAACGATAGGGCCTATTAGAAACCATGAGGGTAATCTGTGTGTGGAGCGGAAGATGTGGGTATGCTTCTTAGTGAACACTTAGCGTCTGTTTTCACAAAAGAAAGGGGCAATGTAGATACTGCTACCGAGGAGGAGTGTGAAATTCTGGACAAAAGAGACATAGTGAGAGAGGAGGTATTGGGGGGTTTGGCAGCTTTTAAAGTGGATAAGTCCCCAGGCCCGGATGAAATGCATCCCAGGCTGTTGAGTGAAGCAAGAGAGGAAATAGCAAAGGCCTTGACCATCATTTTCCAGTCCTCTTTGGATTCACGCATGGTGTCGGAGGACTGGAGGACTGTTAATGTAGTATCCTTGTTTAAGAAGGGAGAAAGCGATAGGCCTCCCTATCAAGGAAGACTTGCTTCCACTCTTAGCATGAGTTCTTAGGTGGCTGTACAGTCCAATACAAGAATCATAGTCTCTGTCACAGGTGGGACAGATAGTCATTGAGGGAAAGGGTGGGCAGGGAGCCTGGTTTGCCGCATGCTCCTTCCGCTGCCTGTACTTGATTTCTGCTTGCTCTCGGCGACGATACTCGAGGAGCTCAGCACCCTCCCAAATGCACTTCCTCCACTTAGGGCAGTCTATGGCCAGGGACTCCCAGGTGTCAATGGGGATGTCGCGCTTTATAGGGAGGCTTTAAGGGTGTCCTTGTAACGTTTCCTCTGCCCGCCTTTGGCTCATTTGCCGTGGATGAGTTCCGAGTAGAGCACTTGCTTTGGGAGTCTCGTGTCTGGCATGCAAACTGAGTGGCCTGCCCAGCGGAGCTGATCAAGTGTGGTCAGTGCTTCAATGCCGGGGATGTTGGCCTGGACAAGGACGCTAATGTTTGAGCGTCTGTCCTCCCAGGGGATTTGCAGGATCTTACGAAGACATCGTTGGTGGTATTTCTCCTGCGACTTGAGATGTTTACTGTACATGGTCCACGTCTCTGAGCCATACAGGAGGCCGGGTATTACAATGGCCCAGTAGACCATGAGCTTGGTGACAATTTTGAGGGCCTGGTCTTCAAACACTTTTTTCCTCAGGTGGCCGAAGGCTGCACTGGCACACTGGAGGCAGTGTTGGATCTCGTCGTCAATGCCTGCTCTTGTTGATAGGAGGCTCCCGAGATAGGGGAAGTGGTCCACGTTGTCCAGGGCCATGCCATGGATCTTGATGTCTGGGGGGCAGTGCGATGCGGTGAGGACAGGCTGGTGGAGGACCTTTGTGTTACTAATTTTTAGCATAAGGCCCATGCTTTCATGCGCCTCGGTAAATACGTCGACTATTTCCTGGAGTTCAGCCTCTGTGTGTGTGCACAGACGCAGGCGCCGTCTGCGTACTGTAGCTCGACAACAGAGGTTGGAGTGGTCTTGGACCTGGCCTGGAGACGGCGAAGGTTGAATAGCTTCCCACTGGTTCTGTAGTTTAGTTCCACTCCAGCGGGGAGTTTATCAACTGTGAGGTGGAGCATGGAGGAAGATTGAGAAGAGGGTTAGGGCGATGAAGCAGCCCTGCTTGACCCCGGTCCAGACGTGAATTGGGTCTGTTATGGATCCATTGGTAAGGACCACGGCTTGCATGTCGTCATGGGGCAGGCGGAGGATAGTGACGTACTTTTGGGGGCATCCAAAATGGAGGAGGACGCTTCATAGACCCTTGTGGTTGACAATCTCAAAGGCCTTTGTAAGTTCGAAGAAGGCCATGTATAAGGGCTGCCGGTGTTCCTTGCATTTTACCTGCAGCTGTCGCACTGCAAAAATAATGTCAGTTGTGCCCCGGAGGGGACGAAATCCGCACTGCGACTCCGGGAGGAGCTACTCAGCCACGGAGAGAAGACGGTTGAGGAGGACTCTAGCGATGTCTTTCCCAGTGGTTGATAGAAGGGAGATTCCTTGGTAGTTGCCGCAGTCGGACTTGTCCCCTTTTTAAAAAATGGTCACGATCACAGCATCTCTACGATCTCCCAGCATGCTCTCCTCCCTCCAGATGAGAGAGATGAGGTCGTGTATTCGTGCCAGTAGTGCCTCTCCACCATACTTCAGTGCCTCAGCAGGGATTCCATCTGCTCCCGTAGCCTTGTTGTTTTTTAGCTGTCTTATGGCCTTTTCTACCTCGTATAGTGAAAGGGATAGGCCGAGAAATTACAAGCCTGTCAGCCTAACCTCAGTGGTGGGAACATTATTGGAAAAAATCCTGAAGGACAGGATATATCTACATTTAGAAAGGCAAGGATTAATCATGGACAGTCAGCATGGATTTGTTAAGGGAAGATCGTGTTTGACTAACCCGATTGAATGTTTCAGGGAGGTAACCAGGAGGGTCGATGAGGGTAGTGTGCACAATGTAGTGTATATGGACTTTAGCAAAACTTTTCATAAGGTCCCACATGGCAGACTGGTCGTGAAGATAAAAACCCATGGGATCCTGGGCAAAGTGGCAAATTGGATCCAAAATTGGCTTAGAGGCAGGAAGTAAAGGGTAATGGTTGATGGATGTTTTTGTGACTGGAAGGATGTTTCCAGTGGGGCTCCGCAGGGCTCAGTAGTGGGTCCCTTGCTTTTTGTGGTATACATCAATGATCTAGATTTGAATATAGGGGGTATGATTAAAAAGTTTGCAGATGACACTGGAGTTGGCTGTGTGGTTAATAATGAAGAGGAAAGTCATGGACTGCAGAAGGATATCAATCTACTGGTCAGGTGGGCAGAACAATGGCAAATGAAAGTTAATTCAGAGAAGTGTAAGGAAAGGGTATAACTTTAAACGGTAGGTTACTTAGAGGTATTGATGAACAAAGGGACCTTGGAGTGCTTGTCCACAGATCCCTGAAAGTAGCAGGCCAGGTGGATAAGGTGGTTAAGAAGGCATACGGAATGCTTGCCTTTATTGGCCTGGCATAGATTATAAGAGCAGGGAGGTTATGCTTAAATTGTATAATACACTGGTTAGGACACAGCTGGAATACTGCGTGCAGTTCTGCTCCCGTATTATAGGAATGACTTGATTGCACTAGAGAGGGTGCAGAGGAGATTTACAAGGATGTTGCCTGGAATGAAAAATCTTAGCAATGAGGACAGATTGGATAGGCTGGGTTTGTTCTCCTTGGAACAGAGGAGGCTGAGGGGAGACCTCATTGAGGTGTGTAAAATTTTGAGGGGCCTGGATATAGTGGATAGCAAGAGCCGATTTCCCTAGGTAGATGGGTCAATTATGAGGGGGCATAGGTTTAATGTAATTGGTGGAAGGTTCAGAGGGGATTTGAGGGGAGGCTTCATCATGCATAAGGTTGTGGGGGTCTGTAACTTGCTGGCTGGAAGTTAGTGGAGGCAGAAACACTCATCACATTTAAAAGGTGCTTGGATGGACACTTGACTTGCCGTAACCTGCAGGGTTACGGACCTAGAGCTGGTAAGTGGGAATAAACTAGATAACCTCTTGTTGGCGCTGACATGATGGTAAGTATATCATGGAATCTAATATAGCCAGATCTCATAATCTAGTTTCGATCACCTGAATGAGTCAGAGAGGAATTTTTCCAGATTTTTTCCCCAGTTGGGGAACCTGGGTTTTTATCTGTTATTTTGTCTCTCCCAAGAGATTGCATGGCTCCGGGTGGGGTGGAGTGTAAAATGTTGCGATACTTGGAGTATCACAGTTGTGTGGGGTGGACTGGTTGTGCCGGATGCTCTTTACCTGTCCGCCATTGTTCATTGTTCATAGGTTTATATGTAACCTTCAGGGCTGCTGACCGAGGGCCGCGTGGCTCTTTGTCGGCTGGCATGGACACTATGGGACGAAATGGCCTCCTTCTGCGCTGTAAATTTCTATGTTTCTAAGTGGCAAGTTGGATCCAAAATTGGCTCAAATGCAGGAAGCAGAGGGTAATGGTTGATGGGTGTTTTTGTGACATGAAGGCTGTTTCCAGTGGGGCTCTGCAGGGCTCAGTACTAGGTCCCTTGCTTTTTACGGTATACATCAATGATCTAGACTTGAATATAGGTGGTATGATTAAGAAGTTTACAGATTAAACTAAAATTGGCTGTGTGGTTGATAATGAAGAAGAAAGCTATAGATTGCAGGAAGATATCAATCAACTGGTCAGGTGGGCAGAACAGTGGCAAATGGAATTTAATCTAGAGAAGTGTGAGGTAATATATTTGGGAAGGGCTAACAAGGAAAGGGAATACACATTAAATGGTAGGACACTGAAAAGTGTAGAGGAACAACGGGACCTTGGAGTGCCCATCCACAGATCTCTGAAGGTAGCAGGCCAGGTAGATAAGGTGGTTAAGAAGGCATACGGAATGCTTGCCTTTATTAGCCGAGGCATAGAATACAAGTGCAGGGAGGATATGCTTGAACTGTGTAAAACACTAGTTAGGCCACAGATAGAGTACTGAGTGCAGTTCTGGTTACTGCAGTACAGGAAGAATGTGATTGCACTGGAAAGGGTACAGAGGAGATTTATGCGGATGTTGCTGTGAATGGAGAATCTTAGCTATAAGGGCACATTGGATAGGCTGGGTTTGTTTTTCTTGGAACAGAGGACACTGAGGGGAATCCTCATTGAGGTGTATAAAATTATGCCTGGCCTGGATATAATGGATAAAAAGGGCCCATTTCCCTCAGCAGAGGGGTCAACAACCAGGGGGCATAAATTTAAAGTAATTGGTAGAAGGTTTTTAGAGGGGATTTTAGGGGACATTTTTCACCCAGAGGGTTATGAGGGTCTGAGGCAGACACCCTCACCACATTTAAAAAGTACTTGGATGTGCACTTGAAGTGTTGTAACCTGCAGGGCTATGGACCTAGAGCTGGAAAGTGGAATTAGGCTGGATAGCCTCTTGTTGGGCGATGGGCCAAAATGGCCTCCTTTCGTGCTGTAAATTTCTATGATTCTATAAATTCACATGATGGTCTGTTCAGTATTTGGTATCATGCATAGTTCTGGTAATTTTAGCATTGCATAGGTCTCTCTGGTGAACCTCAGTATACCCAGTAAGGTACCAGTGCTTAGAGTATGAATTCATCCATGTTTTGTATTTGTTTGACTGGGAGCAGATCATGCTAGTATTCCACGCACTTGGGCAGGAATACGACTTCATTGCTATTGGTTTTGCAGCATTGTGCAGCCAATCACCTGGCATTCTTAACCAAGGTAAGCTTTGATAATGGCCTCGAAATTCCAACGTCCCGGGCCCATACGAAGTGTCTACAGACCCGGGAAGGCATCGGAAAAGCCGGTTTTCAGCGCGCAATGTGCATGCGCTGAAAACCGGCTTTTCCGATCTGTCAAGCTGCAGCTTGACAGATCGTAGACAGATCGGGAGCGAGGACATTTGTACGGGCAAGATTGCGGGATTTACGCATAACTTGCCCGGCAAATGTCCTCAGAAATCTTGCGCCTGAAAAAGCAGGTGCAGAGCCTACTTTTACAGGTGCAAGTGTTTAAAAACATACATAAACACAATAAAATTAAATAAAATAAACACATTTTATTGTTAAAAACTCTGCCCACTAAGGTAAGTTTATTTTTAACCCGAATGACAAAACTTAAAAAAAAATCAGAAATATATTGTTTTTTTCAAAGGCATTTATTAACTTTAATTTCAATTAATTTTAATTATGTGAGGTCTATTTTTTATTTTTTATTTGTGTGTGTTTGTTTTTTTCCCCATTAATAGCACTGAGAACTCGTAGATATGCGAGACTCAATGCTATTAATGGGAACCTGTGATCTACCTCCCTGATTGACTGAGCAGACACACGTGACTGCATCTTTTGTGTGGGAACCCGCTGGACATAAGCGCACTTCGCAGCACGGGAAGAGAAGACCTCCCCCCCGCAATTCAGGGTGCCTTCTAGACCACCAGGTAGATTTGTAAAACATCTCCGGTCGGAAGGCAATTGCCTGCGGGAAGCTTCCAACCGGAATTTTCGGGCCATTGTCTATGAAAATTCATTTGTTGATTGGTGAAACAATGTTCAGCAGGTCCCAAATAAAGATAAGGTAAGTGGCTGCATTTGGATTGGCAATTTAGGTTGGACGTATTCCTGGAGATTTGATCACTTAGTATTTGCCTGCTGTTTGTTGAAGTATAATAGCACTGCGCAGTCTGTCTGACTGTCTGGCCAGTCTTACTCACTGAGGACAGCTCTGTTGAACTTGGACCTTGAAATTTACAGACTTACCGCTCTCCATTAAGGCCCATTTCGGGAAAAAAAGGGCGGTTGCCTCACTTCCACCCGCCTCCGGCAACCACCATTTTGGTGGGGGCCATAGCGTTGCTGTTAGCAGTGCTAGCACTAGAAGCGGAAATCAGAACATAGACTTAACGCCATGCTTGCAAACTTCAACCTTTTCGCAGACTTTAATGCTGGGTCCTAAGCACACTCAGAAAAATGTGCATTAAGCAAAGCAACAGAGACGCTAACAGCGCTTCTTAAAGGAACACAGGCATCTTTCAGGTAAGTCTGGATTTAAGCTTTTGGACAAATTTTTATTTCTTGGTGAAGTAATGGCTTGGTGCAATAATGTTAAAAGTCTTTAAAGTGTGCAGGGTGCTTGCAAGGCCTCAGATGGTAAAGGAAGGGAAAGGTAAGAAATAAAAAGTAATCAATGTGTGACATAGAAACATAGAAACATTGAAAATAGGTGCAAGAGTAGGCTATTCGACCCTTCGAGCCTGCACCACTATTCAATAGGATCATGGCTGATCATTCACCTCAGTACCCCTTTCCTGTTTTCTCTCTATACCTCTTGATCCCTTTAGCCATAAGGGCCATATCCAACTCCCTCATATCTAATGAACTGGCATCAACAACTCTCTGCCGTTGAGAATTCCACAGGTTAACAACTCTGAGTGAAGAAGTTTCTCCTCATCTTGGTTCTAAATGGATTACCCCTCATCCTTAGACTGTGACCCCTGGTTCTGGACTCCCCCAACATCGGGAACATTCTTCCTGCATCTAACCTGTCCAGTCCCATCAGAATTGTATATCTTTCTATGAGATCCCCTCTCATTCTTCTAAACTCCAGTGAATACAGTCCCAGTTGATCCAGTCTCTTCTTATATGTCAGTGCTGCCATCCTGGGCAGCAGTCTGGTGAACTTTCACTGCACTCCCTCAATAGCAAGAACGTCCTTCCTCAGACCAAAATTGAACACAATATTCTAGGTGAGGCCTCACCACGGCCCTGTACAGCTCCAGCAAGACCTCCCTGCTCCTATACTCGAATCCCCGACCTATGAAGGCCAACATACCATTTGCCTTCTTCACCACCTGCTGCACCTGCATGCCAACCTTCAATGACTGATGTACCATGACACCAAGGTCTCGTTGTAACTCCCGTTTTCCTAATCTGCCACTATTCAGATAATATTCCGCCTTCACGTTTTTGCCACCAAAGTGGATAACTTCTCATTTATCCACATTATACTGCATCTGCCATGCATTTGCCCACTCACCTAACCTGTCCAAGTCACCCTGCAGCCTCTTTGCATCCTCCTCACAGCTCACATCGCCACCCAGCTTATGTCATCTGCAAACTTGGAGATATTACTCTCAATTCCTTCATCTAAATCATTGATGTATATTGTAAATAGCTGGGGTCCCAGCACTGAACCCTGTGGCACCCCACTAGTCACTGCCTGCCATTCTGAAAAGGACCTATTTATCCAGACTCTCTGCTTCCTGTCTGTCAACCAGTTCTCGATCCAGTCAATACATTACCCTCAATACCATGTGCTTTAATTTTGCACACCAATCTCTTGTGTGGGACCTTGTCAAAAGCCATTTGAAAGTCCAAAATACACCACATCCACGGGTTCTCCCTTGTCCACTCTCAAAAAATTCTAGAAGATTTGTCAAGCATGATTTCCTTTTCATAAATCCATGCTGACTTGGACCGATCCTGTCACTGCTTTCCAAATGCGCTGTTATTTCATCTTTAATAACTGATTCCAACATTTTCTTCACGACTGACGTCAGGCTAACTGGTCTATAATTCCCCATTTTCTCTCTCCCTTCTTTCTTAAAAAGTGGTGTTACATTAGCTACCCTCCAGTCCATCGGAACTGATCCAGAGTCGATAGACCGTTGGAAAATGATCACCCATGCATCCACTATTTCTAGGGCCACTTCCTTAAGTACTCTGGGATGCAGACTATCAGGCCCTGAGGATTTATTGGCCTTCAATTTCATTAATTTCCCGAACATAATTTCCTGGATAATAAGGATTTCCTTCAGGTCCTCCTTCTCGCTAGACCGTCGGTCCCCTAGTATTTCTGGAACGTTATTTGTGACTTCCTTAGTGAAGACAGAACCAAAGTATTTGTTCAATTGGTCTGCCATTTCTTTGTTCACCATTATATATTCACCCGATTCTGTCTATGTTTGTCTTCACTAATCTTTTCCTCATTCACATATCTATAGAAGCTTTTGCAGTCAGTTTTTATGTTCACAGCAAGCTTCCTCTCATACTCTATTTTCCCCCTCCTAATTAAACTCTTTGTCCTCCTCTGCTGAATTCTAAATTTCTCCCAGTCCTCAGGTTTGCTGCTTTTTTTGGCCAATTTATATGCCTCTTCCTTGGATTTAACATTATTCCTAATTTCCCTTGTTAGCCATGGTTGAGCCACCTTCCCTGTTTTATTTTTACTCCAGACATGGATGGACAATTGCTGAAGTTCATCCATGTGATCTTTAAATGTTTGCCATTGCCTATCCACCATCAACCTTTTAAGTATCATTTGCCAGTCTATTCTAGCCAATTCACGTCTCATACCATCAAAGTTACCTTTCCTTAAGTTTAGGACCCTAGTCTCTGAATTAACTGTGTCACTCTCCATCTTAATAAAGAATTCTACCATATTATGGTCACTCTTCCCCAAGGGGCCTCACACAACAAGATTGCCAATTAGTCCTTTCTCGTTACACATCACCTAGTCTCGGATGGCCAGCCTTCTAGTTGGTTGGCGACATTACAGGAAAGCAGGGATGTGATTGTTTGGTCAGTATTTCTCTCTTTTTCTTGGGCAGTGGTTTAAAATTAAGAGCCAGGATTTAAAAAAAAAATGAGATTCAAAATTTCAAAACTTAATTAATTAAATAAAATACATTAGAGATGCTAGGGTAAGCGATGTGTTACTGCTGCTGCATGTGGGAGCTGGTGGACACCATTGAAGTCCACGGCGACCACATCTACAGCAAACGTTGGCTGCTCGAGGAACTTCGGCTCCGTGTTGATGAGCTGGAGTCCGAGCTTCAAACACTGCGACACATCAGGGAGGGGGAGAGTTACCTGGACACTTTATTCTAGGAGGCAGTCACACCCCTTAGGTTAAATAATTCAAATTAGGTCTCCAGTCAGGGACCGGAGGGTGTGACTACAAGTGACGAAGGTATGGGGACCCAGGAGGTAGTGATGGAGGAGCTCAGCCCTTGCTCTTGTCCAACAAGTACAAGGCCCTTATTCCATGTGTGGACAGGAGCAGGGACTGCAGGGATGATGAGCGAACTGACCACAGCATCGTGGTACAGGCGGCCATTCAAGAGGGGGGAGTAAAAAGAAATGTTGTAGTGATAAGGGACAGTATAGTTAACAGGTCTCCTGCAGTCCAGAGCAGGAGACCTGAAAGCTGTGTTGCCTTCCCGGTGCCAGGGTTAAGGACATCTCTTCTGGGCTGGAGAGGAACTTGGAGTGGGAGGGGAAAGATCCAGTTGTCGTGGTCCATGTAGGTACCAATGACATAAGTAGGATTAAGAAAGAGGTTCTGCTGAGGGAGTATGAGCAGCTAGGGGCTAAATTAAAAAAACAGACAACAAAGGTCATAATCTTTGGATTACAGTACTACCTGAGCCACGAGAAAATTGGCATAGGGTAAATAAGATCAGAGAGATGAACGAGTGGTTCGAATACTGGTGTGGGAGAAATGGGTATCGATTCCTGGCGCACTGGCACCAGTACTGAAGTAATATGGAAACATAGAAACATAGAAAATAGGTGCAGGAGTAGGCCATTCGGCCCTTCTAGCCTGCACCGCCATTCAATGAGTTCATGGCTGAACATGCAACTTCAGTACCCCATTCCTGCTTTCTCACCATACCCCTTGATTCCCCTAGTAGTAAGGACTTCATCTAACTCCTTTTTGAATATATTTAGTGAATTGGCCTCAACAACTTTCTGTGGTAGAGAATTCCACAGGTTCACCACTCTCTAGGTGAAGAAATTCCTCCTCATCTCAGTCCTAAATGGCTTTCCCCTTATCCTTAGACTGTGTCCCCTGGTTCTGGACTTCCCCAACATTGGGAACATTCTTCCTGCATCTAACCTGTCTAACCCCGTCAGAATTTTAAACGTTTCTATGAGGTCCCCTCTCATTCTTCTGAACTCCAGTGAATACAAGCCCAGTTGATCCAGTCTTACTTGATAGGTCAGTCCCGCCATCCCGGGAATCAGTCTGGTGAACCTTCGCTGCACTCCCTCAATAGCAAGAATGTCCTTCCTCAGGTTAGGAGACCAAAACTGTACACAATACTTGGTGTGGCCTCACCAAGGCCCTGTACAATTGTAGCAACACCTCCCTGCCCTTGTACTCAAATCCCCTCGCTATGAAGGCCAACATGCCATTTGCTTTCTTAACCGCCTGCTGTACCTGCATGCCAACCTTCAATAACTGATGTACCATGACACCCAGGTCTCGTTGCACCTCTCCTTTTCTTAATCTGTCACCATTCAGATAATAGTCTGTCTCTCTGTTTTTACCACCAAAGTGGATAACCTCACATTTATCCACATTATACTTCATCTGCCATGCATTTGCCCACTCACCTAACCTATCCAAGTCGCTCTGCAGCCTCATAGAATCCTCCTTGCAGCTCACACTGCCACCCAACTTAGTGTCATCCGCAAATTTGGAGATACTACATTTAATCCCCTCGTCTAAATCATTAATGTACAGTGTAAACAGCTGGGGCCCCAGCACAGAACCTTGCGGTACCCCACTAGTCACTGCCTGCCATTCTGAAAAGTACCCATTTACTCCTACTCTTTGCTTCCTGTCTGACAACCAGTTCTCAATCCATGTCAGCACACTACCCCCAATCCCATGTGCTTTAACTTTGCACATTAATCTCTTGTGTGGGACCTTGTCGAAAGCCTTCTGAAAGTCCAAATATACCACATCGACTGGTTCTCCCTTGTCCACTCTACTGGAAACATCCTCAAAAAATTCCAGAAGATTTGTCAAGCATGATTTCCCTTTCACAAATCCATGCTGACTTGGACCTATCATATTACCTCTTTCCAAATGCACTGCGATGACATCCTTAATAATTGATTGCATCATTTTGCCCACTACCGATGTCAGCCTGACCGGTCTGTAATTCCCTGTTTTCTCTCTCCCTCCTTTTTTAAAAAGTGGGGTTACATTGGCTACCCTCCACTCCATAGGAACTGATCCAGAGTCAATGGAATGTTGGAAAATGATTGTCAATGCATCCACTATTTCCAAGGCCACCTCCTTAAGTACTCTGGGATGCAGTCCATCAGGCCCTGGGGATTTATCGGCCTTCAATCCCATCAATTTCCCCAACACAATTTCCCGACTAATAAGGATTTCCCTCAGTTCCTCCTCCTTACTAGACCCTCCGACCCCTTTTATATCCGGAAGGTTGTTTGTGTCCTCCTCAGTGAATACCGAACCAAAGTACTTGTTCAATTGGTCCGCCATTTCTTTGTTCCCCGTTATGACTTCCCCTGATTCTGACTGCAGGGGACCTACGTTTGTCTTTACTAACCTTTTTCTCTTTACATATCTATAGAAACTTTTGCAATCCGTCTTAATGTTCCCTGCAAGCTTCTTCTCGTACTCCATTTTCCCTGCCCTAATCAAACCCTTTGTCCTCCTCTGCTGAGTTCTAAATTTCTCCCAGTCCCTGGGTTCGCTGCTATTTCTGGCCAATTTGTATGCCACTTCCTTGGCTTTAATGTTATCCCTGATTTCCCTTGATAGCCACGGTTGAGCCACCTTCCCTTTTTTATTTTTACGATAGACAGGAATGTACAATTGTTGTAGTTCATCCATGCGGTCTCTAAATGTCTGCCATTGCCCATCCACAGTCAACCCCTTCAGTATCATTCGCCAATCTATCCTAGCCAATTCACGCCTCATACCTTCAAAGTTACCCTTCTTTAAGTTGTGGACCATGGTCTCTGAATTAACTGTTTCATTCTCCATCCTAATGCAGAATTCCACCATATTATGGTCACTCTTCCCCAAGGGGCCTCGCACAACGAGATTGCTAATTAATCCTCTCTCATTACACAACACCCAGTCTAAGATGGCCTCCCCCCTAGTTGGTTCCTCGACATATTGGTCTAAAAAACCATCCCTTATGCACTCCAGGAAATCCTCCTCTACCGTATTGCTTCCAGTTTGGTTAACCCAATCTATGTGCATATTAAAGTCACCCATTATAACTGCTGCACCTTTATTGCACGCACCCCTAATTTCATGTTTGATGCCCTCCCCAACATCACTACTACTGTTTGGAGGTCTGTACACAACTCCCACTAACGTTTTTTGTCCTTTGGTATTCTGCAGCTCTACCCATATAGATTCCACATCATCCAAGCTAATGTCCTTCCGAACTATTGCCTTAATTTGCTCCTTAACCAGCAATGCTACCCCACCTCCTTTTCCTTTTATTCTATCTTTCCTGATTGTTGAATACCCCTGGATGTTGAGTTCCCAGCCCTGATCATCCTGGAGCCACGTCTCCGTAATCCCAATCACATCATATTTGTTAACATCTATTTGCACAGTTAATTCATCCACTTTATTGCGGATACTCCTTGCATTAAGACACAAAGCCTTCAGGCTTGTTCTTTTAACACCCTTTGTCCTTTTAGAATTTTGCTGTACAGTGGCCCTTTTTGTTCTTTGCCGTTCCGTTGGGATGGGCTTTACTTGAACCATGCTGGGACTAGTGTCCTGGCGAATCGAATAACGAGGTCTGCAGATAGGGCTTTAAACTATATGGGGGGGGGGGGGGCGGGCGGGCGGGTTCAACTGAGCGGAAATGTAAAAAGTCAAAGATCAAGAAGGAGGCAATAGAGCAGGGTAGCATTGGGGAAAATAATAACCAGAGTGTGACAGGAAAGGACAGAATGTATATAAATAAGATTGTATCAGAAAGTTGGGTCAAAGCAGGGAAAAATGAAAAAAGGCAAAATTAAAAGCTCTTTCTGAATGCACGCAGCATTCATAACAAGATAGATGAGTTGATGGCACAAATGGATATAAATGGGTATGATATGATAGCCGTTAGAGACTTGGTTGCACGATGACCATGGCTGGGAACTGAATATTCAGGGGTATTTGGCAAGTCTGAAGGATATACAGAAATGAAAAGGAGGTGGGGTAGCTCTGTTAATAAAGAATGAGACCAGGGCAGTCGTGAGAAATGATATTGCCTCAGAAGATAAAGATATAGAATTAGTTTGGGTGGAGATAGAAATAATAAGTAGTCTATACGCCCCCTAACAGTAGATACACTGTTGGACAGAGTATAAATCAAAAAATAATGGAGGCTTGTAAGAATGGTACGGCAACACTCATGGGTGATTTTTATCTTTATATTGATTGGACAAATCAAATTGGCCAAGGTAGCCTTGAGGAAAAGTTCATTGAGTGTATCCGGGATGGTTTCCTTGAAAAGTATGTTGTGGAACCAACCAGGAAGCAGGCTATCTTGGATCTGGTATTGCGTAATGAGACAGGATTAATAGATGATCCTCTAGAAAAGAGTAATCATAGCCTGGTTGAATTTCAAATTCAGTTGGAGGGTGAGAAAGTTGCGTCACAAACCAGTGTTCTGATCTTAAATGAAGGCAGAGTTGGCTCAAGTGGACTGGGAAAATAGATTATTAAAGTGTAAGAAGGTTGATGAGCAGTGGCAGTCATTTAAGGAGGCATTCCATAACTCTCAAGAAAAGTATATTCCAGTAGGAAGGAAAGATTTTAAGAGAAGGGAGAACCATCCGTGGCTAACCAAGTAAGTAAAGGATGGTATTGAATTGAAAACAATGGCATACAATGTAGCTAAGATTAGTGAGAGGCCAGAGAATTGGGAAATTTTTAAAAACCAGCAAGGTAAGACTCGAAGTTCCCATCCCGAAGCAGCGTTTCAGCTTCTTAGAACCTGTGGGGGCGAGGCTATGGAATTTGCAAGGCATTCTGGGCAATTAAAGGGGCAATGCTTTCAGAACAAATAAAAATTACAATGCAATGAAAAATGCAGTTTTCTGCCCTTACTGCCTTTCAATAAGTAATTTACCATTTTAAAAAGTCGTCCCAAATGGGATTCTTCAGCATTTAAAGCTGTATTCCGTTTTGAACCTCAAAAAAGGTGAAAGGTGCTTCATCACTAACACAAATGGCTCAGCAAGCCAGGAAAGAGACACCCAGGATCTTGCATGCAGCATTCCAGCTTTGTGTAGGGGGTAACCACTGTAAGAGAGGATCTCTACCACAGGGGCCTGGAGGCCCTCCAGAAATAATGATGTGGGACCACATCACCAAGGCCATTATTGCCAGCAGTGTTGTCCCCACCACCTGGCTCCAGTTCCCCAAAAATATTAATGACCCCAGATCACCGATTACAGTCAGTGACTGCATCTTCAAAAGCCATCTCCAATCAACTGCATCACGAGCCTCTCAAGACTCCCTCCACAATCACTCACCTACCAATAATCTTTACCAATCACGAGGCACCTCTCCCATTCCTAGCCTCACCTCACCCCCTCGGAGGAGACGCTGCTGGCCATTCTTGGCAGGGGCATGGCTGAGCCCTTGGCAATGGCAGAGCTGAAAGGATATTAGATGCTGGTATCAGGACTGATATCTCACATTCATAGCTTCACCTCACCCTCTCACATTTAGTACTACTGCAAGCCTCACTCTCACATCACACTGCTAGCTATTCAACCATGACAGGCACATCACCCAAACACATTGCACCACACTCACTGACACACTTCCCTCTCTCTTGTAGACAAGTTGGCTCATAACTGGAGGCAGCAGGGGCAACTTGCATGACCTAACCCCCATGGAGATGACAGTGTTTGAGATGATTGAAGCAACCATTGCTGAGACCATGGCCAGTGGCAGGGCTGTAACAATCCAAGATGATTGTATCCTCATATCTAATCCTTCTTCTCACATTCCACTTCCGCACCCTCCTCCGCCTGCTGCCGCACCATCTCTTCTGATTTAGAAGCTGCAGCTCATGTAAGCATGCATCTCTTGCTATCCCCCTCCCATCACCACCACCCTCCCCTTGTGCCTTTCTCCTTTCAGATAGCCAAGAACTGCAACCTGGCCAGGAAGTGCAAAAGAAAGAAGGAAGTGATGCTGAAGACGCATCTTCACTCAATTTCACACTCTCAGCCACTGGCTGAGATACTGACACTCCGCTTAATTTGGAGGATAGGTCTTAAACAAGATCTACACGTGGTGTAAGTGGTTTTGCCCTTGTTGGTTTCGAATCACTCCCCTTACAACAGTTCTAGACACCGGAATTATAGTGGTGAACAGAAATACACAGTTATAGCCAGATTTATCGGTCTCAACTGTCGCAATGCTTTTATTCAAGTTAAAGTATATACCTGCACCCGGTAAAATGCACCCTGATGGTGTAAAACAAACAAACACAGTGCAACACACAACCCTGGCCCATCTGAACAGGCCCCGAACGCGAAGTACCCACGATTAAAACACCCCTGCTCGGATTCAAAAGTGCACCACCAAATCTCCAACAGAATTGTGCATACGCTTATGATCCGTGCATAAACCTCCACACTAAAACCCCTAAGGCTTGGTTGGGACACACGACACCCCTTCACACTATGCGGTGGTCTTAAAGATGCGTGGGCTGGGATAAATGCTCACGAATTACCCCTCTGGCTTACTCACTGATTCTCCCGATGAGGCGTATCTTCTGGTTCTTCTGGTACCAATCTGTGGTATTCAAGTCCAGTCTCAAGGTTAGCTTCTCAGTCGAAATAGCGAGGCTCTCTTTGCTCATAAATGGTGTTTCTTCTCTCGATCCCAGATGGAATGCTCAGTCCTTCTGCATTGAATGATGCAAGCAGGCGTAGAAGGGGGGAGAGAGATGGCAAATCAAATTGGTCAGGGTAGCCTTGAGGAGGAGTTCATAGAGTGCATAAGGGACGGGTTCCTTGAGCAGTATGTAAGGAACCAACCAGGTGGCAGGCTATCTTTGTGATCTGGTCCTGTGTAATGAGACAGGATTACTAAACAATCTCCTAGTAAAAGATCCCCTCGGAATGACTGATCATAGCATGATTGAATTTCAAATTCAGATGGAGCTGAGAAAGTTGGATCTCTAAAAAACGTACTAAGCTTAAATAAAGGAGACTATGAAGGTATGAGGGCAGAGTTGGGTAAAGTGGACTGGGAAACTAGATTAAAGTGTAGGATGGTTGATGAACAGTGGTGTACATTTAAGGAGATATTTCACAACTCTCAAGAAAAATATATTCCAGTGAGGAGGAAAGGGTGTAACTAAAGAAATAAAGGATGGTATCCAATTAAAAACAAGGGCATACAAAGTGGCCAAAACTAGTGGAGGACAGAAGACTGGGAAGTCTTTAAAAGCCATCAAAGAACGACTAAAAAAATGATGAAAAAAAGGGAAGTTAGACTATGAAAGTAAACTAGCACAAAATATAAAAACAGATAGCAAGAGTTTCTATACGTATATAAAAAGGAAAAGGGTGGCTAATGTAAATGTTGGCCCCTTAGAGGACGAGACCGGGGAATTAGTAATGGGGAACATGGAGATGGCAGAAACTCTGAACAAATATTTTGTATCAGTCTTTACGGTAGAGGACACTAACAATATTCCAACAGTGGATAGTCTAGGGGCTATAGGGGGGAGGAACAATTACAATCACTAAGGAGGTGGTACTCAGTAAGATAATGGGACTAAAGGCAGATAAATCCCTTGGACCAGATGGCTTGCATCCTAGAGTCTTGAGAAGTAGCGGCAGGGATTGTGGATGGATTTACCAAAATTCCCTGGATTCTGTGGAGGTCCCAGCAGATTGGAAAACTGCAAATGTAATGCCTCTATTTAAAAAAAGATGGCAGGCAAAAAGCAGGAAACTATAGACCAGTTAGCCTAACATCTGTGGTTGGGAAAATGTTGGAGTCCATTATTAAAGAAGCAGTAGCAGGACATTTGGAAAAGCAAAATTTGGTCAGGCAGAGTCAGCATGGATTTATGAAGGGGAGGTCATGTTTGACAAATTTGTTGGAGATCTTTGTGGATGTAACGAACAGGGTGGATAAAGGGGAACCAGTGGATGTGGTGTATTTGGACTTCCAGAAGGCATTTGATAAGTTGCCACATAAAAGATTACTGCAGAAGATAAAAGTTCATGGGATTGGGGGTAATATATTAGCATGGATAGAGGATTGGCTAACTAATAGAAAACAGAGTCGGGATAAATAGTTCATTCTCAGGTTGACAACCAGTAACTAGTGGGGTACCGCAGGGATCAGTGCTGGAACCCCAACTATTTACAATCTATATTAATGACTTGCACTCAGTCCCTTCTTGCAACGTAGCCAAGTTTGCTGATGATACAAAGATGGGAGGAAAAGCAATATGTGAGGAGGACACAAAATCTGCAAGAGGACATAGACAGGCTAAGTGAGTGGGCAAGAATTTGGCAGATGGAGTATAATGTTGGAAAGTGTGGGGTCATGCACTTTGGCAGAAAAAAAATCAAAGAGCAAGTTATTATTTAAATGGAGAAACATTGCAAAGTGCCGCAGTACAGCGGGACCTGGGGGTACTTGTGCATGAAACAGAAAAGGATAGTATGCAGGTACAGCAACTGATCAGGAAGGCCAATGGTATTCTTGGCCTTTATTGCAAAGGGGATGGAGTATAAAAGCAGGGAAGTCTTACTACAGCTATATAAGGCCACACCTGGATTACTGCGTGCAGTTTGGGTTTCCATATTTAGGAAAGGATATACTTGCTTTGGAGGCAGTTCAGAGAAGGCTCACTAGGTTGATTCCGGGGATAAGGGGGTTGACTTATGAGGAAAGATTGAGTAGGTTGGGCCTCTACTCATTGGAATTCAGAAGAATGAGAGGTGATCTTATCGAAACATATAAGATTATGAGGGGGCTTGACAATGTGGATGCAGAGAGGATGTTTCCACTGATGGAGGAAACATAGAAACATAGAAATTAGGTGCAGGAACAGGCCATTCAGCCCTTTGAGCCTGCAATGCCATTCAATAAGATCATGGCTGATCATTCAACCTCAGTACCCCTTTCCTGCTTTCTCTCCATATCCCTTGATCCCTTTGGCCATAAGGGCCATATCCAACTCCCTTTTGAAAAAATCTAACGAACTGGCATCAACAACTTTCTGTGGCAGAGAATTCCACAGGTTAACCACTCTCTGAGTGAAGAAGTTTTTCCTCATCTCCGTCCTAAATGGCTTACCTCTTATTCTTAGACTGTGACCCCTGGTTCTGGAACTCGCCAGCAACAGGAACATTCTTCCTGCCTCGAACCTGTCCAATCCTGTCAGAACTTTATATGTTTCTATGAGACCCTCTCTCATTCTTCTAAACTCCAGTGGATACAAGCCCAGTTGATCCAGTCTCTCCTCATATGTCAGTCCTGCCATCCTGGGAATCAATCTGGTAAACCTTCGCTGTACTCACTTAATAGCAAGAACGTCCTTCCTTAGATTAGGAGATCAAAATTGAACACAATATTCCAGGTGTGGCCTCACCAAGGCTCTGTACAACTGCAGTAAGACCTCCCTGTTCCTATACTCAAATCCTCTAGCTTTGAAGGCCAACATGCCATTTGCCGCCTTCAACGCCTGCTGTATCTGCATGCCAAACTTCAGTGACTGATGTACCATGACACCCAGGTCTCATTGCACCTCCCCTTTTCCTAATCTGTCACCATTCAGATGATATTCTGTCTTCCTGTTTTTGCCTCCAAAGTGGATAATGTCATATTTATCCACATTATACTGCATCTGCCATGCATTTCCCCACTTACCTAACCTGTCCAAGTCACCCTGCAGCCTCTTAGCATCCTCCTCACAGCTCATACTGCCACCCAGCTTAGTGTCATCTGCTAACTTGGAGATATTACATTCAATTTTTTCATCTAAATCATTGATGTATATTGTAAATAGCTGGGGTCCCAGCATTGAACCCTGCGGCACCTCACTGGTCACTGCCTGCCATTCTGAAAAGGACGCGTTTATTCCGACTCTCTGCTTCCTGTCTGCCAACCAGTTCTCTATCCACGTCAGTACATTACCCCCAGTACCATATGCTTTAATTTTGCACACTAATCTCTTGTGTGGGATCTTGTCAAAAGCCTTTTGAAACTCCAAATACACCACATCCACTGGTTCGACCTTGTCCACTCTACTAGTTACTAGCTCAAAAGATTCTAGGAGATTTGTCAAGCATGATTTCCCTTTCATAAATCCATGCTGACTTGGACCGAACCGAGTCTAGAACGAGAGGGCATGATCTTAGAATAAGGGGCCGCCCATTTAAAACAGAGATGTGGAGAAAGTTCTTCTCTCAGAGTGTTGTAAATATGTGGAATTTGTTGCCTCAGAGAGCTGTGGAAGCTGGGACATTGAATAAATTTAAGACAGAAATAGACAGTTTCTTAAACTATAAGAGGAGCAGGCGGGGAATTGGAGCTGAGTCCATGATCAGATCAGCCATGATCTTATTGAATGGCGGAGCAGGCTAGAGGGGCCATATGGCCTACTCCTTTTCCTATTCCTTATGTTCTTATGTTCTTTAAACCTGCCACTCTTATACCTGCAAAATGCTTCTTCTCATGCCAAAAGTTGAATTGTCCTTTCGCCTGAGGCAGTACAACTGAAAGAGCAAACTCATGTCTTAGGCCTGTTCCTTTGTTACTGGCCTGTTTCCTCGATAAGGCTCCAACAAGTCTGGGTGGTCGAATAGCTTTTTTTGTGTCTCGAGCACTGGCCAATCATGTTGATCCCTTACTGATTGCATGACAAAGGGGCCTGTCCATCAATGATCTTCCTGCCACTTCAGCCATTGATTCCATTCCACCTAATGTGTATTCCTGTGGGATATGTTTGGACCTGTCCCACTTCAGGCTGCCTGCCCTTCTGCAGTAACAGCCAAATTTGTCCAAGCAATGTCGAAAACTTAAAGGTCAAAAGTTTATGCTTTTGCTGTCGATGTTTTCGCCGAATTCTTACAGTGGTGAGATACTGGGCATGAGTGGCATGCAGCCAGGGCAGGGGAAAATGATAGTGTAGGTGCCAGCTCCCCAGATGGTGAAGTCACATTTGAGTTCTGCTGCACAGGAGACAGATGAATACTTCAATGGGGCAACCTACAGGAGAAGGCTGATGGGTGTGCACAATAAAATGTTTGGTGCATTGGCACGCAGCATGGAGGAGTCTGGCACCAACCTTGCACAGGATTTTGCACAAAGCTTGGAGCCCATCCCTTCCAGCATGACAGTGATGGACAAATCCATTAGCGCACTTGTGGACCCAACCATGATGCAGTGTCTGATGGCCAATAGCTCAGCTTTCATTACAACAAAAGCAAAGCCATCCAATGTCTGGGTGCTATAGTGGAAGTTTAGACTTCTGTCGTACAAGCTCAGCTTGCTGCCACCCAAGCTGAGAGTGCTCTCATGCAGGCTCAGCTTGCTGCCATGCAAGCTCAGATTGCCGCCATCTGGCTTCGGTTACCAGTGTTGAAAGGGACTTGCAGTGTGTCACAGCAATCTAGCAATCTGTCCTCCAACAGATTACTAAGATTGCTGAGGCACCACCGCAGGGAACTGACAGTGGCTCCATGGAGCACAAACCTGCTACCCTCTCTCAAGATGACAGCATTTGTGCTGTGACCACTGCCACTCCGAAGTGCCCTTGCTATTGCCTGTTAGCCAATCAGCCCAGACTGCTGCTGCCCATGCCTAGATGGGGCAGTCCACAGCCAGGCCATTGAGGCCCAGAGCTGTTCCAAGGGTATCTGCAGTCTCCCCTGCTGAAAGTGAGCAGCCTTCCACCAGCCATGCTGCAGCCACGAGCAACTGGTGGGAGCAAGGTGCTCCCCTAGGACAGGCAATGGCACATGGGAGACAGGCACTAAGGGAATGCACAAGGGTGATTAGGTGACTTTAGTATATAATACTGGATGGTTTGATTCATGAATTTGATTTGGAATGTTTGTTTTGTGGTGCCTTTTAATTGTGGCCAAGAGGACACTGTGATGGTCAGTAACAGAGAAGGTAAGCTGTGGCACTGTTGGTGAATGGGGAATTCAGGTTGTGTTTACAGGTACCGCAATGGAGAGTCGATCACGGACAGCCCAGCCAAAAAGGACTGTGTTGGTTGCCTCTTCCTCCTGTTCCTCCTCTCTTCCTCCTATTCCTCCTCTCTTCCACCTGTTCCTCCTCTCTTCCTCCTGTTCCTCCTCTCTTCCTCCTGTTCCTCCTCTCTTCCTCCTGTTCCTCCTCTCTTCCTCCTGTTCCTCCTCTCTTCCTCCTGTTCCTCCTCTCTTCCTCCTGTTCCTCCTCTCTTCCTCCTGTTCTTCCTCTGTTCCTCCTGTTCTTCCTCCTGTTCCTCCTCTCTTCCTCCTCTTCCTCCTCTCTTCCTCCTGTTCCTCCTCCTTCTCAGCTCCTCATACACAGTGGTAAGGGCTGTGCCCTCATGATGCCGAAGTTGTGGAGAATGCAGCAGACCACGACAAATCTTGAGATGTGCTCTGGTAAGTGCTGCAGGGCTCCTCCAGAGCAGTTCAGGCAGCAGAAGCATTGTTTAAGCATGTCAGTAGTCTGCTCTATCAGATTCTACTGGCAAGCATGGCTTTTAATATGCATGCTGCCCATTAGTGGTTGGGTTGTGCACCAGAGTCATGAGCCAGGTTGTCAGCAGATAGCCCTTGTCACCCAGTACTCACCCTCTGGTTTGTGTAATGGATCAAATATGGATGGTACAGTGGGCTGTTGCAAAATGAAGGCATCATTACTGCTGCCAGAATACCGAGCATTGACCTGTATGATGCGCTGAGTATAGTCACACACCATCTGGACATTGAGGGACTGCATCCCTTCCGGTTGTGGCAAATCTCCTAATTCAGATGTAAAGTGTCATGTGTGCAGTTAATGACGCCCTGCACCTTGGGGAAGCCTGCTGTCCTCGCAAAGCCACATGCTCACTCTATCTGCTTGTCTTTGACAAGAGAGAACAATTTAATTTATTGTGTTCCGAACACAGATGAGGCTGCACACAGGGAGGTTAAAGTAACAGTGACCTCAGTCTTTAATAAGACACTCCAGGGGTGAGGAACAGGCATTAGGGACTGGCTTATATACAGTGCTCCCAAGGGATGCTGGAATCCCTTGGGACTTCAGGGGATGAGCTCCCTGGTGGCGGAACATGGGAGTGCATGCTTTACAGATACACATCACTTTCCCCCCCCCTCCCCCCTGCCAAAGTCAAAGTGAAAACTATTTACAAGGTGATGCGGTCGGGAGCCTTTCTTCCCTGGTGGACCGCCTCGGTACTGGTGTGTTTGCTGTGCCCTCACTGGGCTGACATGTTGTTGGCTCTGCAGGGCTGCTAGGTGAGCCTGGGCTGTTGGGCATGATGGGTTTGATTTCCTGGTCCGGCGTGGTGTCATTGATCCTTTGGGTGTGTGTTGTGGGCTCAAAAGATGATGTCTGCTGTCGTTTGTTCAGGGCAGTCTGTGAACCGCAGCCTTGTTTGGTCCAGGTGCTTTCTGCAAATTTGTCCATTGTCCAGTTTGACTACAAACACCCTATTCCCTTCTTTAGCTATCACCATGCCTGCGATCCACGTGGAACCATGTCCATAGTTTAGCACATACACCGGGTCATTCAGATCAATTTCCCGTGACACAGTGCATGGCCATCGTTTACATTTTGTTGCTGCCGCCTGCGCTCTACCTGATCATGCAGGTTGGGGTGAACCGGCGAGAGTCTGGTTTTAAGTGTCCTTTTCATAAGTAGCTCAGGCGGGGGCACCCCTGTGAGCGAGTGGGGTCTCGTGCGGTAGCTGAGCAGTACTCGGGATAGGCAGGTTTGGAGTGAGCCTTCTGTGACTCGTTTAAGGCTCTGTTTGATGATTTGTACTGCCCACTCTGCCTGCCCATTTGAGGCTGGTTTAAACGGGGCCGAGGTGACATGTTTGATCCCGTTGCGGGTCATTAATTCTTCAAATTCGGCACTGGTGAAACATGGCTCGTTGTCACTGACCAGTATGTCAGGCAGACCGTGGGTGGCAAACATGGCCCTCAGGCTTTCAATGGTGGCGGTGACGGTGCTTCCCAACATTATTTCACATTCAATCCATTTTGAAAAAGCATCCATCACCACCAGGAACATTTTACCGAGAAACAGGCGCGCATAGTCGTCATGGATACTCGACCATGGTGTGGAGGGCCAGGACCACAAACTTAGTGGTGCCTCTCTGGGCGCGTTGCACAACTGAGCACACACGCTGCATTGCCGTACACAGGACTCTAAGTCAGAGTCGATACCGGGCCACCACACGTGGGATCTGGCTATCGCTTTCATCATTACTATACCCGGGTGTGTGCTGTGGAGATCTGAGATGAATGTCTCCCTACCCTTTTTTGGTAGCACTATGCGGTTACCCCACAAAAGGCAGTCTGTCGGAATGGACAGCTTGTCCTTTCGCCGCTAGAACGGCTTGATTGACTCTTGCATTTCAACGGGGATGCTGGCCCAGCTCCCATGCAGTACACAGTTTTTTATTAGGGACAGCAGAGGATCTTGGCTGGTCCAAGTCCTAATCTGGCGGGCCGTGCTAGGCGATTTATCATTTTCAAACGCTTCCATAACCATCAACAAGTCTGCGGGCTGCGTCACCATCAACAAGTTTGCAGTCTGCGCCATTTCCATCCCCATTGGTGGACAATGGTAGCTGACTGAGAGCATCCCACAGTTCTCGGTGCCTGGCCTGTGGCGGGCGCGAGTGCTCACCTTTGTATGCAGGCTGAGGCATTAGTATTTATCCCTTTGTTTTCAGCGAACAGGCATGTGTGGGGTTTGTGATTGGTTTCCAGCTCAAATTTGAGGCTAAACAGGTGCTGATGCAGTTTCTTTACCCCGAACACACACGCTAATGTCTCTTTCTCAATCATGCTGTAGGCCCTCTCGACCTTAGACAAGCTCCACGAACCATAGGCGACAGGGTGCAACTTCCCCGCAACGTTAGCTTGTTGTAATACACACCCGACTCCGTACGACGACGCGTCACATGCTAGCACAAGTCTTTTACATGGGTTATACAATACAAGCAGCTTGTTGGAGCATAAAATGTTTCTGGCTTTCTCAAAAGCAATTACTTGTTTTTTTTCCCTCTATCCAGTTCTCACCTTTGTGCAATAACACATGTAGGGGCTCTAAAAGGGTGCTTAACCCCGGTAGGAATTTACCAAAATAGTTGAGGAGTCCCAGGAATGACCACAGCTCCGTGATGTTCTGTGGCCTGGTCCCGTTCCTGATAGCCTCTGTCTTGGCGTCTGTGGGCCGAATGCTGTCCGCAACGATCTTTCAACAAAAACTCAATTTCTGTTCCATGAAGAAGCATTTCGACCTCTTCAGCCCAGCCCTACGCGGTCCAGTCGCTGGAGGACTTCCTCCAGGTTTTGTAGATGCTCGGCAGTGTCCTGACCCGTGACCAATATGTCGTCCTGAAAGACCACCGTGTGTGGTGCCAACTTGAGTAGGCTCTCCATGTTTCTCTGGAAGATCGCTGCAGCCGACCGGATTCCAAACGGACATCTGTTGTAGATGAACAGTCCCTTGTGCGTGTTGATGTAGGTGAGGCCCTTCGAAGACTCCTCCAGCTCCTGCGTCATGTAGGCCAAAATCAGGTCGAGTTTGGTGAAGATCTTGCCTCCTGCCAGCGTCGCAAATAGGTCGTCTGCCTTCGGTAGCGGGTATTGGTCCTGTAGCGAGAAATGATTAATAGTTACTTTATAATCGCCCAAATCCTGACCGTGCCATCACTTTTGAGTACTGGAACAATCGGGCTGGCCCACTCGCTGAATTCCACTGGGGAGATGATGCCCTCGCGTTGCAGCATGTCCAGCTCGATTTCCACCCTCTCCCTTATTATGTGAGGTACCGCTCGCGTCTTGTGGTGAATGGGCCGTGCCTCTGGGACCAAGTGGATCCGCACCTTCGCCCTGGAAAAGTTTCCAATGCCTGGCTCAAAAAGGGAAGGAAATTTGTTAAGAACCTGGGTACATGAGGCCTCATCGACATGTGATAGCACTCGGATGTCATTCCAGTTCCAGCGGATTTTGCCCAGCCAGCTCCTTCCAAGCAGTGTGGGGCCATCACCCAGGACAATCCAGAGTGGCAGTTTGTGCACCGCGCCCTCGTAGGTGACCTTGACCATGGCGCTGCCAGGACAGTGATCAGCTCTTTGGTGTACGTTCTCAGTTTCGTGTGGATGGGGCTCAGGGCTGGTCTGAATGCCTTGTTGCACCACAGTCTCTCAAACATCTTTTTACTCATGATGGATTGGCTAGTGCCAGTGTCCAGTTCCATGGCTATGGGTAAGCCATTCAATTTTACGTATAGCATTATAGGTGGACATTTCGTCTCAAATGTGTGCACCCTGTGTACTTCAGCATCTGCCTCCTCTCTCTGAGGCTCGAAATTGCTTTGATCCACCATGGACTGATCTTCCTCTGCCATGTGGTGGTTAGCAGGTTTTGCAGAGCTTGCAGCTTGTTTGCAAGCGAGTTGGAGGTGCCCCATTGTTTCACAGCCCTTGCAAACATACCTTTTGAAGCGGCATGAATAGGCTGAATGGAAGCCTCCATAGTGCCAACAAGGTGTGAATTGCCTTGCATTCATTCTTTGTTGGGGACTCTGAGGCCTGCTGACAGTTGCAGACTCGTGAGTTCTGCCCTGTACATTTCTGCTCGCAAACACAGTTCCAGTTAATTTATGAACATTGCTTGCACTTGTGTGCTGAGATTTGTTTGATGTTATCATTGGTGAACACAAACGCCTGTGCTATCGCAATGGCCTTACTGAGGGTCGGTGTCTCTACAGTCAAAAGTTTTCGCTGGCTGGTCCCGTGGCCAATGCCCAGGACAAAAAAGTCTCTGAGCACTTGCTCCAGGTAGCCATCAAACTCATTGTCCTGCAAGTCGCCTTAGCTCAGCGACGTAGCTCGCCACTTCCTGACCTTCAGATCGCTGGCACGTGTAGAACCAATACCTCGCCATCAGCACGCTCTCCCTCAGGTTAAGATGCTCCCGAACCAGTGTACACAGCTCCTCCTTTGACTTATCTGTGGGTTTCACCGGAGCCAGAAGATTCTTCATGAGGTTGTAGGTCGGTGCCCCGCAGACTGTGAGGAGGACCACTCTCCTTTTTGCAGCGCTTCCTTCTCCGTCCAGTTCGTTGGCTACAAAGTACAGGTCTAGCCATTTGAAATAGGCTTCCCAGTCCTCACCCTCCGAGAACTTCTCCAGGATGCACACAGTTTGCTGCATCTTTGCGTTGGATTTGTATTCTCGTCGCCAGTTATTGTGTTCCTAACACAGATGAGGCTGCACACAGGGAGGCTAAAGTAACAGTGACCTCAGTCTTTTTAATAAGAGTGAGGAACAGGCCTTAAGGGCCAGCTTATATACAGTGCTCCCAAGAGATGCTGGGATCCCTTGGGTTCAGGGGATAAGCTCCCTGGTGGCGGAAGATGGGAGTGCATGCTTTACAGATGCACAACAGAATTCACCTCCCTTTGAATTCAGAACCTTAGCGACCTCCCTTCTACAACAGTACATGGCAAATGAGGAGATGTTGCAATTGTCACCTGCTCAAGCCTGGAAGGAACCCGACTCATAAAAATTTATGGCCACGCTCACCTTCACAGCCGTTGGCAATGCCCTGATCTGAGACTGCAACCTGGTTCATGACTGCCTGCAACAGGATACAGATTTCAGTGAGTACCTCCTTAGTGAAGCAGAGACATCACATACTCACTGAGGTTGAGGTGGGAGAATTGCTCCCTGAAGACTCTGGATGTATGTGGCCTCCTGTTTCGAGCCCTTCTCCCCTCTTCTGATTCCCTCTTTGAACAGCTTGTCCTGCTGTGTTGTATCTGCTCATTCTCCCTGTCATGCTGCAGGCCAAGGGGGATACAAACTGCTGCACCCCTGTCTGGGAGCAACTGGTCTGAGCAGTAGCTTTGCAGTAAGCTGCTGCACTATTCCCTGGATCCAAATCGGATAACAAACCACCAAACACTTCTACAAGCTCACCAAGAGCCTGCAGCAATCAATTAGCAAATAACCCGAAAGCAGTTGATGATCCCTTTAAATAGCGCTGGTGGGGGGGTCCTTCCTGCTGCTAAACATATGTTCAGCTGTGCATATTTAAGAGAGGCTGTTAGCTAGAGCATTGAGGATGAAAATGGCAGTGGGCGTCAAATCAGTGTTGCACACTGACATCACAATCTGCATACTCTGCATACTTCTGGCCTTCTACCAGTGCCCGAGCTAATGACCTAGCCAAAATGGCATCCAATGCAGCCCGCACCAGAAGTGAACTTGCGTGTACGCAGGCGCCATTTTAGACTTGAATTGGCACACATAGCATCGCTAAAGCGGTACTATGGAGCCGAATTTACGATTTTTCGCAACCATTTAAAAAAATAAAATACCACTTTTGTAACTTATTCAACTGTAATATAGCTGTTAATATTTGGATTATTTTGTGTCTTCAACCTGCAATAATCCAATAATGCTACTTAATCCAATGTAAACAAAAAGATATGATGATTTCAGTAAAAGTAACTACTATCAAAAAGTAAAAGGGAAGAAATTGGCCTCATTTGCGCCTCCGGGGAGGGGGGGGCGTGATAATGTGGCGCTACTGGCTCTGTGACTGAGTGCGGTGAGAGTACCACGCCCACGAACTTGCCTTGAAGGTTAGCAGCGGCGGTAACCCCTAACTCCACAATCTCCTGCATCCCAGAGATCGTGACGTTATCTGGTGTGCACTGGTCATTGTAGAATGTTCTGCTGCTAATGCCCCTCTTGCTTGCATTAGCGCTCCAAAGGAAGTAGTAGTGCTTGATTTAGTGCTCCGCTTTCTTCCTGCAGCGCTAAATCAGAAGTTCGCTTCAACTTCACTTGCGTAGCGCCCAGCAATACATTTGTGCTTCCATAAAAGTTAGCATCCCAAACGGGGCACGATGCAATTTCTAGTCCTAAGTATGTTTAGTTATATCTGAAAACGGGCTCCATAACCATTAATACAGCAATGCTTTGATGAGGTTTCGATCACATAACCGCGTAATCACTAAGACACTTACTAACATCGCCCGGCTCCGCCCTGCCTCAGCTCAACTGCTGCTGAAACCCTCATCCATGAATTTGTTATCTCTAGACCTGACTATTCCAATCCACTTCTGGTTAGCCTCCCATCTTCCACCCTCCATAAACTTAAGCTCATCCAAAACTCTGCTGCCCATATCGTAACTCGCACCAAGTTCCATTCAATCATCATTCCCTATACTTGTTGATCTACATTGGCTCCCAGTTAAGCAATGCCTTGATTTTAAAATTTGCATCCTTGTTTTCAAATCCCTCCATGGCCTCACCCCTCCTAATCTCTAACTTCCTCCAGCGCTATACCCTATGAGATATCTGCACTCTTCCAAGTCTAACCTCTTGCACATCCCTGATTTTAATCACCACCATTAGCGGCCGTGCCTTCAGCTGCTGAGGCACTAAGCTCTGGAATTCTCTCCTTAAACCTCTACCTCTCATTTCCTTTAAGACGTTCCTTAAGATCTACCTCTTTTCTGCCCTACTATCTCCTTATGTGGCTCAGTGTCAAACTTTGTTTGATAACACTCCTGTGAAGTGCCTTGGGACATTTTACTACGTTAAAAGTGCTATATGAATGTAAGTTATTGTTAACTATTAGAGAGAAAATATTGGTGTACCATTTTTAATGAATAAATTCATATGTTTGGATGAAATTCCTGTATTTTCAATGATAAATGTCTGTGTTCCACATGAGCTCCATTATATTATCATAACGAAAATTTCAGCACACCTTGAGCCGACTTGCCACATCTTTTAATATTAATTTAAATTTCCACAATTGTTTTAAACACTTTTTTAGATTTAAATTCTTTTTGATTTTATGCAGTCATAGCTGGCAAGAGTTTTTCTAAATGAAAACATCTGAAAACTAGCATAATATATTCTTTTTTTATTATTTAATAGATAATCTTGAATCTTGAAGAATTGAACATTGACAGCACAAACTGTGCAGAAAATAACTTGGTCATTCATGATGCTGCTCGAACACCTCCTACTGTAATAGGAAAATATTGTGGAAAAGTGTCCTTGCCGTTAAACATGACCTCCTTTGGTCGTACAGTTGTGATAGAATTTCAACACAAGCAGTCAAAAACAGACTACAGATTTAAAATATTATATAAAAGTATTCTGAGTAAGTGTTCAAAACACACAAGCTTGTAGAAATCAATACATCCTCTTTGTGGTTACAGAAATCAATCTCTTTGAACAATTTTCTATCCTTTTATGTAAAGTCCTTTCATCAATTTTCTCCACTAAATTTTCTCCTCTATATCCCTCTTCTGAAGTTGTTCACTTTTTACTTGTGTACAGTTTCACAGATACCAGGTGCCATTTGCTTCCAAGTGGCTTTTTCTCAAATATGAGCTTTGATAGCGCGTGTCAGCAGACCAAATCAACTGTTGGAGAACTTCACAATCAACCCCTCATCCAGTGTCCACACACTTCCAGAAGGGGTCACTGGATAGTGATTGGAAGAGGAAATCCTAGGCTAGTTTGCATTTCCTAACCCAGCAACCTGGAGACCAATTGTACTGCCACCTTTGCATATCTCTGTCAGCTCATATGAGCTGGCCCACCAGGGAATTCAGTAATATGCAGTTCTTAGTATGCAACCTTTCACAGATATGCTAACAGACACTACTGCTTGAGTACTGATGGTCAGCAATTCAAGAACTTAAATGATAAGGGCGAGATCATTGTATATTGCGAAGACATCCTTGCAAGGCTTGGCTGGCTCTTAGCTTGCTTCACCCAGGAAGACCATTAATTATTTTTCCAATACTGAGTGGTCACAAATTGGGTGTGAGCACTGGCACTTATTGCCCTGGTCACCTTCGTCAATTGCCCTGAGCTGTAAAAGATTGACTTGGATTTATATAGTGCCTTTCACAACCACCGGACATCTCAAAGCACTTTACAGCCAATGAAGTACGTTTGGAGTGTAGTTACTGTTATAATGTAGGAACAGCAGCAACCAATTTGCGCACAAACAAGCTCCGACAAACAGCAATGTGATAATAGCCAGATTATCAGATTTTTTTATGTTGGTTGGGGGATAAATATTGGCCAGGATAACTTCCCTGCTCTTCTTTGAAATAGTGCCATGGAATCTTTTATGTTCACTTGGGAGAGCAGACGGGGCCTCGGTTTAATGTCTCATCCGAAAGACGAATTCTTGGAGGCCAGCATCAGTCTGTTTCAAACAGGGCTTCCCTCCTTTGCCTGACTGCCTCCAGCAACACTTCCACAGCTGTATCCAGCTGACCTCAGATATTTTGAACAAAATAACTTGCTTGAATGCAGCAAAACTGAATCACAGGTTGCCTGTCCCTTCCAGCGCTGCATACCTTCACACTCCCCAAAGGGTAAACTCCCAATTAGAGGCATTTCTAAGCTGGAGCTTATCCACAATATTTTAATGAAGTTAATAAATAAATAAGTGGTAAAGAAGTTAATTAAACTAAAGGAGAACGAAGTGCTGGGACCTAATGGTATATATTCAAGAATCTTCGGTAAAATGGGAAGAGAAATAGTGGATGCCATTGAAATTATGGTTTATGGTTCTACGGAGACCCAATGTGTGCTGGAGGACTGAAGAATAGCCAATATAATATCCATTTTCAAAAATGGAGATAGAGCTAACCTGGGCAATTACAGGTCAGTTAGTTTAACATCTGTGGCAGGAGAAATTTTGGAATCTTTAAAGATGAAATTAAATATCTGGACAAGGAGAAAATCATTAGCAGCAACCAAATCTGATATCAACAATGAAGATCACATTTGACAATCATGATAGAGTTCTTTGAGAATATGACAGATTATGGTAGATGGAAGGAACTGCAGTGGATGTGGTGTACATGGGCTTTCAGAAACCCTTTGACAATGTGGGTTTGTGATATGAACATTTGGCAATCAAGGCAATAAAGTAAACACTATCTGCTGATGAACCGAGTGATCTGCACAGAGTGGTCCCAAATGGCGTGCCCTTAAATGGATTGTTAAAGTTGAGAATTTGGAGAGAATGGGAATTCGGAGCAGAGGGAGAAGGAAGTATTGCTTTTTGTCTCCAATACTTATAGTGCATTGTGTTACAGGTAAATATTTAATTTCATCTACATATAATGTAAACTAGATCTAGTAATTAGTTAATAACTAAACGATAAGCTAAGTTAATTAAATACATAGAGCTAAAAATTTAGGTGGTTTGCGCCACCCGTTAATGCCATGAAATTTCGAATAAACAGCGGCCGTGCTCTTCCACCAGCTGGTGGCATATCCCACAGTGTGCGATAATTTGGAAGGGCTGGAAATGCTGCCGGTAAACACGATTGCTGCAGAGATTTAAATCAACGAGACTGTGATGTCAGTGAGTGTTCTATTTCTCACACCTCTACTCTCACCCCTTCCCCTCCTTCTCAGAACCATGCCAGGGTTCTCCTTATCCTCACCTTTCACCCCACTAGCTTCCACATTCAATGGATCATCCTCCGCCATTTCTGCCACCTCCAGCGTGATCCCATGACCAATAACATCTTCCTCTCACCTCTCAGCATTCCGAAGGGACCACTCACTCCGCGACACCCTGATCCATTCCGCAGTCACCCTCAGCACCCCCTCCCCTTCCCACGGCACCTTCCTGTGCAAGCGCAGGAGATGTAACATCTGCACTTTTATCTCCTCCATTCCCACTATCGAGGGCCCAAATACTCCTTCCAGGTGAATCAGCGGTTTAATTGTACTTCTTTCAATTTAGTATGCTGTATTTGCTACTCACGATGTGGTCTCCTCTAGATTAGGGAGACCAAGCGTAGATTGTGTGACCGCTTTGCTGAACACCTCCGTTCAGTCCGCAAGTGTGATCCTGAGGTTCCGGTAGCCTGTCACTTTAATTCTGCACTCCACTCTGATATCTCCATCCTCAGACTCCTCCACTGTTTCAGTGAAGCTCAACGCAAGCTCAAGGAACAGCACCTCATCTTTCGTTTAGGCACTTTACAACCTTCTGGACTCAACATCGAATTCAACAATTTCAGAGCATAACCTCCGGCCATCTTTGGCTCCCTTTCCCCCCCGCCCCCATCTTATGTTTCTTTTCTTCTTTTTTCTCCTTTTTTTCTCTTTGTCTCGAATGGCATTACTCCGCCATTCACACCCTATCCAGATTAAGCTTTTTCTAACTTCTGTCATTAACATTTCAATTCGGCCCACCATCCCTTTTGTCTCTCTGATCTCTCCTGCCTTCCACTCTATCACAAACCTTCCCTTTTGTTCTTTCTTCTCCTCCCCCTTTCGGTGCTTAAGAATGTGCTCTTTTCGAACATTCGGCAGTTCTGACAGATGCTGCCTGACCCACTGAGATTTCCAGCATTCTCTGTTTTTATTTCAGATTCCAGCATCCTCAGGCTTTTGCTTTTATATTAGTGGTCAGTGCTCACTTGGTGCCCAATCTGCAGTATTGGATCTAGCCATTTAACTTACTGGCATGTCAAAACAATGCCAGGGAGAGAAGGCATTCAACAGCAGGAAGGAAACTCCAGCAACGATAGTTAAAGAGATCATTAGCAATCAGTTGCACCTGACATAGTTATGCAGTTTAAGTGGCTCCATGCTGCATTCTGCAACTCCAACAGTTTTCTTTACTTCTTTCAATGTTATATGGTAACGGGGAGTGTTGTTGCAATGCACAAATTCTTCATTATTTTTTAAAGGCTTCTGTCCACAACACTTGCTTACGGTCGTGTGGGCTTTTCTGGCAGTCGGCCACGCACTCCAGGATCTATGGCAGTGGGAGTGGAGGCAGTGAGGCAGATGGAAACATGGATGCAAAGAGAAGAGGAGGAGGGCCATGAGGGCTCTCAACAGAAGGCCTTACTCACCTAGGGTCGTCCGACAGCACTTCTCCTACCTCCACTTAAGTGAGGAGCAGTGCCTTAGAAGGCTACAATTCACAAATAAGATGATCACAGATCTCTCCCATCTCCTGCAACCAGACCTGCAGCCTGAGAGCAGGGCACCACAGCTCTCCCAGTCGCAATCAAGGTCACCGTGGACCTCAATTTTTTTTCACCAGCGGATCCTTCCAGTCTGTAGCAGGAAACATAGCTAACATCTCACAGTTCGTTGACCATCATTGTATCTGGGAGGTCACCGAGGCTCTCTACACCAGGAGAAATTATTATGTTGGCTTCACTCTCTGCAGAGAGAAGCAGGATGAGCAAGCATATGGCTTTGCCAGGATAGAGGGCTTCCCCATGGTACAGGGCCATCAACTTCACGCACATGGCTTTGCAGGTGTCGCATAACAATCCTGAGATCTTCCGTAACCACAAAGACTGCCATCATTTAATGTGCAGTTGGTGTGCGACCACGCACAGCAATTCCTCAATGTCAATGTCCGCTATCCTGGCAGCAGCCATGATGCCTTCATTCTTCGCCAATCTTTTGCGTCAGCAATCTTCCAGCCACCATGTCGAACCCAAGGGTGGCAGCTTGGCGACAAGGGCTATCCTCTCTGCTCCAGTTCCCCTGAATGAAACCTCAGATCCCCATTGCTCAGTGCTTCCCCACCTTCCCATCGCTCTGTCATGGAACATCACAGTGTCCTCTTGGACACAATGCTAAAATGAAAGCCACCACAAAACAAACATTCCAAACCACATTTATAAATTATTCAATCCAATACTGCGTAACAAAGTCAACTAATCACACTTCTGCAATCCATTAGTGCCTGTCTTCCGTTTGCCTTTGCCTGTCCTAATGCTGCTATGAAGTGCTACTCCTGTGACTGCTGCATGGCTTGTGAAAGCCTGCGGACATTCAGTGGGGGAGACTGCTCATGGCCTTGCAGGATGACCTCCAGCAGCTCTAGGCCTAAAAGGCCCAGCTGTAAACTGCAACACCTTAGCATCGGTGGCAGCAGTCTGGGTCAGCTGGCTGACAGGCAATACAAGGGCTCTGATGGAATGGTAGTGGTAGAGATACGAATGCTGTAATCCTGAGAGAGGACAGCAGGTTCATGATCCATGGAGCCACTGCCACTCCCCCAGGACTGCGCCTCAGCAATCCTAGCAATCTGTTGGAGGTCAGATTGCTGGACTACTTTGACATCCTGCAAACCACTAGCCACACTGGTAAATGCAGCCATGATGGCAGCAGTCTGAGCTTGTGTGGCAGCAAGCTGAGCTTGTATGACAGAAGTCTGAACTTCCACTGCAGCACTCTGACGTCACTTCAGCTTTTGTTGCAATGGAAGCTGAGACTTTGCATCATGGTTGGGTCCACAAGTCCTCCAGTGGAGTTGCTCATCATTTCCATCCTTGAAATCATGGGCTCCAAGCTCTAGGAAAAGTCCTGTGCAAGGTTGGAGCCAGACTCCTCCATGCTCCTTGATAATAACAATAGGCTCTCTTGCAGTCCTGCCAATGCATCAAGCATTTATGTGTGTGTGGGTAGGGAGGGATAGAGAGAAAAGAAAAGTGGGAGAAAGAAAAGGAAATAGAAGTGAATGGCTTGGGTCTGAAGCAGATGTCAAAATGCGTATGCAAATAGACACAGGGAAAACCTCAAGTTACATAGGCCTGGTTATGTAGCAATTATAGGGATGCATATTTCCTGGTATTAACAGGAAATAGGTTGGTGACAATAGTAAGGAGTCCAGAGATAAAGTTGGAGGTCCTGTGTAGGGCAAAATTTGACATTGGTAGGATAAAATCGGTTTGTAGTATTATCAGCAAGGGCAGACAACGACGACGAGGTTCAACACCGCCTCCAGTGCACCAGCACAGCTTTCGGCCGCCTGAGGAAGAGAGTGTTCGAAGATCAGGCCTTCAAATCTGGCACCAAGCTTATGGTCTACAGGACTGTAGTGATACCCGCCCTCCTGTATGGCTCAGGGATGTGGACCATATATAGTAGACACCTCAAATCGCTGGAGAAATATCACCAACGATGTGTCTCCGCAAGATCCTGCAAATCCCCTGGGAGGACAGACTCACTAAGGTTAGTGTCCTCGATCAGGCCAACATCCCCAGCATCGAAGCACTGACCACACTCGACCAGCTCCATTGGGTGGGCTACATTGTTCGCATGCCTGACACAAGACTCCCAAAGCAAGCCCTCTACTCGGAACTCCAACACGACAAGCGAGCCCCAGGTGGGCAGAGGAAATGCTTCAAGGACACCCTCAAAGCTTCCTTGATAAAATGCAACATCCCCACCGACACCTGGGAGTCCCCGGCTAAAGACCGCCCTAAATGAAGGAAGAACCGAGAGCATGCAGAAAGCAAGTCCAGTCAGCGGAATAAGCGTGCAGCAAACCTGTCTCCCCACCCAAGCATTCGTTCATCGACTGTCTTTCCCACCTGTGACAGAGACTGTAATTTCTGGATTGGACTGTTCAGTCACCTAAGAACTCACTTTTAGAGTGGAAGAAAGTCTTCCTTGATTTCGAGAGACTTGCCTACGATATGGATATGGAACATCAATGAACTGTTGTCCAGGTTCAGAGACAGAAGTAGCAGGCGAGAGAAGTCCAGAAGCTATTTGAAAGGTAGATAATTGAAGGCTGGAGGTTATTACCACAGTAATGAAGTTGGTTTCAATGCAGGAAGATAATGGCAAAGTTTCCGCGAAGTGGGAGGTCACCAGATCAAAAGCTGTGGAGAAAATGTAAAACCACACAAGCCAGCGACCAACAAAGCTGAAAAACCAGTAGATGAGTCACCCAACTCAGCAGAGAGATGACAGCAGTAGTAGTAACCAACAGGGCTGAAAAAACAGTCGAACGACTCACCCAGCTCAGCAAAGACACAGCCACAGTGAGGAAGATCATTTATTTGTTTTAGCAGATTTTTGACATAGCAAATGAGTCTTATGGTATAGTCCAGTGCAGAAGCGTAGTGGTTTAGTTCAGTGTAGTCCAATGCAGAAACTAGGAAGGCAAACAGCATTTTGGCCTTTATTACTAGGGGGTTGGAGTACAAGAATAAGGAAGTCTTGCTACAATTGTACAGGGTTTTGGTGAGACCACACCTGGAGTACTGTGTAAAGTTTTTGTCTACTTATCTAAGGAAGGATATATTTGACTTAGAGGTGGTTCAATGGAAGTTCACTAGACTAATCCCTGGGATGAGAGGGTTAACCTATGAGGAGAGATTGAATAGATTAGGCCTATACGCTTTGGAATTTAGAAGAATGAGAGGTGATCTCATTGAAACATGTAAGATTCTGGGGGGATTGACAGGATAAATGCTGAGAGATTGTTTCCCATGGCTGGAGAATCCAGAACTAGGGGGCAGGATAAGGGGTCAGCCTTTTTAAGACTGTGATGAGGAGGAACTTCTTCACTCAGAGGGTTGTGAATCATTGGAATTCTCTGCCACAAAGGGCTGTGGATGCTCAGTCATTGAATATATTCAAGGTTGAGATAAATTTTTGGACTCTCGGAGAATCAAGGGATATGGGGCTAGGGCAGGAAAGCGGTGTTGTGTTCTTAGATCAGCCATGATCTTATTGAATTGCAGACCAGGCTTGGGGGCAGCATGGTCTACTCCTACTCCTAATTCTTATGCTCTATGTTCTTATGTTCTTATTGAATGACTGAATCGTGCAAAGGCGGGAGGGTCTAGTTAGTGTTGGTCTTGGTGGTGAAAGTGGAATTCAGGATTTAATTTATGTTTCACACTAGGTGCACCTTTGCAATATTAGGGCAACCTGACCAGCAATGTTCGCAGCTGGTTTGGCGATGAGTGTCCCTTCTTTATGTTCCTTCTCCTCCTCCACCTCCTGCTCCACCTCCTCTTTCTCTATGATCTCCTCATCCGAAGATTAGTGATTTACCCCTGCATCCTCCTCCATTTGCAGTCCTCTCTGCTGCACAATGTTTTGCAGGACGCAGCACACCACTATTTTTCTGGACACCCTGGCTGGCGAGTACTGAAGGGCGTCTTCATTCATATCTAGGAACCTGACATGCATCTTCAACACTTCGATGGCTTGCTTGATGACACACCTAGTGATCATGTGGCAGTCATTGTAGCGCTCTTGCTCCTCATTGGTGAGATTCTTCACGGTGTTAAGAGCCAGATTTGAAGGGGTATCCCTTGTCTCCTTCGAGCCAGCCCTTAAGCCTAGAACAAAAAGGTCTGGAATGATGGACTGTCACAGTATGAAGGCACCTTGTTAGTTCCCAGGGAATCTGGTGCAGACCTTCATGAACCTCATCATGTGGTTTGCACACCAGCTGCGCATTGATGGACGACTGTCCCTTGTAGTATTATAAAAACTCCTGGTTGCTGTGATGCTGCTTGGATTGCCGCATGTGTGCAGGTGATAGCAACCTGTACCTGCGTGAATCCAGCCAGAGAGGCTATTGTCATCAAAGGGGAAATTTAAATAATTGTCAGCTCTGGCAATAAGCCATCAGGGACGTGCGTTTTCCATTTATGGGCAGCCAACTTGGAGATACTGGATATGTTGCTGTTAGCACCCTGGCAGAATCCGGAAGTGAAAACATTTGAGGGCGGTGGTCACTTTCATAGCCACTGGTAATGCATGGCTGCCAAGTCCAGCAGGGAGAAATTCTTCCTGTAGCAGGCTTCAATTGTCTGCCTCCACCTGACATAAAATCCTCAACCTGCAGAATCACTTCCAAGAGGTCAATGAAGCTGAACCTCTGTCTGTGAACCCTATGATGTAGATAGTGCCTCTTGTGACTTCGTCCTCTCTCCTGGGCACCTCTCTTCTGTGCCCCTCCCTCCTGTGTCCCTCTCTCCTGTGCAACACTCTAAGTTTTATCCACACAAGTGCTCTTGGCCAAACATTTACCATGGGAAATTGAGTTATCAGCTGCAATAAATGAACTTTTTTATTCAGATGAAACAATGCAAAGTTTAAATATCCACCTGTGCTGCTGCTTTAAAAAAAACTCGCCTCCGTTTCCCTGGTCAATTTCACAAGCCCCAGGAAACCTGTGCTGCTCAAGTTAAATTTGGAGCCTAGTTAAAAACAATTTAACTTCGAAGATGGTCCTCCACAGATCTCACAGTTGATAACTACAGTGGAGGAAGCACTGGAGATTAGTGCCATTTCGGCATCCCTGACCATCAAAGATGGAGAAATTGGGCCCTCACAGATACCTGGCGACAGAATTAAATATCAGCAACCCACATGTCATGCAACACTCAATCATGTTGGCTTGATTTCAGCAGCGAGTGAATTTTGGTCATCTCCATAATGATTAGTTGCAACATTCATAAGTTGACAGTAATAATTCATGTCTTTAATTTCTGCCAGGGCCTTTGTACACGTAACAGCAGTCATTGGACCTCGCTGACAACAAACCCTCAGAGGAGCTAATCCCTTCTGAAGGTGCACCATCTCGGGACCCAATCTTAACGTGCTCCAGTGCAGATACTTGTACTTTGGTGGGTCCAGTTAGACAGTTAGTTGGCTGGTGCATTTCCCACATTACAACAGTGACTCCCCTCCAAAATTACTTCATTGGCTGTAAAGTGCTTTAAGACATCTGGTGGTTGTGAAAGGCGCAATATAAATGTAAGTCTTTTCTTCCTAGCAGCTACCCTTCAAGTCTGCTTGCAGATCCAAAAAGGTCAGGGAGCTCTTACAATCACTGCTGCAAGATGAAAGCATCATGACAACTCCCCAGGAATCTGACACACAGCTGCAAATTGATGGTGTGGAGCTCTTTGCGGATCAAGAATTTTCTTGGTTGATTTGGGGGGGGGGGGAGAGGGGTGTGGATTGTCACGTGTGTGCAGTCGATGATGCCCTGCACCTGTGGGAAGTCAACCAGAGACACAAACCTGAGTGCCTGCTCATTCTGACTGGGGTCATCACAGGAGAAATTGACATAATTGTCGTTGAGGCAAACAATCCATCAGTGACCTACCTTATGCATTTGTATGCAGCCGACTGGGAGATTCTGAATATGTTTCTGGTTGCGCTCTGGAAGAATCCAGAGGCAAAAAAGTTGAGTGTTGTGGTGACATTGGGCTAGAACCTCCATTTTTGTGCTTATCGCCCAAAAATGGGCATTATTTCCGTCGTGGGCGTTAAAAAAGGGTTTTCAGATCGTCGGCTTCTCATCCATTCTCAAAACACCTAGTTTCCATTTTTGAAAATGGGCGTTACCGTGAGCGATATCAAATGGGCACTAGTGTTAAATTTTTTTGACCTTCTGTCGTAAAGTGTGGCCGTCCTTCGTAATAGCATGACAATGCTCAATTCTCGCGATTCTGGATGTCAAGGGTCACCATGACAAGCGCAGCAGAGGAGACATAGAGAGAGGGAGCTCAAAGGAACTGAAGGCGTGGCTGGGTGTAGTGTGGCTGCTTTGGTAGGAAGGAGGGAGACTTTAGAACTTTACAGCAAGTAGGCAAACAAAAAGTAGGTGTTACCAGCCACACATTTGACTGAATTTGCCCTGGAGACTGACGCTGGAGAGAGCAGTGAGCTGGGAGAGGAGCACATTGGAGGGCGCAAAAGAGCCAGGAGGTGCTTGGATGGGGCAAATGTCTCCCTCCTGCAGAAGGTCGAGTTACGCTGGGGTAATTTGACACAGGGAGGTCGTGGGAAGCCCACTCCAAAGGCATACCAAACGATATGGATCGAGATAGCAGTGGTGGTCTCGTTGGTGACCAACGAGGTGCGTGAGGGCAATCAATGCCGCAAACGATGGAACGACCTTGTGGGATCCGCAAGAGTAAGTGTTACATTGATTTACATGTACTTATGTATTTATATAATTTGATTTGTAACAGTCATGAGTGACTATCAATAGATGTGAGGTCTTCCACTTTTGCTGGGAATGTTTTACTCAAAGCCTGCGGTCACGGTGTACGTCGTTGTCATGTATGTACTTTAGGGATCACTAGCCACTAGATGGCGTCACTGTTGGAGGCCATTGGGCTGCACGCACATGTGCCAGCCATTTTGTATATTAGTCACTTTGGGCCTTAAAGCAGAGCCAAGGTTATACCTCTTAGACTGAGTACTGTTTAACTCCAACAGTTATTGCAAACACAACAGTCTTTAGGTAAAGAATGATAACTATCATAATAATCATGATTACATCTGTCGGTTATGTGTTGTATCAGTCTCTGTGACAGTACCTAACAATGATATCATGCAATGATCTCATGCCATGTCGTCCTTTCACCTTTTATAGAAGAAGCTATCGACGTTGAGGTCCGTGCAGAGGCGAACGAGTTGGGGGCCACCAGTCCCCAGCGACATCACTGACATGAAGGAGCGTGTGCTCGTACTCGTGGGGAAGCACCGCCGGATAGCCACGGATGCATCTGCAGACCCTGTCGTGATGCCATGTGAGTAAAGCTTACACCATTGCATCACGTAAAAGGTGACAGGATGACATGGCATGAGATCATTGCATGATATCATTGCTGGGTACTGTCACAGAGACTGATACGACACATAACCGACAGATGTAATCATGATTATTATGATAATTATCATTCTTTACCTAAAGACTGTTTTGTATGCAATAACTGTTAGACTGAGTACTGTTTAACTCTAAGAGGTATAACCTTGGCTCTGCTTTATTAAGGCCCAAAGTGACTAATATACAAAATGGCTGGCCTTTTATACTTGGACTGCACACACGTGCGTGCAGCCCAATGGCCTCCAACAGTGATGCCATCTAGTGGCTAGTGATCCCAAAAGTACATACATGACAATAATGTACATGTAAATCTATAGATGCCACACCTACTCATATCGGAACAATCATATATAATAGATGATTTCTAAAATTGTCCTAAAAATAATGCTGGCCGAATGAAAATCATTCCAATGCATAATGTGTTGATGGTCATGAACTGTGATGATTTTGATAGTGGTAGTGCTTTTGTCTTGCATATGCTGTGTGTAACGCTGGACTTGCCTTGTCACTCTAGCAGCCCCCTTCTCCTCTAATAACCTAATTTGTGTTTTTCAGCTCAGCCAGCAGCGTGGCCCCAGGCAAGACCACAGAGGCCAGAAGGTGGGGGCGCGGGCAGGAGTCGGCGGACGATCCTACTACATCTGGTGCTGAGGAGCTCCGATTCTCGCCCGTAAATCTGCTAGGTCTGTTTTCCATGGATGAGAGCACAGACTTCGAAGAACCTGCATCACCACGCTCCAGAAGCCATTCTACCCCAAGGCCATCTAGTGGTCCTCTGGTCATTCCTGCCTCCACTCTGGAGGTATCGGCCCCAAGCATCTCGCCACAGGGCATCCCATTTGTCCCCAGGAAGGTCTCGTGGACACAGCAGGTCTGTTCCATGAGCGCCACATGAGAGCGGAGAGATGGTACAGTTGTCCAGGAGGACTGTAGATATTGGTGACCAGCTCATCAAAGCATTGGGGGGCATATCCTGACAGCTGGCCACCATGATCGAGTACATTCCGCGCATGGCGGAGGCCCTGGATGCAATAGCCAGGAACACTGCTGCCACAGGCCTCCCAGTGGTCCCCGAGCGCGCCACTCCACCCCTAGGTTCCGCATCACCACTGCGAACGACAGATGAGAGCAAGGACCAAGATCTTGCTTCTGCATCAGAGAATGTTGCCCCCTCGGCACCCCCCGCTCTTGTACCTATGCAACGACTGCATCTACCCCCCCAATGAGGCACCGCCTGAGGAGCTCCTCGGCCAGGCGCTGTGGAGCGAGGAGGGGAAGGGGTAGAGGTGGGGAGAAGGAGGAGAGGGGGGGAAGGAAAGTGAAATGCATGTGCGCAGGTGATGGCTGTGTTATATCTCCATGTGGGTGTATGCAATTTGTTGCAATGTATGGGGGCTGGGGACCACGCTCCTGCTTTGCCTTTGTATTCTGTCTTGCTGGACGTGTTGAACGTGATTTATGTCAATGGTGGAAAAAATGGGGTGTGGACGGGGATTGGGTGTTATTGGCTGTGATACTTATGATTTCAGATCAATGTTAATTTTTTGTTATTGAACATAACCTTGTTGCGCATTGTTGGGGTAATAGGAAGACTTATTTTCCTCAAGGCGGACTACCTGATATAGGTCATCGACATCTCGCCCTCACCCACCATATAACGACCACGGAATCAAACAAACTAAACCTTTGGTTCAACCGGTTTTATTTCAAGCAAATGCAAGGGAAAGTTCAACCGGGAACCTTCAAATTACAATAGGTTTCAAGTATAATATATACAGTTTTTGGAAGGGGGCTACCCTCCGACAAAGTCATCGACAGGTTTACTGCTATCAGCGAAATTACATTAATTTGTCATCTCTTATCAGACTGACTCTGAGTGGTACATGCAATTGACCATCTCCCATCATATGTTAATTGTGTTTGTTCAGTGATGTGCACTTTGCCTTAGTCTATATGACACCTGAAGTAACGGTTCTAAAATACTGGCTTTCTTATCTCTTCCTCAGAGTCTTCTAATCAAAATATTATGTATATGCATCTGCTGACCTCTACTGTCTTGTTATGTGTTACTAAGGCTAAGGATGGTTCATTAATCATCAGGTTTAATTCGTAATACGCGTGCTTTATATACATAAGCAAGTATTACATATAATAGGCAATTATAATCCATACCATCACCGATTTCTCAGACCCTCTTAATACTGATTGGTTCACTACCTTCAGCATTGTATTGTGACCACCTATCTGTCTGCTCCTTGCCTGCTACAACTCTATATCACTTACAATTTCCCCTTATGGCCCTTAGCAATATGCCCAAGATAGGCCATTTCCCAATTAATTCCTCATTGGTGAGCTTCCAGGGTTGTCCTTTTGCTTGGATGGCACTACTTCCCAAGCTGCAGGACCTACCTGTTGGCTTTCCCATCAAGGTTATACTAAAGAAGTCCTTTCTGCTGAACTGTCTAATTTCCCTTTATTCAATGTTTTAACTATAGTACGGGCTAGGGCCTGCCTCTTACGTAAGTCACACTTTTTACAGGCTAATACTAGCAAGATGAGTTCCCTTGCACTACAACCTGTACATTGAGTCCAACATAGTTCATGTATAAGTCCTTTCTAGGCAACATTTTCTCAGTGTTTGAATTATGCCCTGCCTGGTGTATCCTCTGTTTTCTTCTATCTTTCCTCCACCTGGGGTCTTCTCTATGGTGTCGAATGGTGTCCACTTCAGTCGAGTTTGTTCCTCATTCAGTTCGAGTATCGGTTTTCCTTGCAGCCCAATGGCCTTCGCATAACCTCCTTGGGTAATGTCCATCATGGTCCCATCAATGGTTTCCTCCTTTAGTTCAAGGGTTATAATAAATCTGTTTATATCTGTCTTGTCAAGCGGAGTAAAACAGAAGTCAGAATCCATAAGGGTGCATGAGGTGTTCCTTTCTTCATTTCAGTTGCCGTGGTGCTCACGCATCAATCTCCATTTCCTCGCGGAATAGTGATAATTTCGTAGTCCTGTGTTAGGGGGGTGATACTCAAGGTGCACCGGTCCACTTGGTCATATCCACAGTCATCTTTGATCATTCGTAATGGATCTCAACATAAAATAACTTGGGTATTTTTATAACAATCATCTCTGCTGAGACTCTTAGTACTGATGTTCTCTTCGGTTACATTTCTGGATCGTCATGGTACTGCACACGAGCTTCTCCTACATTTCTCTCCAACAATCCCTGTAAGGTTCATGTTAAGGCGTCAACTCGATCATCTATAGTGTTTACCGTCGAATTCCCGCCGTGTATCCCGCGCGTATCCCGTGCCACCATTCCTAGTATCCCTCTTTTTCCCCGGTCCCGCTTTTTACCTCGCCCTCTTTCCACATTAAACTTCATGGTTTTTGATTCAGGGCTTTTAAGTGCTCGCAGGATCAGGTTTCTATTCGCTGACGTACTCCAAAGTGTATCTTATCCTTGGTCTGCCTTATCAATCCCCCTTTTGCCACAGCGTTCATAGTTGGACACGTTTGTGGCACTTGGGGTGTGATGGTCGGGGCCCTGGTAGTGCTCACTGTTGCTAAAGTAATGGGTGGGGTCACGTTGGTGGGTCTATCTTGGGAGATATACCTCCACCACCATTCATAGATGTTGAGTGAAATCTGCACCCCCCCTCCCCTGGGTACAGTATCTCTGTCCCTCCTGATTATAAAATACCATGGCCTTATTCCCACTAATTATTGGTCACATATTACTGGCCGATCCCCAATATTGTTTCGTTTCCTTGTTACATTGCTTTATGCCTGTTATTTATGTTTACTGTTGCTCCGTCCGTCACCATCAGTGTTTTTGATTCTTTATCACAACTAATGTCGCCCGAGTCTCTGTAATACAGGCTTTGCCACCCCTCAGCCTGTTGTCCTTGATATGAGGCTGCGTTACCCCACGTTGTTTCCACGAGCACCAGAGTCCTGCAAAAAAATAATATTTCCCGGTCGTCACCGGTTAGTTAGTGACCATGCTTTTTTAACTGGGTCCAGTGTTTCCACTTGCCGATACTCCTTATAACTACACAGGCGCACATGTCCCTTACTATCCTCACCATCACCTGATTGGTCCCTTTGGGATATTTGGACCTTCTGTTCCTTAGTGTCATTCTCGAAGTCCTTGATTACTTGCTGGTCTCTAGCCTGTGCTTTTAAATCATGTAACTACTTAGAGTTCCATCACAAACCTCCGTATCCTGTCTTTATAAGGTCCTACATCCTTGCTTCCTGTAACCAAGACTTCTGGCAATCTCATGGCCTTTCCAGTCATTACTTTAAAGGGTGTCAGTCCCATCGTTTGACTAGGAGTTGTCCTGAGCTTCATCAGTACTCGGGGTAACATCTCTACCCACCCTTATCCAGTTTCCTTGATTTAGCTAGGGTTGCTTCAAAGGTCCTATTCATTCGTTCCGGATTCCGGAAGGTATGGGCTATGGAACCTTTGCCTAATCCCTAGTAAAGCGCAAGCCTGTTTCATCACCTTCCCTGTGAAGTGGGTACCTTGATCTGAGTCCAGCTGCAGTGGCATTCCCTATTGGGGTATTATTTCTTCTGCTATGATCCTGGCCATGGTTTCTGATGAACAATTTCTAGTGGCGTAAGCTTCTACACACTTCGTAAACTGCTCTATTATAACTAGGCAGTATGTCTTCCCCTTGTTGCTGGGTAATGGTCCAGTAAAATCTATGTCCCATTCTGACCTTACTTTCCCCCCTGGGTTATATTTTGCACATGTCAGGCACTGTCTACAGTGGTTCTCTATATCTCTCCCCATTCTCTTCCACCACCAGCATCTGGACAGCGAGTGTATCATGTTGGTTCTACCTGTATGGACATACCTGTTGTATAAATTTAGTAGGCTCCCCTGGATGCATTCCAGTGCCACCACATTCCCATCTTTTCTCCATATCCCATCGGTCCCTTGATGGGCCCCTCTCTGCTTCCACCCCTCCTTTTCCTGTGGAGTGGCTTCTCCCTGTACCTTAAGCATGTTTACTTCCTCAGGCCCGTTGCTCCGACCTGGGCTTCCCCAGACAGTGTGCCTGTCTCTGTCACCCGCTTGGCTGCCTCGTCTGCCCATTTTGATCGGTAATTTTTATGTGCGATTTGACCTTTATTATCGTGCACTCTTGGGGTAGTAGGGAGGCTTCCACTAATTTTTTAACAATCTCCTCATGTTTAATTGACCCTCCTCCTGAGGTCATGTATTTCCGTCTGCTCCAGGCTATCATTTAATCATGCACTACTCTAAAAGCATATCGACTGTCTGTATAGATGTTTACTCTTTTTCCCCCAGCCAGCCTCAGAGCCTCAGTGAAAGCCACTAATTCAGCCACTTGACTTGTCCACTGCTATCTACCATGGCCCATCCCATCCATGGTGTCCCATTGATATAGCGCCGAGAGCCATCTATATATAGATCTATGTCTGCCTCCTGAAGCCTGACTACTTCCCTCGTCTTCTCCTGTCGGCTACACTGATGCTCGTCTTCCTGCGTAATGATCCATCCTGTCTTTTATTGGTCTTTTATTGTTACCGTCGGGGGGGGGGGGGGGGGGGGTGGTAAGTGCATTGCTTCCCATCTAGCCCTTCGCATGTCGGATACCGGTTTTAGCCTTCCTGTGTTAAGCAATTCTACTAAAGTATGCTGGGTACGTGTCCCGACATTATTATGCCACTGGTCTATGCCTGTCCCCATGTAATGATCTTTACTGTGGTGGGTATAGATGTGGAAGGGCCTATTCTGGTCAGGTAATCCAAGGGCTGGAGCACTTGTGAGAGCTTGTTTTAACCTTACAACCACAATTTCCTGATCTCGGCATTTCTGCAGTAGTTGAATAGCCCTAGTACCTGCCTGACCCTTTCACGGTTCCTGGCTAGGGCATTGATAGGATTGCTTCCTTTCTGTCCTCGGGCATCTGTCTCTTCCCTTGTGATATTATGTATCCTAGATATGTTACTTCGCTCTTTCTTACCTGCACCTTCCTAGGATTTATTTTTAATCCCGCACTCTGTAGAGCTCCTGGCACTGTAGTTAAATCTAGTACATGTTGTTGTTCTGTACTGGAGACAATAAGGATATCATCTACATACTGCAAAAGAGTGCTCCCTTCTTTGCCTGTTGGGTGCCTCGCCTTTCTGCGCCTCCTCCCTTATTTTTGCTATCTTCTCCCTTTGTTCTAACTTTAACTCTTCTACATGTTTTGCCCATTCCAAAGTTTCATCATAGTCATCCCATACCTTAAATCCTAACTTAATTATCTTTTGATGTGCTTCTCCTAGCCCGTCTTTAAACATTTTCAAGAATGCTCCATCATTTTTGTCAGGGTCATTCGCCCGGGAGTGGTCTTTGTAATCCACTTTCGTTGCCCGTATTCCCCTACTCTTTCGCCTGCCTTTTGAGTCACATTCAGTATCCTACTCCAATTTGTTCTAATTGGTCCCCAGCATCTTTCCATCCCGTATTTGAGGAATTCCAATCTTTCATTTTTGCTAGATCCGCTCTTCCCCTATTCTGTCATTCCTCATTTTTATCTCTGGTGTCGCTTTGTGCCAATTTATCGGACCCGTTTTGGTTTTTACCAGATTGTGAATGTCTGCTAAGGTTAAGTTATGGACGTCTAGCATCTCTTCCACCTTTTGCCAGAATTCTGTATTCCTACTATTTGCTTTAGGGGTTGGTAATTCATTCAATAGTATTTGTCTCTCCTGTGGACTGAGGGATATAGAAAATAGGTGCAGGAGTAGGCTATTTGGCCCTTCGAGCCTGCATAGTATGGTAATTTGGGCTCCTGTATGGTAATTTGGGCTGCTCTATGTCCATTAGTGGGAATCGTAGTGGAGCGTATCGGCGCCGCTTGTAGGTAGCCATTATCATGTGCCAGGGGCCATTCTACTCCGCACTCGTTATCTGCCAACTTATCCCAGTCTGGTGTATTGTTAGGTTGAGTTTGTGGATTACACTTACCCACCAAGGGGTACAGCAGCTCTATTGCCGAAGGTGATGGTGCTACGACTGCGCACTGCACTATCCGTCCGCTCCCATCTTTTTCCAGCTTATTTATCTTAGCTTCTAACTTTTGAATTTGTTTTGTTTGAGTATCAATTTCTTTTATCTGTCCTCTGTAGCAGGCGAGTATTATTACATAGACTTGCTCTATTTTATTCTTCTTCTGACTATCCCACCATTTCCTCTGTCTGTCAGGTGAGTCTTCTGGCTGCCATCCTTGCTTTTTCATTTCTTTTATTAAGAAAACCAAATTAATAATGTCCAGTATAAAACCGCTGTCAATGGAAGGGGTTAACTCCTTTGCAGGTTTGTAAGAAGGCCTGACGTCTCACAATTTTTTAAACCTTTCCCAATATCAGAATTTTTTCCCCCAAGTCTTTGTGCCTTCAAACTTGCTTAGAAATTCTGCGTTAAAACAGCAGAAATCATTAGTAAAGCTGTCATTATTAGCTTTAAATAAAACATTCTCATCGAGAAAGACAGCATTTTAGATTAAACTCCAATTGTTTCTTAGCTTCCAATCTAAATACTTGCCAAAGATTTTTTTCTTAAATGTGAGAATCTTGTATTCATATAGACTTTTTTTTTAAAGTGGCACTACATAAGACGGTGCTTTTTAAACATTCAAATTGATTTAAAATGAGACCACACATTTTTGTAGCTATTTTGTTTACTGAGCAAATCTTGTGTTTAATTTCTCTCGGCACAAAATCTAAAACTTCCGTGCCGGTTCCATTTTCTAATTCCCATTTTTTTTCCTTCCTTTGCTGAGTTTGCATGGCTTAGATCTTTTCCCCTTGTTATCTCCAAAACCCGCTCCTGCTTGTTTAGACTTTTGGGACTTTTCCTCGCTAAGCACCGTCCATTTTAAAAAGGTTTTTAAACCTAAAATTTAAATTTCCTTTACTGCAGTGAAACTTTCTCATAATTTAAAATCATTATCAACATAGTGTCTTTTATCTCTTTTCCAATAGTCACACTTTGAAACAAAGCTGAAATTTCACTGTGGCCATTATGAAAGTTCGGCTTTCATTGGTTAATTACCCTCCAATTAAACCAATATCTCTTTCACAGCCAATATCAACTAGCATCCAATAAGTTATGTATTTTTCCATTTAAACCTCCTTTCTTCAAATAGTTTTTGTATCTAACAAACATTTTACACAGAGGGCCTGTGTCTCCATGAATTTGTTAATTTAAACTACATAAGACAATCGCATACACCTTTTTCCCCAATTAGACATTCAATTTGTTTTCCTTTTAACAGTCTAACTTCAAGGTTGCATCTTTATCTTTTGATAAAAACAAGCTGTCCTTTGTGAATTTAATACAGCTTATACTATGTTTTTTCCAGCAACTTATTCAGCTTCCACACGAACACTTTCAATTAAAGACAGACATTCACACCAAATTTTCATTCAATAAAGCTTATCCTATGTTTTTTCAGCAACTTAATGCATGCCATTTTTCATCTGGGTACGTTTACCCCTCTATCAGATTCCGTGTACTGTTTTTCCAAGCCCTTGGACCCCTCTAACATCCGGCCGGATTAACAATACTGCTTGCCTCCCTAACCTGGTTACTCCGACTGGAAGTGTCAGTTTTATTTTTCGTCTTTCCTGCTAGCATATATATCCAGGACCTTTTTGGTCCATATTTCAGAGACCCCCCCCCCCCCTTGGTCTTCATTTTATCCCACTGGCCAGTTTTTCCTAAACATCCTGGGGTCCCACACCCTTTTAGGTTGTATTCCTTCTTTTTCAGGCAATACGCCTGTCCCCTACCTTGATTTTTGTCCATCCATGTTCGCTATAACTTTGTTCTACAAATTACACCCTTCTAGTTCTTTTATACAGATTACCTCCTTTTCCATCAGTGCTACAGCTGCAGGTGGTACCAAAAGCATACTCACTGCCATTGCTAGCTGTCACATCATCCAGGTCGGAGGATCTGCCCCCTGCTCGCAGCGCCAATTGTTGGGGTAAAAGGAAGACTTCTCTTCCTCGAGAGGGACTATCTGATATAGGTAATCGATACCTCGCCCTCACCGTCCGTATAACGACCATGGAATCAAACAAAGTAAGCCTTCGGTTCAACTGGCTTTATTTTGAGCAAATGCAAGGGAAAGTTCAATCGTGGAACCTTCAAAGTACAAGAGGTTTCAAGTACAATTTATGCAGTTTTTGGAGGGGGCTACCCTCATACAAAATCATCGATTGGTGTATTGCTATCAGCGGAGTTACATTGATTTGTCATCTCTTATCAGACTAGCTCTGAGTGGTATATGCAATTGTCCATCTCCCATCATATGTTAATTGTGTTTGTTCAGTGATGTGCACTTTGCCTTAGTCTCTATGACACCTGAAGTAACGGTTCCAAAACACTGGCTTTCTTATCTCTTCGTCAGAGACTTCTAATCAAAATGTTATGTATATGCAACTGCTGACCTATCCTGTCTAGTTATGTGTTACTAAGGTTAAAGATGGTTCATTAATCATCAGGCTTAATTTGTTATAAGTGTGCTTTACTTACATAAGCAAATGTTACATACAATAGGCAATTATAATCCATACCATCACCGATTCCTCAGATCCTCCTAATACTGATTAGTTCACTACCTTCAGCATTATGTTGTGACCACCTATCTCTCTGCTCTTTGCCTGCTACAACTCTATATCCCTTGCACGCATTGTCTCAGATAGCTGGACCGTTACACACTGGTGATTCCTTAACATGAAAGGGTTAAATACAATTTACATCAATCAACGTAAACTTTAACTAGCACCAAGCTGATGGGCACCATTGAGGTCTGAGCTGCACACATACAGCAGTGTGTCAGCATTGTCACTCACATCAGCGCTCTTTCAGGCAAATCGTTCAGATATCAGCTCCTCACGTAGGGCCCAAGTTTCCACATGATTTGCGCCTGATTTTTAGGAGCAACTGGTGGCGAACGGACTATCTTAGAAATCGCAATTCTCCTCATTTTCTTTTCTGCAGTTCTAGTCAGGTAGAACAGTTCTACTTTGGAACAGAATTTTTTCTTCAAAAGGGGGTGTGTCTGGCCACTGACGCCTGATTTCAAAGTTTCCACAGTTAAAACGTACTCCAAACTAACTTAGAATGGAGCAAGTGAAGATTTTTGTAGAACTGAAAAAACCTGTTCTACACATTAAAAAATCAGGCGCAGGTTACAAATTAGGTGTCCAGAACGAGGTAGGGGGGGGTAGGGAAGTCATTAAATTCTACAATAAATCCTTATTTATACTTCTACAAATATTATGCAAATAAATCCAACCTGAATAAACATTTATAAGCAAAGAAAAGATTAAATAAACCATCTTCCTACCTGTGTGAAGGCACGGAGAATGCTGCAGTCAGCCTGAGGCGCCCGTTCTTCCCGCGGGGGAGGTAGGAGGCGCCCGTTCTTCCCGCGGGGGGGTGGTAGGAGGCGCCCGTTCTTTCCCGCGTGGGGGGGGAGGCGCCCGTTCTTATCGCGGGGGGGGGGGGGGGAGAGGAGGCGCCCGCTCTTTCCCGCAGGGGGAAGGAGGCGCCCGTTCTTCCCATGGGGGAGGGAGGAGGCGCCCGTTCTTTCCCGTGGGGGAGGGAGGCGTCCGTTCTTCCCGCGGGGGGAGGAGAGGAGGCGCCCGTTCTTCCCGCGGTGGGGAGGAGGAGGCGCCCGTTCTTCCCGTGGGGGGGGGTAGGAGGCGCCCGTTCTTTCCCGCGGGGGAGGGAGGCACCCGTTCTTCCCGGGGGGAGGGGGGAGGGGGGAAGAGGAGGTGCCCATTCTTTCCCGCGGGGGGAGGGAGGCGCCCGTTCTTTCCCGCGGGGGGGGGGGTGGAGGCGCCCGTTCTTTCCCGCGGGGGGGGGAGGAGGAGGCGCCCGTTCTTCCCGCGGGGGGGGGGGGGAGGAGACAGTGAGAAGGCTGCAAGTGCTGATGGCAATGTGCTTTTAATAAAAAAAAAATTTCAAAAATTAAACAGCTACAAAGAACTGCAAAAATGGCCGAGTGCCAATGTTTTTTGCACACTGCGCGTGCGCAAACGCTCCAACGCGCACGGCAGGAAAAAAACTAATTTAAATAGTACCCGCCCCCTCCCACTTACAAAATCGGCGCGTGTGTAGGCTCCGCCCCCCTGGGCGCCGCGCCAGGCAGACAAGGAGCTGCAGAACGCTCCAGAATCGCGATTTTTTTTTTTTAGGCGCCGTTTTAGGCGCGAAAAACAGGCGCCCAGCTCGGAGGGGCGCCTGTTTTTTATCGTGTGGAAACTTGGGCCCGTAGAGTGGGATTTAAATATTACCAGCCATACTGCTGGTGTTCATTCAGAACAGTTCCACTTTTTATGGGCGTTTTTTTGGGCGAGCGAGATTGTGGATGATATATATGCGAGGTGGTGAAATTGGCGCTGGGTGATATCATGGCTGCTAGTTTGGGTAAATATGCTCTTTACGACAAAAAAAAGTGGGTGGACATTAATATTGAAACTCGGTGTTAAATCAGAGCGGAAAGTAATGCTGGGCGATATTATGGGCTTTGATTTTGCCCATTCTGATGATTACGTCCCAAAATAGTGGGCGGGCGGTAATATTTTTTTCCGCGTTAAGCAATGGGGAAAGTAACGCTCGGCGATAAGTTTCTGAAAAATGCCCGCTGGTTTCCATTTTGTGCCAAAATGGGCAATATATGAGCGTTATACATCATTTCAGCAATAAAATGGATGTTAAGTGGGCGTTAAGCATGCAAAATAAGCAAAAAAATTGAATGTTCTAGCCCTTTGACAGCCTTTAATACATGGCCACCAGGTCCAGCAGGGAGCAGGTCTTCCTGTAGGAGACTGCGGATGTCTGCCATCACTTGACATGACAACCTCCTCCTCCAGAAGCACTGCTGTTGCAAGAGGTCAAGGAAGCTGAGTCTCTGAGTGTATTCACTGTTACATAAGTAGTGCCTCCGGAAAGCTCACCAAGCTACTCAACAACTGCAGGCCTCTCCACAGCAGGCTTTTGCTGCTGATGGGTATCTTGCACCTTGTCCGAGGTCCAATCTAAGGTAGCAAAGGCTCTACCCATCATGATCTGAGTCTCAATGTAGAGACTCACCTCCTATCACAAGTAATCTAAACAAACCCTTTCCCAGTGGTAAGTAAGAAAGAACCTGTGAGCACTGAGTAGTTACTTTCTGTATTTGCCTGACTTTTACTGAGCCCCTTGCATTGCCATTCTTTTCTTGCCTTGATTGCCATTGCGAGGATGAGGAAGCCCAATAAACCCATCGATGTGCCATTAAATTTGGATATAGGTTAAGATATTGCTGGAATTGATTGATTAATGTATTTAAATTGCTAACCAACCTCTCTGGAGAAGGTTACGCATAACCAGCTGATCGAGTCTGGGTTAAACCTGGAAATCAGCGCATTGGAACTGGCTTCCTCAGTCCTCCAGGTTAATATTCCCCCCCACCTCAACTGTTCCCTACTGCAGATGCTCTTCCCTATTGAACATCACTTTCTTAAGCAAGTAGTAGAATTGTATACTTTGAATGAGAGGACGTGGTGTAGTGAGAAGATAATCCTGCTACATAGTTTACATGTTATCATGAATGGGATGATATAATTTCAGTAACTGTTAACTTAGAATTGATTATATTTGTTCAAAAAAGGGTGTAAGGATAAACCTAGCAACTACAGGCCAGTCAGTTTAATCTCGGTAGTGGAGAAGCTTTTAGAAACTGTTTAGCATGGAAAGAGGATTAGCCAACTAACAGAAAACAGAGAGTCAAGATAAAGGGTCATTTTCAGGTTGGCAAACTGTAACTAGTTGGGTGCCACAGAGGTCAGTGTTGGGGCCTCAACTATTTACAATCTATATTGGATGAAGGGATCGAGTGTAATGTAGCCAAATTTGCTGATGATACAAAGTTAGGTGGGAAATCAAGTTGTGAAGAGGAAACAAAGAATCTGCAAAATGATCTAGATAGGCTAAGTGAGTGGGCAAACATTTGGCAGATGGAGTATGATGTGGGAAAATGTAAGGTTATTCACTTTAGTAGGAAAAATAAAAAAGCAAATTATTATTTAAATGGGGAGAGATTACAAAATGGTGCGGGATATAGAGATCTGGGATCCTTGTACATGAAACACAAAAAGTTAGTATGCAGGTACAGCAAGTAATTAGGAAGGCAAATGGAATGTTGGCCTTTATTGCAAGAGGGATGGAGTATAAAAGTAGGGAAATCTTGCTACAACTGTACAGGGCATTAGTAAGACCACACTTGGAGTACTGCATACCATTTTGGTGGTCTTATTTAAGGAGGGATGTACTTGCATTGGAGGCAGTTCAGAGAAGGTTCACTAGGTTGATTCCTGAAATGAAGGGATTGGCTTATGAAGAAAGGTTGAGCAGGTTGGGCCAAAACTCTGGAGTTTAGAAGAATGAAAGGTGATCTTATTAAAACGTATAAGATAATGAGGGGTCTTGACACGGTAGATGCAGAGAGGATGTTTCCCCTCGTGGGAGAATCTAGAACTAGGGGGCATAGTTTCTGAATAAAACGGAGATGAGGAGGAATTTCTTCTCTCAGAGGGTCATGAATCTGAAATTCTCTACCCCAGAGAGCTGTTTAGGCTGGATCATTGAATATATTTAAGGTGGAAATAGACTCATTTTTGAACGATAAGGGAGTCAGGGGTTATGGGGAGTGGGCAGGGAAGCGGAGTTGAGGCCATTATCAGATCAGCCATGATCTTATTGAATGGCGCAGCAGGCTCAAGGGGCTAAATGGCCTACTCCTGCTCCTATTTCTTATGTTCTTATATAAACGATAATCAGGGATAAAATTAACAGTCACTTGAACAAGTGTGGATTAATTAAGGAAAGACAGCATGGATTTGATAAAGGCAACTTTTTTTTAACGAACTTGAGTTTTTTGATGAGGTAACAGAGGGTTGATGAGGGCAATGTGGTTGATCTGGTGTACTTCCAAAAGGTATTTGATAAAGCTGGAGCACACATCGGGGGGTTGGGGTGGCACCGTTAGGCTCCTGGTGGGCTGTGGTGGACACAGCCATGATGACAGCAGTCAGATCTCACGTAGCATCCAGCTGAGACTGCATGAGCACAGCCACACACTGGAAGCTATCAGAGACGACAGCAGTCAGACACTCAGTGGTCTGTTACCCAGAGTGCATGAGCTTCCAGGGCAGTGGCCATCCTGTCCAAAGAAGCACAGTGATGCTTGTTCCCTTGTGCCTGTGCTGCAATGGCAGCTGTCACTTCGGCCAAGAGATGCATCATCGCAGCTGGATCCGCACGGTCACTCTGGGAGTCCACTATTGTCTGCACACTGGCACTGATAGGCTCCATGGTGTGCTCAGAGCTGTCCACAATGCAGGAGGCAGACTCCTCCATGCTCCTGATGACTTGCAACAGCCTCTTGGGCACTCATTGCATTGCTGCCAAGCGGTCGGAATGCATAGCCTCCACCCTTTCTTCATAAGCCCCAACATCGATGGGCTCATCTGAGTCCTCCTCAACTGGACTTCGCTGTGCGCTCGCCCCCTGAAGAGATGGCACCTGAGGTTCCCTTTGCCCGTCACCATGTTGCAGCCCACTAGGCCTCGGTGCTTCACCCAGTGCAGACCCGTCTCCTAAATCTAAGCAACCTGACCGCGGACTCCCAGTATCTGAGCTGGTGCATGTGACTGTAGGAAGCAGTGATGTGGTGTTGCTGGTAGAGCTCTTCCCCTTCACCATCTCCCCCTCTCCATTTCTTCATCGGACATGCCGCCAAGATCATCCAGGGCGTCAAATGTGTCCTTCTGACTCTGGCTGCCAGTCGTGTCCATTTCGCTCATGCTGACATTCGGGGTCTCATCTGCAATCATAAATGGGACAAGGGGTGCCGTGAGGGTGAGGTGCTGCATAGCACCATGCAACAACCAGCTTGCAAACAGCATAAGCAATGGCCAGGTAACCCATTGCACTGTGAGGGATAGATGGCATTGCACAAAAGCCTTCACTTACTCATGCTCCCCCCAGTGCCAGCGGAGCAACCAGCAGCCAGAGGGATTCCAACATGTGTGCCCACTAGCTGTTGCACCCTCTCCTCCAGATCAGCGAGCTCCACATTTTCCAACTCGTCCCCACCAATGGCTTGTTGCTGGGCACGGTTGTGCGCCACCTTGGCCTGCAAAGCAAAGAAGGGTTGGTAGGTCGGAGTTTACAGACGCCTCGGCAATTAGTGCAAGTGTGAGTCCATTACATGCAGCTGTGAATCTCACCTCCATTGTGAGTGTATACCCATACATGCCTTGGCAATCAACAGCTAGTTCAGCTACTATGTAGTGTTGGTGAGACAGAAGTTAAGGTGAAGGAGAGTCTTGCAGATGTAATGTGAGGAGTTAGGAGAACATGTACTCACTTTGGTCAATTGAATAAGGTCGGTTAGCCTTTTCCTGCATTGGGTGGGGGTGCGTTGGTGAATTGAGATCTCCGAAACCTCCTCTGCAATCTCCCTCCAGGCATTTAGGAAGACGCTCCTAATTGGTCTCCCACTAGTATCAGGGAAGGGTAGCCGCCTCCTTCCCTCCACAGCTTCCATCAGACTTTCCAGCTCAGCATCGCTGAAGAGCTGGCCCTCCTCAAAGGTTCCCCTGCAGCCATCTCCTCTGAAGCAAGTCGGACCGAAGTGAAGACACAGTTGCAAAACCTGCCCTTTAAGAACACCATTCCACTGCCACACCGCTGAAACCGGTCCATTACTCCAGTCATTACCATGCCGCTCCATTTTGCCGCCGAAAAAGCAAAATTTCGACCTTAACACCACCCCATCCATCTCGGTGGTAAGGGATGCTAAGATGCGGTCAGTGTGCCCCGTTTTCTGGGGTGGGCAATTTCGACCCCATACTGCAACCCACTTCCAGTAAAGGCTAACATACCATTTGCCTTCCTAATTGCTTTCTATACCTGCATGTTAAATTCTGTGATTCGTGTACCCAATCTCTCTGAAAACCAACAGTTACTTGTCTCTCATCATTTAAAATATACTCTGTTTTTCCATTCTTCCTACCTAATTAAATAATTACACACTTCCTCACATTATACTCCATCTGCCACCTTCTTGTCCAATTACTTAACCGGTCTATATCCCTTTGCAGCCTCTTTACGTCCTTCTCACAGCTTACTTTCCCATCTAGCTTTGTATCATCAGCAAACTTGTATATATTACGCTCGGTCCCCTCATCTAAGTCATTGATATAGATTGTAAATAGCTGATCTTTGTGGCACTCCACTAGTTACACCCTACCATTCTGAAAATGACCCATTTGTTACTAGTCTCTGTGTCCTGTCTGTCAACCAATTCTCAATCCATGCTAATATATTATCCCCAATCACATGTGACCTAGGGGCTGAAATTGCCCCCTTTCCTTAAGGAGGGTGGTAAGCCTTTCCGACCGACAACAGGCGGATAGGCTGACCCATCAGAAATTGCCCCCAGGCCGGGAGCGGCGACAACTTAGCGCCCAGCGGCGGCTCCTTTCTGTCCCGTGGGGGAAATTGCCCCATGGGTGCGGAGCGGCCGCAGCTCGGTGACCCCGACAGCTTTTCCCCTTGGGGAGCTGCAAGTGGCTGGGCGGCACGTCTGCCCTTAAAGAGGAGGGCGCCTCGCTGTGGCCGCCATTTTATTTTAATTGTCAGTCGACTCTGAATTTGGCCTGAAAATTGTGCCACGGGTTCAGCTGAGCAGGCAGCCCGACACTCCCTCTTGGGTGCCGAACCGCTGGCACGGCCGAAGCCCACCCTGGTGGCTCAGTGGGCATCACTAAAGTAGCTGCAGAGCTCACATCAGTCCTCCCCTTTAACCGAAGAGGGGGGACGTTGCTACGCATTAGCATGATGCGCCACATCGTGCTGACATGCTCAGCATGGTGCTGATGGCACCACCCATCTTCCACCCCGCAGCCATCCGAAACATGCCCCAACGAAATCACAAAGGAAAAGAGGGTAAAATCCCTCGATTCTCTGCCCCATGGATTGGGGAGGAGAATAATTTCATTCGAATTAACTGCCCTGTTTGGGGCAAAGGGTAATTTCAGCTCCCAAATCTTGTGTAACAATCTATTGCATCATCATCATCACATGCAGTCCCTCGGAATCGAGGAAGACTTGCTTCCACTCTTAACATGAGTTCTTAGGTGGCTGAAAAGTCCAATATGAGAACCACAGTCTCTGTAACAGGTGGGGCAGATAGTCGTTGAGGGAAGGGGTGGATGGGACTGATTTGCTGCACGCTCTTGCTGCTGCCTGCGCTTGATTTCTGCATGCTCTCGGCAATGAGACTCAAGATGCTCAGCGCCTTCTCGGATGCGCTTCCTCCACTTAGGGCGGTCTTTGGCCAGGGTCTCCCAGGTATCAGTGGGGATGTTGCAATTTATCAGGGAGGCTTTGAAGGTGTCCTTGTAATGTTTGCATTGCCCACCTTTGGCTCGTTTGCATGAAGGAATTCCGAGTAGAGCACTTGTTTTGGGAGTCTCGTGTCTGGCATGTGAACTATGTGATCTGCCCAGTGGAGCTGATCAAATGTGGTCAGTGCTTCAATGCTGGGGATGTTGGCCTGGTTGAGGATGCTAATGTTGGTGCGTCTGTCCTCCCAGGGGATTTGTAGGATCTTGCGGACACAGCGTTGATAATATTTCTCCTGCGACTTGAGGTGTCTACTGTACATGGTCCATGTTTCTGAGCCATACAGGAGGGCGAGTATTCCCTACAGCCCTGTAGACCATGAGCTTGGTGGCAGATTTGAGGGTCTGGTTTTCAAACACTCTTTTCCTCAGGTGGCCGAAGGCTGCACTGGTGCACTGAAGGGGGTGTTGGATCTTCTTGTCAATGCCTGCTCTTGTTGATAGGAGGCTCCTGAGATAGGGGAAGTGGTCCACATTGTCCAGGGCCGCGCCATGGTCTTGATGACTGGGGGCCAGTGCTGTGCGGTGAGGGCAGGCTGGTGGAGGACCTTTTGTCTTACGGATGTTTAGCGTAAGGCCCATGCTTTCGTACGCCTCAGTAAATACGTCGACTATGTCCTGGAGTTTAGCCTCTGTATGTGCGCAGACGCAGGTGTCATCCACGTACTGTAGCTCGACAACAGAGGTTGGGGTGGTCTTGGACCTGGCCTGGAGACTGCGAAGGTTGAACAGCTTCCCACTGGTTCTGTGGTTTAGTTCCATGGCATGGCACCTTATCGACTGCCTTCAAAAAATCTAAATATCTTACATCCACTAGTTACCCCTTTTACACCCTCTAAAACTCTGATATATTTGCCAATCTCATTTTCCCTTTCATAAAACCATATTGATTCTGCCTAATCATATTGTGACTTTCCAAGTGCCTGTTACCATGTCTTTAATAATAGATTCTAACATTTTCCCTTGATAAGGACAGCAACTTTCAACTCTCCTCTGGCATTCAACTCGTGTGTTCCTTCTGGCACGGTCTTCGCAATTACTCACAAAGCAATGAAGTGCACAGGTCAAAGTACATGAACAAACAATGATGGACAGGTGAAGATCATCTGGTCCATCGAGCCTGTCCCACACAATTGCGATACGTTGTGCAACACAACATATAGGGGCCAAAATTGACACTTCCTTTAAGGGCTCTTCCTTAAAAGAGTGTGGAGGCCACAGATGCGGCATTTGGCATGGCCACGACCTGTGAGGAACACCAGAGGCAGGTTGGGGCCTTAAAATAGCCCGGAGGCGTGCCACTACAAGGTACACCGCGTGCTGCTGCAGGAGGGTGACGGCTGTGAAGAGGGTGACTGGATTTGACATCACCAAAATCTAGGTTGCTGTTTGGAGCGCGGGCTGGCACAGCAAGAGCGGTGAGGTCGGGGCGGAGAAGCAGCAAGGTCAGGGCAAAGGAGCAGAGAGAGTTTGTAGAGCGACGTGATCGGGGCCCAGGAGAAGCGTGAATTCAGGCCCAGAAGAGGCGAGGGCCCAGAAGCAGCACGGGCAGCCCACACTGTGATATGTGTGCACACTAGGTCTGTGCAGCAGAGCTGGTCTCCAGTTGTCTTGGTTAATCCCTGCCACTGGACCTCGCTCTGTCAAGCTCGTGTGGTGGCTGGTGTGCAACGGCAACCACATGTTAAAAATATCCATGCACCAGCATCTTCCACCCTTCAAGATGTAGTTTGGGACCTGGAATATTAGGTCCTTCATTGAAACTGTTAAGTATGGAAGAACTCCACAAGACTGAGTACTGTGAGCTAAAACTGATGTGACCTTAGTCTCTTTAATACAACTCCAAAGTGCCTAAGTAGCATGGCAGACAACCTTTAATACTCCCTTGCACGAGGTGCGCAGGTGACCAATGGGCCTCCAACAGTTACGCCCTCTGGTGGCAAGTCTTACACATTTTAAATTTGTGAGCCCTGGTCCTGCCTAACAAATTGAATTGAAAAAAAACTGTCAGCTGGAACACCATCTATTCCCTTCATTATCTTAGAAGCCTCAATCAGATCCCCCCTATGTCTACATTGTTCTAAGGTATGGAGTCTCAACTTTTTTAGTCTATCTTGATAACTAAGATGCTTTAGACTTGGAATTAGTCTAGTGGCCCTCTTCTGAACCCTATCCAGGGCCTCTATCACCCAACATGTGAGGAGACTAAAACTGACACGGTATTCCAAATGTGGCCCGACTAAGATCTTGTACAAGGACAAAACAGTACGCCTCGTCTTACTTAAGAACATAAGAAAGAGGAGCAGGAGTAGGCCACCTGGACCCTCGAGCCTGCTCTGCCATTTAATAAGATCACAGCTGATCTGATCATAGACTTAGCTCCACTTCATTGCCCGCTCCCCATAACCCTTTACTCCCTTATCACTCAAAAATCTGTCTATCTCCGCCTTGAATATATTCAGTGACCCAGCCTCCACAGCTCTCTGGGGCAGAGAATTATTATACTCATTTGTCCTATGAATCCACCCCAACACCCTATTTGCTCTAGCAATCGCTGCACAGCATTGCTCGTGTACCTTTAAGGATGTATGCACTAGAATGGCCAAATCGCTTTCTGTCTCTGCCATCTTTAATGCCTTTCCCTGAAGGGTGTATGAATGTTGAGCATTTTCCCTGCTCACATGCATAACACAGCATTTATCTAAGTTATACATCATTTTCCAGTCTTGAGCCCAATCTCCCAACACATTAAGATCTGTCTGAAGCAGATGAACATCTTCTACATTTTTAGCACTCGCACAGATCTTGAAAATTGCACACCCAACTTCAAAATCCAGATCATTAATAAAAATAGTCAAAAGCAATGGTCCCAAACTGATCCCTGCGGGGCACCACCAGTCTCCAAACAGATCCAAATCCATCTATCACTACTTTTTGCCTGCGTCCTAGCCAGCCAGTTCTGGATCCAACTCAATATATTTCCACTAATACCAGAGGCTTCAATCTTATAGAGAATCCTCTTATGTGGTACCTTGTCCAAAGCTTTTTGGAAATCTAAGTAGACAATGTCTACTGGGCTTCGCTCATCCATCAACTTTGTAACTTTTTCAGAAAATACAATTAGATTTGTGAGACATGACCTCTGTGTTTATGAAGCCACGTTGGGTGTTTCTAATATGTCCCTCAACATCCAAGTATTCATACATTGTATCCCTTATGATTCCTTCAAGCCTCTTAACTGATGTTAAACTGATGGGCCTATGGTTACCTGGGTCTGTCTTGTCAGCTTTAAAAAAAATCTTGACTACATTAGCCTCCTTCCAATCTATAGGAACCATTCCAGAGTGCAGTGAGCTATTAAAAATACAGGCCAGAGGCTCGCACAGCACATGTCCCATCTCCCAGAGGACCTTTGGGTGGATATCAGCCAGCCCTGCTGCTGTATCTATTTTTAAGTTCTTAATTCTTTCTATACATTGTTTATCTATGTTAATGTTACTAACAAAACTCATATTACATTTTAATATTCAAGCATCATCTTCAAGGGTGAATACTGATGCAAAGTACTCATTTAATATTTCCGCCCCATACCTAGTGAGTCCTTTGTAACCTATCTTTGAACACCCTTCAGTGGCCCAATACAATCTTTGATAGTTCTCTGACTCTTCACATGACTAAAATAGCTCTTGCCATTACAGCCATAGTTGTCTACAATCCTTTTTTCCATTAGTCATTTTGTTGATCTAATAGCAGCCTTCATTTTCTGTAGTTGTTCTTTGTATTCAACACTGTTTAGTTGAGTATTAAATGTTTTTAATTTATAGAAACTTTTCTGTTTACATCTTCTTTGTTTTTGTACATAGCCAGTCACCCATCTTGGCTTTTCTTACCACATTTCCTTCTTTTCATTTTGGGTATATGTTTGTTTTCCACATTTTTGATCTTGTTGTTAAAAACTTTCCATTTATATGTAACATTGGTCTCATCACCACCGAGGAGGGGTAGCCAATTTACCCATTCCAAGTCTTCTGACATTTTGAAGAAGCTTGCTCTTCTGAAATCCAGTACAAGTTGCAAGATCTCAGTACCTTTAGTACGAGCCAATTGGAACTGTATAATGTTGTGGTCATTGTTGCCCAGATGTTCCCCCACATGGAGGCCAGGATCTGCCCAGACACTTGAAAGCCTCTCACAGCAAACGTCTGTTCCCAATTTAGCCAAGGAATCCACCTACAATATCTAAATGACCTGAATACCATAAGATCATCCAGGGTTGGGGGCAGGTGGAAGTCTTGGAGATGGGTCCCAATTCTGCAGGAACTAAAAATCTCAACTCATTTTTTTTAATAACATTAAGGCAGATAAACAGGTGTGTGCATGTTTGTGTCATAAAAACATTGCTGTAAATATACAGTAGGCCAGTGAATGTCTGAAAGGGAACATGGATACATTTTCACTTTCAGATGTTGACTGACCCGTTGAGTATTTCCAGTATTTCTATACTTGTTGCAGATTTTCAGCATTCAGTTTTTATTTATCTCTGCTAAAATATATTATCAAGTTCAATGTATTTAGATCTTGGAAACCTTTGAAAACAATTCCCAAGTTTTGTTTCTTTTTTGCAGATAAAAATCCTCCTACGGTTTCTGGAGCCTCTCGTGAAGGGAGTTACTACAATAATTTTGCGTTTGTGCCATACATTTTACTAACTTTTTCATGGAGAGCAGAATTTTTGTAAAATCACTGTTTATTTTTGCATGTTTCTCTGGTTCTAGGTTGTGCAAATTTTACATCTATATGTTTGGGCAACAATCAATATTCTTTGTGCCTTTATACAAGTTCATCCATTTAGAACAACAGGCCTGAAAGTGCACAGACAGATACTAGGGTAGGAATACAGCATTTTCATCTGAAATCACCCTCTTGACTGTTTTAACAAAACAATTTACTAATTTAATTTAAATGAGTTAACATCACTGTTCTAATTGCCAGGAGTGAGATTTCAGCTGAACCTGCCACGTGTTCCTACACTCTTATTTCAAACCATAGTTCAAGACCTGATGGGGTAGAAATTCATCTTGGGCAGTGTAGAACTCATCCAACTTTTATTATCTATCAGAAAGACAATATCGTTATGTCCAATGTAAAAATCGTCAATTTGAAAAATACTGTATTTAAAGGATAAAGCTTTCTTCCTAAAATTCAGGAATATTTCAGAAATAAATAGGTCCATAGGTTAAAGAGGTGAATGAAACTGAAAATTTGCATTGCATGTCAAGAAATGTCATTAGATCTGTTTACTTTTCCTCACTCAAAGGTGTGCAGTTTCCTGTGTTAATCTACCCGAAACGTAGACAGAGTTGTGTGGAGTGATTTGCCACGGCCCTGATTCCAATTCACCTCTCACCGTAGCCACTCCTTCCTTGTCTACTACACGCTGGTGGGCAGCCGGGCTCAATTTCTCAGCCATTTCCATCTTGTCTGCCCCTGTTTCTGCAGCTTCCCAGGATCGCCATGTCAACCATGTCCATAGGCTCTGAACAGTGGCAGGAATGGCTCCACATGGTGCAGATGGAGAGAGAGGGTCTGGAAAAGGCTTCCTTTCCCTATGATGACTTACATGTTGAAGGGCTCGGTCTTTGTCGAGGTCATTGTCATGGTCAAATCTTCATGACCCCTTTCATGTTGCCTTCAACAGCAGTGCTGCTACTGCAGGCATTGATTTTTCGGAAGTCTTTTAGAAGGCTGTCATTGGCTGGTCGGAAACCCACCAGGAGCCCTCTATTACTAGATAATAATGTCCCACTCAGGAAACCAAGCCAGGGTCGTGCCAGGGTTGTGTGATTGGAAGTCCTTCCCTGGCCCTGTAAGGACGGAATTGGGAAAATCCAGCCAAAATATTGTACTTTCTTCAAGCTGTTGACAGAACCCTTCATTCATCAGAGCAGAGACAACTGCTGAGCCCCGATTCTAACCTAACCCATCAGTGAGAATGGGGTGGGTTTGAGTCAGATGTGCGTTTTACACCTTGCATGATTTTATGCTCCATTGACTTCAATGGAGAGTAAAATCGGATGGGATGTAAAATTGATCCAAACCGACCCCATTCCCACCGGGTGGGTTAGGTTAAAATCAGGACTATTAATATGATACTATAAGGGTTATAACTGTAAATCTTTATCAGGGCATGTGCCAATGTCAGGCAAATATACTTGAAAGGGAATCAAGAGACCTTGTCTCCAAAATTAACCATACAGTAACTATGGAGCCTTTCACGTGCAGTATTTCTCAGTCACTTGCCTTTTCTTTAATTGCAGTATTTGAAAATTCAAGATATATATTTTGTAATTAATTATTTGATGTTACATTGCTTGTTCTTTATGTGAATTCAAAGGAAAGGAGAGGTGAAAGAGCCACTTGTTTTCCTTGAATTCCTTTAACTCCAAACTGAATAGGGTTATTGCTCCAACGATTCTATTGTTTGGAATCAAATCAAAAATTCTCAGTTTGCTGGAGCCAACAGTAATTTCATGTGGAGGTGAAACTGGCTCCATTGCTTTGATTTATCAACACTGCTGTAGTCACTTATTGCCATAGAGAAAACAGTTTGGAATTTTGTAGTTATAAAATTATTTGCCAATAAAATATTACTTTAAACAATGATGTTCTCATTTTTAGAGATTTCAAAACACACAATGCAGGAAAAGTGGAATAAATAAAGCCCACTTATCTCATTAATAACATTCCCTTCACAAGGCTTGTACAATTTGCACTACCATAGACTCTACCCAAACCAGTCAGCCTTTTAAGAGCATAAGAACATAAGAAATACAAGCAGGAGTAGGCCATACGGACCCTCGAGCCTGCTCCACCATTTAATAAGATCTTGGCTGATCCGATCATGGATTCAGCTCCACTTCCCTGCCCGCTCCCGATAACCCCTTATTCCCTTATTGGTTAAGAAACTGTCTATCTCTGTCTTAAATGTATTCAATGTCCCAGCTTCCACAGCTCTTTAAGACAGTGAATTCCACAGATTTACAACCCTCTGGAAAAAATATATTTTTCCTCATCTCAGTTTTAAATGGGCGGCCCCTTATTCTAAGATTATGCCCCCTAGTTCTAGTCTCCCCCATCAGTGGAAACATCCTCTCTGCATCCACCTTGTCAAGCCCCCTTATAATCTTGTACATTTCGATAAGATCACCTCTCAATCTTCTAAATTCCAATGAGTAGAGGCCCAACCTACTTAACCTTTACCTTTCCTCATAGGTCAACCCCCTCATCTCCAGAATCAACCTAGTGAACCTTCTCTGAACTGCCTCCAAAGCAAGTATATTCTTTTGTAAATATGGAAACCAAAACTGCTCGCAGTATTCCAGGTGTGGCCTCACCAATACCCTGTATAACTGTAGCAAGACTTCCCTGCTTTTATACTCCATCCCCTTTGCAATAAAGATTCCATTGACCTTCCTGATCACTTGCTGCACCTGCATACTAACCTTTTGTGTTTCATGCACAAGTACCCCCAGGCCCCACTATGTAGAAGCACTTTGCAATCTTTCTTCATTTAAGTAATAACTTGATCTTTGATTTTTTTTTCTGCCAAAGTACATGACCTCACACTTTCCAACATTATACTCCATCTGCCAAATTTTTGCCCACTCACTTAGCCTGTCTATGTCCTTTTGCAGATTTTTTGTGTCCTCCTCACACATTGCTTTTTCTCCCATCTTTCTATCATCAGCAAACTTGGCTACGTTACACTTGGTCCCTTCTTCCAAGTCATTAATATAGATTGTAAATAGTTGGGGTCCCAGCACTGATCCCTGCAGCACCCCACTAGTTACTGATTGCCAACCTGAGAATGAACCATTTATCCCGATCCTCTGTCCATGCTAATATATTACCCCCAACCTCGTGAACCTTTACCTTGTGCAGTAACCTTTTATGTGGCATCTTGTCACATGCCTTCTGGAAGTCCAAATACACCACATCCACTGGTTCCCCTTTATCCTTAAGGGGAAACCTGTAAGAAAATAAAGCTCTAGGAAATGTCTCCACTACCTCTACAGGCAGTCAATGAAAAGTCCAGAATATATATCCAAACTACAAATCAAATTTAAACTCTGATTTAAAGTCAATGGTGGTGTGGAGCTAAAAATTTGTTTGCTCGGAAAACGGGCGCGATATCACCATGAGCAATCAGCCCATGCCCGTTCGTTCCGATGCAGGCAGCATGCAAATTTCGTGCTGCCTGGTAATTTACATGATTGCATAATGCATCATCATAGGCAGTCCCTGGGAATCGAGGAAGACTTGCTTCCACTCCCAAAATGAGTTATTTGATGGCTGAACAGGCCAATATGAGAGCCACAGACCCTGGCACAGGTGGGACAGACATTCATCGAGGGAAGGGGTGAGTGGGGCTGGTTTGCCGCGCGCTCCTTCCACGCCTGCACTTGACCTCTTCACACTCTTTGCGTTGAGACTCGAAGAGCTCAACGCCCTCCCGGATGCACTTTCCCCACCTCGGGCGGTCTTCGGCCAGGGTCTCCCAGGTGTCACTGGTGATGTTGCACTTTACCAGGAAGTCCTTGAGGGTGCCCTTGTAACGTTTCCGCTGCCCACCTTTGGCTTGTTTACCATGAAGGAGCTCCGCATAAAGTATTTACTTAGAGAGTCTCGTATCTGCATGCAAACTATGTGGCATGCCCAGCGAAGCTGATCGAATGTGGTCAGTGCTTCAATGCTGGGGATGTTAGCCTGGACACCTAGCACTGAACACGCTGCTGAGTGGCTGCATGCTCAGCAGAAGGCCCAAGTTCCTGCGAGACCAGCACCATTTAAAGCCAGCCTGCAGTTCTTAAAGCAAGCCTGTACCTCTTAAAGGGCGAATGCAATTTGATGAGAGTAGGTGCTGAAGTGATTTTGAACTGGCAAAGAAACAGGAATGGCACAACATGCCAGAGAGAGGGCACAGCAGTGGAGGCCTCAGCGCAGAAAGTGGACAGGAGGAGAAAGATCCTGTGTATGCAGAAGGCCAAGAGGCCCTCCAGACAGAGACTACGAAGGTAGTGGGAGCAAATAGCAGTGGAGGTAAATGATAGTAGTGTTGCCCCCAGGACCTCGATGCAGTGCTGAAAGAAGTTCAATGACCTCACACGAGTGGTCAGGGTCAGTGAATACATTTTCATATGCCATATCCTACCAACTACACCACTAGCCTCACATACTGCTAAATGCACCACACCCCCATCACTCACCTCAATAATCTCTATCAATCACGACTCATATTCACATTCATATGCTCCACCTCATCCTCACACACTCACCTCTGCTGCAAACCTTATACTCTGATCCCACAGCTAATACACACTGCCACATTCAACCACATCAACAAAACACACTGCACCACCCTCACTGATCCTCAGACTCCTCCACTGTTCCAATGAAGCTCAATGCAAGCTCGAGGAACAGCATTCTCTGTTTTTATCTCTAGTATCTCTGTTGTTTGGCTGGATTCATCCACCAACAAAAATTTCAGCTGGGGTATCCGATTATGCCATCCTTCATCGCCAATGCAATATATTCTTTATGACCTCACAACACACTCAGACTTTACAAGATGGCTCCATTTCTTTTATTCTTGTTCTAAACAGCAGAGGCTGCATTACCACAGTAGTCCACTAGGTGGAGCAGTAGTCCACTAGGTGGAACTATATATTCCAGCATGCTCATACCTAATCCTTCTTCTCACATCCACTTCCCCTCATCCCACAATATTCTCTGATTTACAAGCTGTACATGTGTAAGCAGGCACCTCCTGCTTTCCCCCCTCCACTCACCACAACCTTACCCTTTCAGACACCCAAGAATTCTAACCTGGGCAGGCACTGGTGGAAAAGGAAGAAGACAGTAATGAGTAAAAAACACCATCACTTGATCTCACACTTGCAGCCAAAGCTCAGATACTGGCAATGCATGTACTTTAGAGGGTAGCATCGAGGTGTGATATGCATGTGGTGAATCACTAGGCACGAGTGGTTAACAGCCAGGCCAGGGGGATAGGGTTAGGGTGGGTGCCAGCTCCCCGGAGGGTGAGGTCGCACATGATTTCTGCTGTACAGGACTCAGATGAGGCCTCAATGGGGCAGACTATAAAAGAAGGCTGGTGAGTATGCACAATGAAATGCTTGGTGCATTGTTAGATCTGTCAGAAAGCCTGAATGTAATGTCAAATGGCATGCAGGAGTCCAGCACGAACTTTGGACAGGATTTGCTCAGAGCTTGGAGAAAATCCTTCCCAGCATGAAAGTGGTGAGCAAATCCATTAACGCACTTGGGGACCCAACCATAAGAACCAAAGAACATAAGAAATAGGAACAGGAGTAGGCCATACGGCCCCTCAAGCCTGCTACGCCATTCAATAAGATCATGGCTGATCTGATCATGGACTCAGCTCCACTTCCCTGCCCACTCCCCATATCCCCTTATCCCCTTATCGATTAAGAAACTGTCTATTTCTGTCTTTAATTTATTCAATGTCCCAGCTTCCATAGCTGTCTGAGGCAGCAAATTCCACAGTTTCACAACCCTCTGAGAGCAGAAATTTCTCCTCATCTCTGTTTTAAATGGGCGGCCCCTTATTCTAAGATCATGCCCTCTAGTTCGAGTCTCCCCCATCAGTAGAAACATTCTCTCTGCATCCACCCTGTCAAGCCCCTTCATAATCTTATACATCTCGATAAGATCATCTCTCATTCTTCTGAATTCCAGTGAGTAGAGGCCCAACCTACTCAACCTTTCCTCATCCCCAGAATCAACCTAGTGAACTTTCTCTGAACTGCCTTCAAAGCAAGTATATCCTTTTGTAAATATGGAAACCAAAACTGCAAGCAATATTCCAGGTGTGACCTCACCAATACCTTATATAGCTGTAGCAAGACTTCCCTGTTGTTATACTCCATCTCCTTTGCAATAAAGGCCAAGATACCATTGTAACCATGATGTCGCGTCTGATGGCTGATGTCTCAGCTTCCATTGCAGCACATGCAGAAACTACTGAAAGTGCGTGTGCTGCAGTAGAAGCTCGGAGTGAAGTCATGCAAGCTCAGCTTGTCATCTTAGCTGTGGTTATCAGTAGTGAAAGTGGCTTGCAGTGTGTCACAGGAGTCCAGCATTCTGTCCTCCAACAGATTACTAGGAATGTTGAGACGCCACCTTGGGGGAACGGCAGTGGCTCTGTGGATTACGAACCTGCTGTCCTCTCTCAGGATGACAGCATTTCTCCGCCCGTCACTGTCACTTCGCCAGTGCCATTGTTGTTGCCTGTCAGCTAGCCAGCCTAGACTGCTGCCACCGATGCCAAGGTGGTGCAGTCAGCAGCTGGGCCTACTAGACCTAGTGCTACTCGAGGTCATACCGCAAGGCCAGCTGCAGTCTTCCCCCACTGAAAATCAACAGCCTTCATCCAACCATGCTGCAGCCACTGGGGCACTAGCAAAGGCAAGGTCACATGCAAAACAGGCACTAAGGAAACGGTATGATAGCATAGTGCTTATGTTGCTGGACGAGAGAGAGCCTGGACTAGACGTGAGTTCGAATCCCACCATGGCAGCTGGGAAATTTAAATTCAGTTCATTAAATAAATATGGAATTAAAAAGCTAGTTTCAGTAATAATAATAATTATAATCAGTAATAATGACCATGAAACTACCAGATTGTCATAAAAACCTATCTGGTTCACTAATGTCCTTTAGAGAAGGAAATCTGCTGTCCTTACCTGGTCTGGCCCACATGTGACTCTGGACCCACAGCAGTGTAGTTAACCCTTAACTGCCCTTGTGGTTCAAGAAGGTGGCTCACCACCAGCTTCTCAAGGGCAACGAGAGATGGGCAATAAATACTGGCCTTGCCAGCAATACCCACATCCAATGAATTAAAAAAATGCACAATAAATCCACGTTGGTGCGATTCAATTATATTATGATTTTCTAAGTACCCTGTTAACACATCAAGAATATTAGATAATTAGCATTTTTCCTATACTGATGTCAGGCTAACTAGTCGATGGGTTGTGGGTAAGATGCTAAATTAAAAAATTGTGGCTGCCTGCACAAAAGAGGAGGACAAAGCCGATATTGAAGTTCAGGAGGAAGATAGTGAAATATTGGAAGGGAGGAAGTTTTAAAAGGTTTAGCATCCTTGAAAGTAGATAAATCGCCAGGACTAGATAAAATATATCCGAGGCTACTAAAAGAAGTAAGGGAGGAAATTGTGGAGGCTCTGACCATCATTTTTCTATCCTTCCTGGCTAGAGGAGCTGTGCCAGAGGATTGGAGAACTACTAACATTGTACCATTGTTTAAAAAGGGAGGAAGGGATAAACTGAGCAATTACAGGCCAGTTAGTTTAACCTCGGTGGTGGGAAAATTACTGGAATCAATTCTGAGGGACAGTATAAACTTTCATTTAGAAAGAGACAAAATTAATCAAGGTCAGTCAGCATGGATTTGTTAAGGGAAGGTTGTGTCTGACTCATTTGTTTGAGTTCTTTGAGGAGGTAGCAAGGAGGGTCAATGAGGGCAGTTGTTTGATGTAGTTTACATGGATATTAGCAGGGCTTTTGACATGGTAGGCTGATCAAAAATGTAAAAGCCCATAGAATCCAAGGGAAAGTGGCAAATTGGATCCAAAGTAGGCTCATTGGCAGGAAGCAAAGGGTAATGGTTGAGGGAAGCTTTTGTGACTGGAAGGTTGTTTCCAGTGGGATTCCACAGGATTCAGTTCTCGCTGCCTTACTTTTTGCAGTATACATTAATGATTTGGACTTAAATGTAGGGGCATGATAAAGACATTTGCAGATGATACAAAAATTGGCCGTGTGGTTGACTGTGAGGAGGAAAGCTCCCAACTGCAGGAAGATATCGATGGACTGGTCAGTTGGGCAGAAAGTGGCAAATGGAATTCAATCTGGAAAAATGTGAGGTGATGCATTTGGGGAGGAGCAACAAGGCAAGGGAATACACAATAAATGTGAGGATACTGAAAGGTGTGGAGGAATAGAGGGACCTTTGAGTATATGCCCATAGATCCTTAAAAGTAGCAGGACAGATCGATAAGGTAGTTAAAAAGGCATATGGAATGCTTTTCTTTATTAGCCGAGGCATAGAATACAAAAGCACGGAAGTTATGCTAGAATAATATACAACATTAGTTTGGCCACAGTTTGAGTACTCGTGCAGTTCTGGTCACCACATTACAGGAAGGATGTGATTGCACTCGAAAGGGTACAGAGGAGATTTACGAGGATGTTGCCATGACTGGAAAATGTTAGCTATTAGAAAAGATTGGATAGGCTGGGGTTGTTTTCCTTGGAACAGAAGAGGCTGAGGGGAAATGTAATTGTGGTGTACAAAATGATGAGGGGCCTAGATAGATTGGATAGGTATAGCCTATTTTCCTTAGCAGAGGGGTAAATAACCAGGGGGCACAGATTTTAAGTTGTTGGTAGAAGGATTAGAAGAGAGATGAGGAAACATTTCTTCACCCAGAGTGTGGTGGGAGTCTGGAACTCACTGCCTGAAAGGCATAAACCCTCAACACATTTAAAAGGTATGTGCAATTAAAGAGCCGTAATCTACAGGGCTACGAATGTGCGACTGGATTTTCAGCTTTTGTGATTTCGGGGCGGTAAGGCGGCGGGCGGTCCTGATACCGCCTGGAAAAGATTTACGTGCTCACCTGCAAAATTCAGCAAAAAATGAGGTTCCATGATTGGGGGCACAAACCCAGGTGTTACACAAGGAAGCTTTTACGCCCCAGACAAAATTGCATGTTAAAAAAGTTTTGTTCATTTAAGGAACTTCAATGTTGTTCAGTGCCCTGAAACATAACGTTGTCTATTCTATGGTTTTATTTTGTTGGGGGGAGTTTTTGTTACTTTGTTGCAGTAAAATTTATGATTCATCCTTTGCCATTGGTTTCTTGTGCATCATTTCAACGTTCACCGTGGATGTGCCTTTATGGGGGCACATAGTTTGTCCAACATAAGCTCCATCCCTCAGTCTCCTCCATTTAGGAGAACTGGTCCATTTTGAGCGATATGTGACTCTTGGTCCGGCAGCATCTCCACGCTCCCTCCCCTGTGGTGTGGCTGTCCAATAGGGGCCTCACCAGGCTCCTCTTCGTCATCCTCCTCCTCCTGAGTTGGGCCTGCAATCCCCACTCGCAATGCCTGGCCCCTCATGATGGCAAAGTTGTGCAACATGCAGCACACCACAATGAATGTGAATACTTATTTAGGGGTCCAGGCATCGGTCTGCCTGCAGAAATGGCATATCTCTGTCTGTACTTCCTTTCAGAAGCACAGCCTTCTCACACACTGCTCATCAGAGAGTTGGAGATATGAGCGTTGGTGCCTGTAAGCCATGGGGGAGGTGAGCCCTCCTCCCCAGATGTCTTTGGCCTCTCCTCATCCGTGGGCTGACAAGAGCTGTTCTTCTAGCTTGCTGCTACTTGGCAATAGCATGGAGCATGATACGCTGGCGAATTAGTAATGCCCCATTAAATTTTCTCATTCACCTTGTAAGGAATCTGTAATGGCAGATAAAAGTGCCGTATGCAAGTCGGTGCTTCACGCAGTGTGATGTGTGCAACCATTGCAGTCAATTTGACCTGCGATGTAGGATCATCATCCTCCATTTAAATACACCACCAATACCACCTCCTGCACCCTGGCAATGACTATTTTTTCATAAGTTTCTTGGGGCAGGCATTAAATGAAGCATTAAGGCCAAATTTTGCATCCAGGGCACTAGCGGAGTGTTGCACAACGATTGACGTCATGATCCCAGTGAAACTAGAGGGTGTGGCGGTAAGTTTTTGCGCCAACGCAAACCATGAGCTGAATTTTCGGCTGGGTGCTAAAAGTTGGACATGCAGCGTCACATTTAGAAAGACTATTTACCAACCCTCCTGGGCGCCAACGAACTGAAAATTCAGTCCCTAGTGCCGGAAGCTGGGATTAGACTGGGTAACTCTTTATCGACAGGCACAGACTCGATGGGCCAAATGGCCTCCTTCTGTGTCGTAATTTTCTATCATTCTATCATTCCCTGTTTTCTCTCTGCCTCCTTTCTTGAATAGCGGGGTTACATTTGCTATCTTCCAATCCAAAGGAATCGTTCTAGAATCTAAGGAATTTTTGAAGATCAAAACCAATGCATCCTGTATCTCTTTCGCCACCTCTTTTAAAAACCAATGATGTAGGCCAACAGGTCCAGGGGATTTGTCAGCTCCAGTCCTTTGCTTTACTAATTTGTTTAAGTTCCTCATTCTCACTAGACCCTTGGTGCTCCATTATTTTCGGAATGTTTTTTACGTCTTCTTCTGTGAAGACAGACACAAAGTATTTGTTTAATCACTCTGCCATTTCCTTAATCCCCAATATAATTTCTCTGTCTTTGCCTGTAAGGGACCCATGTTTACTTTTGCTAATCTCTTCCTTTTTACATACATATAGAAGCTTCTACATTCTGTTTTTATGTCTCTTGCTAGTTTACTAGGTATAGAAAGTAACAGACTTCAGCTGAACTAAAATGGCACCTCATAGAGAGGGCAATATAGAGCTGGGGAGGTTGTAAACTAATATAGCAAGGGATGGGCACACTTTAGGCTAAAAACTAACAAGAGAGAGTGAGTTAAAAATTAAAATATGGGAATGCCGATCCCTATCTGCTCACTTCTGGTTTTAATGGAGGTGGATAGAGGGCAGAAGTCTAACCTGTTCTCAGGAGGTGAGTCATTCACCAACGGATTTTAAGGACCCCTCCATTTTTACTTCTCTTTTATTTTTAACACCTACACGATGGGTTTTCCGGGCCTCATGAAACCCGCAGATGAAAGGAGGCAGAAAGGGCTGAATCCATCGATAAGTGCCTTTACAGCACTGCTTCTGGGCTGGGAGGAGCAGGACTGATTCCCCCCGCCCAGCAAGCAAACCTGTTTACCCTCAGCGATTGGACCCCTGTGATCGGCCTACCCCGCACTATCTAAACCCCAAAGACACGGATCACTACCCGAACCCCCAATTCAGATCTCTCCCCATCTCTCCCGATCGTGACACCAATCACATCCTGTACCCCAATCCAAACCCCACAGACCCCGATCTCCCTCGGTGCCCCCATAATCATCCTGTTCTCAACCCCAATCACTTCCCAGTACCCCCCCCCAATCCAATCCCAAAGACCCAGATCTCTCCCCGTCCCCCACCTCCATCCTGACCACGAAGACCCCGATCTCTGTTCAAGCCCCTGATTCTGACCCAGACCACACACCGATCCTTCAATCCAAAGCCCGAAGAGCCCGCCTTCATGCTCGGCAGGCAGGCTACTCATACTTCCGGGTTTCCCGTCCACAAATCCTCCCCCTGCTCTCTTCCCACCTTGCTGTTATTATTGGGGCCAATAGATATGAATAGAAGTAGTTAGAGTTATCTAACAGTTTGAATGGCAAATCAGAAATCAACAATGGTGCTTAACAAAGAGTGTAGCCGAGTTTTCACAGACAATTCCATATCTCACGGTGAATGAGTACGAATTGTTGTCCGAAGTTACAAAATTGGTGATAGTACTGTAAAAATAAATCCACAGTTAACACTGTCGGAAGTCCCAGCTTTCGAATAAGATGTTAAACCGAGGCCCTGTTGATTCCTTTCAGATGGATGTAAAAGATCCCATGGCACTATTTTGGAGAAGAGCAGGGGAATTCTCCCCATGTCCAGGCCAACATTTATTGCTCAACTAACATCACTAAAACAGATTAGGGTGAAATTAGATTAGGCCTGAAATGGGTGTGGGGATCACAATGCGTGATCTGCCTGTGCCCGTTGAAAGTGGTGCAGGCAATGTGTAAAATTTATGCTGCCTGCTCATTATAATGATTGGAACGCTGAGCTCAGTGCTGAACTGGTTGTCTCAGAGCAAAAGAGGACGGCCAATATCAGGTGCAATCTTATGGCCAATTAAATTTGTTGCAGAAGCACCTCATTATCACTGTGGATGCAACCATGTGGAAACAGGGAAGAGAAAGGGAACCTCACTTCTCAAATGCAGCACTGAAAGCCTTGGTCCAGGGAGTATACAGAAGACAGGTCCTCAACCTGCAGGGGGGCAGGAGGCCTTCGAGACAGAAGGCCAGAAGGGAGTGGGTGGAGAAAGCATAAGTTGTCAGTGCCACCAGTGTTGTCCCCAGGACTTGGATCCAATGCCGCGAGAAGTTTAATGACCTCACATGAATGCTAAAGCAGAGTGAATGCATCTTCAAATGCCATATCTCACCAACTGCACCACTAGCCTCATACACTGCTCAATGCACCACACCCCCATCACTCACCAACCAGCAATCAAAACTCATGGTTCACAATCATAGTTTCACCTCACCTTCACACGCTTACCACTGCTCAATGTCACATACCCACAGCTCATATATTGCACACAATATCATCTATTCAACCATGACAGGCACATCACCCAACACATTGCACTGCACTCACTGACACACTCCCTTTCTTTTGCAGGCCAACATGGTTCACAACTGACGTGAGCAGTAGTTAATAGACGGGGTGAAGCGTGGCTGCAGAATCTTAATGAGACTGTGTTGGAGAAAATTGGGGACCATCATTGATACCGTGGTGAACAGCGAGTTTGAAAGCATTACTGATGATGGTATGCTCAGACCTAATCCTTCTTCTCACATCCTATTTCCCCCTCATCCCACAATCTCTTCTCACTTACAAGTGGCTGATGGTGTAAGCATGTACATCTTGCTTCCTCTCCTCTCACCACAACCCAACACTTGTGCCTTTCTCCTTTCAGATGCCCAAGAACAGGCAGCAACCCAGCCATTTCCTGACCAACTAGAGGAGAATGATGGAGACGAGGTTCCATCACTCAATCTGACACTCCCAGGCACCAGCTCAGAAAATGTCACTGCACGTAATTTAGAGGGTAATATAGGGGAAGGATCTACACGTGGTGAGTCACTTGGCACAAATGGGCTGTATCCAGGCCAGGAGGAAAGGGTAGCTCAGGTGTCAGCTACACGGAGGGCAAGTTCGCACACAAGTTCCACTGCAAAGGACTCAGATGAGGACAGATGAGGACTCAGAAGAAGGGTGATGGGCATGCACGCAGAAATGCTTGGTGCAATAGCAGGCCTTCCAGAGAGGCTCTTGTCATTGTCAAGGAGTATGCAGGAGTCTGGCTTGAATATTGCATGGGACTTTGCGCAGAACTTGGAGCCTTGATTTCCAAGCCCAGTTTCAAGCCAGCCTCAGGTCTCCCAGTTCAGGCGTGCATTGGAAGTGCTCCATAACATTTGAGTGGCATTGTTAGTAAAGGATGAAATCAGAGCAATAGTGAGAAAGGATATTGGCTCAGAAAATCAAGATGTAGAATCAGTCTGGGTGGAGATAAGGAGCACCAAGGAGCAGAAAACATTGGTGGGAGTTGTCTATATGCCTCAGCATCAAACAGGAAATTAGAGATGCCTGTAGCAAGGGTACTACAGTAATCGTGGGTGACATTAATCTACATATACACTGGCCAAACCAAATTAGTAATAATACTGTGGAGGATGAATTCCTGGAGTGTGTACAAAATGGTTTCTTAGACCAGTACATTGGGGAGCCTACTAGGGAACAGGCTAACCTAGATTGGGTATTATGCAATGAGAAGGGGTTAATTAATAGTCTTGTTGTGCGGGGTTCTTTAGGGAAGAGTGACCATAACATGATTGAATTCTTTATTAAGATGGAAAGTGAAGTCGTCCAATCTGAAACTAGGGTCCTAAATCTAAACAAAGGAAACTATGAAGGTATGAGGAATGAATTGACTATGATAGATTGGGAAAATTCATTAAAAGGCAAGACGGTGGATAGGCAATGACTAACATTTAAGGAACTAATGCATGAATTGCAACAGTTATACATTCCTTTCTGGCGCAAAAACAGAAAAGGAAAATTGTCCCAACCATGGCTAACAAAAGAAATTAAGGATCGTATTAGATCCTAAGAGAAGTTATACAAAGTTACCAGAAAAAGTAGCAAGCCTGAGGATTGGGAGCAGTTTAGAATTCAGCAAAAAAGGACCAAGAGATTGATTAAGAAGGGAAAAATAGAATGAGAGTAAGCTTGCAAGGAACATAAAAACCGATTGCAAAAGTTTCTACAAGTATGTAAAAAGAAAAAGATTAGTGAAGACAAATGTAGGTCCTTTACAGTCAGAAACTGGAGAATTTATAATGAGGAACAAGGAAATGGCAGAACAATTAAATAAATACTTTGGTTCTGACTTCACGGAAGAGGACACAAATAACGTCCCAGAAATGCTGGGGAACGAAGGGTCTAGTGAGCAAGGAAATGGCGAGGCTGCTTCCGGGGGCTATAACACTCGCTGCCGGAGCGACGAGCCACCTTCCCTCCGGCCTTCCCAGCCGACCCAGAGATGGTCGCGGCGCACCACCGATGGAGGAAATGCGCCCGGCGACGGCCGAGCCCACGCGGGACGCAGTCCCACAGAGGAGATCCGCTGAACCTGACGCGGCCGACCTAGCTGTCGAGTTGAATCTTCCGGGCAGACTACGCGGACCCCACTCGTTTACCTCTTAACGGTTTCATGCCCTCTTGAACTCTCTCTTCAAAGTTCTTTTCAACTTTCCCTTACAGTACTTGCTGACTATCGGTCTCGTGCCAGTATTTAGCCTTAGATGGAGTTTACCATCCACTTTGGGCTGCATTCACAATCAACTCGACTCCAAGAAGACTCGATAACGATGAACCGAGGGCCGCTACCAGCCTAACACCATCCACAGGCTAAGCCTCAATCAGAAGGACTTGGGCCCTGGAGCGTCGTCGGAGAAAGAGGTCTTCTATACGCCACATTTCCCACGCCTGCCAGGCGAGCGGGATTCGGCGCTGGGCTCTTCCTTCTTCATTCACAGTTACTAGGGGAATCCTTGTTAGTTTCATTTCCTCCGCTTAGTAATATATTCAGCGGGTTGTCACGTCTCATCTGAGATCATAGGCAGAAAGGTATTTGTCGGCACCAGCTTGCATCTCCAGCACAACAACATGCACACCGCTGTCCTCAAGACCAACCCGGGCGGGCTAGTACAGGCAGACGGACAGGGTGCACGAGTGGAGCCCGGACTCGGCTCACACCATTCTGGAGTCCCGATTCAGAGAGAGAGAGAGAGAGAGCGCCAGAGGGACAGACGACATCGGAGCGAGAGAGACAGAGATAGATAGAAAAGCCAGCAGCAGTGGCTGGGCAGTGCGGAGTGTAGGAGGATAAAAGCAGGCAGCAGTGACGGCGGCGAGACATACGGGGACTGACTTGGGCACACGCTCAGAGGTCGGCAAGTGTGCTAGAGCCAGGCGGGCCACATGTGGAAGGACCCCGGGGTCCAAAGCAACACACGGCACTGCAGAGACTCTTTGGCAAACCACCACCCAACCAAATGAACGCAAAGCCAGCCCAGCATGGCAAGCAACGTCACTACACGACAAACTATCCTCGGTCCAAACCACTAGACTGCAGCCAAAGACGACCAAACTCTCCCTCTCCCTGCCAAACACCACTAGCCATTTTGCTTCCTCTGTGTTCAGCCCCAATTCCAGAGAGCCAACCCTACCCAGGGGAGGATGTCTTGGCGAGGTGCACCAGTCCCAACACCAACGCAGTCAATCGTTTTTGCAACCCAACGACAGTCGTACTGGAAAGACTGGCCCTGACCGTGCCCAACGCGCTCGGAGGCGATGCTGGGACAGACATGCCCACCACCAAAGGACAAGGGTCAAACTCTCCAAGGCGGAGAAACTCCAGGTCTGCACTTAGGTGGACAAAGAGGACCAGGCCTCTGCGACACGCCAGCCGCGCTCCCACCTCACTCGACGGCAAGGCGAGTGCGATTGATCAACAAGTGACCCTCAGACAGGCATAGCCTCGGGAGGAACCCCGCAAAGTGCGTTAAAGTGTCGATGATCAATGTGTCCTGCAATTCACATGAATTCTCGCAGCTAGCTGCATTCTTCATCGACGCACGAGCCGAGTAATCCACCGCTAAGAGTTGTACCTTTTGTTTTTTTGGCTTGGTGTTGTCCTCAGAGGAACCACCCAACGCTTCTCTTGCCTTCTACGAGGGGGTTGAAGTCCCAGCCTGCAACGGCCCGGAGGTGTAAATCAGGCGATCATCAAATAACAAGGGTTTCACCAAGACTAAATAGTCAGGGCGCTTGCGAGGTGACGTGCGTCAGTTCAACACCTGAGCCCACCAGCCGACACGCGCCATGGTCAACAGAGGCAGGGTCTCTGCTGCCAACGTTGCCGGGAGGACAAGAAGAAGCTGAAGAAGCGCGCAAACACGAACTGAGTGGGGTACAAACCGATGCAGTACGCACCTATGCCCGCTGTGAGGTGTAGACATCCTTGGGGGGGGCAGGTACATTCTCTCAGACGTTGACTTGCAAGCTGGCAACCGACAAACAGACACTCGAGTCTTTAAAGCACCGCCGCCCAACAGCACTAGCTCATGGGAGGCGGAGGGGGAGCATCTAGGTACCCTTTACAAGTAAAAGGAGAGTGACTAGAGCGACGAAAGTGTCACCACCTGGGGAAAGAAAGCCGGGCCTGCATCACTGGTTCAATCCCTGCGGAGCTCACAGTGGCCGTTCGCCGAGGTCCCGACAACGAGTCGCCAGGCAACACCTGAGCCCACAGAAGCTCCCTTAAATTCAATTGCGGTGTAATATTGCAAGACGGTGGCAAGTCCATTGCTGGTCCTGACGAGCAATGGGGGAAAACAGTGGGAGAGAGATGGAAAGAGACAGAGCGGCTCACCGTGGACAGGTACACAAACTGGTTGAGACAGAATTCGAAAGAAGGGCCGCAGGCCAAGGTCATGCAGGGCCAACGAGCAGCGGGGACCATGCGGTGTGGAGCGGCAGGAGGCAGCAAATAGACGAGGGCAAGGCTTTTGTTTTATCAAAAGCTAGGACACCTTTATCTCTCTCTGCCCGTCATCCAAACGCAGACCAGCTGAACGAAAAGACCAAGCGTGCCAGGGCCATCCCTGTCTCAAGCCGACCGAAACGTCTTCTCTGAGCGACCGTTTTCTGGTGGTCGTTCAGTAACACTTTCATCTGCTGACCCACCTTGCTCGTTTTGATCCGGGCTGTGCTGCGGTGGGGGTGCGACATGCCTGTTTGTGCGAGTTCGACAAGTTAGTTTTTTTTGGAACGAACCTCTCGCCTGCGCAAAGGTGCCGGACGCGTTCGACCAAGGCTCCGGGCCTGCACCACCTCGGGAGCACTCCTGCTGGCCTCTGCACCTCAGGCTCAAGTGAAAACGGTTTGACGGGACACCACGTGCGGGCCCCCGGCCAATAATGATCCTTCCGCAGGTTCACCTCTGGAAACCTCGTTACGACTTTTACTTCCTCGAGATAGTCAAGTTTGATCGTCTTCTTGCCGCTCTGCTAGGGCTGTTGCAGTCTCCGGCGGGGCCGATCCGAGGACCTCACTAAACCATCCAATCGGTAGTAGCGATGGGCAATGTGTACAAAGGGCAGGGACTTAATCAACACGAGCTTATGACCCGCACTTACTGGGAATTCCTCGTTCATGGGAAATAATTGCAAGTCCCAATCCCAATCACGAATGGGGTTCAACGGGTTACCCACACCTGGTGGCGTAGGGTAGACACACGCTGATCCATTCAGTGTAGCGCGCGTGCAGCCCTGGACATCTAAGGGTAACACAGAGCTGTTATTGCTCAATCTCGTGTGGCTATACGCCACTTGTCCCTCTAAGAAGTTGGACGCGGACCGCTCGGGGGTCGTGTAACTCTGTTTCTATTTAGCATGGAGGAGTTTCGTTCGTTATCGGAATTAACCAGACAAATCGCTCCACCAACTAAGAACGGCCATGCACCACCATCCACAAAATCGAGAAAGAGCTATGAATCTGTCAATCCTTTCCATGTCTGGGCCGGGTGAGGTTTCCCGTGTTGAGTCTGTCATGTATCTTACATTATTATATATAACTGTATCCTAACATGTGATACATGACTGTAATAAGATATGACCTGTTACCACCAGCATACCTTACCACCAGGGGTGCACTTGCAAGAGACAGGTATATAAGGACAGGTCTCAGGCAAGTGCAGCATTCCAGAGCTGTGAAATAAAGGTGCAGGTCCAGAGTGACCTTGACTTCACCACATGCCTCGTGTGAATCTGTACTGCAGGGACAGGACTTTACAGTGGCGACGAGTTATGGGATTACAGAATCCACAGAATGGCGAACAACGGATCAGATGAAAAGTACAATGCGGGAGACAATTGGGAGGACTTTATTGAAAGGCTCCAGTAAAGCTTTATAACCAAAGACTGGTTAGGCGACGATAAGGCAGACAAGAGAAGAGCCACAGCTGGTCAACATATGCTTTAATGAAGGATCTGTTGGCACCCAAGAAAACAGCAAGCAAGTCGTTTGAAGAATTGAGCACACTGGTAAGAGACCACCTGAAGCCACCGAGCAGCCTACACATGGCCAGACACAGGTTCTACAACTACAGACGCTGTGTGGGCCAGAGCATACCCGACTTCGTGGCGGAACTTCGGAGGTTGGCTAGTTTATGTGAGTTCTCCGATGAACTGAGGAGAGAAATGCTGAGAGATGTTTTCATTGAAGGAATAGGCCACGCAGGCATATTCCAAAAACTCACAGAGACCAAGAACCTGACCTTAGAGGTAGCAGCACTGGTTGCACAGACATTCTTGGTAGGGGAAGAAGAAACGAGGTTGATTTACAATGCAGGTACGACAACGAACAAAATATCGTAACAAGAAGTTCACAGCACTAAACAAGCTGCTACCCCCACACACAGACAAAACCGGGAGAACAGGTTCTCGACAGCAGGCAGAAGCCATCAAGGGCCACAGGAACGGCCGTTCACACCTCATCAACCCACAATGCGAGCAATCAACTACAAACTGAGAGAAGCTCAAGAGAGAGCAGCCAGACGCAGCTCATTCTTTGGGAACACTTTGATCAATGGAACAGGTCTGTGCTGGAGGTGTGGGGGTGGGCACTCGTCAAGGGGATGTCAATTTCAGCAGGCTGTTTGCAGAAATTGTGAGTATACAGGGCAATTGGCCCGCATGTGCAAACAAACGGCAGCTTGGCTGGTATACGAATCGGATGGGTCGGAAAGCGGACTAGAAGATGGTGGGGACAGTACCTTGGACACCGGTGTATAGCGGGTCAACACGATCAATGGCCACCGCTCCTACAACAGGACGCCTCCTATAATGATGAGGGTCCTACTCAACGGGATATCTGTCAACATGGAGCTGGATACGGGAGCGAGTCAATCTCTCATGGGCGCTCAACAATTTGAACAACTGTGGCCGCATAAAAGAGACAGACCAAAACTCACAAGGGTCGACACCAAACAAAGGACCTATACCAAAGAAATCGTACCAGTCCTCGGCAGTGCCATGCTCTCTGTCACACACAAAGGGACAGTGAACCGACTTCCCCTGTGGATTGTCCCCAGAGACCCCCCAGCACTGCTGGGGAGAAGCTGGCTGGCAAAACTAAACTGGAAATGGGATGATGTCCATGCCATGTCATTAGAGGAACGGACCTCCTGCTCAACAGTTATAAAGCGATTTGAACATCTCTTTCAGCCAGGTGTGGGCACTTTCAAAGGGGCCAAAGTCAAAATCTACATCACACAGGATGCTAGACCAGTCCATCACAAGACCAGAGCTGTACCCTATGTGATGAGGGAAAAGATTGAACACGAACTAGACAGGCTTCTGCGGGAAGGCATTATATCACCTGTGGAATTTAGTGACTGGGCAAGTCCCATCGTTCCAGTCATGAAGCCTGATGGATCCGTACGAATCTGTGGGGACTATAAATCTACCATAAACAGAGTCTCCCTACAGGACCAGTACCCGCTGCCCAAAGCGGAGGACTTATTTGCCACATTGGCTGGAGGTAAACTTTTCTCAAAATTAGACCTCACATCTGCGTATATGATGCAAGAATTGACCGAGGAATACAAGCTACTCACCACCATCAACACACATCGAGGCCTTTTCATGTACAATCGATGCCCATTCGGCATCAGGTCGGCAGCTGCCGTATTCCAGCAGAACATGGAGAGTCTGCTCAAGTCCATCCCGGGGACAGTTGTATTTCAAGACGACATACTTATCACGGGCAGGGACACCGACTCCCATCTCCGTAATTTGGAGGAAGTACTAAAGCGGTTGGATCGGGTAGGCCTACGAGTCAAGAAATCCAAGTGCCTGTTTCTTGCAACGGAGGTTGAATTTTTGGGCAGAAGGATTGCCGCTGATGGAATCCGCCCAACAGAGTCCAAAACAGAAGCAATTTGCCTGGCACCCAAGCCCTGGAATGTCTCAGAACTGCGCGCCTTTCTCGGGCTACTCAATTACTTTGGGAACTTTATGCAGAACTTAAGCACGCTGCTGGAGCCTCTCCATGTGCTACTCAGGAAGGGGTGCGATTGGTTTTGGGGGGACGCCCAGGAACGCGCCTTCGATAATGCACGCAACTTTCTGTGTTCCAACAGTGTTTTGACGTTCTCTGACCCAGGTAAAAAGCCAGTTCTCACATGCGATGCGTATGGGGTCAGGTGTGTTTTATAACATGTCAATTGTGTGGGCAAATTACAACCCAGAGCTTATGCCTCCAGGTAACTTTCGCGGGCGGAGCGCGGGTATGGAATGGTAGAGAAGAAGGCGCTCGTGTGCGTGTACGCTGTCAAAAAGATGCACCAATACCTTTTCGGGGCGAAGTTCGCGTTAGAAACCGACCACAAACCCCTCACGTCCCTCCTATGCGAGAGCAAGGCAATAAACGCCAACGCCTCGGCGCGAATTCAACGGTGGGCACTCATGCTGGCGTCCTACGACTATACCATAAGGCACAGACCAGGTACAGACAACTGTGCCGACGCACTCAGCAGGCTACCCCTGGTGACCACGGAAGGGTCTGACGAACAGGACTGAGATAGTCATGGCAATCAATGCCTTTGAGTCCACAGGTTCGCCCATGACGGCTCACCAAATCAGAGCTTGGACGGCCAGCGACCCCACGTTATCCTTAGTAAAAAGATGTGTCCTAACCGGTGACTGGGCAGAGGGTCGCGATGCCTGCCCCGAGGAATTAAAACCCTTTCACAGGCGCATGCATGAGCTATCACTACAAGCAGACTGCCTGATGTGGGGCAGCTGAGTAGTCATGCCTCTGCGAGGCAGAAAGACATTTGTCCGGGAGCTCCACCGCGAGCACCCGGGGATCGTTCTCATGAAGGCCATAGCCTGATCCCACGTCTGGTGGCCTGGTATTGACGCGGACTTGGAGCTCTGCATCTGAAGGTGCACCATTTGTACCCAACTCAGCAATGCCCCCAGGGAGGTTCCACTGAGCCCCTGGCCATGGCCCACCAAACTGTGGTCGCGGGTGCACGTAGACTATGCGGGGCCATTCATGGGCAAAATGTTCCTCATAGTTGTAGATACATTTTCAAAATGGATCGAATGCACCATTTTAAATTCGAGCACAAACTCCACCATTGTGGAGAGCCTCGCAACCATGTTTGCAACGTACGTAATCCCTGACATATTGGTCAGTGACAATGGTCCGTGCTTCACCAGCGCAGAATTCCAAGACTTTATAATTGACCACAGCATAAATCATGTCAAGACGGCACTGTTCAAGCTGGCCTCCAATGGCCAGGCGGAGAGAGCAGTGCAAATCATTAAATAAGGCATGCTTAAAATCCAAGGTCCCACACTGCAGGGTCGCCTGTCGCGACTGCTGCTGGCATACAGATCTCGTCCGCACTCACTGCCTGGGATCCCCCCGGGCAACTGTTGATGAAAAGGACTTTAAAAACAAGGCTCTCATTAATCCTCCCAGGCATGCACGAAATCGTTGAGGCAAAGCGCAGTAAGCTGACTGAGTACCATGACAGAAATTCGAGGGGGAGATGGAATGAGATAGGGGACAAAGTGTTTGTACTAAGCTATGGCAGGGGTCCCAAATGGCTTGCAGGGACAGTAACGGGTAAGGAAGGAAACAGGCTACTGGTGGTACAAATGGACAATGGCAAAACCTGCCGGAGGCATGTAGACCAAGTCAAAAGCAGATTTACCAACAACACTGTGGAACCAGAGGCAGACTACAATGTGGAACTCGCACCACACCTGGTGGACAGACAGAGGGAACAACCTGAGGAAAGGGCAATCCCAACAGACAGCCCAGGCGAGTCAACAACAATCACACTAATCGAAGCAGACAGCCCAGGCGAGATACCAGCAACCACACCCAAAGAAAAACAGACACCAAGGCAAACAACTGAACCACAACTCAGACGCTCCACATGAGAGCATAGACCACCTGAGAGACTGAACCTATAAAGACAATAAGACCTTGGGGGAGGGTGATGTCATGTATCTTACATTATTATATATAACTGTATCCTAACATGCTGTACATGACTGTAATAAGATATGACCTGTAATCACCAGCATACCTTACCACCAGGGGTGCACTTGCAAGAGACAGGTATATAAGGACAGGTCTCAGGCAAGTGCAGCATTCCAGAGCTGTGAAATAAAGGTGCAGAGTGACCTTGACTTCACTACATGCCTCGTGTGAATCTGTACTGAGGGGACAGGACTTTACAGAGTCAAATTAAGCCGCAGGCTCCACTCCTGGTGGTGCCCTTCCATCAATTCCTTTAAGTTTCAGCTTTGCAACCATACTCCCCCCGCAACCCAAAGACTTTGGTTTTCCGGAAGCTGCTCGGTGGGTCATGGCAATAACACCGCCTGATTGCTAGTTGGCATCATTTATGGTTGGAATTACGACAGTATCTGATCGTCTTTGAACCCCCGACTTTCATTCTTGATTAATGAAAACATTCGTGGCAAATGCTTTCGCTTTTGTTCATCTTGTGCTAGTCCAAGAATTTCACTTCTAGCGGCACAATACGAATGCCCCTGGCCGTCCCTCTTAATCATGGCCCCAGTTCCGAAAACCAACAAAATAGAACCGGGGTTCTATTCCATTATTCCTAACTGGAGTATTCAGGCGACCGGCCTGCTTTGAACACCCTAATTTTTTCAAAGTAATCGCTTCGGACCCCCAGGACACTCAGCTAAGAGCATCAAGGGAGCGCCGAGAGGCAGAGGCTGGGACAGGCGGTAGCTCGCCTCGAGGCGGACCGCCAGCTCGATCCCAAGATCCAACTACGAGCTTTTTAACTGCAGCAGCTTTAATATACGCTATTGGAGTTGGAATTACCGCTGGCACCAGACTTTCCCACCAATAGATCCTCGTTAAAGGATTTAAAGTGTACTCATTCCAATTACAGGGCCTCGAAAGTGACCTGTATTGTTATTTTTCATCACGACCTCCCCGAGTCGGGAGTGGGTAATTTGCGCGTCTGCTGCCTTCCTTGGATGTGGTAACCATTTCTCAGGCTCCCTCTCCGGAATCAAAACCTGATTCCCCATTACCCGTGATCACCATGGTAGGCACAGAAGGTACCATCGAAAGTTGATAGGGCAGACATTCGAATGAGTGGTCGCCGCCCGAGGTTATCTAGAGTCACCAAAGCTGCCAGGCAAACCTGGATTGGTTTTGGTCTGATAAATGCACGTATCCCCAGAGAGTCAGCGCTCATTGGCATGCATTAACTCTAGAATTAACAGAGTTATCCAAGTAACATTTGGAGCAATCAAAGGAACCATAACTGATTTAAAGAGCCATTCGCAGTTTCACTGTACCGGCCGTGTGTACTTAGACATGCATGGTTTAATGTTTGAGACAAGCATATGCTACTGGCAGGATCAACCAGGTAGCTGAACCGAAACTCAGGGCCAACAAATAAGCCAGGCAGGGAGCGACTGAACGGTGAACCAAACAAAAAATTCCAAAGGAAGCCCCCACCTTGCCGGGCACAACACCCGTGCGCCGACCATCCTACCATGCAACCACCACGAACAGTGATTGTGTGCAGCATGACACACTGTATGTGTGTCTCTCTGTGTGCGTGTGTTGCATGAGCTAAGCACCGGGATGCCGTCAGGACAGAAGGCAACGAGAAATGTGAACACACTCGGGGTAAGAGGCTTACCAATGACCCTTTTCAAAGCCACCATCGCTGTGCCTGCTGTGCACATGGCCTCCCCATGACAGGAAGGTTGGTGTCGGGTTCAACTTGGGAGCTTGCAAACGGTAACCGTCAAAGGCATCGACACACACGTCCGCGCCTGTGTGTCTCTGATCAAATTTGCCAGGGAAATCGCATGTTCAGCTACCAGAACGGGGACACACTGTGCACATTCCTGCACCACAACATTCGGGCTCGAGACGGCGGACCCCCGCTCCGGTGCTTGAATCAGATTACTGCTAGACAAAAGACAGTTGGACATCTCGGACTCACACAAGAGCGTTCAAACCAAAGGGCGGGCTAGGAGAAACCGGAGCCGTGCCGTGACTCGTTGTTGGATACCCGCCTGCCCATCGGGGGTTTTGGGGCCGAATGGGAGGAACTCCGGAGCCTGTAACTACCAGCCTGAGCTGGCCCGCTCAGGGCCTTCCCATGTCGGACATGAGTCACCAAATCGATCGGTGGATACCAAACACACAACGCAGGGGAACTTGGTGAAAGAACTGCTTACGCTTAACTACTCAGTAAAACAGATTTCCCTGACCCGGTGTGGAAATTTACTTTTAAAGTGACATTTTCTGTTCAATGTACCCTTTTGTAATAAAACAAAATGGAGTCTCAGTTCTCCCAGAAGCCCGTGCAACATACAGCCTGTTTCTGCATGAACATAGTAACCTTGACTGATAGCTAATTAAAGAAAGGCAGAAGCCATCTGTGTGAGCGAGTATATTGTATAGGGATAATCACATAGGGTTAATTATGATATTTAGTCATTCACAGTGTGTCTCTGCTCCATGCCTCGTGGATGTTGTTGCTAGAGAGAGAGAGGGAAAGCGACCTTGGACACACACCAGCTTGTTATGAGACGGTCCACGGCTTGAGATCTCATGCTTTGTGGACAAGCACCTGAAGCCTTACAGATTAGGAGTTAACCATATGCCACATGCACCCATGTTTTGTTCAATAGTATGTTTATTTAATAGTATAAAGGAACAGCACTGTCCCGTAGCTCTTCGAACTTCACCTTGGACCGTGATTCGCGAGCGGTGCCGGGACCCCCAATGCTCCAGATCAGCCGTCGCTTGTGGAGTTCCCGACGGGCGGAAGGCCGTGAGCGGTGTTGCATCTTATCATACTTCTCTTTTCTTCGTAAACTGTATTATTAATGTTTCTTTTCTCTCAGTAAACTGTGTTTTATTCTTTACTTCATTTGTCTTGTCTCTTATTTAACATTCATCCAGATCCCGAACCTGGGTCTATTCTTATTGATCCAAAACATTTTGGTGTCATGAACAGGATCTGGTAAAATGTTTAAGAGAAAAGACAAGAAGCAGTCTCCTCCTGCGGGAGAGAAGTATAGAATATCAGGGTGGGGCACGAGGGATGAGGGTTTTGGCTCTCTTGTCAAGGTGCTAGCCTGGTTTGGACCCCCGCAACATGGGGATACGCAGTTATTGGAACAGAACAGAGATAGAGCCGTACCCCATGCGGTACTGTCTCTCCTAGAGGAAGCAGGGTAGAGAACAAGGCAGAGGAAGAAATTTTAGGGGAAGAGGGAGAGGAGGTGTAGGGCAAGGACAATATAGCACCTGTTACAATTGTGATCAGACTGGACACTGGGCTAGAAATTGCCCGTCAAAACAGCAACAACCGAATTATGATTGGATTCAACAGGCTGGTAGTAGTCCACCCCCTCCACCTCCAGGACCTAACCCGTATACGACCCAAGCCCAGGTGCATGCTAGACCTCAGACTCATTTCCCTGTTCAAAATCCATTTGGATCACAAAATCAAGATCAATTTGGAAAACGATCAGATCATCCGTATAATAATCAATAACGCCCCATCCCAAATCCAAGTGCTGCCGGTAAACAGCTACCCGTCGTCTCGTTAAATGCCATGGGAGAATCTGAACTAAAAAAACAAATACAAGGAAAGGATATTCCATTCCTAGTGGCTACTGGTGCCACCTATTCGGTCCTTTCGAGAGAAAATACACAGGGAATTCCATTTCCACTAATCAAACCTTAGTGACTGGATTGTCTGGACAGGATCATCAAATGTTTTTCTCTAACCCTGTTAATATACAATTTGAAGAATACGAAGATAGGCATTCATTCCTACTTTCTAATGAGGTTCCAATAAATTTGTGCGGACGTGACCTACTTTGCAAAATGAATGCCACTATCCTCTGTTCTTCAACCGGTATGGAAGTTCGAGTTCCCATAGATAAATGTGACGTATACCCACTAGTTCAACCCACAACACCCATGTCGTATGCCTGGAGAAGCGTGGAACCTATACTGAGCAAAACCCTATCCTATTTCGTTGGTTCATATTCGTGTACCTCAAATCCCAAAATTTGGGAAATTGGCACGAAACATTATACTGTACGACGTGCTATGATAAAACTGGATCAGACGCGGTAACACAAATCTTTTATCAACCATTCCTGCACCGTAAATATCGATTGATGATTGAACAAATTTTTATCGGACCTAGAGGAATAGCAGCAGGAGTAGAATTATCCTCCTACAATCAGACCTTGTTTAAGGTTAAGGGTAGCAGTCCACACTGCACCCTAGTGGTTGCAGACACATGTAAATCCCAGGATTTAGGGCAAATGGTTAAGAGAATGCAAGAATCTCCAGTACAAGAGAAATGGCACACACTTGAGGGAGGAGGAGGCTATTCTGTCAAGTTGAATAGGAAAATATATTTTGATACTATCTTAGAAGAAAAGATACTTCCGGTCACTAGCTTTCCACTGTAACAAGAAACAGCAGAACTTCTTGCTAAAGTCCCCGAGCACCTATGGGCTACACACTCTAATGAAGTGGGAAAAATGCTTACCGCACAGCCATATAAAGTAGCGATCAATTCGACCGTACCGCTTCCTAAGAAACCCCAGTATCCCTTGTCTCCAGCCGCAGAACAGGGTATCGAGCCAGTCATTACATCTCTGCTGGCACAAGGAATAATAGTTCCAACTAGAAGTCCTTGTAATACACCAATTTTTCCAGTTCAGAAGCCCAATAGTGACAAATGGAGGTTTGTCCAAGACCTCCGAACTGTGAATGAATCTGTATTCCCAACTTATCCGGTGGTACCTAATCCCGCATCTATACTTACCAGTATTCCGGCAGACTCAACGTATTATACAGTGATTGATCTATGTTCAGCATTTTTCTCAATACCCATTCACCCGGAGTCCCAATTCCTGTTTGCCTTCACGTATACAGGACGCCAATATACGTGGACAAGACTCCCACAGGGATTTACCGAAAGCCCTACTATATTTTAACAATGTTTAAAGAAGGATCTGGAAGATGTAATTTTACTGGCAGGTTCTACACTTATACAGTATGTTGATGATTTACTGCTCGCCTCGCGCTCCAAATTAGCCTGCAAAACAGACTCTCTTGTATTATTAAAAGCCTTAGCCTCAAAAGGACACAAAGTGTCAAAGGCAAAGTTACAATTTGTCTCAGGTAGGGTTCGGTATCTAGGACACGAATTGGTCAGAGATACGAGAAAATTGACACAAGACAGAGTAAAAGCAATCTGCTCTGCCCCACTGCCATTAACCAAGAGAGAAATGAAAATTTCCTCGGCATGTCAGGATATTGCAGGCAATGGATTATGAATTATTCTGAGATCGCCAGACCATTGTTAGACATGTCTATGCCCTCACTACCAGAGAAGTTGATTTGGAGTGAAGCACACCCAAAATGCTTTCCAGAATCTTAAGCAGTCCCTTATTTCAGCACCAGCCTTGGGCTTACCGGATTACACTAAGCCATTCAACTTATTTGTCCATCATAAATTGGGTTTTGCACAATCTGTTCTAACTCAATTGCATGGAGATAGACAGCGACTGGTAGCGTATTTTAGTACCCAACTAGATCCAGTGGCAGGCGGATTACCGGGATGCCTTCCTTCTCTGGCAGCAGCTTATTACGCTGTACAACAGGCTCAGACTAAATCATCAGACTATTTTGTATATCACACACTCTGTCGAGATTTTACTTACTAAATGTGCCACTCAACACCTAACTTCTGCAAGAACCACTAAATATGAAGTCAAATTGTTATCAAATCCAAATCTTATCATTAAAAGATGTACTACCTTAAATCCAGCCACTTTACTCCCCACGGAAAGAGACGGTGAACCCCATTCATGTGAGATGGTAACTGAATCAGTAACTAAACCAAGTATTGACTTAACAGATATACCAATATGTAACTCTGATCTGGTGTTGACGGATCAGCCTTACAGAATGATAAGGGCCAACCTAAAGCGGCTTATGCAGTGGTAACCCAGTTTGATGTTGTTGAAACAGATTCTCTTCCAGATTCCTTTTCAGCTCAACAAGCCAAATTATTTGCATTAACTCGAGCCTGTATTCTGGCTGAAGGACAAACAGTTACTATCTACACTGACTCCAGGTATGCTTTTGGGGTAACGCATGACTATGGACAAATTTGGAAAATTCGTGGGTACCTGACTTCTTCAGGAAGCACCATTAAGAATGCAGAACAAGTAGAAAATCTTCTGCGAGCCATTCAATGCCCCTTAAAACTTGCCATTATCAAATGCCAAGCACATACAGGCCAGTTGAATGAAATCGCACTTGGGAACGCCAGAGCTGATAATGCAGCTAAGTCAGTAGCTCTGTCAGAAAGAGGGATGCAGGTGTCATTGTTTCCACTAAGGAAAAATAATTGCCCAGATCCGCCACCCACTATTAATGATGTGCTGGCCTTTCAGTCACAGGCCAGTGCAGAGGAAGTGTTGACCTGGACAAAGGATCAATGTTATCAAAATTCAGAAGGAATATGGGTTTACCACGACGGCCGTGTGGTGGCGCCCAAATCTTTACTCCCATGGATTGCCCGATGTGTTCATACATTCACACAAAGGGCAAAAGGGGGGTAGCAGATTATATTTTGGCAACTTGGTATGCACCAGGTATTTCGGCAGTTGCAAAACAAATCTGTAAAAATTGTGTTACCTGTCAGACAATGAATCCAAGTAAAACGGAAAAGGTAGAATCTGACTCCCACCCAAATCCAATGGGGCTTTTTGTGCATTTACAAATGGATTTTATTGAATTATCTATGTGTATGGGATTTAAGTATGTATTAGTCATTGTAGATGTGTTTCTAGATGGATTGAAGCCTTTCCATGTAAAAAGGTCGATGCCACTACTGTTGCTAAATTTTTGTTAAAAGAAATCGTACCGCGCTTCGGAATTCCTGCAAAGCTTTCTAGTGATAATGGGTCACATTTTACGGGAACTGTTATAAAAGAAATGTGTAAAGCATTACAGATCAACCAACGTTTTCATTGCAGTTATCATCCACAATCAGCCGGACTTGTTGAAAGACATAATGGAATGCTTAAAAATAAGCTGGCAAAATTATGCAATGACACTGGACTAAAATGGGTAGAACTGCTGCCCTTAGCCTTGATGATAATGCGATCTGCAACTAACAGAACAACAGGCCTCTCACCGCATGAGGTAGTTATGGGATGTCCCCAACGACTACCTTTTACAGCACCGTTTACTGCAAAACAAATGGACATCCATAAAATGGAAGAAAATATATTGAATTATTGTATTGCACTAACCAAATGTATTTCCAGCTTCCATTCACATGTAAAAGAAGCCCAAGTCGGACCAGCAGAAGGGAAGTGTCATAACCTGGAGCCTGGACATTTCGTTTACATCAAAATTTTTAAAAGAACAAGTAGCCTTCAACCAAGATTTGAAGGACCATACCAGGTCTTGCTGACAACTAATACTGCAATCAAGGTAAAAGAAAGATCAACATTTATCCATGCATCCCATTGCAAAAGGGCACCCGACGAGGAATGAATAAAGAACTGTATGGACAATGGGGACTGATAGTGCTGTGCTCAACAGGGTTGTGCCTTGTGTCATCAATAGTACCAGGGGTACGGAAACACGAACAAAGGGAACTACAGGAAAATGTATTTATGGCACTGAGTCATAAGTATGCTCAAGAAAGGAACTTGTCTGGCTGTTGGATATGTTCCCATGGACCTGTCCACTCTGAAGGGGGTATTCCCCTAAGATCCGTCCCCTTTAATGAATCAGAAATGGCAGAATGGTTAATAGTGCAAAATAGGACAAACCTAACCAAGGTGTCAGAGACGAAGGATCTAACAGAATGGAGGTCAGCAGGATATAATCTTACAACCTTCCAGGGATGGTATCAGCCAAATTATAGTAATAGCCATCAGCCACCCTTCCTAAGTTTTATTCCCGGAAAAGGAAATCCTGAAGGTATAATATGATTAGTAAGTGATGAAACTAAAGGACCAGAAGTGGGACGCAGCAAGTGTCCCCAAATGACTAAATGGCAAGCCACGACAAATTACACTGACGGGAGAAAGTTTGCAACCTTTAACTGGACTGTGGTCCAAATAAAACCTCAGGTAAAAGGTGGGATGGGGAGACCACTCAAGTGTGGATGGCACGGAAGGACCAAAGACTTATGTCCTATAATTGCACTTACTTTATTTGTGGCCATAAAGCCTACCCATGGTTACCAGCCAACTGGACAGGGTCCTGTTACTTAGGATATGTGATACCCTTTATTAGGACAACAACGACTCTAAGGGATGCCTATGGAGTCATAGACCTAAACGGGATTTGACATGGTTAAATGAAATAGTCGAGGTAATGATACCATCCTATGGAATAGGATCGAACGAATGTCAATTACGGGAACTGGCTAATTTAGTAGAATCAGTGGCCAATGCAACTTCCCAGGCCTTCGAAAGGGTAAATAACGAAATGGTAGCCATTCGAACGGTGTCTCTCCAAAATCGTATGGCCCTCGATTATCTCCTAGCCAAGGAGGGAGTGACATGCGCGTTAATTGGTGAAGAATGCTGTACGTATATCCCGGATAATTCAGAAGAGATCAGCAATCTAGCTGCATATATTAGGAAGAGGGTGAGAGAGTACAAACAAACTATTGGCCAGGGAGGTACCACTCTGTGGAATTGGATACCCGGATGGCTGGGATCCCTAGGAAAATCCTTGGTGCAGGGTTTGATCATATTCTTATTGATAGTCTTTGCCCGATACCTTTTGTTTGTATTAGTTAAGTGTTGCTGTGCCAGGTTGGGAAAAACAGTGTTACCAACCGAGACCACTGCTAGGGTTATGGTGTGGAAATGGAAATAGAAAGACTGTGCAAGATTAGAATGGATTAAGTTGTCCTTATAAAGGACAAAAGGAGGGAATGTGGGAATTTATTTTTAAAGTTACATTTTCTGTTAAATGTACCCTTTTGTAATAAAACAAAATGGAGTCTCAGTTCTCCCAGAAGCCCCTGCAGCAGACAGCCTGTTTCTGCATAAACATGTTAACCTTGACTGATAGCTAATTAAAGAAAGGCAGAAGCCATGTGTGAGAGCGAAGGAACCTTGAATTTACCCTCCCTAATAGAAAGAATGTCCTGTTAGAATTATACTCCCCATTAGTAACTGTCACTGTGCTAAAATTTAGAAGTATTCGATAAAGGCTGTAGAGATAAGTAGGGAATTAAAACAAGGATGTAATGTTAATTAAGTGATTGAAGAACACCTTATCTGTATTTGCTGACCTCAAGGGCAGAACTGATACACGTGATGGAACTATAATTTCATAAGAACAGAAGAACATAAGAATTAGGAACAGGAGTAGGCCATCTAGCCCCTCGAGCCTGCTCCGCCATTCAACAAGATCATGGCTGATCTGGCCGTGGACTCAGCTCCACTTACCCGCCCGCTCCCCATAACCCTTAATTCCCTTATTGGTTAAAAATCCATCTATCTGTGACTTGAATACATTCAATGAGCTAGCCTCAACTGCTTCCTTGGGCAGAAAATTCCACAGATTCACAACCCTCTGGGAGAAGAAATTCCTTCTCAACTCGGTTTTAAATTGGCTCCCCCGTATTTTGAGGCTGTGCCCCCTAATTCTAGTCTCCCCGACCAGTGGAAACAAACTCTCTGCCTCTATCTTGTCTATCTCTTTCATTATTTTAAATGTTTCTATAAGATCACCCCTCATCCTTCTGAACTCCAACGAATAAAGACCCAGTCTACTCAATCTATCATCATAAGGTAACCCCCTCATCTCCAGAATCAGCCGAGTGAATCGTCTCTGTACCCCCTCCAAAGCTAGTATATCCTTCCTTAAGGAAGGTGACCAAAACTGCACGCAGTACTCCAGGTGCGGCCTCACCAATACCCTATACAGTTGCAGAAGGACCTCCCTGCTTTTGTACTCCATCCCTCTCACAATGAAGGCCAACATTCCATTCGCCTTCCTGATTACCTGCTGCACCTGCAAACTAACTTTTTGGGATTCATGCACAAGGACCCCCAGTTCCTCTGCACCGCAGCAAGTTGTAATTTCTCCCCATTCAAATAATATTCCCTTTTACTGTTTTTTCCCCAAGGTGGATGATCTCACACATTCCGACGTTGTATTCCATCTGCCAAACCTTAGCCCATTCGCTTAACCTATCTAAATCTCTTTGCAGCCTCTCTGTGTCCTCTACACAACCCGCTTCCCCACTAATCTTTGTGTCATCTGCAAATTTTGTTACACTACACTCTGTCCCCTCTTCCAGGTCATCTATGTATATTGTAAACAGTTGTGGTCCCAGCACCGATCCCTGTGGCACACCACTAACCACCGATTTCCAACCTGAAAAGGACCCATTTATCCCGACTCTCTGCTTTCTGTTCGGCAGCCAATTCTCGATTCATGCTAATACATTTCCACTGACTCTGCGTACCTTTATTTTCTGCAGTAACCTTTTGTGTGGCACCTTATCGAATGCCTTTTGGAAATCTAAATACACCACATCCATCGGTACACCTCTATCCACCATGCTCGTTATATCCTCAAAGTATTCCAGTAAATTAGTTAAACATGATTTCCCCTTCATGAATCCATGCTGTGTCTGCTTGATTGCACTATTCCTATCTAGATGTCCCGCTATTTCTTCCTTAATGATAGTTTCAAGCATTTCCCCCACTACAGATGTTAAACTAACCGGCCTATAGTTACGTGCCTTTTGTCTGCCCCCTTTTTTAAACAGAGGCATTACATTAGCCCGCTTTCCAATCCACTGGTACCTCCCCAGAGTCCAGAGAATTTTGGTAGATTATAATGAATGCATCTGCTATAACTTCCGCCATCTCTTTTAATACCCTGGGATGCATTTCATCAGGACCAGGGGACTTGTCTACCTTGAGTCCCATTAGCCTGTCCAGCACTACCCCCCTAGTGATGGTGATTGTCTCAAGGTCCTCCCTTTTCACATTCCTGTGACCAGCAATCTCTGGCATGGTTTCTGTGTCTTCCACTGTGAAGACCGAAGCAAAATAATTGTTCAAGGTCTCAGCCATTTCCACATTTCCCATTATTAAATCCCCCTTCTCATCTTCTAAGGGACCAACATTTACTTTAGTCACTCTTTTCTGTTTTATATATCTGTAAAAGCTTTTACTTTCTGTTTTTATGTTTTGCGCAAGTTTACTTTCGTAATCTATCTTTCCTTTCTTTATTGCTTTCTTCGTCATTCTTTGCTGCCGTTTAAAATTTTCCCAATCTTCTAGTTTCCCACTAACCTTGGCCACCTTATACGCATTGGTTTTTAATTTGATACTCTCCTTTATTTCCTTGGTTATCCACGGCTGGTTATCCCTTCTCTTACCGCTCTTTTTTTTCACTAGAATATATTTTTGTTGAGCACTATGAAAGAGCTCCTTAAAAGTCTTCCACTGTTCCTCTATTGTGCCACCGTTTAGTCTGCGTTTCCAGTCTACTTTAGCCAACTCTGCCCTCATCCCACTGTAGTCCCCTTTGTTTAAGCATAGTACGCTCGTTTGAGACATTACTTCCTCACCCTCAATCTGTATTACAAATTCAACCATACTGTGATCACTCATTTCGAGAGGATCTTTTACGAGGAGATCGTTTATTATTCCTGTCTCATTACACAGGACCAGATCTAAGATAGCTTTCTCCCTTGTAGGTTCTGTAACACACTGTTCTAAGAAACAATCCCGTATGCATTCTATGAATTCCTTCTCCAGGCTACCCCGTGCAATTTGATTTGACCAATCGATATGTAGGTTAAAATCCCCCATGATTACTGCCGTTCCTTTTTCACATGCCTCCATTATTCCCTTGATTATTGCCTGGCCCACCGTGAAGTTATTATTTGGGGGCCTATAAACTACGCCCACCAGTGACTTTTTCCCCTTGCTATCTCTAATCTCCACCCACAATGATTCAACATTTTGTTCATTAGAGCCAATATCGTCTCTCACAACTGCCCTGATATCATCCTTTATTAACAGAGCTACCCCACCTCCTTTCCCTTCTTGTCTATCTTTCCGAATCGTCAGATACCCCTGTATGTTTAATTCCCAGTCTTGGTCACCCTGCAACCATGTTTCTGTAATGGCCACCAAATCATACCCATTTGTAATGATTTGTGCCGTCAACTCATTTACTTTATTTCGAATGCTGCGTGCGTTTAGATAGAGTGTTTTAATACTAGTTTTTAAACCATGATTTTTAGTTTTGACCCCTCCTGCAGTCCCTTTACATTCAGTGGCCCTTTTTGTTTTTTGCCTTGGGTTTCTCTGCCCTCCACTTTTACTATTCTCCTTTCTGTCTTTTGCTTTTGTCTCCTTTTTGTTTCCCTCTGTCTCCCTGCATTGGTTCCCATCCCCCTGCCATATTAGTTTAACTCCTCCCCAACAGCACTAGCAAACACTCCCCCTAGGACATTGGTTCCGGTCCTGCCCAGGCGCAGACCGTCCAGTTTGTACTGGTCCCACCTCCCACAGAACCGGTTCCAATGCCCCAGGAATTTGAATCCCTCCCTGCTGCACCACTGCTCAAGCCACGTATTCATCTGAGCTATCCTGCAATTCCTACTCTGACTAGCACGTGGCACTGGTAGCAATCCTGAGATTACTACTTTTGAGGTCCTATGTTTTAATTTAGCTCCTAGCTTCTTAAATTCGTCTCGTAGGACCTCATCCCTTTTTTCTTTGTTTGACCTTCTGTATAAAGATAATGTAATTTCGTACAACTGTAGAAGTCTTTGCTGAGCCTTTGACTTAGCAGGGATTTTCCTTGTCGCAAGTAAAACCTATTAAAGGGACATCTACTGAGCTGTTTATGTCAGAGTTTCATTTTTTCTAGTTAAATTGAGAATCGAAATTTCGACACCGGGTAAACAGGGGTTCATCTGTGACAGACAGCGTCATTGTGAAAACTAGTCGGTCCTGAGCCGAGCTTGGTCGACGGGGGCTCAGAGTACGATTTCAGCAAAACACCAAAGAGTTTGAAAATTTCACCAAAAATTTGTTCTAAGCCTCATAACATAATTTAGTGACTTTCCAAGTGCTCTTTTAAAAGATCCCTTTCCTGATTTTGCGCACCTTTCAGCAAAGTATCACTTTTCGGGCGCTTTCAAAGTGTACCTGCTGTTGAAAAAATGTCCTGAAAATCGTGTTTCCGAAAATCTCCAGGCACCCCTGCCAGACTTCAGCCTGCCATTTTTAAAGTACTAAAAGAGGTAGCCATGGAAATAGTGGATGCATTGGTGTCATCTTCCAAAATTTGAAAGATTATGGATCAGTTCCTGCAGATTGGAGGGTGGCAAATGTAACCCCACTATTTAAAAAAGGAGGGAGAGAGAAAACAGGGAACTACAATCCGGTTAGCCTAACATCAATAGTAGGGAAAATGCTAGAGTCCATTATAAAGGATGTGATAATGGGATACTTCGAAAATATCAATGGGATCAGACAAAGTCAACATGAATTTATGAAAGGAAAATCATGTTTGAGGATGTAACTGATAGAATAGATAAGGGAGAACCAGTGGATGTAGTGTATTTGGATTTTCAGAAGGCCTTTGATAAAGTCCCACATAAGAGGTTAGTATGCAAAAATAAAGCACATAGGATTTGGGGTAATTTACTGGCATGGATTGAAAATTAGCTAACTGACAGGAAACAGAGAGTAGGAATAAACGGGTCTTTTTCGGGGTATCGGGCAGTGACTAGTGGGGTACCACAGGGATCAGTGCTTGGGCCCCAGCTATTCACAATATATATAAATAATTTGGATGAGGGAATCAAATGTAATCTTTCCAAGTTTGCTGACAACACAAAACTAGGTGGGATTGTGAGTTGTGAGGAGGATGCAAAGACTCTGCAAGGTGATTTAGACAGGTTGAGTGAGTGAGCAAACACATGGCAGATGCAGTATAACGTGGATAAATGTGAAGTTATCCACTTTGGTAGGAAAAACATAAGGACAAAGTATTATTTAAATGGTGATAGCTTGGGAAGTGTCGATGTACAAAGGGACCTGGGTGTCCCTGTACACCAGTCATTGAAAGCAAACATGCAGGTGCAGCAAGCAGTTAGGAAGGCAAATAGTATGGCTTCATTGCAAGAGCATTTGAGTACAGGAGCAAGGATGTCTTACTACAGTTATACTGCATTCGACAGGTCACTGAAGCCCTTTACTCACGCAGGATGGACTTTATCAGCTTCCCTATGACCAGAGAGGCTCTGACTGAGAGGGCTTTAGGATTCTACCGAATTGCTAACTTTCCCAAGGTGCAGGGCGCAATAGACTGTCCGAACATCGCGATGTGGGCACTTTTTCAGGATGCAGAGGTTTTAAGGAACCGCAGAGGGATTCCACTCCCTGAATGTGCAACTCGTTGTCGACCACAGAGCGCTGTATCTGACATGTTTACCAGTCCGCCACAAGGTCAATGCTGGATGCTTGGTGAAAAAGGATATGGCCTTGCCACCTGGCTAACGACCCCCCTGCGTGACACCCACACCGAAGCCGAGAAGCGATACAATGAAAGCCACAAAGCCACTCGCAATATCGGCGCGAAAACCATTGGAGTGCTTAAGCAGCACTTCAGATGCCTGGACCGCTCAGGAGGTGAGCTCCAATACCACCCTGAGCAGATAGCTCAATTCATGGTGGTGTGCTCAATGCTGCACAACTTGACTATCAGGAGGGGACAAGAATTGCCAGACGGTCCACCTCAGGAGAGATAGGAAGAGGAGGACGAGGAGATGGATGCTGACCTCGGGCCAGACAATCATGCTGAAACTGAAACCATGCCCCGCCCCCCACTAGACTGCAGGAAAGGGCCTGTGGTGGCTACATAGCTGCAAGATTCTTACGTCAGCAGCTCATAAATTAGCGTTTTGCTTGAAAGAACGTTGGTGATATTTACAACGTTGGTGGATATGCAGGTCATACATCAATGATGTGCATCACCTTGGTGACAGTTAAAGTTTAAGTTGGTTCAAGTGAATTGTAATTATACCCTTTCATGTTAAGGAATCACCAGTGTGTAACGGTGCAGCTATCTGAGACAATGCGCAACAAGGTTATGTTAAATAAAACACATTTAATCCAACCATTTGCCTGAAATCATAGTTATAACTGTAAAAAACAACCCACCCCACCCCCGCCCTATCCCACGACAAATTTATCACATTTACATCATTACTGTTCTGTATCTGTAAAGCATGCTGTTTCATGTTCTGCCACCAGATAGTGCATCCCCTGAAGTCCCAAGGGATCCCAGCATGTATATAAGCCGGCCCCTAAGGCCTGTTACTCACTCTGGAGTGTCTTAATAAAGACTGAGGTTACTGTTACTTTAACCTCCCTGTGTGCAGCCTCATCTGTGTTAGGAACACAACAACTGGCGACGAGTATACGAATCCAACGCAAAGATGCAGCAAACTGTGGGCATCCTGGAGAATTTCTTGGAGGGTGAGGACTGGGAAGCCTATGTCGAACGATTAGACCAGTACTTTGTAGCCAACGAGCTGGATGGAGAAGGAAGCACTGCAAAAAGGAGAGCGGTCCTCCTCACGGTCTGCGGGGCACCGACCTACAGACTCATGAAGAATCTTCTGACTCCGGTGAAACCAACAGATAAGTTGTATGAGGAGCTCTGTACACTGGTTCGGGAGCATCTTAACCCGAGGGAGAGCGTGCTGATGGCGATACGTACCAGCGAGCTGAAGGTCAGGAAGTGGCGAGCTACGTCGCCGAGCTAAGGCGACTTGCAGGACAATGTGAGTTTGATGACTACCTGGATCAAATGCTCAGAGACTTTTTTGTACTGGGCATTGGCCATGAATCCTATGAAAACTTTTGACTGCAGAGACACCGACCCTCAGTAAGGCCATTGCGATAGCACAGGCGTTTATGTCCACTAGTGATAACACCAAACAAATCTCTCAGCACACAAGTGCTAGCAATGTTCATAAATTAACTGGAACTGTGTTTGTGAGCAGAAATGTACAGGGCAGAAATCACGAGTCTGCAACTGCCAGCAGGCCTCAGGTGACCCAGATGACTCAGAGTCCCCAACAAAGGATGAATGCAAGGCAATTCACACCTTGTTGGCATTGTGGAGGCTTCCATTCAGCCTATTCATGCTGCTTCAAAGGGTATGTTTGCAAGAGCTGTGGAACAATGGGGCACCTCCAACGAGCTTGCAGCAAAACCTGCTTACCACCACGTGGCAGAGGAAGATCGGTCCATGGTGGATCAAAGCAATTTCGAGCCTCAGAGAGAGGAGGCAGATGCTTAAGTACACGAGGTGCTTTTCAACGAAATGTCCACCTATAATGCTAAACGTAAAATTGAATGGCTTACCCATAGCCATGGAACCGGACACTGACACTAGCCAATCCATCATGAGTAAAAAGATGTTTGAGAGACTGTGGTGCAACAAGGCACTCAGACCAGCCCTGAGTCCCATCCACATGAAACTGAGAACAAACACCAAAGAGCCGATCACTGTCATGGGCAGCGCCATGGTCAAGGTCACCTACGAGGACACAGTGCACGAACTCCTGGGCGAAGGCCACACACTGCTTGGAAGGAGCTGGCTGGGCAAAATCCGCTGGAACTGGGATGACATCCGAGCGCTATCACATGTCGATGAGGCCTCATGTACTCAGGTTCTTAATAAATTTCCTTCCCTTTTTGAGCCATACATTGGAGACTTTTCCGGGGTGAAGGTGCGGATCCACTTGGTCCCAGAGGCACAACCCATTCACCACAAGGCGCGAGCGGTACCTCACATGATGAGGAGAGAGTGGAAATCGAGCTGGACAGGATGCAACGCGAGGGCATCATCTCCCCAGTGGAATTCTGGGAGTGGGCCAGCCCGATACTTCCAGTACTCAAAAGTGATGGCACGGTCAGGATTTGCGGCGTTTATAAAGTAACTATTAATCGTTTCTCGCTACAGGCCCAATACCCGCTACCATATGGTGGAGGAGGAGTTCCTGGAGTGCATAAGGGATGGTTTTCTAGACCAATATGTCGAGGAACCAACTAGGGGGAGGCCATCTTAGATTGGGTATTGTGTAATGAGAGAGGATTAATTAGCAATCTCATTGTGTGAGGCCCCTTGGGGAAGAGTGACCATAATATGGTGGAATTCTACATTAGGATGGAGAATGAAACAGTTAATTCAGAGACCATGGTCCAGAACTTAAAGAAGGGTAACTTTGAAGGTATGAGGCGTGAATTGGCTCGGATAGATTGGCGAATGATACTTAAGGGGTTGACAGTGGATGGGCAATGGCAGACATTTAGAGACTGCATGGAAGAACTACAACAATTGTACATCCCTGTCTGGCGTAAAAATAAAAAAGGGAAGGTGGCTCAACCGTGGCTATCAAGGGAAATCAGGGATAGTATTCAAGCCAAGGAAGTTGCATACAAATTGGCCAGAAATAGCAGCGAACCCGGGGAATGGGAGAAACTTAGAACTCAACAGAGGGGGACAAAGGGTTTGATTAGGGCAGGGAAAATAGAGTACGAGAGGAAGCTTGCAGGGAACATTAAAATGGACTGCAAAAGCTTCTATAGATATGTAAAGAGAAAAAGGTTAGTAAAGACAAACGTAGGTACCCTGCAGTCAGAATCAGGGGAATTCATAACTGGGAACAAAGAAATGGCAGAACAATTGAACAAGTACTTTGGGTCGGTATTCACGATGGAGGACACAAGCAACCTTCTGGATATAAAAGGGGTCAGAGGGTTTAGTAAGAAGGAGGAACTGAGGGAAATCCTTATTAGTCGGGAAATTATGTTGGGGAAATTGATGGGATTGAAGGCCGATAAATCCCCAGGGCCTGATGGTCTGCATCCCAGAGGCCTTGGAAATAGCGGCTGCATTGACAGTCATTCTCCAACATTCCATAGACTCTGGATCAGTTCCTGTGGAGTGGAGGGTAGCCAATGTAACCCCACTTTTTAAAAAAGGAGGGAGAGAGAAAACAGGAAATTATAGACCGGTCAGCCTGACATTGGTAGTGGGTAAAATGATGGAATCAATTATTAAGGATGTCATAGCAGCGCATTTGGAAAGAGGTGACATGATAGGTCCAAGTCAGCATAGATTTGTGAAAGGGAAATCATGCTTGACAAATCTTCTGGAATTTTTTGAGGATGTTTCCAGTAGAGTGGACAAGGGAGAACCAGTTGATGTGATGGATTTGGACTTTCAGTAGGCTTTCGACAAGGTCCCACACAAGAGATTAATGTGCAAAGTTAAAGCACATGGGATTGGTGGCAGTGTGCTGACGTGGATTAAGAACTGGTTGGCAGACAGAAAGCAAAGAGTAGAAGTAAATGGGTACTTTTCAGAATGACAGGCAGTGACTAGTGGGGTACCGCAAGGTTCTGTGCTGGGGTCCCAGCTGTTTACATTGTACATTAATGATTTAGACAAGGGGATTAAATGTAGTATCTCCAAATTTGCGGATGACACTAAGTTGGGTGGCAGTGTGAGGTGCAAAGAGGATGCTATGAGGCTGCAGAGCGACTTGGATAGGTTAGGTGAGTGGGCAAATGCATGGCAGATGAAGTATAATGTGGATAAATGTGGTAAAAACAGAGAGACAGAATATTATCTGAATGGTGACAGATTAGGAAAAGGGGAGGTGCAACGAGACCTGGGTGTCATGGTACACCAGTCATTGAAGGTTGGCATGCAGGTACAGCAGGCGGTTAAGGAAGCAAACGGCATGTTGGCTTTCATAGCGAGGGGATTTGAGTACAGGGGCAGGGAGGTGTTACTACAGTTGTACAGAGCCTTGGTGAGGCCACACCTGGAGTATTGTGTATAGTTTTGGTCTCCTAACTTGAGGAAGGACATTCTTGCTATTGAGGGAGTGTAGCGAAGGTTCACCAGACTGATTCCCGGGATGGCGGGACTGACATATCAAGAAAGACTGGATCAACTGGGCTTGTATTCACTGGAGTTCAGAAGAATGAGAGGGGATCTCATCGAAACGTTTAAAATTCTGAGGGTTTAGAAAGGTTAGATGCAGGAAGAATGTTCCCAATGTTGGGGAAGTCCAGAACCAGGGGTCACAGTCTAAGGATAAGGGGTAAGCCATTTAGGACCGAGATGAGGAGAAACTTCTTCACCCAGAGAGTGGTGAACCTGTGGAATTCTCTACCACAGAAAGTTGTTGAGGCCAATTCACTAAATATATTCAAAAAGGAGTTAGATGTAGTCCTTACTACTAGGGGGATCAAGGGGTATGGTGAGAAAGTAGGAATGGGGTACTGAAGTTGCATGTTCAGCCATGAACTCATTGAATGGTGGTGCAGGCTCAAAGGGCCGAATGGCCTACTCCTGCACCTATTTTCTAAGTTTCTATATTTCTACCTAAGGCAGACGACCTATTTGCGATGCTGGCAGGAGGCAAGACATTCATCAAGCTCGACCTGACTTTGGCCTACATGACGCAGGAGCTGGAGGAGTCTTTGAAGGGCCTCACCTGCATCAACACGCACAAAGAACTGTTCATCTACAACAGATGCCCGTTTCGAATTCGGTTGGCTGCAGCGATCTTCCAGAGAAACATGGAGAGCCGACTCAAGTCGGTACCATGTACGGTGGTTTTTCAGGACTACATATTGGTCACGGGTCGGGACACCGTCGAGCACCTACAAAACCTGGAGGAGGTCCTCCAGTGACTGGATCGCATAAGGCTGCGGCTGAAGAGGTCGAAATGCGTCTTCATGGCAACAGAAGTGGAGTTTTTGGGGAGAAAGATCGCGGCGGATGGCATTCGGGCCACAGATGCCAAGACAGAGGCTATCAGGAACGCGGCCAGGCCACAGAACGCCCCGGAGCTGCGGTTGTTCCTGGGATTCCTCAACTATTTTGGTAACTTCCTACCGGGGTTAAGCACCCTCTTCGAGCCCCTACATGTGTTATTGCGTAAAGGTGAGAATTGGGTATGGGGAAAAAAAACAAGTAATTGCTTTTGAGAAAGCCAGAAACATTTTATGCTCCAACAAGCTGCTTATATCGTATAACCCGTGTAAAAGACTTGTGCTAGCATGTGATGCATCGTCGTACGGAGTCGGGTGTGTATTACAACAAGCTAATGTTGTGGGGAAGTTGCAACCTCTCACCTATGCTTCCAGGAGCTTGTCTAAGGCCGAGAGGGTCTACAGCATGATTGAGAAAGAGGCATTAGCATGTGTGTTCGGGGTAAAGAAAATGCATCAGTACCTGTTTGGCCTCAAATTTGAGCTGAAAACCGATCACAAGCCCCTCATATCCCTGTTCGCTGAAAATAAGGGGATAAATACTAATGCCTCAGCCCGCATACAAAGGTGGGCACTCGCACTTTCAGCGTATAACTATACCATCCGCCACAGACCAGGCACCGAGAACTGTGCGGATGCTCTCAGTTGGCTACCATTGCCCACCACGGGGGTAGAAATGGCGCAGCCTGAAAACTTGCTGATGGTGGCACAGCCCGCAGACTTGTTGATGGTCATGGAAGTGTTTGAAAATGATAAATCACCTGTCATGGCCCACCAGATTAGGACTTGGACCAGCCAAGATCTCCTGCTGTCCCTAGTAAAAAACTGTTTACTGCATGGGAGCTGCGCCAGCATCCCTGTTGAAATGCAAGAGCCAATCAAGCCGTTCCAGCGGCGAAAGGATGAGCTGTCCATTCAGGCAGACTGCCTGTTGTGGGGTAACCACGTAGTGCTACCCAAAAAGGGCAGGGAGATGTTCATCTCGGATCTCCACAGCACACACCCGGGTATAGTAATGATGAAAACGATAGCCAGATCCCACGTGTGGTGGCCCGGTATTGACTCTAACTTAGAGTCCTGTGTATGGCAATGCAGCGTGTGTGCTCAGTTGAGCAACGCGCCCAGAGAGGCACCATTAAATTTGTGGTCCTGGCCCTCCAGACCACGGTCAAGGATTCATGTCGACTATGTGGGCCCATTTCTCGGTAAAATGTTCCTGGTGGTGGTGGATGCTTTTTCAAAATGGATTGAATGTGAAATAATGTCGGGAAGCACCGCCACCGCCACCATTGAAAGCCTGAGGGCCATGTTTGCCACCCACGGCCTGCCTGATATACTGGTGACAACGGGCCATGTTTCACCAGTGCCGAATTTAATGAATTCATGACCCGCAATGGGATCAAACATGTCACCTTGGCCCCGTTTAAACCAGCCTCCAATGGGCAGGCAGAGCGGGCAGTACAAACAATCAAACAGAGCCTTAAACGAGTCACAGAAGGCTAACTCCAAAGCCGCCTGTCCCGAGTACTGCACAGCTAACCCACTCACAGGGGTGCCCCCGACTGAGCTACTCATGAAAAGAACACTTAAAACCAGATTCTCGCTGGTTCACCCCAACCTGCATGATCAGGTAGAGAGCAGGCGGCAGCAACAAAATGTAAACGATGATCGTGCCACTGTGTCACGGGAAATTGATCTGAATGACCCTGTGTATGTGCTAAACTATGGACATGGTCTCAAGTGGATTGCGGGCACGGTGATAGCTAAAGAAGGGAATCGGTTGTTTGTAGTCAAACTAGACAATGGACAAATTTGCAGAAAGCACCTGGACCAAATGAGGCTGCGGTTCACAGACTGCCCTGAACAACCCACAGCAGACACCACATTTTTCGAGCCCACAACACACACCCAAAGGATCAATGACACCACGCTGGACCAGGAAATCGAACCCATCACGCCCAACAGCCCAGCAAGGCCAGGCTCATCCAGCAGCACTGCAGGGCCAACAACACGCCAGCCCAGCAAGGGCACAGCCAACACACTAGAACAGACATTTGTACCGAGGTGGTCCACCAGGGAAAGAAAGGCTCCCGACCGCCTCACCTTGTAATTAGTTTTCACTTTGATTTTGAGGGGGAGTGATGTTGTTTATCTGTAAAGCATGCACTCCCATGTTCCACCAAGGGATTCCAGCACTGTATATAAGCCGGCCCCTAAGGCCTGTTATTCTCTCTGGAGTGTCTTAATAAAGACTGAGGTTACTGTTATTTTAACCTCCCTGTGTGCAGTCTCATCTGTGTTAGGAACACAACAATTACAATGGTCCCCATTTCCAGCAACACAGAAAACAAATGCAAACCAACAAGATAGACCCCTCGCCCCTTCCCCCGACTCTCCCACCAAAATATCACCAACAACATAAAAATATGCCCAAGACAACACCTGCGGCCATGCACCTCACTTTCCTTCCCCTCCGCCCCCGCTTCTCCTCCCCTCCTCTACCCTTCCACTTCCCCTCCTGACTCCAAGCCACCTGGCTGAGGAGCTCCTCAGGCATTGCTTCATTGAGGGGGATGACGGCAGAACCATTGCTTGGATGGATACGGGAGACGACGGTCCCGAGGTGGAAACGTCCTCCCGGCCAGAAGCAAGATTTTCCTCCTGACTGTCATGTGTCGTTGGCAATGGGGGTGTGGCACCTTGGGGTGTAGTGCCGCACTCCGGGACCACTGGAAGCCCTCTGCCACCAGTGTTCCTGGCTATCAGCTCGAGGGCTTCCACCATCCGCGGCACTTTTCCGTCATGGTGGTGGACATGCTGGCCAGCTGGAGGGATATGCCCTCCATTGTCTGTTCGATCTACTGACCTATGTCAACATTCCTCCTGGACAAGTGTACCATGTCCCCACTCAGATCTTCCGCTCGTGGAGCAGACCTGCTGCATTGAACCAACCTCCGCTTGGTCGGCGCCGTCTTGGAGACAACTGGGGTGCAAGGTGCTTGGGCCCAGTACCTCCACGGTGGACATGGGAATGGCCGCAGGAGCACTCGTTGTCAGCAGTGTCAAATGGATTATGGAGGTAGGGGATGCAGGCTCCTCGAAGTCAGCACTGTCATCCGTTGAGAAGGGACCCAGCAGATGCACGGGCGAGAATCGGGGCTCCTCAGCACCTGATGGAGGATCGTCCGGCGAGTCCGTCCCCACGCGCCCAGCCTCTGGGCTTGGTGGTGTTGCATGGGTCACGCTGCTGGCTGAACTGCAAAACATAAATTAGCTTATTAGAGGAGAACGGGGTGCTAGGGTCACAAGGTGAGTCCTGCGCTACACACACAGCATATGCACGACAAAAGCAACAAGCTATCAAGATCATCACAGATATCACATTTCATGACTATCACCAAATTCTGCATTGCAATGATTCACATGAGGACATCATTATTTAGAAAAGAATTTTATGATTCATCTATCATATATTATTGGTCGGATATGAGTGGGTGCAGCATCTATTGACTTTACATCACGCAATGGTGTATACTTTACTAACGTGGCATCACCTCAGGCTCTGCTGCTGCTTGTGTGGCCGACTGGGGTGGGTCCCCACTAGTGCCAGCACCTGCTTCTCGATGTTGGTGAGCTCGATGGTGACTGGTGGCCCCCCCCCCCCACACCCGTTCGCCTCTGCTCGGCCCTATTCCTCAAAAGCTTTTTCTGTAAAAGGTAACAACAGCACGACATGGCATGAGGTCGTTGCATGATATCATTGCTAGGTACTGTCACAGAGACTGATATAACACATAATTGACAGATGTAATCATGATTATAATGAACATAATGACCCAGAAATCCCGCTTTTTCCTTCCCACGGGCATTCGACTAGATTTTAGAGAAAAAATGCACACCTACCTGAAGCTGCTGCACCCGCTCGAGTTCCCGATCCAGCGGCCTCCTCTCCCTGTGCATCACAACGCGTTGCTTGTAGGAACGTCCGTATGCTGGAGCTGGAGTCACATGGCTCTGGGCAGCCAATCAAGTACAATATTTTCTCATTCATAATAATGGGATCTCCGTAAGTTGGAGTTCCCATTATTATGAATGAGAAACCCCCAAACACCCAAAACACTAATAAAAAATACAAAATATACACTCATATTTAAAGATTCATTTAAATTAAAGTTATTAACATCTTATTAAAAAAATCCTTTCCCGATTTTTAAAAAAGTTTTTTTAATTATGCCTTAAAATAAACTTAGCGTAGTGGGGAGGGTTTTTAACAATAAAATATGTTTTCATAACTTTATTTTAATATGTTTTTGTGTGTTTTAAAACACTTGCACCTGTAAAAGTAGACTATGCACCTGCTTTTTCAGGCGCCAGACTTTTGAAAACATTTGCCGGGCAAAATATGCGTAAATCCTGCAATCTTGCCCGTACAAATGTCCTCACCCCCGATCTGTCATCCTCGCTCCCGATATGAGTAGGATCTGTCACGCTCCAGCTTGACAGATCAGAAAAGCCGGTTTTCAGCGCGTGCACAGCACTGAAAACTCGCTTTTCCAATGCCTTCCTGGGTCCATAGAAACTTTGTACAGGCTTGGGACGTCAGAATTTCTACCCCTATAATTCTTCACCTAAAGATGTACACCGTGACCACAGGTTTTGAGTATAACATTCGCGGTATAAGTGCAAGACATCACATCTGATTTTAATCACTCATTACACTTACAATTCCAATTATATTCCAATTATATAAATATATAAGTGAATATAAATAAATGTAATACTTACTGTAACGGATCCAACAAGGTCATCCATCACTTGTGGCATTGGTTGCCTTCACGCACCTCGTTGGTCGCCGATGAGACCACCTCTGCTATCTCAGCCCATACCTTCTAGTAGGCCTTTGGGGTGGGTTTTCCCAAGCCCTCCCTGGGTCAATTGACCCTAGTGTGACCGACCTCCTGCATGAGGGAGGCATTTACCTCGACTGAGAACCTCCTTGCTCTTTTATGTCCTCCCAATTGTTACTCTCCCAGCTCACTGCTTTTGCCAGCATCAGTCTTCACAGTGTGCTGGGTCACCTCCTCCAACCCTTCCATGTTAAATATTACTTTTTCCACAAACACTCGGTGCCAACAACCTTCTTTGTGCTTAGTAGGCTTTTTGCTGCTGGCAAATCTCTCTCCTGCCTCCCACAACAGCCAAACAAGCACACACCACACCCACACACGCGTTCAGTCCCTCTCTGCTCCCTCTCTCTCTTTCCCCTCTTCTGCGCATGTAATGATGACCCCTGACCTCCTGAAATGTGGGAAATGAGCATTGCCATGCCGTTGCTATGGTCGGTGACACTTTATGGTAATGCCCATTTTCAAAAATGGAAAGTTAGTGTTTTGAAAATGGGCGCTAATCCAGCGATCTCAAAACCCAAAAATTACGCCCACACTGGAAATAACGCCCATTTTTGGCCGATCTGCACAAACGTGGAAAGTCTAGCCCATAGTTCCACCTAGTGGACTACTGTGGTAATGCAGCCTCTGCTGTTTACAACAAGAATTAAAAAAATGGAGCCATCTTGTAAAGTATGTGTGTGTTGTGAGGTCGTAAAGTATATATTACATTGGCAATGAAGGATGGCATAATCGGATTCCTAGCTGAAATTTTTGTTGGTGGATGATTCCAGCCAAACTACAGAAATGCTAGAGATAAAAACAGAGAATGCTGGAAATGAGATGCTATTCCTCGAGCTTGCGTTGAGCTTCATTGGAACAGTGGAGGAGTCTGAGGATTAGTGAGGGTGGTGCAGTGTGTTTTGTTGATGTGAATGTCATGGTTGAATAGCTGACAGTGTGTGCTAGCTGTGGGATCAGGATGTGAGGCTTGCAGCAGTGGTAAGTGTGTGGGGATGAGGTGGAGCACATGAATGTGAACGTGATTCGTGATTGATAGAGATTGTTGAGGTGAGTGATGGGGGTGTGGTGTATTGAGCAGTATGTGAGGCTAGTGATGCAGTTCATAGGAATTGGCATATGAAAATGTATTCACTGACCTTGACCACTCATGTGAGGTCATTGAACTTCTTTCAGCACTGCATCCAGGTCCTGGGGGCCAACACTACTGGCATTTACCTCCACTTCTGTCAGCTCCCACTACCTTCCTGGTCTTTGTCTGGAGGGCCCTGTAGGGGAGGATGAAAACCCCTCATTTTACCCAGAAGGAACAGAGCTGTGGGATCTGTCTGTGCTGCAATAAAACAGCAGGCCAGTGTCCTGGAAGGAACAGGGAACTCAGAACCAAATGTGGATTAAAACCGAGACGATGTGACCTTGGGAAGGCCGTGATTGGATGGGGGAAGACACCGGAGGGCCAATGGTGGGACAGAGTCAGCCCGAAGCAAGGGACTCCAAGCCAATGGGAGTGCCCTTGCTCGAAAAAGCGGGATTGACTCATCACCGATACCGGGCTATTGTCTCCCCACGTTTACACTATGGAGGGATATTATGCAGGCCTTAAGAAAACTAGGGAACCCAAAACATACCAAGGGCCTACACAATGACTACAGGAGGCCCACACCCTGCCAACCGACTTAACACCTACTCAACCCTAAATTAGGTTAACATCAGGGATGGCCAGTCGAAAAACCCTCGCGAAATCCAACACTGCTGCATTTTTCAAAAATAACAAGCCCACCTATGGGAAAGATTTATTTCAGCACGAAAGTCTGGCTGGATAACTGGATATAAGAAGGGGTTTCTGCCCCGACAAGTTGTTCCGTTCTCGTGTTCCAGCAAACAGTCAGCCTTTCGACACAGAAGGAAGACCAGTGCCCGAAGACACCGAAGACAGAAGAAGCAAACCACCATCCCGAGACGGCCTCAGTTCAGCCTCCTTTCGCTACTGGAGACTGAATCTTTTCTTTTTCCACAAGGATCTTCCCCTGAGAGCTGGACTCAGGTAGATCCACAGCAACAACAAGACGCAACAACAACCAAGTTTCCAAGACAATCACAACCGAAAAAGTAACTTCAAGATCCTGAAGATAGCAAAAAGAGAACCCCGAAACCGCGTTTTGACCTGAAAGACTGTAAAGGCTGTGGTGAGTATAATCTCTGGTCCCCAAAACTCCCAACTCAGTTAGGTCAGGAAGGTGGGAGGTTGGGCATTGCACTGCTGTTAAACTTGTGTAAACATTTTCATTGTATCCATTTAGTGGGATTTAGGGGGATTGTTTTGTTGGTGTATTGCTGTTTGTTGAGATATACCTTGTCAAATAAATTGGGAGCTTAAAATTCCTCTTGGAATCGCCTCGTCTCAGTTCTGTTTTATTACATCTCCTGATCATGAGTCTTGGGTCAGAAGAGTGTGAGGGAAGCCAGGAGCACCTTAAAAACGCTCAACTGTGTGCCACAGGCAAGGGAAGAAAGGGGTTAGGAGTGTTTGACGCTCACAGGTGCCTCACAGTCTAGTCATAAGCTGTGGGGACGCACGAGTCTCAAAACCCCCTTCATAAACTGTGGACACAGTCTCTCCAGGAGTGCTCTTGCAGCACTCAGGGTACCTCACAGGCCAGGCATAAGCTGTGAGGGCAGAAGCCCAGAGAGAGACACCCAAAGCACAACACTCCCCAGAACCCCTCACAGAACATGGTGACCGCGACAGGACACAAGCAAACAGGAGATGTTAATATAACAGATGAGGTGATAAGAGAGGAAACTAAAATGGAGGAGAGAATTTCATCATACATTTTTGGCAAGGTGAACCTCACCAAACCTTGGGTGCAAGCCCTCACACGGGCAGAGCGCCCAGTGGATGCTGCTGCTCAGTGGACAGCAGGGAAGGACTATAACCGCAGTGTGGAAAAGGCCATCTGGCTTATCTGCCTCATCCGCCAAGTCCGAAAGCTCGACCAGTGGGTGAAGGACTTGGAACAGTCTTCAGAAATCAGAGGAGCTCTCTGCTATCCGGGCTGCGGTTGGGGACAACCTGCTGGCCGAATTAGCTGAGGAGCAGCAAGGGAAGAGGCAGTTGGAGGAGACCTTCTGAAATAGCCGGGACTATCTTCAGTGTCAGGTCACTGAGGCCAAGGGTAGTAAGGGGTCCCTCTGGGAACGGAACTCTCGGTACGCTCAGAAGATTAGGGAACTGGAGAATAAATTAAAAGACGTGCAGGCAGCTTATAAGGTTGCCAGCAGCAGTGAGTTTCAAAAGGCAGATCACGGTCCCTGCCAGGAGAGGATTAAAACTCTCACCCACGCTCTATCCCAGGCAATGATAGGACCTGGAGGGTCCACAGGGGACAAAGTAGAATATTGGGGGGTAGAGGAGAATCGAAAGGCAAGGGACGCCCGACCACCTCCTGAGGCACCGGTGGTTTGTCCGGTGGGGTACCAGGAGGAGCGGGGCGCGCAGGTAGTAGCATACCCAGGGCTGGGGGCAGGACCAATGTGTCCCGTTCAGCAGCAGGGATGTAGGGCGCCCACCGAGGGTCAGTTAAGGGTGGGATCAGGCGACCAGGCACTGTCTGCTGCACCGAGTATGGTGGGACAGCCGGAGGTAGAGGGACCAGCGCAGAAAGATCCTGAAGCAGGGCAGATGTGCACGGTCAGGCAGCGCAAGTACGGTCCTCCACAGGCAGGTGGCCAAAGTTGGGGAGTGCTGGAGAGAGACTTTATTATTCCCCACGGAGTTCAATCACTCAGGGCCATGGTGGCCCATTTGGCCAAACTCACTCGCACCGGGGACCCGTCTATCCACTTCATGGAGGTGGTGCAGGCAAGGAAATTAATGGGTGCAACAAGGAAGAGACAGCCAAGCTGCTGCTCTTCTCTCTGGACAGCAAATTGTACCAGGCTCTCCCGGCAGAATGCCGGAGGGGGCAGCGCACATTTACTGAGGACAAGAGAGCCGTCCTTGAGGCTATGGGCTTCGACGGCAGTCCTTTCGAACGGGTCGAAAGGGCAAGGCATCTTACAGGGGAAACCCCGCAGGCGTTTGCGGACAGGCTGTGGGTGGTATACCACGCAACCTGTAGGGAGCTCCTCGACTGGACGAATCTTTCCGCGGTGCAGACCAGCCATTGGCTGAGGATGCTGGTGGCTCAAGGCCAGGGCAGAGCTGTGGTTCGATTCCCGGGACCCCAACCTCACTGAGGAAGCAGTGGTCAGGCAACTGGCACTGGTCCAACGGAATGGAGGAGGGGAGGAGGAGAAAACCTCCAAAGGTCGAGTAAATGAAGTAAAACCCAACTCGATTCCCAAAAGGGAATGGCACCAGGAGGGTGGCCACTCGTCTGATAAGGAGGGAGTGTGCTACGGGTGCGGGAAAGCTGGGCATTTTAAAAGGGTTTGCAGGAGCCCAGCAAAGAGATATGGAGGGTGTCATGTATGTAACCACAATGTAACACCACTGTATAACAGTATACACTCAACCTAGATGCACAACTTGACCACAAGGGGTGAACTTGTGGGAGACGCTCCTTACCTGATCACACAGGTATAAAAAGGGAGGTCCCACGCAGGATCATCATCTTCAGAGTCCTGTGAATAAAGAGTAAGGTCACAGAGTGACCTTGTCCCCAGAATGTGCCTCGTGTGGTTTCTTACTAAAGAGTAAGGACATTTACATTGGCAACGAGAAACGGGAATTCACGACCCACGAGAATGGCCACCGGTAGCACAGAGGAACGGTACTGTGTTGGGGAAGACTGGGACGATTTTGCAAAGCTTCGTTACGAAAGAATGGTTGGGGGATGCAGCGGCCAACAAGCGAAGGGCTCATCTTTTGACCAGCTGCGGACCAAAGACTTATGCGCTCATGAAGGACTTACTAGCACCCAAAAAGCCGGCGGACAAAACCTTTGAAGAACTTAGCAAATTGATCGGAGAGCACCTCAAACCGGCGAGTAGCAGACAGATGGCCCGACACAGATTCTACACCCACCGACGTCTTGAAGGACAGAACATACCGGACTTCATAGCGGACCTCCGGCGTTTGGCCAGCCTCTGTAAGTTCACAGACGCCTGCAGGGGGGAGATGCTAAGGGACTTCTTTATCGAGGGCATCGGTCATGTGGGAATTTTCCGCAAATTAATTGAGACCAAGAATTTGATCTTGGAAGCGGCGGCGTTGCTAGCTCAAACTTTCATGGTGGGGGAGGAAGAGACGAAAATAATATACACGCGCAATTCTGCCTCTAACGTGGCGATAGATCAGGGAGTCAACATCATCAATGCGACTCAGAGCCCCGCAGACTGGCAGGGGCAGTCCGACATTCCCCAGGCAGCAATAGACCCCAGTATAGGACTTCAACAGAGACAATGGCAGGCTGAACGGACATTCACGCCATCACAGTGGACAATGCGGCCCGAAATGGGGCCATTGACACCCACTAATAGGGTACTTAAGAGCAGTCAAGGGGCAGTCAGTGCGGAATGCCTGGCCATAGTCCCTTTGTTCCCAACAATGGAAACTTTAACTCATGCTGGAGATGTGGGGGAAAACACTCAGCTAGATCTTGCAGATTTCAACAGTTTGTCTGCAGGAACTGCAATCTCAGTGGCCACTTAGCTCGAATGTGCAAGAAGTCTGCAACCAGACTAATATGTGAGGCGGATGGACCAGAAGAGGGTTCTTTGAGGCAGGATGACTTTTGGGGCAAATCGATGGACGCCGAGGTTCAGCGGGTCCATGTGGCGAATATTCATATATCAGAACACCACCAATGATGATGAGGGTTTTATTAAACGGTATCCCTATACGCATGGAGCTGGATACTGGGGCCAGCCAGTCACTCATGGGCATTCAGCAATTTGAGAAGCTATGGCCATTTAAAGCCAGTAGACCCAAATTAGCAAGTATTGAGACACAATTACGGACTTACACTAAAGAAATCATTCCGGTGCTAGGCAGTGCAGTGTTGGCTATCACACACAATGGGGTAGTGAATCGGCTGCCGCTCTGGATTGTCCCGGGCAATGGTCCTGCACTGTTGGGGAGGAGCTGGTTAGCCGAGATGAACTGGAAATGGGGGATGTTCACGCAATGTCATCTGTGGAGCGAAGTTCGTGCTCGCAAGTCGTACAACAATTCGATTCACTATTCCAATCTGGCGTCAGGACTTTCAAAGGCACTAAAGTAGTGATACACATCACCCCGGATGCCAGGCCAGTGCATCACAAAGCCAAAGCGGTGCCGTATGTGAAGCGGGAAAAATTTGAGAGCGAATTGGACCGCCTGTTGAGAGAGGGTATCATTTCGCCTGTTGAATTCAGCGACTGGGCGAGCTCCATTGTTCCCGTCCTAAAAGCAGTTGGCTCTGTCAGGATCTGTGGCAACTACAAGACTACCATCAATCGGGTGTCCCTACAAGATCAATACCTGCTCCCGAGAGTGGAGGACCTCTTCGCCACGCTGGCAGACGGTAAGCTGTTCACTAAGTTGGACCTCACCTCAGCCTTTATGACCCAGGAACTGGCCGACGAATCTGAACTACTGACCACTATCACCACGCACAAGGGACTGTTCATTTCTAACAGGTACCCATTTGGCATTCGATCAGCGGCCGCGATTTTTCAATGAAACATGGAAAGCCTGCTTAAATCCATTCCTGGAAAGATCGTATTCCAGGACGACATCCTCATCATGGGTCGAGACACCGAGGAACATCTCCACAACCTGGAGGAGGTGCTGCGCCGACTGGACCAGGTAGGCCTGCGACTCAAGAAGTCTAATTGTGTGTTCCTAGCTCCTGAGGTTGAGATTCTGGGCAGGAGGGTTGCTGCAGATGGGATTCGGCCCACCGAATCCAAAACAGGCGATTCAACGAGCACCGAGGCCCTGCAACACATCGGAGATGCGTTTATTCTTGGGACTGTTGAACTATTTTGGGAACTTTCTGCCGAACTTGAGCACGCTGTTGGAGCCGCTACATGTGCTCCTGCTTAAGGGTTGCGATTGTTTTTGGGGGGACTGTCAGGAACGGGCTTTTTAATCGGGCGCGAAACCTACTTTGTTCAAACAAGTTGTTGACCCTGGATGACCCCTGTAAAAAATCGGTTCTGACATGTGATGCATTGTCCTATGTGATGGGCCACGTGTTGCAGCAGGGCAATGCTGAGGGTCAACTACAACCTGTGGCTTATGCCTCCAGGTCGCTCTCTCAAGCAGAATGGGGATATGGGTTGATCAAGAAGGAAGCGCTTGTATGTGTCTATGGTGTAAAAAAAAATCTCTGTTGTCAGACAGCAAGGCTATCAATGCCAACGCATCAGCTCGCATACAGCGATGGGCTCTCACGCTGGCTGCTTATGACTACTCCATCCGGCACCTGCCCGGCACTGACAATTGCGCTGACGCACTCAGCAGGCTTCCACTGGCCACCACTGAGGGGGCAGCGGAGCAAAGCGCTGAGATGGTCATGGCTGCCGATGCCTTTGACAGTGCAGGCTCCCCCGCCAGATCACAGCCCGCCAGATTAAAATCTGGACAAACAGAGATCCCCTCCTATCCCTGATTAAGAAATGTGTCCTGACTGGGGATTGGGCGCCCACACACGGAGCATGCCCTGAGGAGGTCAGGCCGTTCCACAGATGGATGGATGACCTCTCCATCCAAGCCGACTGCCTAATATGGGGCAGCCGGGTAGTTATGCCCCAGAAGGGTAGGAAGCATTCATCAGGGAACTCCACAGACAGCAGCCAGGCATTGTGCTGATGAAGGCCATTGCCCGGTCACATGTTTGGTGGCCTGGAATTGATTCAGACCTGGAACACTGTGTTTGCAGGTGCACGACTTGTGCCCAGCTGGGTAATGCCCCCAGGGAGGACCCGCTCAGCCCGTGGCCCTGGCCCACCAGGCCATGGTCACGCATTCATGTTGACTACGCGGGCCCGTTCATGGGTAAGATGTTCCTTATTGTGTTAGATGCGTACTCGAAATGGATCGAGTGCATCATTCTGAATTCATGCACGTCATCCACCACCGTGGAAAGTCTCCATGCGATATTTGTAACTCATGTCTTGCTGGACATCCTTGTTAGTGATAATGGCCCATGTTTCACAAGCTACGAATTCCGAGAGTTTATGTCGGGCAATGGCATCAGCCACGTCAGGACTGCGCCGTTCAAGCCGACCTCCAATGGCCAGGCGGAACGTGCGGTCCAAATCATTAAGCAAGGTATGCTCAGGATTCAAGGACCCTCCCTACAATGCCGCCTGTTGCGTTTCCTGCTGGCCTGTAGATCCCGACCGCACTCGCTCACTGGGGTCCTGCCCGCAGAGCTACTCATGAAACAGACACTCAAAACTCAGTTGTCCCTCATTCACCCAGTCCTGACCAACATAGTTGGGGGCAAGTGCAAGTCACAAAACGAGTACCATGACCATAATGAGAGGGGTAGATGTACAGAAATAAATTATCCTGTATTCGTCCTCAATCATGCCATGGGGTCCAAATGGCTTGAGGGCACTGTAATTGACAAAGAGGGGTATAGGGTCATCGTGGTAAAACTCAACAATGGTCAGATATGCCGTAAGCATCTGGACCAAGTAAAAAAAAGGTTCAGCATCGATACGGAGCAACCTGAAGAAGACCATGAAATGGAGCTCACAACACCGCCAGTGAACGAGCAACAAGAGCATTCAGAAGAATGCACAGTCCCTGCGGTCAGCCCGGACAGGCCGGAATCACCATAGGTGACAGACACTCACGTCAGTGTCCAACAACCAGAGCACCAACTGCGGCGCTCTACGAGGGAGCGTAGACCACCTGAAAGACTAAACTTATGATCCCAGTCAGACTTTGGCAGCGGGGGAGGTGATGTCATGTATGTAACCACTATGTAACACCACTGTATTACCAAGATGCACACCTTGACCACAAGTGGTGAACTTGTGGGAGACACTCCTTACCTGATCACACAGGAATAAAAAGGGAGTTCCCACGCAGGGTCATCGTCTTTGGAGTACTGTGAATAAAGAGTAAGGTCTCAGAGTGACCTTGTCCCTAGAATGTGCCTCGTGTGGTTTCTTACGAAAGAGTAAGGATATTACAGCGGGGGAACTCCTTCAGGAGCTGCCCAGAGTGGGGGAAGTGGAGGGAGCTCCTCACCATTCCTTGACGAGATAGTAGCTGCAGTGAGGACAGCGCTGGAGGGGACTAGGAAGGTAGCCACGGCAACAGGCAGGGAAGCACCAGCAACCCTGCCAGTACAGAGGCTGTGACTAGCCCAGACACAGCCTGCATACCTGTGCCTAGTATACGACCCCTGGGGATGACCCTAGGTCAATATGGAGGTTGAGGGTGCACTGGGTACTTACCTTCTGGACACCGGTGCTTCCAGCACCATAATCCATTTGGAGAACCCTGCAACCCCACCTCTATCAATCGGGGTGCCGTATCAACCAGTTGGGTTCACAGGAAATGAGAAGGCTGGGTTTTTCTCAGTCCCGCTCGCAATTCGTTTAGCAGCACTCCAAACACAATGGAAGTGCGTCCTGATGAACTGGGAGCAGGTGGGAAAAGGGATCTTGGGAGTCGATTTCATAATCGATCGCCAGATCCTCGTAGACTTGAGGAATCACTGTCTATGGAGCAGAGGGAGAAGTCATAGTTATTGATAAGAAACAAGGAAAAGGGACTCTGTGTAGCGTGAAGCCAAAAGGGGGTTACGACCTGGAGGTTCTGGTCGGTAACACCCCGGCAGAGTACCGGGCCTATGTGCAAGCAAATCTTGCAGCATTTGCCACCCATAAACACGATTGTGGGAGAGTCACAGGAGTGGAGGTTAGAATTGATGGGGATCCCATGTCCCGCCCGCAAAAGCAGTATGGCTTTTCCCGAGAGGCAGAAGCAGACTTGGAGACAGCTTTAAGCTCGCTTGTTGAGTAGGATGTTTTGAGACCCATAGCCACCCATGTCAACTCCCCGTTTTGGCTGGTTAGGAAACCGGACAATTCTTGGAGGGCTACGGTGGATTACAGGGTGCTCAATAAAAACATCCCAGCTTGTGTTCCCACAGTAGCGGTGGTTGCGGATCTGATAGGGGAAATCCCTGCATCCGCAACCACGTTCACAGTGTTGGACATATCCAATGGGTTCTGGTATATCTCTGTACAAAGGGAAGACCAGTACAAGTTTGCCTTCACCTTCCGGGAACAGCAGTATACATGGAGCTGCCTCCCACAGGGCTTTCAGAACAGTCCCAGCATTTTTCACCAATGCATGGCGAACTGCTTAAAAGGCTTCAGCCAACCACACCAGCTGGTCCAGTATATGGTCGACCTGCTGCTGTTCACAGACAGCAGTGAGGAACACGGTCCACTGCTGGCCGAGCTGCTGGTCTTACTAAAGGAAGGGGGTTTTAAAGTTAACCCCAAGAAAGCCCAGATAGGACTAGGAGAAGTAAAATTCCTGGGCCTGACGATAAGGACAGGAGAAAGGACCATTGATGAGGCTAGAAGAAACGTAGTACAGGAACTCCCTGCCCCTACGAATGTGCCGGGGGTAAGGTCTTTCCAAGGAATCACTGGCTACGATAGGGACTTCATCGAAGACTATGCAGCCACTGCCACCCCTCTGCTCAGACTCCTACATAAGGGGGTCGAGTGGGAATGGGACGAGAGCTGTGAGACAGCATTTGTCCATCTGAATGGAGACCTGCAGGTAGCACCGGCCCTGGGGCAATTGATGGGGGAGAGGAATTCTTCCTGGAGGTGGCAGCCAGTGGCGACGGTTTCGTGCAGTGTTGCTCCAGGAGCGAAACGGCCAACTGAGACCAGTGGTGTACTCCTCCAGGGTCCTCACGGAGGTAGAAAAGGGATACTCTAATTGTGAGAGGCACTTGCTTGCCACTCACTGGGTAGTAAAGAGAGCTCAGATCTTTACTGGAGTATCCCCCATTACACTCCTCACCCATCATACCCCGACGCAGATGCTGTTGGACGGGAGGATTAAGGACGGGATAGTGAGCAGTGCTAGGATCCTCTCCCACATGGCATTAAAAGTCAAGGGCCTCTGCGAGCCCAGGCTCGCAGCAAATCTAATCTATCCAGGGCAGCCGCATAGATGCTCTGTGGAGGGGTTATGGGGCATCAACTTTGGATTTCGGGCAGAGATACACCCCACAGGCCACGAGATCTATGTTGATGGTTCCAGTTTAGTGTCCGCAGGTACAAGACTCATGGGCTGTGGAGTTTGGGATCCCAAGGCAGGAATTGCCTTGGCTCTTAAACTCCCATGCACCCTGAGTGCCCAAGAGGCAGAACTCTTGGCAGTGATGTATGTGGTCACACACCCCGAGGAATTCCCTACCCCATACACGATTTGCTTGGACAGCATGTTCCCTTGCAAATCGTGTACAGAGTATCTGGCAATTTGGTCACGCCGGGGGTACATCTCTGCGGATGGGAAGCCCCTTGTGACCAAACCCCTGCTAGAAAAGATCGTGGCTGCAGTGGGAGAAACTGGGGATGTGTATATCCATAAGGTGAAGGCCCACTCCAAAACCGAGCCACGGGGGGGGAAGGTAACCAGCAGGCAGACCTGCTGGCAAGGGAAGGTGCTCGTACAGGTCGTCCATGGGACCCATACGAGGCAGGCAGGATAGCGGCAGCAAGAAGAAAGCCATGGACACAAGGGAGAGTAGGGGTGGCAGTGGCTCCGGACTTTAAAGTCGTCCAGATTCAGGATCTGGTCCTGAAGGCTGCCTTGGCTGCTATCAAAAAGGTTGAAAAGGCTGAGGGCCCGTACAGTGCTGCAGATATTGCTGTGCGGGAAGGCATGTTGTTTAAAGGGGACAAATGGGTAGTGCCGCCACAACACCGGAGGGAATTCCTTCAGCTGGTCCATGAGGGTCCAGGTGCGAAACACCTCGGGCCGGAGTCTACCTGGCAATGGGTAGAAAAGGCAGGGTGGTGGCCAGGCCTCTGGGAAGACGTCCGCGACTTCTGTGCGGGCTGTCTGGTTTGCGCTGCAAACAACCCGGAGCCCCCAGAAAAGGAAGGTGTCCATGGGACACGTCAGGCGGGTAGAGGGACCATGGCAGTCGATCCAGATCGGCCGCCCAGGGAGGTTATAAATACTGCCTCTCCTGGTGGATGTGTTTTCCAATTGGGTGGAAGCCTTCCCTTACCGAACAGCTACCGTGGTGGGAACTGCAAAAATCCTGATGAGGGAGGTGTTCTCTCGGTGGGGTCTACCTCAAATTGTGGAGTCCGACTGGGGAAGCCACTTCACCGGCCAGGTGATGCAGGCCACCCTAAAGGTGCTGGGGATAAGAGCCAAATGGCATGTCGCCTACAACCCTCAGTCCTCAGGCCCCGTCGGACCATAAAGGAAAGGCTGCGCAAAGAGACGGGAGACTCACTGAACAAGTGGATAGAGGTCTTACCATTGGTCCTCATGGGAATCCGGGCCAGTCAGTCAAAGAGCACAGGGTACTCACCCCATGAGCTGATGACTGGCCGGATCATGAGAACCCCAGTGCATGTGTTGGCGTCGGTCCTCACCGAAGGGCAGCTTCGAGAGGTGAACCGGGACCGCTTCGTCAGGAATCTGTTCGAACAGCCTCAACAGATTCACTGGCAGGCAGCCAACAATACGGGTAAACAGCACCGTGCCAATCGGCTGCTGCTGGAACCCCGCAGTCACCATGATTGGGAGGTGGCCAACCAGGTGATGGTGAGAAGCTTTGCCCGGGTCGGGGTATTTGAACCACTGTATATGGGACCATACAGCATAGTCGACAAGGCTAGCTCTATGGTCTATGTGGTTCAATTGCCTCGCCAGGTGAAGTGGCATCACATTAACCAGTGTAAGTTGTTTGACCCCAAAAGGGATAACAAACAGAGGAGACGAGCAAGGGAAGGGAACCAGGCACTGGAGGAAGAACAGACCCCGGTGGATGTGGAGGCTCCGGAGGAGACAGCGGGCCCCGAAGCTCTACAGCCGGGGATGGTTCACTGCTCCAGTAAGGCTATCCCACCACTGGGTAGGGATTCCCAGCCCACTAACAGAAGTGGGGAGAAAGGCTCTACCACTAGCAAGGTCCAAAGGGAAGATGAACCTCCCATGGTAGATCAGCTGCGGTTAGCCCAAGAGGTGGAGGAGATAGCATTGCAGCCCATAACGTGGGACTCTGCACCGACTGTATGAAGGAGTGCTAGAGTGCCACAGCCCAGGGCGCCGTGGTCCCCTGTTTACTTAGCTCTCCGCCCCAGACAGAGAAGGCGAAAGACAACGGGAAGGGTGGTCTGTTGCATCAGCAAGGGTCACCCACCGATTATCTCGGGAGGGCCTTGGAGGGCAGCACTAGGCCCATTAAGGGGGACTATACGAGCCCCTCAGCGGAGGGCATCCTGGTCCCCAGGGTACGGTCAGCCGAGTGGTCGACGACGCCTGTACAGTGACAGGATGTAGCCTTGCCACCCAGGGACGGGTGGCGGTGTATATATTTGCCCTTCCTGTTTTGTTACTTTATGTTGTGTGCATATGTGTTTAGGTAAGGCAGTGACTGTTGGGTACAGCATTTTTGTGTTTGGAACATGTTACGTGGGCCGGGCCTGGAGAGGTCTCTCAAGGCAAGGCCATGTTCTTCTTGCCTTTCAGATGTCAACCCCTCCCTACTGGACGTTCGTGATGCTGGTATCGCTAAGGATCTGCACCGGGCACCGAGGGGACACCGAGGACTCGCTGGTTTTCGGATGCTCCGGGGGCAGAGCGCCGACAGTGACCACAGGAGAACGGACTCCGGCGGCGGATGGCCGGGTCACCTACTCCCACGAGGGGAGATGGCCTGGGTGGTTGGGATCGAACTCCACCAAATACTCCAACCACGAGGGCTTCACCTACGGAGAGGCGTCCAGAAATTGCCCGGAGATCACTGTGGCCACTTCTAGAGTGAGAGTGACAGAAGGCAGGAAGGTATGCCTAACTTGCCAAGGGGACATACCTCTGGGATGATGGTGGTGGCTCAGAAAGCTCAAGAGGGACGTGGGAGACCAACACTCGGACTGGGAATGTCTGGATAATGATACCTACCGAACCATCATGGGGTCATCTGGCGGGGTCACGGTGTGCTGGGAGAAATGGTGGGCGTACGACCAAGGAATTTATTTGTGTATGTGGGGATCCACTTGCGTGTGTTCAGAGGGGGTCTCCATTGCTTTCTATAGTTGGTGGCAGGATGTCCGGGATGGGGTGGAATGGGATCACAGCGGGGAGGCTTGTGTGACCCCCAATCCCTGGGTACCAGTAAACGCCACTGAACTAGTAGTTCAGGAAAGGAAGCCCCCACCACGGCCAAGCCCACCGTCCCACACAGGAGCCCGACAACAACCAGGGGGCCGGGGAATGGTTTAGTGTTGGTCCCCACCGAGAAACGACTTTATCAGGGGGTACACTACGCGGTGGCATCAGTGGTGCTAAATCTGACAGAAGTCCACCTATCTACGTGGTGTCCCTGGGAAACCGAGCTGTTGTATCAGTCTCTGCTGTGGGAGATGTTCCGGAAGTTCTACAAACTGGACTTCGAGGATGTCAGTTGGCAGACCTGTATAAACAGTGGGAGAGGGCCGAACCGGGCAGGCAGAGGCGAGGGACTGTAAATGACATTTTTGCGGGGTTTAACACCGGGGCATCCACCATAAACAGTTTGGATAATGTGCAGCTGGCCCTCCATATGAATGGGTTGAAGAACGAGCTGTGCAAAATCATGGGGGACGAGAATACCGTAGTGGGATCCGCGCTCCACGAAGAGGTTGCAATGACGCTTCGCTTAAAGGAGATTATTTCTCAAATGGAGGCACAGGCCAGGGCTGTAAACGCTTTGATTCGGGAGGATAGAAACGCCTCCGATCAAGCCGCCCAAAATGAGGTGTGCGTGCTCTATGGGGCCTGGTTGCTGGGAGAGGGACGGAGTAACCTCGAGGCTCTGAGACAGGGACAGGTCCCCTCCTAGATCAGCAACTAGCACTTAGCAGCACTGCACCCTTCGGATAATGTTTTGAGTCCTTGCCAACTTCGTGTAGCGTCGGAAGCCTACCCGGTACCGGTGGACTGTGGAAAGTCAAACCATACCATCATGGGTGTGGTGGTCAGGATGCCCGTGATGGGGGCATCCCCATGACCAGCACCCCTGTACCGAGTGGCGAATGTGGGAGTCATTCGTGGAGGGGTGCATGTTCAAATCCAAGAGGTCCCACCTTATGCCACAATATGGGAGCTCACTGTGACAGGTACAGACCTCTCAGGTTGTTGGAGCAGGGGACCACAGGTAATCCTGTACCCCCAGCACTTGGTCGCTTTTGCAAGGCCACAGTGCGGGTTCAGACCTGCTGGGGCAGAGCCTATCAATTGCACAATGAAGGTAATGGCCCCTAACCACATGCCTCCACAGGTAGCATATGTAGGCGTTGGGACATATTGTGTCACCACAAGTGCCCAACAGAATGAACACGGACCGGGAAGGTGGTGTCCAATACCGTACAGCAGCTTTTGCTTTAAACCCAGGGCAGAGGTTCAAGTGGCGCACACCAGAATCACACCCATCCCAGAACCTTCCACGATTCACCTCACGGTACAAAACAACCTCAGCCACCTACAACAATATGTCGCCCATTTTGGCTATCCCATTGCCCCGCTACCTGAGAAACTTACAGTCCTCCTGCAGGCAGTGGATTTGTCTCAAAAACAATTTACACCATGAAGCAAAAAACTGAAATTCTAGCAGGGGAGATTGCCCAGATTAAACCCCCAGCATGGTGGGATTTGGGGATATGGGCAGACATACCTGCGTGGGTCCGGGTGGGATCGCACGCTTTGGTGATCGGCCAACTCCTGATTGTAGCATATCTGCTAGTTACAAGCTGTAAGCTCAGGAGAAAAAGGAAAATAAATCAGTTCCTCAGGCTATTACACAGAGAGGAGAGCCGTTGCTAAACACTCAAGGCATGTAAACAAAGCTTGACCGCAACACTCAGGCTGTTTGTTATTCCAAGGGATTACCATGTTTTCATACATGGCCCCTGGGGAGTTTACAGAGCAGGTTTGTTTGTTTTGCGGTTAAGTCTCAAATGACAATGTCTGGGGCAGCCAGAATGAGACTCAATGGACAAATACTGCTGTAATCTTAGGCACATGTATATATTGCTGTTGTAAATATTGTAACCTGTTGGATTCTGTGTTCTGCACTGTGTTAAACAGGGAATATGATGTATATGGACAGGAACAAGTTTAGAGTTAAACTGAGGAAAGTTGGGCAATTTGGGAGACCAGGGTTTTTTTCACCACCCTGAACTTTGATACACTCGAGTGGTGTCTGACTGTGTCAGCTGGGGGATTATGTAGGGAGGATAAAAACACCTCATTTTACCCAGAAGGAAAAGAGCTGTGGGATCTGTCTGTGATACAATAAAACAGCAGGTCAGTGTCCTGGAAGGAACGGGGAACCCAGAACCAGATGTGGATTGAAACCGAGATGGTGTGGCCTTGGCAGGGCAGTGATTGGACGGGGGAGGACACAGGAGGCCAATGGTGAGACAGAGTCAGCCCGAAGCAAGGGACTCCAAGCCAATGGAAGTGCCCTTGCTCGAAAACTCGAGATTGATTCATCACCGATACCGGCCTATTGTCTCCCCACGTTTACACTATGGAGGGATATTATGCAGGCTTTAAGAAAACTAGAGAACCCAAAACAAACCAGGGGCCTACACAATGGCTACAGGAGGCCCACACCCTGCCAACCCAATTAACACCTACTCAACCCTTGATTAGGTTAACATCAGGGATGGCCAGTGGAAAAACCCCCGCGAAATCCAACACTGCTTAATTTTTCAAAAATAACAAGCCCAACAATGGGAAGGATTTATTTCAGCTCGAAAGTCTGGCTGGATAACTGGATATAAGAAGGGGTTTCTGCCCCGACAAGTTGTTCCGTTCTCGTGTTCCAGCAAGCAGTCAGCCTTTCGACACAGAAGGAAGACCAGTGTCCGAAGACACTGAAGACAGAAGAAGCAAACCACCATCCCGAGACTGCCTCAGTTCAGCCTCCTTTCGCTACTGGAGACTGAATCTTTTCTTTTTCCACAAGGATCTTCCCCTGAGAACTGGACTCAGGTAGATCCACAGCAACAACAAGACGCAACAACAACCAAGTTTCCAAGACAATCACAACCGAAAAAATAACTTCAAGATCCTGAAGATAGCAAAAAGGGAACCCCGAAACCGCGTTTTGACCTGGAAAGACTGTAAAGGCTGTGGTGAGTATAATCTCTGGTCCCCAGAACTCCCAACTCAGTTAGGTCAGGAAGGTGGGAGGTTGGGCATTGCACTGCTGTTAAACTTGTGTAAATATTTTCGTTATGTCCGTTTAGTGGGATTTAGGGGGATTGTTTTGTTGGTGTATTGCTGTTTGTTGAGATACATTGGAAGCTTAAAGTTCCTCTTGGAATCGACTCATCTCAGTTCTGTTGTATTACATCTCCTGATCGTGAGTCGTGGGCCAGAACAGTGTAAGGGAAGCGAGGAGCGCCTCAAAAACACTCAACTATGTGCCACAGGCTAGGGAAGAAAGGGGTTAGGAGTGTTTGACACTCACAGGTGCCTCACAGGCTAATCATAAGCTGTGGGGACGCACGAGTATCAAAACCCCCTTCATAAACTGTGGACACACTCTCTCCAGGAATGCTTTTGCAGCACTCAGGGTACCTCACAGGCCAGGCATAAGCTGTGAGGGCAGAAGTCCAGAGAGAGACACCCAAGGCACAACACTCCACAGAACCCCTTACAGCTCCTTGACCCTCTGCAGATACAGGATCTTTCTCCTCCTGTCCACTTCCTGCGCTGAGGCCTCCACTGCTGTGTCAGACAACCTTGGAGCCATCTCTCTGGCATGTTGTGCCATTCCGGTTTCATTGCCAGGTCAAAATCACTTCGGCACCTACTCTCATCAAATTGCATTCCCCCTTTAACAGGTGCAGTCTTGCTTTAAGAATTGGAGGCTGGCTTTAATTGGTGCTGGCCTCGCAGAAACTTGGGCCTTCTGCTGAGCTTGCAGCCACTCAGCAGTGTGTTCAGTGCTCGGCTGCATGATGCAATCATGTAAATTACCAGGTAGCACGAAGTTTGCATGCTGCCTGGATTGGAACGAACGGTCATGGGCTGATCACTCATGGCGATCTCGCACCTGTTCACAGAGCAATCAAGTTTTTAGTTCTACACCTCCATTGGCTTTAAATCAGAGTTTAAATGTGAGTTGTAATTTGGATATATATTCTGGACTTTTCATTGACTGCCTGTAGAGGTAGTGGAGATATTTCCCAGAGCTTTATTTTGTTTGAGGTTTCCCCTTAAAAGGCTGGCTGGTTTGGGTAGAGTCTATGGTAGTGCAAGTTGTACACGCCTTGTGAAGGAAATGTTATTAATGAGATAAATGGGCTTTATTTATTTAATTTTTCCTGCATTCTTGTGTGTTTTGAAATTCTAAAAATGAGAACATCATTGTTTAAAGTAACCTTTTATTAGCAAATAATTTTATAACTACAATATTCCAAACAGTTTTCTCTAAGGCAATAAGTGACTACAGCAGTGTTGATAAATCAAAGCAATAGAGCCAGTTTCACCTCCACATGAAATTATTGTTGGCTCCGGCAAACTGAGAATGTCTCATTTGATTCCAAACAGTAGAATCCTTGGAGCCAAATCCCTGTTCAGTTTGGAGCCAAAGGAATTTAATGAAAACAGGTGGCTCTTTCACTGCTCCTTTCCATGGAAGTCACATAACGGACAAGCAATGTAACATCAAATAATTAATTACAAAATATATATCTTGAATTTTCAAATACTGCAATTAAAGAAAAGGCAAGTGACTGAGAAATACTGCACGTGAAAGGCTCCATAGTTACTGTATGGTTAATTTTGGAGACAAGGTCTCTTGATTCCCTTTCAAGTATATTTGCCAGATATTGGCACAGGCCCTGATAAAGATTTACAGTTATAACCCTTATAGTATCATATTAATAGTCCTGATTTTAACCTAACCCACCCGGTGGGAATGAGGTAGGTTTGGATCAGACCCCAATTTTACACCCCATCCGATTTTACTCTCCATTGAAGTCATGCAAGGTGTAAAACGTGCATCTGACTCAAACCCGCCCCATTCTCACTGACGGGTTAGGTTAGAATCGGGGCTCAGCAGTTGTCTCTGCCCTGATGAATGAAGAATTCTGTCAACAGCTTGAAGAAAGTACAATATTTTGGCTGGATTTTTCTAATTCTGTCCTTACAGGGCCAGGGAAGGACTTCCAATTACTCAACCCTGGCACGACCCTGGCTTGGTTTCCTGAGTGGGACATTATTATCTAGTAATAGAGGGCTCCTGGTGGGTTTCCCACCAGCCAGTGACAGCCTGCTAAAAGACCGCCGAAAAATCAATGCCTGCAGTAGCAGGACTGATGTTGAAGGCAACATGAAAGGGGTCATGAAGATTTGACCATGACAATGACCTCAACGAAGACCGAGCCCTTCAGCATATAAGTCATCATAGGGAAAGGAAGTCTTTGTCAGACCCTCTCTCTCCATCTGCGCCATGTGGAGCCATTCCTGCCACTGTTCAGAGCCTATGGACATGGTTGACATGGCGATCCTGGGAAGCTGCAGAAACAGGGGCAGACAAGATGGAAATGGCTGAGAAATTGAGCCCGGCTGCCCACCAGCGTGTAGTAGACAAGGAAGGAGTGGCTACGGTGAGAGGTGAATTGGAATCAGGGCCGTGGCAAATCACTCCACACAACTCTGTCTACGTTTCGGGTAGATTAACACAGGAAACTGCACACCTTTGAGTGAGGAAAAGTAAACAGATCTGATGGTATTTTTTGACATGCAATGCAAATTTTCAGTTTCATTCACCTCTTTAACCTATGGACCTATTTATTTCTGAAATATTCCTGAATTTTGGGAAGAAAGCTTCATCCTTTAAATACAGTATTTTTCAAATCAACCATTTTTACATTGGACATAAAGATATTGTCTTTCTGATAGATAATAAAAGTTGGATGAGTTCTACACTGCCCAAGATGAATTTCTACCCCATCAGGTCTGGAATTATGGTTTGAAATAAGAGTGTAGGAACACGTGGCAGGTTCAGCTGAAATCTCACTCCTGGCAATTAGAACAGTGATGTTAACTCATTGAAATTAAATTAGTAAATTGTTTTATTGAAACAGTCAAGAGGGTGATTTCAGATGACTATGGATTTCAGATGAAAATGCTGTATTCCTAGCCTAGTATCTGTCTGTGCACTTTCAGGCCTGTTGTTCTAAATGGATGAACTTGCATAAAGGCACAAAGAACACAGGTATATTGATTGTTGGCCAAACATATAGTTATAAAATTTGCACAACCTAGAACGAGAGAAACATGCAAAAATAAACAGTATTCTGGTGATTTTACAAAAATTCTGTTCTCCATGAAAAAGTTAGTAAAATGTATGGCACAAACGCAAAATTATTGTAGTAACTCCCTTCATGAGAGGCTCCAGAAACCATAGGAGGATTTTTACCTGCAAAAAAGAAACAAAACTTGGGAATTGTTTTCAAAGGTTTCCAAGATCTAAATACATTGAACTTGATAATATATTTTTCGCAGAGATAAATAAAAACTGAATGCTGAAAATCTGCAACAAGTATAAAAATACTGGAAATACTCAACGGGTCAGTCAACATCTGAAAGAGAAAATGTATCCATGTCCCCTTTCAGACATTAACTGGCCTACTGTGTATTTACAGCAATATTTTTATGACACAAAGATTGTAGGCGGTGGTGTGTGGGGTCAGGTTCTCCTCTGACCTTCTGAGTGGTTCGAATCGCTCCCACTCCCTTGGGTTCTAGACTTTGGATTTATTTGGGGGATGTGACAAAGTGCAAGAGACAACAGGTTTGGTGCAAAGAACTTCGATTTTATTAAGGACAAGAACATACAATGTCAAACTTGTAATCTTTCAAATAAAGAACACTTTATCACACATTCAAAGGGGTTACAGAAATAATACACCTCCCACCTCCCAATGCCTAACTCTGACTAGGTTAAACTCCAGGGCAAACAGGGACTATGCTCACCAATCCTTTATTGTCAGTTGGCGGTGGTTCTCGATTTTGGGATTCACTGGACTCTGTAGGTTCCACTTGCTGTACCCCGAGCGTCATAGAGGACTTCTCACTGCGTAGTCTTAAGTTGGGTTGTTGCCACTGATGTGGTCGGACGTGTATTGGACTTATGGGGTGAGTACCCACTTTCTTTCGTTAGAAATAGGTTTCAAAAGTCTCTTTAGATACTGCTTCACCTGTTGGTAGTCAGGACTAGATTGTAGAGTGGAAACTTTCGCATCTTCGGTTTCTTCTTTGAGGAGTTTTGTTTCGGAGTTGGTCGATTGCGGTGTTTCCGATGGTACCACGTTGGCTGTGCTCGGTTGCTGCTGTGATGGCGATGTCCGTAGTTACTGGGGCTGCTTTCTCTGCTGTGGTGATGTTCTTCCTTCTTCTTCGATAGCAGGGCAGCGTGGCCCCGGGAGTTTCGTCGAGGCTGGAGAGGCTTGTTAAAACTGCTGCTGTGGTCTCTCTCCTTTCTTCCTCTGATGCATTGCCAAAAATTTGTTAAAACGGGCCCCAGTTATACTTTGGGAGCTGGTCTAATCTTCGCGCCAAATCAGCCCTGATTCTTCATTTAATTTTTGGCGGGCTTGATATCTCTTCGTCATATTTTGGCGGGCCCATCAATGTTAACCTGTCTCGGATGTGTCGATCTTTTAAATTTGTTTCTTGATGTGGAAAAATTAGCTTTGGTATTTGCAATGTCTGCCTAGGCCTGGGTTTTCCATGCGGGTTAGATGTGCCATTGTCAATAATGTATATGCTGGATTACCTTCTTGCTCAGGATGATGGCTGGCTATCTCTGGGTTGATTGTTGCTATGTTAATGTCTCCTGGGGAGTTTACACAATTTCCCAGACAATTTGTTTTAGCTTCAATACCCCAGACAGTTTCAATACTCAAAACTGGTTTCTTTTGAAGGATAGTTATCCTTTAGTTCTTAACCCTTCCCACACGGATCCAATCTGCCTTGTAAAATCCGAAATTCGATTAAAACTCATAGTTTCTTCCATGTGCACTTCAGGATCTCAAACTTTCTGATTGATAGTTCCAAATTAAATTTCCTTTCCAACATTGGGGGGTTTTCCCACGAATTTTGCAACCCTACAACATGCACACACACCTGTTTATCTGCCTTAATGTTATAAAAGAAAACGAGCCGAGATTTTTAGTTCCTGCAGAATTGGGATGTATCCCCAGCAGGACAGGACTTCCACCTGCCTCCAACCCTGGATGACCTTCTGGTATTCAGGCCATTTAAATATTACTTGGGCTCCTTGGCTAAATTAGGAACAGACGTTTGCTGTGAGAGGCTTTGGAGGCCTGCTACAATGCAAGTGTCTGGGCCGTTCCCATGCTGCCTGTAAAAGGGACAAATTGTTTAAGACATTTTCAGTTTCTTCCAATGATACAAATATGCACACACATCTTTTTATCTGTCTTAATGTTAAAAAAGAAAATAAGCCTAGATTTTCAGTTCCTGTAGAATTGTTTCAGATCTCATATGATTTGAATATAAAATGCCAACTTCGTCTGGTGGATGATTTTCATTTTCCTGGCATTCAGTGGTATGATGGTTTACCTGCTGTTGTGGTAGGAAATGCCGCTGAAAAATATATTGAAAATATACAAGACTGTGTACTGATGTTAATGAAGTAACTGAGGATAATCATATATTGGATTAAGTGTTTAGTAGTGAGCCTGATTTTGTATCAGGCCTCCATGTGGGGGAACATGTGGGCAACAGTGACCACAACATTATACAGTTCCAATTGGCTCGTACTAAAGGTACTGAGATCTTGCAACTTGTATCGGATTTCAAAAGAGCAAACTTCTCCAAAATGGCAGATGACATGGAACGGGTAAATTGGCTAACCCTCCTCGGTGGTGATGAAACTGACATTAAATATAAATGTAAAGTTTTTAAAAACAAGATCAAAAATGTGGAAAACAAACATGTACCCAAAATCAAAAAAAGGAAATGTGGTAAGAAAAGCCAAGATGGCTGACTGGCTATGTACAAAGACAAATAAGATGTAAACAGAAAAGAGTCTATAAATTAAAAAAATTGAATACTCAACGAAACAGGGTTGAATACAAAGAACAACTAAAGAAAATGAAGGCTGCTATTAGATCAACAAAATGGCTAATGGAAAAAAGGATTGTAGACAACTGTGGCTGTAATGGGAAGAGCTATTTTCGTTATGTGAAGAGTCAGAGAACTATCAAAGACTGTATTGGGCCACTGAAGAGTGTTCAAAGACAGGTTATAAAGGACTCACTAGATATGGTGGAAATATTAAATGAGTACTTTGCATCAGTTTTCACCCTTGAAGATGATACTTAAATATTAAAATGTAATAATACGAGTTTTGTTAGTAACATTAACATAGATAAACACTATTTCAGAAAGAATTAAGAATTTGAAAATAGTTAGAGCAGCAGGGCTGGTTGATATCCAACCAGGAGATGGGACATGTTCTGTGCGAGCCTCTGGCCTGTATTTTTAATAGCTCACTGCACTCTGGAATGGCTCCTACAGATTGGAAGGAGTCAAATTTTAAAAAAAAGCTGACAAGACAAACCCGGGTAACCATAGGCCCATCAGTTTAACGTCAGTTAAGCGGCTTGAAGGAATCATAAGGGATACAATATATGAATACTTGGATGTTGAGGGACATATTAGAAACACCCAAAATGGCTTCATAAAAAAGAGGTCATGTCTCACAAATGTAATTGCATGTGAGCAGGGCAAATGCTCAACATTCATACATCCTCCAGGGAAAGGCATTAAAGATGGTAAAGATAGAAAGCGATTTGGCCATTCTAGTGCATACATCCTTAAAGGTACACGAGCAATGCTATGCAGTGATAGCTAGAACAAATAGGGTATTGGGATGTATCCATAGGACAATTGAGTATAAGAATTCTCTGCCCCAGAGAGCTGTGGAGGCTGGGCCATTGAATATATTCAAGGCGGAGATAGACAGATTTTTGAGTGATAAGGGAATAAAGGGTTATGGGGAGCGGGCAATGAAGTGGAGCTAAGTCCATGATCAGATCAGCCGTGATCTTATGAAATGGCGGAGCAGTCTCGAGGGTCCAGGTGGCCGACTCCTGCTCCTATTTCTTATGTTCTTATGTAAGACGAGACGTACTGTTTTGTCCTTGTACAAGACCTTAGTCAGGCCAGACTTGGAACTGTGTCCAGTTTTAGTCTCCTCACATGTTGGGTGATATTGAGGCACTGGAAAGGGTACAGAAGAGGGCCACTAGACTAATTCCAAGTCTAAAGCATCTTAGTTATCAAGATAGGCTAAAAAAGTTGAGACTCCATACCTTAGAACAACGTAGACATAGTGGGGTCTGATTGTGGCTTCGAAGACAATGAAAGGAATAGACTGCCAGTTTTTTTCAATTCAATTTGTTAGACAGGACCAGGGCTCACAAATTTAAAATATGTAGGGCTAGATCTAGGTTAGACGTCAGGAGGTGGTTCTTTTCCCAGGGAATAGTAGACTTCTGAAACAAGCTGCCGTTTCATGTGGTGGATGCAGACTCACTGAATTCCTTCAAGCGAAAGCTGGATTTTGTTATGTATCTGGACTTGTATATACTCTGTACAGCCACCAGATGGCTCATTCCCCGGAGTCCCAAGGGATCTCATAATCCCTTGGGAGTGCAGGTATTTAAGAGTGCTTCACAGGTTGGAGAGGCACTCTGGACACCTGCAATAAAAGACGAAGGTCACACTTTGCTTTGAGCTCACAGTATTCAGTCTGATTCTTTCTCCATACACTACAACTGGCAACGAGATACAGATAGCGAACCCAATGATGCAGAGAACAGTGGGCACCCTGGAGAAATTCTCGGAGGGAGATGATTTGGAAACTTTTGTGGAGCAACTCAACCAATACTTCGTGGGCAACGAGCTAGATGGAGAAGAAAGCACTGCCAAACATAGAGCGATCCTCCTCATCATCTGTGGAGCACCAACGTATGGCCTCATGAAGAATCTGCTCACTCCAGCGAAACCTACGGAGAAATCATACAACGATTTGTGCACATTGGTCCGAGAGCATTTGAACCCGAAAGAAAGCATCCTGATGGCGAGGTACTGGTTCGACACCTACAAAAGATCTGAAGGCCAGGAAGTGGCGAGTTATGTCGCCGAGCTAAGATGCCTTGCAGGACATTGCGAATTTGAAGGACATTTGGAGCACATGCTCAGAGATTTTTTCGTACTTGGCATTGGCCACGAAACCATAGTTCGCAATTTTTTGACTGTAGAGACCCCAACCTTGAGTAAGGCCATAGCGATAGCCCAGGTGTTCATTGCCACCAGTGACAATACAACGCAAATCTCTCAGCACACAAGTGCTGCTACAAGTACTGTGAACAAAGTGATGTTGTTTTTGAATCATAACGGACAGGGCAGGTCACACATACCTGCAGCTACACCTCCTCGGATGTCTCAGAGTCCACCATCAAGTGTAATGAATGCAAGGCCATTAACATCTTTTTGGCGCTGCGGGGGTGATCATCGTTTCCATTCATGCCGATTCAAAGGATACATTTGCAAGGGCTGTGGAACAATGTGACACCTCCAATGAGTGTGTAGGCGAGCTGTGAGGCCTGATAAACCTGCAAACCACCACGATTCAGAGGAGAACAGATCCACGGAGGATCACGATGAAACAGAATCTCTGATAGAGGAAGCAGAGGTGCACACATTCACCACGAATTGTCCCCCGATAATGCTGAATGTTGAACGAAATGGACTCCTGGTGTCAATGGAGCTGGACACGGATGCGAGCCAGTCCATCATGGGCAAAAAGACTTTCGAAAGGTTGTCGTGCAACAAGGCCTCAAGGCCAGTCTTAACTCCAATTCGCACGAAACTAAGAACTTACACAAAAGAACTGATTCCTGTAATCGGCAGTACTACCGTAAAGGTCTCCTACAATGGAGCAGTGTACAAGCTACCACTCTGGCTGGTACTAGCCGATGGTCCCACGCTGCTCGGCAGGAGCTGGCTGGGAAAGATACGCTGGAACTGGGACAATATCCGAGTGCTATCGCCTGCTGACGAAACTTCGTGTGCACAGATCTTAAACAAATTTCCTTCGCTGTTCGAACCAGGCATCGGGAAATTCCAAGGAGCAAAAGTGCAGATTCACCTAATTCCGGGGGCGTGACCCATCCATCACAAGGCGAGAGCAATACCATAGATAATGAGAGAAAGGGTAGAAATCAAGCTCGACCGGCTACAAAGAGAGGACAACATCTCACCGATCGAGTTCAGCGAGTGGGCCAGTCCTATTGTCCCAGTCCTCAAGGGAGACGGCACCATCAGAATCTGTGGCAATTACAAAGTAACTATCAATCGTTTCTCCCTGCAGGACCAATACCCACTTCGAAAAGCCGACCATCTTTTTGCAACGCTGGCGGGAGGAAAGGCGAAGCTGGATCTGACCTCAGCCTACATGATGCAGGAACTGGAGGAATCATCAAAGGCCCTCACCTGCATCAACACGCACAAAGGTCTTTTTGTTTATAACAGATGCCCGTTTGGAATCCGATCAGCGGCGGCGATATTCCAGAGAAACATGGAAAGTTTACTGAAGTCGGTCCCGCACACCATGGTCTTCCAGGACGACATCTTGGTCACAGGTCGGAACACAGTCGAGCATCTGCAGAACCTGGAGGAGGTTCTTAGTCGACTCAACCGCATGGGGCTCAGGTTAAAATGCTCGAAGTGCATTTTCCTGGCGCCTGAAATGGAGTTCTTGGGAAGGAGGATTGCGGCGGACGGTATCAGGCCCACCAATGCAAAGACGGAGGCAATCGAGAATGCACCGAGGCCACAGAATGTGACGGAGCTGCAGTCGTTCCTTGGAATCTTGAACTACTTCTTACCGGGTCTCAGCACCCTGCTAGAACCACTACATGACTTACTACGAAAAGGGGGCGAATGGGTTTGGGACAAAAGCCAAGAAAATGCCTTTGTAAAAGTGAGAAAATTGTTATGCTCAAACAAATTGCTTGTGTTGTATGATCCATGTAAACGTTTGGTACTAGCATGTGATGCGCGTCATACGGCGTTGGGTGTGTATTGCAACAAGGTAATGATTTCGGGAAACTGCAACTGGTTGCTTATGCATCCAGGAGTCTGTCTAAGACCGAGAACGCCTACAGCATGATTGAAAAAGAAGCATTAGCGTGTGCCTGTGGGATAAAGAAAATGCATCAATACCTGTTTGGGCTAAAATTCGAATTGGAAACTGACCATAAGCCACTTATATCCCTGCTTTCCGAGAGCAAAGAGATAAACACCAACGCATCAGTCCGCATCCAGAGATGTGCGCTCACGTTGTCCGCATACAACTACCCATCTGCCACAGGCCAGGCACAGAAAACTGCGCCATGCTCTCAGTAGGTTGCCATTGCCCACCACGGGGGTGGAAATAGCGCAGCCAGCAGATCTAGCCATTGTTATGGAAGCATTTGAAAGTGAGCAATCACCCGTCACTGCCCGGTAGATCAAATCCTGGACAAGCCAGGACCCCTTATAATCTCTGGTCAAAATCTGTGTGCGTCATGGGAGCTGGTCCGGTGTCCCAGTGGAAATGCAGGAAGAGATAAAGCCAGCGGCGCAAAGATGAAATGTCGAGACAGGCAGACAGCCTTGTGTGGGGCAATCGAGTAGTGGTCCCCAAGGAGGACAGAGACACTTTCATCAATGACCTCAACAGTACCCACCCAGGCATCGTAATGATGAAAGCGACAACCAGATCCCACGTGTGGTTGCCCGGTATCGATGCGGAACATGAGAACATAAGAATTAGGAACAGGAGTAGGCCATCTGGTCCCTCGAGCCTGCTCCACCATTCAAAAAGATCATGGCTGATCTGGCCGTGGACTCAGCTCAACTTACCCGCCCGCTCCCCAGAACCCTTAATTCCCTTATTGGTTAAAAATCTATCTATCTGTGATTTGAATACATTCAATGAGCTAGCCTCAACTGCTTCCTTGGGCAGGGAATTCCACAGATTCACAACCCTCTGGGAGAAGAAATTCCTTCTCAACTCGGTTTTAAATTGGCTTCCCTGTATTTAGAGGCTGTGCCCCCTAATTCTAGTCTCCCCGACCAGTGGAAACAACCTCTCTGCCTCTATCTTGTCTATCCCTTTCATTATTTTAAATAAGATCACCCCTCATCCTTCTGAAGTCCGAGTAAAGACCCAGTCTACTCAATCTGTCATCATAAGGTAACCCCCTCATCTCCAGAATCAGCCTAGTGAGTCGTCTCTGTACCCCCTCCAAAGCGAGTATATCCTTCCTTAAGTAAGGTGACCAAAACTGCATGCAGTACTCCAGGTGCGGCCTCACCAATACCCTGTACAGTTGCAGCAGGACCTCCCTGCTTTTGTAGTCCATCCCTCTCGCAATGAAGGCCAACATTCCATTCGCCTTCCTGATTACCTGCTGCACCTGCAAACTAACTTTTTGGGATTCATGCACAAGGACCCACAGGTCCCTCTGCACCGCAGCATGTTGTGATTTCTCCCCATTCAAATAATATTCCCTTTTACTGTTTTTTTTTCCAAGGTGGATGACCTCACATTTTCTGACATTGTATTCCATCTGCCAAACCTTAGACCATTCGCTTAACCTTTCTAAATCTCTTTGCAGCCTCTCTGTGTCCTCTACACAACCCGCTTTCCCACTAATCTTTGTGTCATCTGCAAATTTTGTTACACTACACTCTGTCCCCGCTTCCAGGTCATACTGTAAACAGTTGTGGTCCTAGCACGATCCCTGTGGCACATCATTAACCACCGATTTCCAACCCGAAAAGGACCCATTTATCCCGACTCTCTGCTTTCTGTTAGCCAGCCAAGTCTCAATCCATGCTGATACATTTCCTCTGACTCCGCGTACCTTTATTTTCTGCAGTAACCTTTTGTGTGGCACCTTATCGAATGCCTTTTGGAAATCTAAATACACCACATCCATCGGTACACCTCTATCCACCATGCTCGTTATATCCTCAAAGAATTCCAGTAAATTAGTTAAACATGATTTCCCCTTCATGAATCCATGCTGCGTCTGCTTGATTGCACTATTCCTATCTAGATGTCCCGCTATTTCCTCCTTAATGATAGCTTCAAGCATTTTCCCCACTACAGATGTTAAACTAACTGGCCTATAGTTACCTGCCTTTTGTCTGCCCCCTTTTTTAAACAGAGGCGTTACATTAGCTGCTTTCCAATCCGCTGGTACCTCCCCAGAGTCCATAGAATTTTGGTAGATTATAACTTCTGCTATAACTTCTGCCATCTCTTTTAATACCCTGGGATGCATTTCATCAGGACCAGGGGACTTGTCTACCTTGAGCCCCATTAGCCTGTCCAGCACTACCCCCCTAGTGATAGTGATGGTCTCAAGGTCCTCCCTTCCCACATTCCCATGACCAGCAATTTCTGGCATGGTTTTTGTGTCTTCCACTGTGAAGTCTGAAGCAAAATAATTGTTTACGGTCTCAGCCATTTCCACATTTCCCATTATTAAATTCCCCTTCTCATCTTTTAAGGGACCAACATTTACTTTAGTCACTCTTTTCCGTTTTATATATCTGTAAAAGCTTTTACTATCTTTTTTTATGTTTTGCGCAAGTTTACTTTCGTAATCTATCTTTCCTTTCTTTATTGCTTTCTTCATCAGTCTTTGCTGTCGTTTAAAATTTTCCCAATCTTCTAGTTTCCCACTAACCTTGGCCACCTTATACGCATTGGTTTTTAATTTGATGCTCTCCTTTATTTCCTTGGTTATCCACGGCTGGTTATCCTTTCTCTTACCGCCCTTCTTTTTCACTGGAATATATTTTTGTTGAGCACTATGAAAGAGCTCCTTAAAAGTCCTCCACTGTTCCTCAATTGTGCCACCGTTTAGTCTGTGTTCCCAGTCTACTTTAGCCAACTCTGCCCTCATCCCACTGTATTCCTCTTTGTTTTGAGTCCTGCGTTCACAGATGTAATACATCCTCGCAGTTAAGCAATGTACCCAGGGAGGCACCGTTAAGTTTATGGTCTTGGCGCTCCAAACCGTGGTCTAGGGTACACGTCGATTATGCAGGCCCGTTCTTGGGTAAAATGTTCCTTGTGGTTGTAGACGCATACTTCAAGTGGATTGAATGTGAGATAATGTTGGCTAGCACGTCCACGGCCACTACTGAAAGCTTGCGCTCATGTTTACCACACATGGCTTACTGGATGTCCTGGTGAGCAACAACGGGCCATGTTTTACCAGTGCTGAGTCAAAGAATTTATGGCCCGTAATGGGCTCAAACATGTCACATCTGCCCCATTTAAATCAGTGTCCAATGGTCAGGCAGAAAGAGTAGTGCAAACCATCAAGCAAGGCTTGAAGAGGGTAACTGAAGGATCACTGCAGACTCGCCTATCCCGAGTCCTGATTAGCTACCGCACGAAACCGTACTCACTCACTGGGATCTCACCTGCTGAAAGAGCACTTAAGACAAGGCTCTCGTTAGTTCACCCTGATCTACATGAACAGGTAGAGAGCAGGCAGCTTCAACAAAGTGCATTCCATGATAGCGCAAATGTGTCAAGCGAGATTGAAGTCAATGATCCTGTATTTGTATTAAATTATGGGCAAGGTCCCAAGTGGCTTCCCAGCACAGACATGGCCAAAGAGGGGAGCAGAGTATTTCGGGTCAAACTTTCAAATGGACTCATTCACTGGAAACACTTGGACCAAATCAAACTCAGATTCTCGGACTACCCTGAGCAACCCACCGTGGACCCTACTTTTTTGATCCCCCAACACACACATCAGTGGCAACCGACACCACGGTTGACCACGAAGCAGAACCCATCATCCACAGCAGCCCTGTAGGGCCCAACACACCAGGCAGCCCAGCAAGGCCAGCTGCACAGCAGCCCAGCAAGGGCCCAACAAATGATTCAACAACACCAGCCTTCACACCGAGACGATCAACCAGGGCAAGAAGGGCCCCAGATTGACTCACATTGTAAATAGTTACGCTATTGACTTTGGGGGGGGAATGTTGTTATGTATCTGGACTTGTATGTACTCTGTGCAGCCACCAGCGTGCTCATTCCCCAGAGTCCCAAGGGATCTCATAATCCTTTGGGAGCACAGGTATTTAAGAGTGCTTCACAGGTTGGAGAGGCACTCTGGAGACCTGCAATAAAAGACTAAGGTCACACTTTACTTTGAGCTCTCAGTCTGACTCTTTCTCCATACACTACAGATTTGTTTCTGTTTGTGGCGGATATCACCTCTTATAAAAGGTAAGTGCTGCAGGGAATTCAAGGCCAGAGTGATCTCCGGGACTAGTTTCGATTGCCTAGATGGGTCGGAGAAGAATTTCCTAGATTTGTTTCTCCCAAATTGACCTGGATTTTTATCTATTTTTTGGCCTCTTGCAGGAGATCACATGGTTTTGGGTGGGTGGAGAGTATGGGGCCAAAATTGCCCAATGCTGGAAACGGGGCACACCTACCATATTTCTGTTGTTTTTACTGGTGTCACCGCCGGGAGTGGAATTTTCAAAATGGAGGTCATTACATGAAAAATAGCGGTCATTGCACTCTGTAGAGTGGCCGCTGATTTCCGGTGGTAACATCATCATCACCATGGACAGTCCCTCGATCGAGGACTTGCTTCCATGCCAAAAAAGGATGAATTCACATGTGTTTCAATGAAGGACCTAATATTCCAGGTCCCAAGCTACATTTTGAAGGGTGGAAGATGCTGGTGCATGGATATTTTTAACGTGTGGTTGCCATTGCACATCAGCCATCACACGGGCTTGACAGAGCTATGTCCAGTGGCAGGGATTAACCAATACAAGTGGAGACCAGCTCTGCTGCACGGAGCTAGTGTGCACACATATCGCAGTGTGGGCTGTCCATGCTGCCCCGGGCACTCGCCTCTTCTGGGCCCGAACTCATGCTTCTCCTGTGCCACAATCATGTCGCTCTACGAACTCTCTCCGCTCCTTCGCCCTGACCTCGCTGCTCCTCCGCCCAGACCTCACCGTTCCTGCTGTGACAGCCTGCGCTCCAAACAGCGACCTGGATTTGGGTGATGTCAAATCCAGTCGCCCTCTTCACAGACATTGCCCTCATGCAGCAGCGTGCACTGTACCTTGTAGTGGCATGCCTCCGGGCTATTTTAAGGCCCCAACCTGCCTCTGGTGTTCCTCACAGGTCGGATGCCGGGTATGTTGCATCCACACTCTTTTAAGGAAGAGGCCTTAAAGAAAGGGACAATTTCAGCTTCTATATGTTGTGTTAGACAAGGTATCGCAATTGTGTGGGACAGCTTCGATGGACCACATGATCTTCACCTGTCCGTCATTGTTTGTTCATATTCTTTGACCTGTAAAATTCATTGCTTTGTGAGTAATTGCAAAGACCCTGCCAGAAGGAACACAAGAGTTGAATGTCAGAAGAGAGTTGAAAGTTGCTGTCCATAACATCAAGGGAAAATGCTATAATCTATTATTAAAGACATGGTAACAGTGCAGCGTGGAGGCCTCGATCTGCGAGGGAACATCAGCGGCAGGTCGGGGCCATAAAAGGAGCAGTGTGCGGCGACCATGGGCAGTGTGGAGGCATACCACTACAAGGTGCAGTGCGAGCTGGTACAGGAGGGCGACGGCTGTGAAGAGTGGTCATCAAGATCCAGGTCGGTAATTGGAGCGTGGGCAGGTACAGCAGGAGCGGCAAGGTCGGGGGCGAAGGATTGGTGAGAGACTGTAGAGGGATGTGATCGGGGCTCAGGCGAGGTGTGAGTTCGGGGCCAGGGGCCCAGGGGCAGCACGGGCCAGCCCACACTGCGGAATGTGTGCGCACTAGGTCCATGCAGCAGAGCTGGTCTCCAATCGTCTTGGATAATTCTTGCCACTGGACCAAAACCTAGCTCTGCCAAGCCCGTGTAAAATGGCCACCCTACATTAAAAAAATTCATGCACAGGCATCTTCCACCCTTCAGGATGTAGTTCGGGTCCTTCATTGAAACACCTGTGAACTCTTCCTTTTTTTGGCGTGGAAGCAAGTCATTTTGAGGAACCGCCTATGAACAGGGCACTTGGAAAGTCACAATATGATTAGGCAGAATCAATATGATTTTACGAAAAGGAAAATGTGATTGGCAAATATATCAAAGTTTTTGAGGGTGAGGCTAGCAGGGCAGCTAAGGGGGAACTAGTGGATGTAGGATATTTGGATTTTTTGAAGGCAGTCGATAAGATGCCATGCAATAGATTGTTGCACAAGATTAGGGAGCTGAAATTACCCTCTGCCCCAAACAGGGCGGATAATTTAAATGAAATTTTTCTCTGCCCCAATCCATGGGACGAAGAATTGACAGATTTTGCCCTCTTTTCCTCTGTGATTTCGTTGGGGCAGTGTTTCGGGTGGCTGCGGGTTGGAAGTGGGTCGGAAGCGGGGCAGAAGATGGCTGGTGTCATGAAAAGAAGTTCCAAAATGTTACCCCCCTTTGTGTATAGAAGTGTTTCCAAATTTTACTCCTGTAAGGTATGGCTCTAACTTTTAGACTATACCCACTAGTCCTAGACTCCACAACCACTGGAAATAGTTTCTCTCTATCTAATCTACTGTCCCCCTTAATATCTTGAAAACTTTGATCAAATCACCCCTTAATCTTCTAAATTCCAGGAAATACATTCCTAGTTTATGTAATCTCTCCTCGTAATTTAATCTTTGGAATCCGGGTATCATTTTGGTAAACCTAGGCTGCACTCCCTCCAAGGCCAATATATCCTTCCTCAGGTGTGGTACCCAGAACTGCTCACAGTATTCCAGCTGTGGTCTTACCAGGGCTTAGCATAACTTTTACCCCCTTGTATTCTCGTCCTTTAGATATAAAGGCCAGCATTCTATTCGTCTTTTTAATTATTTTCTGTACATATGCATGACATTTTAACGATCTATGTACTAAGTCTCTTTAGCTTTTCACCATTTAGCTTTACACCATTTAGAAAGTAGCCTGTTCTACCCTGTTTAGGTCCAAAGTGGATGACCTCACATTTGACTACATTGAAATCTATTTGCCAAAGTTTTACCTATTCACTTAATCTATCAATATCTCTGTAATTTTATGCTTTAATATACACCAACTATAATGCCTTGTATCTTTGTGTCAACGGCAAATTTGGATATGTGGCCTTCTATCCCATTGTTGTATTTGGATTTCCAGAAGGCATTCGATAAAGTGCCACATGACAGATTACTGCAGAAGATAAGAGTTCACGGAGTTGGGGGGGGGGGTAAAATATTAGCATGGATAGAGGATTGGCTATCTAACAGAAAGCAGAGAGTCGGGATAAATGGGTCATTTTCCGGTTGGCAAACAGTGACTAGTGGGGAGCCGTAGGGATCGGTGCTGGATCCTCAACTATTTACAATCTATATTAATGACTTGGATGAAGAGATTGAGTGTAATGTAACCAAGTTTGCTGATGATACAAAGATGGGTGGGAAAGCAAATTGTGAGGAGGACACAAAAAATCTGCAAAGTGATATAGACAGGCTAAGTGAGTGGGCAAAAATTTGGCAGATGGAGTATAATGTGGGAAAATGTGAGGTTATCCACTTTTGCAGAAAAAATAGAAAAGCAAATTATAATATAACTGAAGAAAAATTGCAAAGTGCTGCAGTAAAGAGGGACCTGGGGGTCCTTGTGCATGAAACACAAAAAGTTAGTGTTCAGGTACAGCAAGTAATCAGGAAGGCAATTGGAATGTTGACCTTTATTGCAAGGTAGATAGAGTATAAAAGCAGAGAAGTCCTGCTACAACTGTACAGGGTATTGGTAAGGCCACACCTAGAGTACTGCATACAGTTTTGGTCTCCATATTTAAGGAAGGATATACTTGCATTGGAGACTGTTCAGAGAAGGTTCACTAGGTTCATTCCGGAGATGAGGGGATTGACTTATGAAGATAGGTTGAGTAGGTTGGGCCTATACACATTGGAGTTCAGAAGAATGAGAGGTGATCTTATCAAAACATGTAAGGTCATTGGAGTTGATGTGAACATTTCTAAAAACATCTTGATCACACTGTGACCGATTGGAATTGAAGAGATGTGTTTGTCGGGACATTCCGTGTTTGTGAGCAATCAGTGGAAAACAGAGAGCTACTGTATTGGGGCCTGTCCTTTATCACCCTATCTTGGTGACCAAATACATGCAGCAGACTCAACATCACCGAAGGAACGCTGCACTGCATTATGTGCCCAATGTATGAAGTGACAGACAGATGAGGAGGACCAGATTTTACATCCCCGGCAAATACAAGGAGAAGCATTCTTACTTCGACTTGCCTGACACCACCTGCCTTCGGAGACTGTGCTTCCTCAAAGAAGTTATCACTGAGGTATGCCAACTGATAAGGGCAGATCTGCAGCCTTCCAGCACCATCAGAACTGCACTGTCCGTCGAGGTCAAAGTCACCGCGGCACTGTCGTTCTATGCCTTGGGTTCTTTTCAGGCCACAACTGTGACATTTGCGAACTTTCTCAGCATGCCACACATCGCTACATTAGACAGGTCACTGAAGCCCTATACGCTTGCAGGAGGGACTTGATCAGCTTCCCTATGACCAGGGAGGCACAGAGTGAGAGGGCTCTAGGTTTCTCCAGAATTGCAAACTTCCCCAAGGTGCAGGGAGCAATAGACTGTACGCACATCGCGATGCAGGCAACTTTTCAGGATGCTGAGATTTTCAGGAACCGCAAGGGATTCCACTCTCTGAATGTACAGCTGGTTGTCGACCACCATCAAATTATACTGGCAGTGAGTGTTCAATTTCCGGGCAGCATCCATTATGCGCACATCCTGCGTGAGAGCACTGTATCTGACTTGTTTAACAATGAGCCACAAAGTCAATGCTGAATGCTTGGGGACAAAGGATATGGCCTTGCCACCTTGCTGATGACCTTCCCTGCTTGACACCCACACCGAGACCAAGAGGCGATACAACGCGAGCCACAAGGCAACTTGCAATATCATGGAGAAAGCCATTGGAGTGCTGAAGCAGTGCTTCAGATGCCTGGACCGCTCAGAAGGTGAGCTCCAATATCACCCTGAGCAGGTAGCTCAATTTGTGGTGGTCTGTTCCATGCTACACAACTTGGCTATCAGGAGGGGACACGAATTGCCTGATGAGTCTGACAGTCCACCTCACCAGAGAGAGGAAGAGGAGGATGAGGAGGCGGATGCTGACATCGGGTCAGACAATCAGGCTGACACTGAAGCCTCCCTGTAGACTGCAAGAAAGGGCCCATGGTGGCATGATAGCTGCAAGAGCCTTACATTAGGAGCTCATCAATGATCACTTTGCCTGAAAGAACGTTGGTTTTATTTACAAGGCTGACACACTGCTGGGTGTGCAGGTCATACATCAATGGTGGGCATCACCTTGGTGACAGTTAAAGTTTAAGTTGATTGAAGTTAAGTGTGATTATACCCTTTGATGTTAAGGAATCACCAGCGTGTAATGGTGCAGCTATCTGAGCCAATGTGCTGCAAGGTTTTGTTAAATAAAAAACATTTAAACCAAACATTAGTCTGAAATCACCAGTATTTCTGTGCAAACCAACCCTTCACCGCCTTCCTCCTTGCCACCCCCCAACCCCCGCTTCTCCTCCCTATCTCTACCCCTTCCCCTTATCCTTCTGACTCCAAAACGCCTGGCCGAGGAGGTCCTCAGGCGATGCTTCATTGGGGGAGGGGGCCAGGGGTGATGGCCGAAGCACTGCTTGGACGGATAAGGGAGAGGACAGTCCCGAGGTGGGAGCATGCTCTGAGCCATAAGCAAGATGTTGCAGCTAGCTCTTATGTGTGATTGGCAATGGGGTGCATCACCTTGGGGTGCAGTGTGGCACTCTGGGACCACTGGGAGCCCTCTGCCACCAGTGTTCCTGGCTACCAGCTCCAGGTCCTCCTCCATCCCTTCCATTTTATATGTTATTTGTTGGACAAAAACTCGGTGCCAACTATGTTCTTGTTGGGCTTTTTGCTGTTGGTGAAGCTCCGTCATTCCTCCCACAACAGCCAAACAAGCACACACCACAGCCACACATGTTTTCAGTGCCTCTGAGCTCCCTCTCTCTCTGTCTCCTCTTCTGCGCATGTCATTATGACCCTTGACCTCCTGAATCGCGGGAATCAAGTGTTGCCATGCTGTTGCTAAGGACAGCAGAAGGTCAGAAAAATTTAATGCTACCGCCAATTTGATATCACTCACGGTAACGCCCATTTTGAGACTAGACAGGAAGCCGGCAATCTGAAAACCCTTTTTTACGCCCACGCCAGAAAGAACGCCCATTTTTGGGCGATAAGCTCAAAAGTGTAGGTTCTATAGTCTCAGAATATGGGGCTGCTCATTTAAAACTGAGATGAGGAGGAATTTCTTCACTCAGAGGGTTGTAAATCTATGGAATTCTCTGCCCTAGAGAGGTGTGCAGGCTGAGTCTTTGAATATATTTAAGGTGGAAATAGACAGATTTTTGAGCAATAAGGGGATAAGGGGTTATGGGGAGTGGGCAGGGAAGTGGAGCTGAGTCCATGATCAGATCAGCCATGATCTTATTAAATGGCGGAGCTGGCTCGAGGGGCCAGATGGCGTACTCCTGCTCCTATTTCTTATGTTCTTAGTATCTAAGTTGTTAATAAATATAATGAATATTTGAGGCTCCAACACAGATGCCTGCGAGGCACCATCCTGCCAATTATTGATAAAAACTGAAAATGCTGGAAATCTCAGCCGATGAGAGTACCTGCCCATTATTCCTACTCTCTGTCTCCTGCCACTCAGCTAACTTTCTAATCAGGTCAATAATTTGCCTTCAATTCCATGGGCTTCAACTTTAGTTAACAATCTCTTATGAAAGACTTTATCAAATACCTTCTGGAAGTCCATATAAATAACACCCATAGAGATTCCCCTGTCCATTGCTTTAGTCACTTCTTCAAAAAATTCAATCTGGTTCGCCAGGAATGATCTACAGTTTACAAATCCATGCTGGCTCTCTCTGATCAGCTGTACATTTTCAAGGTATTCAGTCACCCTATCCTTAATTATAGACTCTAGTAACTTCCCAATCACAGATGTTAGGCTAACTGGATTACAATTTCCTGGTTTCCCCCTCTCACCATTCTTAAATCGCCAAGTGACACATGCAATTTTTAAATCGAAAGGAACGGTTCCTGAATCGAGAGAACTTTGTAAGATTATAGTTAGGGCATCTGCAATGGACTCACCTACTTTCTTTAAAACTCTGGGATGAAAACCATCTGGGCATAGGGAATTGTCACTCTTTACTGCCATTAATTTATTCATTACTGCTATGTAGCTTACATTCATTTTGTTGAGTCTCTATCATTGATTCAATATTAGTTTCCTTGGGATTTCCAGCATGCTATCTTCTTCCTCTACTGTAAATACTGACGCAAAGTCATTATTCGCCATGCCTGCCATTTCCATTTTAATATTGACAATATTACGATAATCAGTTTTCAAGGGGCCAACATTGCTCCTGATCACCCGATCTTTCCAAATATAATTGTACATTTTTTGTGTCGATTTTGATATTCCTTACAAGTTTCTTTTCATACTTTCTTTTTGTAGCTCTTACTATCTGTTTTGTCACCATTTGCTGTTTTTCTATCTTTCTCATTCATCAGGATCTGTGCTACTTTTTGCATTCTTGTATGCTTTTTCTTTGTTGTTTTGCTTAAGTTCATTTTGTTGAGTCCCTATCATTGATTCAATATTACTTTCCTTGGGAATTTTGACATACTATCCTCTTCCTCTACTGTAAATACTGACGCAAACAGAAACACAGAAAATAGGTGCAGGAGTAGGCCAGTCGGCCCTTCGAGCCTGCACCGCCATTCAATAAGATCATGGCTGATCATTCCCTCAGTACCCCTTTCCAGTTTTCTCTCCATACCCCTTGATCCCCTAAGACGAAAGGGCCATATCTAACTCCCTCTTGAATATATCCAATGAATTGGCATCAACAACTCTCTGCGGCAGGGAATTCCATAGGTTAACAACTCTCTGAGTGAAGAAGTTTCTCCTCATCTCAGTCCTAAATGCCCTACCCCTTATCCTAAGACTATGTCCCCTGGTTCTGGACTTCCCCAACATCGGGGAACATTCTTCCCGCATCTAACCTGTCCAGTCCCATCAGAATCTTATACGTTTCTATGAGATACCCTCTCATCCTTCTAAACTCCAGTGAATAAAGGCCCAGTTGATCCAGTCTCTCCTCATATGACAGTCCAGCCATCCCTGGAAACAGTCTGGTGAACCTTCGCTGCACTCCCTCAATAGCAAGAACGTCCTTCCTCAGATTAGGAGCCCAAAACTGCACACAATATTCCAGGTGGAGCCTCACTAAGGCCTTGTAAAACTGCAGTAAGACCTACCTGCTCCTGTACTCAAATCCCCTAGCTATGAAGGCCAACATAACATTTGCCTTCTTCACCGCCTGCTGTACCTGAATGCTCACTTTCAGTAACTGATGAACCATGACACCCAGGTCTCGTTGCACCTCCCCTTTTCCTAATCTGCCGCCATCCAGATAATATTCTGCCTTCGTGTTTTTGCCCCCAAAATGGATCTCACATTTATCCACATTATACTGCATCTGCCATGCAGTTGCCCACTCACCTAACCTGTCCAAGTCACCCTGCAGCCTCTTAGCGTCCTCCTCACAGCTCACACCGCCACCCATTTTAGTGTCATCTGAAAACTTGGAGATATTACACTCAATTCCTTCATCTAAATCGTTAATGTATATTGTAAAGAGCTGGGGTCCAAGCAGTGAGCCCTGCGGCACTCCACTAGTCACTGCCTGCCATTCTGAAAAGGACCAGTTTATCCCGACTTTCTGCTTCCTGTCTGCCAACCAGTTCTCTATCCACGTCAGTATATTACCTTCAATACCATGTGCTTTGATTTTGCACACCAATCTCTTGTGCGGGACCTTGTCAAAAGCCTTTTCAAAGTCCAAATACACCACATCCACTGGTTCTCCCTTGTCCACTCTACAAGTTACATCCTCAAAAAATTCCAGAAGATTCGTCAAGCATGATTTCCCTTTCATAAATCCATGCCGACTTGGTTCGATCCTGTCAATGCTTTCCAAATGCCCTGCTATTTCATCCTTAATGATTGATATAATTACCTGTTTTTCTCTCCCCCCTTTTTTAAAAAGTGGTGTTACATTAGCTACCCTCCAGTCCATAGGAACTGATCCAGAGTCGATTGACTGTTGGAAAATGATCACCAATGCATCCACTATTTCTAGGGCCACTTACTTAAGTACTCTGGGATGCAGACTATCAGGTCCTGGGGATTTATCGGCTTTCAATCCCATCAATTTCCCCAACACAATTTCCCGCTTTATAAGGATATCCTTCAGTCCTCCTTCTCACTAGACCCATTGTCCCCAAGTATATTCGGAAGGTTATTTGTGTCTTCCTTCATGAAGACAGAACCGAAGTATTTGTTCAATTGGCCTGCCATTTCTTTATTGCCCATTATAAATTCACCTGAATGCGACTGCAAGGGACCTACGTTTGTCTTCACTAATCTTTTTCTCTTCACATATTTACAGAAGCTTTTGCAGTCAGTTTTTATGTTGCCTGCAAGCTTCCTCTCATACTCTATTTTCCCCCTCTTAATTAAACCCTTAGTCTTCCTCTGTTGAATTCTAAATTTCTCCCAGTCCTCAAGTTTGTTGCTTTTTCTAGCCAAATTATATGCCTCTTCCTTGGCTTTAACACTATCCTTAATTTCCCTTGTTAGCCATGGTTGAGCCACCTTCCCAGTTTTATTTTTACTCCAGACAAGGATGTACAATTGCTGAAATTCTTCCACATGATCTTTAAATGTTTGCCATTGCTTATCCACCGTCAAACCTTTGTCAGTCTATTCTAGCCAATTCATGCCTCATACCGTCGAAGTTACCTTTCCTTAAGTTCAGGACCCTTGTTTCCAAATTAACTGTGTCACTCTCCATCTTAATAAAGAATTCTACCATATTATGGTCACTCTTCCCCAAGGGGCCTCGCACAACAAGATTGCTAATTAGTCCCTTCTCATTACACATCACCCAGTCTAGGATGGCCAGCTCTCTAGTTGGTTCCTCGACATATTGGTCTGGAAAACCATCCCTACTACACTCCAGGAAATCCTCCTCCACCGCATTGCTACCAGTTTGGCTCGCCCAATCAATATGTAGATTAAAGTCACCCATGATAACTGCTGTACCTTTATTGCATACATCTCTTATTTCTTATTTGATGCTGTCCACAACCTCACTACTAATGTTTGGTGGTCTGTACACAACTCCCACTAGTGTTTTCTGCCCTTTGGAATCCCAGAACTCCACCCATACTGATTCCACATCATCCAGGCTAATGTCCCTCCTTACTATTGCATTAATTTCCTCTTTAACCAGCAATGCCACCCCGCCTCCTTTTCCTTTCTGTCTATCCTTCCTCAATGCTGAATACCCTTAGATGTTGAGTTCCCAGCCTTGGTCACCCTGGAACCATGTCTCCGTGATGCCAATGATTCGTCCACCTTATTCCGAATACCCCTCGCATTGAGGCACAGAGCCTTCAGGCTTGTCTTTCCAACACACTTTGCCCCTTTAGAATTTTGGTATAATGTGGCCCTTTTTGTTTTCTGCCTTGGATTTCTCTGCCCTCCACTTTTACTATTCTCCTTTCTATCTTTTGCTTCTGACTCCATTTTATTTCCCTCTGTCTCCCTGCATAGGTTCCCATCCCCCTGCCATATTAGTTTAATTCCTCCCCAACAGCACTTGCAAACACTCCCTCCTAGGACATTGGTTCTGGTCCTGCCCAGGTTTGTACTGGTCCCACCTCCCCCTGAACTGATTCCAATGTCCCAGAAATTTGAATCCCTCCCTTCTGCACCACTGCTCAAGCCACGTATTCATCTGAGCTATCCTGAGATTCCTACTCTGACTAGCACGTGGCACTGGTAGCAATCCTGAGATTACTACTTTTGAGGTCCTACTTTTAAATTTAACTCCAAGCTCCTTAAATTAATCTCGTAGGACCTTATCCCGTTTTTTTACCTATATCATTGGTACCTATATATACCACGACAACTGGCTGTTCACCCTCCCTTTTCAGAATGTCCTGCACCCGCTCCGAGACATCCTTGACCCATGCACCAGGGAGGCCACATACCATCCTGGCGTTTTGGTTGCGGCCGCAGAAACGTCTATCTATTCCCCTTACAATTGAATCCCCTATCTATCGCTCTCCCACTCTTTTTCCTGCCCTCCTGTGCAGCAGAGCCAGCCACGGTGCCGTGAACTTGGCTGCTGCTGCTCTCCCCTGATGAGTCATCCCCCTCAACAGTACCCAAAGTGGTGTATCTGTTTTGCAGGGGGATGACCGCAGGGGACCCCTGCACTACCTTCCTTGCACTGCTCTTTCTGTTCGTCTTCCATTCCCTATCTGGCTGTGGACCCTTTACCTGCGGTAAGACCAACTCACTAAACATGCTATTCACATCATTTTCAGCATCGTGCATGCTCCAGAGTGAATCCACCCGCAGCTCCAGTTCCGCAATTCGGTCCGTCAGGAGCTGGAGGCGGATACACGTCCCACACATGTAGTCGTCAGGGACACCGGAAGCGTCTCTGACTTCCCACGTGGAACAGGAGGAGCATAACACGTGTCCGAGCTCTCCTGCTATGACTTAACCCCTAGATAAACTTAAATTGGCAACAACAATGCTAAAAGTTACTTACTGATAAAAAAAAAAGAAAAGAAAAGCTACTTACCAATCACCAGCCAATCACTTACCCCCTTGGCTGTGACGTCACCTTTCGATTTCTTTCTACTTCTTTTTTACCTTCTCTCGCTGCTGCAGCTGCACCGGCTGGCCTGTATAGGCCTCTCGATGTCCCCAGACTCCCGAGCTCCTCCGACTGCCGCCTCACCAACGCATTAGGCCTTTATAGGCCTCTCGACGTTCCCGGATTGCCCGAGCTCCTCCGACTGCCGCCTCACCGACGCGCTGGGCCTTTATAGGCCTCTCAACATTGTCCCTTACCTCTATAGTCATCCATGGCGGTATTTTTGGCAAGTAGAGCTCTTGCCCCTTAAGGGTACAAACTGGCTCTGTACCACATTAAGTTTTTTTTTGATCTTCAATCATTTTACCAGTTAAGTATTGAACAAAGAGTCTGACCAGATACTGTGAGCTCAAAGTAAAGTGTGACTGCAGTTCTTTATTACAGGTCTCCAGCCTGTGAGGCCTCCTTATGTACAGGTGCTCCCAAGCGATTGCGGGGTCCCTTGGGACTCCAGGGGTTAAACCCTCTGGTGGTTAAACAAGGTATTTACAGGTTTATATATTTAACAACACTCCCCCCGCCCCCTGTCAAAGTCCATAGTGTAACTATTTACAATGTGAGTCAATCTGGGGTCTTTCTTTCCCTGGTTGATCGTCTTGGTGCAAATTCTGGTTTTGGTCAGTCATATGTTGGGCTCTCACTGGGCGGCTGTGCAGCTGGCCTTGCTGGGCTGCCTGACATGGTGAGTCCTGCTGGGCTGCTGCGGGTGATGGGTTCTGCTTCATGGTCAACCGCTGGGTCGGTTGCTACTGGTGTGTGTGTTGGAGGGTCAAAAAAGTTAGAGTTTATTGTGGGTTGCTCTGGATAGTCCGTGAATCTTAGTTTGGTTTGGTCCAAGTGTTTCCTGTAGGTGAGTCCATTTGAAAGTTTGACCAGAAACACACTACTCCCCTCTTTGGCCAAAACTGTGCTGAGAAGCCACTTGGGACCTTGCCCATAGTGCAACACAAATACAGGATCATTAATCTCAATTTCGCGTGACACATTTGCGCGATCATATGTATTCTGTTGAAGCTGCCTGTTCTCTACCCGTTCGTGTAGATCAGGGTGGACTAACGAGAGCCTTGTCTTAAGTGCCCTTTTCATGAGCAGCTCAGCGGGGGGAATCCCAGTGAGCGAGTGGGGTCTCATATAGTAACTAAGCAGGACTCAGGATAGGCGACTCTGCAATGAGCCTTCTGTTACCCTTTTCAAGCTCTGCTTGATTGTTTGCACTGCTCTCTCTGCCTGACCATTCGATGCTGGTTTGAATGGGACAGATGTGACATGTTTGATCCCATTACGGGTCATAAACTCTTTGAACTCGTCAGTTGTCACTCACAAGGACATCAGGCAGGCTGTGCGTGGCAAACATGGCCCGCAGGCTTTCAATGGTGGCAGCGGACGTACTTGGCGACATTATCTCACATTGGAGTACGCATCTACAACCACCAGGAACATTTTTCTCAAGAACGGGCCTGCATAGTCGACATGGACCCTAGACCACGGTTTGGAGGGCCAAGGCCATAAACTTAGGTGCATTGCTTAACTGTGAACATGTATTACATTTGTGCTCGCAGGACTCTAAGTCTGCATCGATACTGGGCCACCACACGTGAGATCTGGCTTTCGCTTTCATCATTACAATGCCTGGGTGGGTACTGTAAGATCACTAATGAAAGTGTCCCTGCCCTTTTTGGGCACCACTACCCGATTACCCCACAGAAGGTAGTCTGCCTGCATAGACATTTCATCTTTGCGCCGCTGGTACGGCTTTATTTCTTCCTGCATTTCTAATGGGACACTGGACCAATTCCCGTGGAACACACAATATATTTACTAAGGACAGTAAGGGGTCCTGGCTCGTCCAGGTTCGAATCTATCGGGCGGTAACAGGTGAGTGCTCATTCTCGAATGCTTCCATTACAATGACTAAATCTGCAGGCTGTGCCATCTCCACCCCCATGGTGGGCAATGGCAGCCTACTGAGAGCATCGGCACAGTTTTCTGTGCCTGGCCTGTGGCGGATGGCGTAGTTGTATGCGGACAACATGATTACCCATTTCTGGATGCGGGCCGATGCATTGGTATTTATCCCCTTACTTTCAGAAAAAAGGGTTATCAGTGGCTTATGGTCAGTTTCCAATTCAAATTTGAGCAAAATCAGATATTGATGCATTTTCTTTACCCCATAAACACACGCTAAAGCTTCTTTTTTGATCATCCTGTAGGCCCTCTCAGCCTTAGACAGACTTCTGGATGCATAAGCAACCGGTTGCAATTTCCCAGATTCATTAGACTGTTGCAATATACACCCGACACCGTATGACGATACATCACATGCTAATAACATGCATGGATCATACAACACAAGCAATTTGTTTGAGCATAACAGTTTTCTAGCTTTTACAAAGGCATTTTCTTGGCTTTTACCCTATACCCATTCATCTCCTTTACGCAGTAAAGCATGCAGTGGTTCTAACAATGTGCTGAGACCCTGTAAGAAATTACCAAAGTAGTTCAGGAGTCCTAGAAATGACCGCAGCTCCGTCACGTTCTGTGGTCTTGGTGCGTTCTCGATTATCTCCATCTTCGAATTGGTGGGCCTGATGCCATCCGTCGCGATTCTTCTCCCCAGGAACTTCACTTCGGGCGCCAGGAAAGCGCACTTTGAGTGTTTTAACCTGAGCCCCACATGATTAAGCCGACTAAGAATCTCCTCCAGGTTCTGCAGATGGTCGACAGTATCCCGACCTGTAACCAAGAAGTCGTCCTGGAAGACCACAGTGCACGGGACCAACTTCAGTAAGCTTTCCATGTTTCTCTCGAATATCGCCACGGCTGATCGAATCCCAAACAGGCATCTGTTGTAAATGAAGAGACCTTTGTGCATGTTCATGCAGTTGAGGCCCTTCGATGATTCCTCCAGCTCCTGCGTCATATAGGCCAGCTTCGTGAAAGTCTTTCCTCCCACCAGCGTCGCAAATAGGTTGTCTGCCTTTGGTAGTGGGTATTGATCCTGCAGGGAGAAACGATTGATAGTTATTTTGTAATCACCACAGATTCTGATGGTGCCGTCTCTCTTGAGGACTGGAACAATCGGACTGGCCCACTCGTTGAATTCGATCGGTGAAATGATGCCCTCTCGTTGCAGCTGGCCCAGCTCGATCTCTACCCTCTCTCTCATAATGTATGATACCGCTCTCGCCTTGTGATGGATGGGTCATGCCCCCGGAATCAGGTGTATCTGCACTTTTGCTCCTTGGAACTTCCCGATGCCTTGTTCAAACAGCGAGGGGAACTTGTTTAGGACCTGGGCACACGAAATGTCATGGATGGACGAGAGCGCTCAGCCGTCGTCCCAGTTCCAGCGTATCTTCCCCAGTCAGCTCCTGCCGAGCAGCATGGGGCCATCGCCCAGTACCATGCAAAGTGGTAATTTGTGCACCGCTCCATCGTAGGAGACCTTTACAGTAGCACTACCGATTACGGGAATCTGTTCCTTTGTGTAAGTTCTCAGTTTAGTGTGAATGGGAGTCAGAACTGGTCTTGAGGCCTTGCTGCAATTTAGCAAAAGTCTTTTTGCTCATAATGGACTGGCTCGCGCCCGTGTCCAGCACCATTGACACTGGGAGTCCATTTAATTCAACCTTCAGCATTATCGGGGACACTTTGTGCTTAATGTGTTCACCACATATACCTCTGCCTTCTTGGCCTGAGGCTCTGGTTCGTCGTGATCCAATGTGGATCTGTCCTCCTCTGCAACATGGTGGTTTGCAGGATTAGCAGGGTTTGCAGATCACCTGCACATATGTTGGAGATGTCCCATTGTTCCACAGCCCTTTCAAACTTATCCTTTGAAGCAGCATGAATGGAAATGATGATCACCCCCACAGTACCAACAAGGTGTTAATGGCCTAGCATTCACCACCCTTGATGGCGGACTCTGAGACATCTGCGGACGTGCAGCTGCAGGCATATGAGGCCTGCCCTGTACATTACAATTCAAAAACAACGTTACTTTGTTCACAGTACTTGTAGCAGCACTCATGTGCTGAGAGATTTGTTTTGTATTGTCACTGGTGGCGATGAACGCCTGGGCTATTGCTATGGCTTTACTCAATGTTGGGGTCTCTACAGTCAACAGTTTGCAAAGTATTACTTCATGACCAATGCCAAGTACAAAGAAGTCACTGAGCATGTGCTCCAAATGTCCTTCAAATTTGCAATGTCCTGCAAGGCATCTTAGCTCAGCGACATAGCTCGCCGCTTACTGGCCTTCAGACCTCTTGTACGTCTAGAACTGGTACCTCGCCAGTACGCTTTCCTTCGGGTTTAGATGCTCCCGGACCAGGACCAATGTGCACAAATCATCATACGACTTCTCTGTGGGTTTCGCTGGAGCAAGCAGATTTTTCATGAGGCATATGTTGGTGCCCCGCAAACGCTGAGGCAAATCGCCCTTCGTTTGGCAGCGTTCGCTTCTCCTTCCAGCTCATTGGCCACGAAGTATTGGTCGAGTCGCTCCACGAAGATTTCCAAACCATCTCCCTCCGAAAATTTCTCCAGGATGTCCACTGTTCTCTGCATCATTGCAGTGGGGTTCGTCATCTGTATCTCATCGCCAGTTGTTAAGTATTGAACAAAGTGTCTGACCAGATACTGTGAGCTCAAAGTAAAGTGTGACCGTAGTCCTTTATTATAGGTATCTAGAGTGTCTCTCCAGCCTGTGAGGCCTCCTTATGTACAGGTGCTCCTAAGGGATTGTGGGATCCCTTGGGACTCCAGGGGATGAGGCCTCTGGTGGTTGAACAAGGTATTTACAGGTTTACATATATAACATTACCCATTTGCCCAGTTTACTGTGGACCGTCTCTGTCCCATCCAGTTGAAGTCAACATTACCTAAATCTAGAATCTTAGTAGCTGTTTCACATTTCTCCCTTTGAAGGATAATGCAGATACCCAATAACGCCAAGCTTCCCAGTCAGTGCAGGAGGGGCAAGAGGAGAGTGATAGAGAAGAAGAGACATCGTCTTTCAATCTCACACTCGCAGGGTAGTGAAAGGTTACTAATCTAATTGATACAAGCTTTGGAATTAAACTGGGCAATTCAGGGCATCCTGTGGTCAGGAACCAAAACTGACTTCATGCATAACAACAATGGAGTTATTACGTGAGGCCCTGAACTTGATTGATCTGGGTGGGGAAAACAGCCACTGGAGACATCGACTCTGTAATAAGATCAGACAACAAAGGACCAACCAGTTAAACAGATCGATAATCGAATTTTGTCACAGTAGTAAACTTATTCAAAACCTGGATATAAATATATGGACACAGACACAGAAGCAACAGCTAAGCAGAAGCAGGAGGAAGAACACAAAAAGAAACAGCAAGCAGGCATGGAAGGAAAGGAACAGAAGCTGCAGTTAACGACCAGAAGAAGAACCACAAACCTACAATAGCTATAGCCAGGGCTGGTGATTGTATGTCTAAAGTCAAATTTCTCTCAGCAGTCTAGTCCTGTAGTTTTTTGTCGTTTTTTGTTGCATAATAAAATGAACACTGGGTTAAGCCTAAAATTTTGTGCCACGTGGTGTCCTTTCCCGCTTTAAGTCCCGAGGTCTAAAAATCAGAGTAGGGTGAACAAAACAAACACCCTACAGAATTGACGACTGCAGCAGGACCTCGGCATTGGGAAAAGTATCACGGACACAAAACCAGGGCAAGAACCCCGAGGGAGGCTTGGTTAACTCTAACATCGGCTAAGGTAGTCGAAAAGTTATCTTCCCAGGGGCAGCTAGGGCAGCCAGCAGAGGAAGGAAACAGTCTTAGGTAGGCTGGCGTAGTCCCAGGTTGACTATGGTAGCCACGGAGAAAAGAAGTCACAGGTAGTCTGCGCAGGGGTCTCAGGGAGACCATAGTAATCTCACGGACAGCCAGGGCAGCCAGAGGAAGGAAACAGTCTCGGAGGCTGGCGTAATCTTGGTTGACTGGGGTAGTCGCGGAGAGAAGCCAAAAGGTAGTCGCAGGTAGTCTGAGAACAGAGGTCTCTGGGTGATATCAAGGGTGATCTCAAAGGCGACTAGGGGACCAGGAGAGACACAGTCCGGAGTAGCCTCAGAACAAATTAGGGTAGCCAAAGAGAGATGCCTGAGTAACAGGAACCGCAGGTCACTGCGAGGTGCTCTCAGGGGAGACCAAGGTAATCAGGGAGAATTTATCAGCCAGAGGCACTGGAAATGGACTCACCGCAGCGAAATGCGGTAGAGCCAGCGGCTAAGAGCAGTCATAGAACGTCCATGGTGGCTATATATGCAACAAATTGGACATTTCAAAGCCATGGGCACGGGAAATGCTGCACTTTGGGGATCCACGGAAAAAAGCGACAGAGTGGACAGTCAGTAGCAACCACAAAGGGGTCAAAAGAGAAGGCAGTTTGGTTCATGTGCCCGCGAAAGCAGGCACAACTGTTAAGAGAATGAAAGGTTAAAAGACGAGGTAGCCAGTTTTGAGAAAGCAAAGCAGGACCAGGGTAGGAAGGAAGAAACTGCACAGAATCACTTAAGAGTAATTCAACGAACAAGTCCTCCGAGAATAAAATTCCCGACTAGCAGAGAGAGCTGACAAGGCTGAGAGTCAGTTAAAAGATATAAAGGTGGGAGATAGGGTAGCTCAAAATTGGGTATATGAAGAGGCCGATCACAGGCCCTGTAATGAAAAAATCAGTAAGTTGACCCTAGCAATATCCGGGGCCAGGGGTATGGCTTGTCTTATGATACTGGGGGGAAGTTGGGGTAGATGAGGAGAGAAAGGAACCTAATGATGGGACCCAGTATAGTGAGGATCGGCCGGCTCCCGAAGCACCGGGACCACCGGGGCCGATCAATAACTGTGATGAGCACGAATTGGTAGCATTGAGCTGGGATTTAGGTCCCATTATCTCCACGGATAATCCGCTGGATGTTAAGAGACTCTGGCGGATTTTTGGAGGGGTAACCCGGAGTTGGGGGATGTGAACTTGAAGTAGATCCTTCTCAGTAGCTGCAAAAGCAGTTTTAGAAATCTGAAGGCTGACAGTAAGGTGCTGCAGGAAAAGGTAAAACAAGGTGAGCAGATGGACCCTGCAGGAACCAAAAGGAAGCACAAAGCATGGCAGGAAAGCATTGTGTTTACAGTAATAAACTGGTTGTTTAAGAGAAGAAAAAAATAGAAAAACATTTCTACGAATCCAAGCAAAATAAAACATAAAATTTGCTACTATGGATGTTTTAAACTTTATGAAATGTATTGTGTGTGATGCTTCAGTGTGAATGGTGAAGTTAAAAACACGTAGATGTTTATTTGTCTGTGTGTCTGTAGTTTTTTTCAACTGGCACTGGTTAGTTTGAGATTGGTTTGAATTAATTTGGGGTTATTGGAGTTAATTAACCTGTTAAAACCTGACATTTATTACAGCCATAGTTCTGGTTGGTTTAAATTGTGTGAAAAACCTCTAGTTCCAGACATGAGGCAATCACATATATTTGGTATTTTAAAAATAAAATTTTTCGACCAATTCAAGAATGTTTGACCAGTGGAGAAAAAGGGTGTGTACTGCTATTATGCATGAAAGAGAGAACTATTGTGTCAGCTATCGGTATGTGTGGTACCACGCATTGGTATGCGTGTTTGTCAAACTTTTAAAATGCGAAAAAAGGTAACGCTCTGTACAAGACTTCAGAAAGCAACACCTTGTGAAGAGTCGAATAAATATTCTGAGCATTTGTAAAATTTTTAAGAAAATTTTACGTTTGCAATTTGATTGGATGCTTTCCCTCAGTAACAGAAAGGGAAAATCAGAATTGATGAATTAACCCATTGGGCAGGCAGAAAAGCCACAATGGATGTTCTTTTTCTTTTCCTTTAAGCAGGCAATTACCGAGAGATGTCCTTTAATATGGAAATGACCTCAAGGTGTTACCAAACTCGAACTTCCTGAGGCATTGCTGTGTGAACTCCAGTAAGGTTAAATCATAAAGGCTGGACATAGGGTTTTGTGAAATTAAAATTGACTTAGCAAAATTGGTTTAAGGATACAACGGAAAAAGGAAGCAGCGATTGTAAAAAGGTGTTATGTACATATGTCAATACATAGAAACATAGAAACAGAAAATAGGTGCAGGAGTAGGCCTTTCGGCCCTTCGAGCCTGCACCACCATTCAATAAGATCATGGCTGATCATTTGCCTCAGTACCCCTTTTGTGCTTTCTCTACATACCCCTTGATCCCTTTAGCCATAAGGGCTATATCTAACTCCCTCTTGAATATATCTAATGAACTGGCATCAACAACTCTCTGTGGTAGAGAATTCCACAGGTTCACTACTATCTTAGTGAAGAAGTTTCTCCTCATCACGGTCCTAAATGGCTTACCCCTTTATCCTCAGACTGTGACCCCTTGTTCTGGATTTCCTCAACATCGGGAACATTCTTCCTGCATCTAACCTGTCCAGTCCCGTCAGAATTTTACATGTTTCTATGAGATCCCCTCTCATTCTTCTAAACTCCAGTGAATACAGCCCCAGTCAATCCAGTCTCTCCTCATATGTCAGTCCCCCCATCCCGGGAATTAGTCTGGTGAACTTTCGCTGCACTCCCTCAATAGTAAGAACGTCCTTCCTCAGATTAGGAGACTAAAACTGAATACAATATTCCAGGTGAGGCCTCACCAAGGCCCTGTACAACTGCAGTAAGACCTCCTGCTCCTATACTCAAATCCCCTAGCTATGAAGGCCAACATGCCATTTGCCTTCTTCACCGCCTGCTGTACCTGCATGCCAACTTTCAATGACTGATGTACCATGACACCCAGGTCTCACTGCACCTCCCCTTTTCCTAATCTACGGCCATTCAGATAATATTCTACCTTCATGTTTTTGCCACCAAAGTGGATAACCTCACATTTATCCACATTATACTGCATCTGCCATGCATTTGCTCACTCACCTAACCTTTCCAAGTCACCCTGCAGCCTCTTAGCGTCCTCCTCACAGCTCACACCGCCATCCAGCTTAGTGTCATCTGCCAACTTGGAGATATTACACTCAATTCCTTCATCTAAATCATTGATATATATTGTAAATAGCTGGGGTCCAAGCACTGAGCCCTGCGTCACCCCACTGGCAACTGCCTGCCATTCTGAAAAGGACCCGTTTATCGCGACTCTCTGCTTCCTGTCTGCCAACCAGTTCTCTAGCCTCGTCAAAAGAGTACCCCCAATACCATGTGTAAAGTCCTTACTCGACAGCATGAAACCACACGAGGCACATTTCAGGGACAAGACCACTCTGTGACCTTACACTTTATTATAGGACTCCAGAAGTGATGACCCTGCGTGGGACCTGCCTTTATATACCTGTGTGATCAGGTAAGGAGTGTCTTCCACAAGTTTACCCCCGTGGTCAAGGTGTGCATCTAAGTTGAGTGTATACAGTGATACAGTGGTGTTACATTGTAGTTACAAACATGACATCACCTTCACCCCCAAAGTCTTATAGATCATAGGTTTAGTCTATCAGGTGGTCTACGCTCTCTCGTGGAGCGCCGCAGTTGGGGCTCTGGTTGTTGGACACTGACGTGAGTGTCTGTCACCTGTGGGGATTCCGGCCTGTCCGGGCTGACCTCAGGGACTGTGCATTCTTCTGATTGCTCTTGTTGCTCGTTCGCTGGCGGTAGTGTGAGCTTCATCTCATGGTCTACTTCAGGTGTCCATGCTGAACCTCTTTTTTACTTGGTCCGGATGCTTACGGCCTATCAGGCCATTGTTGACTTTTACCACGATGACCCTATTCCCCTCTTTGCCAATTACAGTACCCTCAAGCCATTTGGGCCCCAGGGCGAAATTGAGGACGAATACAGGGTCATTTATTTCGAAACATCTCCCCCTTGAATTATGGTCATGGTACTCGTCTTGTGACTTGCGCTTGCCCTCAACTATGTCGGTCAGGACTGGGTGAATGAGGGACAACCGAGTTTTGAGTGTTCGTTTCATAAGTAGTTCTGCAGGCGGGAACCCCGTGAGCAAGTGCGGGCGGGATCTATAGACCAGCAGGAGGCACGATAGGCGCCATTGTAGAGAGAGTCCTTCAATCCTGAGCACACCTTGCTTGATGATTTGGACTGCCCGTTCCGCCTGGCTATTGGAGGCCGGCTTGAATGGCGCAGCCCTGACTTGGTTGATGCCATTGCCCGACATAAACTCCCGGAATTCATAGCTCGTGAAACATGGCCATTATTACTAACCAGGATGTCCGGCAAGCCATGGGTTGCAAAGATCGCAGGTAGGCTTTCCACGGTGGTGGATGATGTGCATGAATTCAGGACGATGCACTCGATCTATTTCGAGTACGCATCTACTTCAATGAGGAACATCTTCCCCATGAACGGGCCCGCGTAGTCAACGTGAATGCGTGACCATGGCTTGGTGGGCCAGGGCCACGGGCTGAGCGGGGCCTTCCTGGGGCATTACCTAGCTGGGCACAGGTCGTGCATCTGCGAACACGGTGTTCCAGGTCTGAGTCAATTCCAGGCCAGCAAACGTGTGATCGGGCAATGGCCTTCATCATCACAATGCCTGGGTGCTCGCTGTGGAGTTCCCTGATGAATGCCTCCCTGCCCTTCTGGGGCATAACTACCCGGCTGTCCCATAGTAGGCAGTCGGCTTGGATGGAGAGCTCATCCATCCGCCTGTGGAACGGTCTAACCTCCTCAGGGCATGCTCCGTGTGCGGGCGCCCAATCTCTAGTCAGGACACATTTCTTAATCAAGGATAGGAGCGGATCTCTGTTTGTCCAGATTTTGATCTGGCGGGCTGTGCTGGGGGAGCCTGCACTGTCAAAGGCGTCGACAACCATGACCATCTCAGCGCTTTGCTCCGCTGCCCCCTCGGCGGTGGCCAGTGGGAGCCTGCTGAGTGCGTAGCGCAGTTTTCAGTGCCGGGCCGGTGCCGGATGGAGTAGTCATAAGCAGCTAGCGTGAGAGCCCACTGCTGTATGCAAGCTGATGCGTTGGCATTGACAGCCTTGCTGTCTGACAACAGGGGTGTGAGTGGCTTGTGGTCCGTTTCTAATTCAAACTACCGAAGAGGTACTGATGCATTTTTTTTACACCATAGACACATGCAAGCACTTCCTTCTCGACCATGCCATATCCCTGTTCTGCTTGAGAGAGCGACCTGGAGGCATAAGCCACAGATTGTAGCTGACCCTCAGCATTACCCTGATGCAACACGCACCCAACCACATAGGACGATGCATCACATGCCAGAACTAAACGTTTACGGGGGTCGTACAGGGTCAACAACTTATTTGAACAAAGTAGGTTACGTGCCCGATTAAAAACCCATTCCTGACAGTCCCCCCAAAACCAATCGCAACCCTTACGCAGGAGCACGTGTAGCGGCTCCAACAACGTGCTCAAGTTCGGCAGAACGATCCCGAAATAGTTCAACAGTCCCAGGAATGAACGCAGCTCCGATGTGTTGCAGGGCCTGAGTGCTCATCAAATCGCCCCATGTTTTGGATTCGGTGGGCCGAATCCTATCTGCAGCAACCATTCTGCCCAGAAATTCTCAGGAGCTAAGAACATGCATTTAGACTTCTTGAGTCGCAGGCCTACCCGATCCAGTCGACGTAGCACCTCCTCCAGGTTGTGGAGGTGTTCCTCGGTGTCTCGACCCGTGATGAGGATGTCGTCCTGGAATACGATCGTTCCCGGAATGGATTTAAGCAGGCTTTCCATGTTACGTTGAAAGATCGCGGCCGCTGATCGAATGCCAAACGGGCACCTGTTATATGCAAACAGTCCCTTGTGCGTGGTGATGGTGGTCAGTAGTTTGGATTCATCGGCCAGTTCCTGGGTCAGATAGGCTGAAGTGAGGTCCAATTTGGTGAACAGCTTGCCGCCTGCCAGTGTGGCGAAGAGGTCCTCCGCTCTTGGGAACGAGTATTGGTCTTGTAGGGACACCCAATTGATGGTGGCCTTGTAGTCGCCACAGATCCTGACAGAGCCATCTGCTTTTTGAACAGAAACGATGGGGCTCACTCAGTCGCTGAATTCAACAGGCGAGATGATGCCCTCTCGCAATAGCCGGTCCAATTCGCTCTCGATTTTCTCCTGCATTACATACAGCGCCGCTCTGGCTTTGTGGTGCACTGGCCTGGCGTCCGAGGTGATGTGTATTACTACTTTGGTGCCTTTGAAAGTCCCGACGCCCGGTTCGAATAGTGACTCGAATTGTCGGACTTGTGAGCACGAACTTCGTTCCATTGAGGACATTGCGTAAACATCCCCCCATTTCCAGTTCATCTCAGCTAACCAGCTCCTCCCCAACAGTGCGGGACCATTGCCCGGGACAATCCAGAGTGGCAGCCGGTTCACTGACCCATTGTGTGTGACAGCCATCATTTCACTGCCTAGCACCGGAATGATTTCTTTGGTGTTAGTCCGTAATTGTGTCTCAATACATTCTAATTTGGGTCTACTGGCTTTGAGTGGCCATAGCTTCTCAAATTGCTGAACGCCCATGAGTGACTGGCTGGCCCATGTGTCCAGCTCCATGCATACTGGGATGCCATTCAACAAAACCCTCATCATCATTGGTGACGTTTTGGTGCATGAACTGTGAATGTTCGCCGCATGGACCCGCTGACATTCAGCGTCCATCGATTTGCCCCACAAGTCATCCTGCCTCACAGAACCCTGTTCTGTTCCATCTGTCTCATATATAAGTCTGGTTGCAGGTTTTCTACACATGTGAGCTAAATGGCCACTGAGCTTGCAGTTTCTGCAGACAAACTGTTGGAATCTGCAAGATCTGGCTGAGTGTTTTCCTCCACACCTCCAGCAGGAGTTAAAGTTTCCATTGTTGGGGACAAAAGAACTATGGCCAGGAATTCCGTGCTGACTGTCCCTTTGACTGCTCTTAAGTACCCTATTAGTGGGTGTCAATGGCCCCATCCCGGGCCGCATTGTCCACTGTGATGGCGTGAACTTCCGTTCAGCCTCGAATTGTCTCTGTTGGGTCCTGCTCTGGGGTTTATTGCTGCCTGGTAAATGTCAGACTGCCCCTGCCTGCCTGAGGGGCTCTGAGTAGCATTGATAATGTTGACTCCCTCGTTCATCGCTGCGTTAGAAGCAGAATTGCGTGCGTAAATCATTTTCGTCTCTTCCTCCCCCGCCATGAAAGTCTGAGCTAACAACGCTGCCGCTTCCAAGGTCAAGTCCTTGGTCTCAATTAACTTGCGAAAAATTCCTGCATGACCGATACCCTCGATGAAGAAGTCCCTTAGCATCTCCCCCCTGCAGGCATCTGTGTACTTACAGAGGCTGGCCAGACGCCGGAGTTCCGCTACAAAGTCCGGTACGCTCTGTCCTTCACGACGTCGGTGGGCGTAAAATCTGTGTCGAGCCATGTGTATGCTGCTCGCCGGTTTGAGGTGCTCCCTGATTAATTTGCTAAGTTCGTCAAAGGTTTTGTCCACCAGCTTTTCGGGTGCCAGTAAGTCCTTCATGAGCGCATAAGTCTTTGGCTCGCAGCGGGTCAGGAGATGAGCCCGTCGCTTGTCGGCCACTGCATCACCCCCGGTCTTTAGTGACGAAGCTTTGCTGAAGCCTCTCGAGAAAGTCGTCCCAGTCCTCCCCAACACAGTACTGTTCCTCAGTGCTACCGGTGGCCATTCTTATGGGTCGTGAATTTCCATTTCTCGTCGCCAATGTAAAGTCCTTACTCTACAGCATGAAACCACACGAGGCACATTTCAGGGACAAGGCCACTCTGTGACCTTACTCTTTATTATAGGACTCCAGAAGTGATGATCCTGCGTGGGACCTCCCTTTGTATACCTGTGTGATCAGGTAAGGAGTGTCTCCCACAAGTTCATCCCCTGTGATCAAGGTGTGCACCTAAGTTGAGTGTATACAGTGATACAGTGGTGTTACATTGTAGCTACAAACATGACACTATGTGCTTTAATTTTGCACAACAATCTCTTTTGTGGGACCGTGTCAAAAGCTTTTTGAAAGTCCAAATACACCACATCCACTGGTTCTCCCTTGTCAACTCTACTAGTTACATCCTCAAAAAATTCTAGAAGATTTTTCAGGCATGATTTCCCTTTCATAAATCCATGCTGACTTCGACCAATCCTGTCACTGCTTCCCAAATGCGCTGCTATTTCATCTTTAATAATTGATTCCAACATTTCCCCATTACCGATGTCAGGTCTATAATTCCCCATTTTCACTCTCCCTCCTTTTTTAAAAAGTGGTGTTATATTAGCTACCCTCCAGTCCATAGGAACTGATCCAGAGTCAATAGACTGTTGGAAAATGATAACCAATGCATCCACTATTTCAAGGGCCACTTCCTTAAGTACTCTGGGATGCAGACTATCAGTCCCTGGGGATTTATCGGCCTTCAATCCCATCAATTTCTCTAACATAATTTCCCGCCGAATAAGGATTTCCTTCAGTTCCTCCTTCTCACTGGACCCTCGGTCCTCTAGTATTTCCGGAAGGTTATTTGTGTCTTCCTTCGTGAAGACAGAACCAAAGTATTTATTTAACTGCTCTGCCATTTCTTTGTTCCCCATTATAAATTCTCCTGAATCTGACTGCAAGGGATCTATGTTTGTCTTCACTAAACTTTTTCTCTTCACATATTTATAAAAGCTTTTGCAGTCAGTTTTTATGTTCCCAGCAAGCTTCCTCTCATACTCTATTTTCCCCCTCCTAATTAAACACTTTGTCCTCCTCTGCTGGATTCTAAATTTCTCCCAGTCCTCAGGGTTGCTGCTTTTTCTAGCCAATTTATATGCCTCTACCTTGGATTTAACACTATCCCTAATTTCCCTTGTTAACCACGGTTGAGCCACCTTCCCCGTTTTATTTTTACTCCAGTCAGGGATGTACAATTGTTGAAGTTCATCCATGTGATATTCAAATGTCTGCCATTGCCTATTCACCATCAACCCTTTAAATATCATTTTCCAGTCTATTCTAGCCAATTCATGTCTCATACCATCAAAGTTACCTTTCCTTAAGTTCAGGATCCTAGTCTCTGACTTAACTGTGTCACTCTCCATCTTAATAACGAATTCTACCATATTATGGTCACTCTTCCCCAAGGGGTCTCGCACAATAAGATTGCTAATTAGTCCTTTCTCATTACACATCACCCAGTCTAGGATGGCCAGCCCTCTAGTTGGTTCCTCGACACATTGGTCTAGAAAACCATCCCTAATACACTCCAGGAAATCCTCCTCCACCGTATTGCTACCAGTTTGGTGAGCCCAATCTATATGTAAATTAAAGTCACCCATGATAACTGCTGTACCTTTATTGCACGCATCCCTAATTTCTTGTTTGATGCTGTCCCCAACTTCACTACTATTGTTTGGTGGTCTGTACACAATTCCCACTATCGTTTTCTGCCCTTTGGTATTCCGCAGCTCTACCCATACAGATTCCACATCATCCAAGCTGATGTCCTTCCTTACTATTGTGTTAATTTCCTCTTTAACCAGCAATGCTATCCCACTTCCTCCTTAATAACTGAAGAAGGACCTGTGAGGGGGCGGCCCCCACAGAGCAAAATAATTTTCTTTCATTTTTGTCTTAATAGGAGCAAATTGAGCCATGGATATGAGATTGTGTCGGGAAAAGTGGTGGAAGGAGGAACAAGGGATTCATGTCTGCATGGGTTCGAGGCCCAGCGTCTGTGTGGGTTTGAGGCCCAATGTCTCGTCTAGGTGAGTTCGAGGCCCAGCGTCTGTGTGGGTTTGAGGCCCAATGTCTGTTTAACCTTGAACCCGCCAAAAACAGTCAATGCAACCGAGCAAATTGAAACTGCTCCCTAAAATGCTGGAGATTCCAAACCAAGAAATTCCATTTCCTATCCTAAAACCCGGGCCTAAGAATGGGCTGGTGTTAATCCCAACAGGGAAATTGTTGTATCATTCTGTATATTATGAAGTTGCATCGGTTATTCCAAATTTAACAGAGTGATAATTACCCCGGTGGTGCCTGCCAGAAACGGAAAAGTTATATGAAAAATTGTTAAAAGAAATGTTCAAACAATTCTATCAAAAGAATTACGGGGACGAGAGTCAGGGCGAAGCATACAAACTGAGATGGGAAAGGTGGCTAATGAGTGATGTAGCTACAGCATTTAATACTGGCACATCACTGGTAAATAGTGTGAACAGCGCGCAGTTGCAAGTCCAAGTGAATACCTTAAGGGACCAGTTAAAGAAAATACTGGAGGAGGGTAGTGACATAGAGGATAATGAATTACAGGAGGACCAGGCAATGACAATTCATTTGAAGGAGATGATAGCTGAGGTGGAGACACACGCTCAGACCATCAATGTTTTAATTAAGGAGGGTAGAAACGCTTTAGTTCAAGCTCAGAATGACGTGTGTGTCATGTACAGAGCTTGGTTATTAAATGAAGGACGCAGTCATTTAGAGGATTTAAAACAAGGCCACGTACCATCGTGGGTCAGCTACAAGCATCTAAAAGCATTGAGTGTCTATAACAACCTCCTAAATTCATGCCAGCTACAGTCAGCCTCCAAAGCGTACCCAGACCCGTTCAACTGTGGTCAAAGTAAACAATCCATAATGGGGATAGTGCTTCGAATACCAGTGTTGGATCAGTCACAATGACCCGTACTGGTATGCTGGGTGGAAAACAAGGGGTAATTCGGAAGAGGACACATGTGAAACATCATAACATCCCACAGTATGTTGTAAAATTGGGAGACTCAATAACCAGTGCTAGTCTGGAGGGATGCCAGAGGTGGGGTACACGTGATATTGTGCCCCTATCATCTGAATCCTTTCGACCGGCCGGTATGTGGGTTCAAGTACGAGGACGTGCTGCCTATAAGCTGTATCATGGAAGTGATGGCTCACAACCATGGTCTGCCACAGGTTGCATATAAGGGAAACGGGACATACTGTGTCACCACCAGCGAAAGTTGGTATAGAGTACACCAGGACCCTTGGTGTCCAGTGAGGGATTCTACCTTTTGTTTCAAACCCCAGGTAAGACACAAGTAACACAAGAAAGGAAAATTCCTATTTCAGACCACAAACACATAAGTATCACAGTAAACGGCACTTTACCGAACCTCCAGGAATACAAATCGCGTTTTGGATACGATATCCCGCCGTTACCCGAACATCTGACTGAACTATTAAAGAACATCGTGCTGTCCCACAAACATTATTACATGTTACACCGAGAGAATGCTAATATAAGGGGAGAAATAGAAGAAATGATGGCTCCTCCACGATGGGATCTGGGACTTAATATTGAAATCCCCCCTGGGTTTGAATCGTATCACACTCATTAGTAATTGTACAGTTGATAATAGTGCTGTATCTACTTGTCCTGTCCTGTAAATTAAAGAAAAGTAATAGAAAAGGGTATCTGGAAGTTTTATTAACGTAAACCCAGGCCGAAGTGTTTGTAAAAAAGACATAAACCGAAGTCAGAATAAGGTCAAACATGGTTTTGTTATAAGAAACACTGGTGTATTGTAAAAACATTGGGTTTTATGAGTAAAAAGAAATGTAATGGGGAGATTTGACTGAAGGCTTCAATCACCGAAAATGCTCGTAGAAAAAGAAGACGCCACCCAGAGTAATGTCTCTGAGTTTATTATAAGAGACATTAAAGTAGGGATACTGTAAGGTTATTAATCTTCAGAAAAACACAGACCATGAACTAAAAATTGATTGATACAAGCTTTGGAATTAAACTGGACAATTAAGGACATCCTGTGGTCAAGAACCAAAACTAACTTCATGTCTAACAACAATGGAGTTGTTACATGAGGCCTTGAACTTGATTAACCAGGGTGGGGAAAACAACCACGAGAGACATCGAGTCTGTAATAAAATCAAGACAACAAAGGACCAACCAGTTAAACAAATTTTGTCACAGCGGAAAACTTATTCAAAACCTGGATATAAATGTACAGATACAGACACAGAAGCAACAGCTAAGCAGAAGCAGGAGGAAGAACACAAAAAGAACCAGCAAGCAGGCACGAAAGGAAAGGAACAGAAGCTGCAGTTAACGGCCAGAAGAAAAACCACAAACCTACAATATCTACAGCCAGGGCTGGTGATTATATGTCTCAAGTCAAATTTCTCTCAGCAGTCTAGTCCTGTAGTATTTAGTCATTTTTTGTTGCATAATAAAATGAACACTGGATTAAGCCTAAAATTTTGTGTTGTCCTTTCCCACTTTAAGTTCTGAAATCTAAGAATCAGAATAGAGTGAGCAAAATAAACACCCTACAGTAGTGCAGGTGTCAGCTCCACGGAGGGCAAGGTCGCACACGGGTTCTGCTGCAGAGGACTCAGATGAGGACTTCGATGGGGAGACTTTCAGAAGAAGGGTGATGGGCATGCACACACAGAAAGGCTTGGTGCATTGGCAGGCCTGCTCGAGAGCCTCTTGTCACTATCAAAGAGCATGGAGGAGTCTGGCTCCAACCTTGCACAGGACTTTTCCCAGAGCTTGGAGCCCATGATTTCAAGGATGGAAATGATGAGCAACTCCATTGGAGGACTTATGGACCCAACCATGACGCAGGGTCTCAGCTTCCATTGCAACAAAAGCTGAAGTGCCGTCAGAGTGCTGCAGTGGAAGCTCAGACTTCTGTCATGCAAGCTCAGCTTGCTGCCACACAAACTCAGACTGCATTTACCAGTGTGGCTAGGGGTTTGCAGGATGTCAAAGCAGTCCAGCAACCTGTCCTCCAACAGATTGCTAGGATTGCTGAGGCACAGTCCTGGGGGAGTGGCAGTGGCTCCATGGATCACGAATCTGCTGTCCTCCCTCAGGATTACAGCATTCGTATCTCTACCACTACCATTCCATCAAAGCCCTTGTATTGCCTGTCAGCCAGCCGACCCAGATTGCTGCCACCGATGCTAAGGTGTTGCAGTTTGCAGCTGGGCCTTTTAGGCCCAGAGCTGCTGGAGGTCATCCTGCAAGGCCATGTACAGTCTCCCCCACTGAAAGTCCGCAGGCTTCCACAAGCCATGCAGCAGTCACAGGGTAGCACTTCATAGGAGCATTAGGACAGGCAAAGGCAAACGGATGACGGTCACTAATGGATTGCAGAAGCATGATCAGTTGACTTTGTTATGCAGTATTGGATTGAATGATTTATAAATGTGGTTTGGAATGTTTGTTTTGGGGTGGCTTTCATTTTAGCATTGAGTCCAAGAGGACACTGTGATGTTCCATGACAGAGGGATGGTAAGGTGGGGAAGCACTGAGCAATGGGATCTGAGGTTTCATTCAGGGGAACTGGAGTAGAGCGGATAGCCCTCGTCGCCAAACTTCCACCCTTGGGTTCAATGTGGTGGCTGGAAAATTGCTGGCACAAAAGACTGGCGAAGAATGAAGGCATCATGGCTGCTGCCAGCATAGCGGACATTGACATTGAGGAATTGCTGTGCGTGGTCGCACACTAACTGCACATTAAATGAAGACAGCCTTTGCGGTTAAAGAAGATCTCGGGATTGTTATGCAGCACCTGCAAAGCCATGCGCATGAAGTTGATGGCGCTCTGTACCATGGAGAAGCCCTCTATCCTGGCAAAGCCACATGCTCGCTCATCCTGCTTCTCTCTGCGGAGAGTGAAGCCAACATAATAATTTCTCCTGGTGTAGAGAGCCTCAGTGATCTCCCGGATACAACGATGGTTAACGAACTGTGAGATGTTAGCTATGTCTCCTGCTACGAAATGGAAGGATCCGCTGGCGAAAAAATTGAGGTCCACGGTGACCTTGATTGCTACTGGGAGAGCCGTGGTGCCCTGCTCTCAGGCTGCAGGTCTGGTTGCAGGAGATGGGAGAGATCTGTGATCATCTTATTTGTGAATTGTAGCCTTCTAAGGCACTGCTCCTCACTTAAGTGGAGGTAGGAGAAGTGCTGTCGGAAGACCCGAGGTGAGTAAGGCCTTCTCTTGGCCCTCCTCCTCTTCTCTTTGCATCCAGGTTTCCATCTTCCTCACTGCCTCCGCTCCCACTGCCATAGATCCTGGAGTGCGTGGTCGACTGCCAGAAAAGCCCCCACGACCGTAAGCAAGTGTTGTGGACAGAAGCCTTTAAAAAATAATGAAGAATTTGTGCATTGCAACAACACTCCCTGTTACCTTGTAACATTGAAAGAAGTAAAGAAAACTGTTGGAGTTGCAGAAAGTAGAACATTGCTAATGATCCCTTTAACTATCGTTGCTGGAGTTTCCTTCCTGCTGTTGAATGCCTGCTCTCCTTGGCGTTGTTTAGACATGCCAGTTCGTTAAATGGCTAGATCCAATACTGTAGATCGGGCACCAGGTGAGCACTGACCACTAATATAAAAGCAAAAGACTGAGGATGCTGGAATCTGAAATAAAAACAGAGAATGCTGGAAATCGCAGCGGGTCAGGCAGCATCTGTGGAGAGAAAAACAAAGTTAATGTTTCGGTTTGATGACCTGTTGTCAGAAATGCCAAATGTTCAAAAAGAGCACATTCTTAAGCACCGAAAGGGGGAGGGGAAGAAAGAACAAAAGGGAAGGTTTGTGATAGAGTGGAAGGCAAGTGAAATTAGAGAAACAAAAGGAATTGCGGGCCGAATTGAAATGTTAATGACAGAAGTTAGAAAAAGCTTAATCTGGATACGGTGTGAATGGCGGAGTAATGACCAACTACCATTAGAGACGAAGAGAAAAAAAAGTAGAAAAAAGAAAAAAAACATAAGATGGGGGTGGGGGGGGGGGGGGGGGGGGAAAGGGAGCCAAAGATGGCTGGAGGTTATGCTCTGAAATTGTTGAATTCGATGTTGCGTCCAGAAGGTTGTAAAGTGCCCAAATGAAAGATGAGGAGCTGTTCCTCGAGCTTGCGCTGAGCTTCATTGGAACAGTAGAGGAGTCTGAGGATGGAGGTATATCAGAGTGGAATGGAGAATGAAAGTGACACGCTACCGGAACCTCAGGATCACACTTATGGACTGAATGGAGGTGTTCAGCAAAACGGTCACACAATCTACGCTTGGTCTCTCCAATGTAGAGGAGACCACATCGTGAGTGGCAAATGCAGCATACTAAATTGAAAGAAGTACAAGTAAATTGCTGTTTCACCTGGAAGGAGTATTTGGGCCCTGGATAGCGGGAAGGGAGGAGATAAAAATGCAGATGTTACATCTCCTGCGCTTGCACAGGAAGGTGCTGTGGGAAGGGGAGGGGCTGCTGGGGGTGACTGCGGAATGGATCAGGGTGTCGCGGAGGGAGCGGTCCCTTCGGAACGCTGAGAGGGGAGGGGAAGATGTGATTGTTGGTGGGATCACGCTAGAGATGGCAGAAATGGCGGAGGATGATCTGTTGAATGTGGAAGCAGGTGGAGTGAAAGGTGAGGACAAGGGGATTGTGGTTCTGAGAAGGAGGGGAAGGGGTGAGAGTAGTGGTGCGAGAAATAGAACACTCACTGACGTCACAATCTTGTTGATTTAAATTCCTCCAGCAATCGCGTTTACCGGCAGCATTTCCGGCCCTTGCAAAATGGCGCCCATCGCGTGATACGCTACCAGCTGGTGGAAGAGCATGGCCGCTGTTTATTCGAAATTTCATGGCATTAACGAGTGGCGCAAACCACCTAAATTTTTAGCTCTATGTATTTAATTAACTTAGCTTATCGTTTAGTTATTAACTAATTACTAAATCTAGTTTACATTATATGTAGATGAAATTAAATATTTACCTGTAACACAATGCACTATAAGTATTGGAGACAAAAAGCAATACTTCCTTCTCCCTCTGCTCCGAATTCCCATTCTCTCCAAATTCTCAACTTTATCAATCCATTTCAGGGCACTCCATTTAAGACCACTCTGTGCAGATCACTCTGTTCATCAGCAGATAGTGTTTACTTTATTGCCTTGTTTGCCAATGTTCATATCACAAACTCACATTGTCAAAGGGTTTCTGAAAGTCCATGTACACCACATCCACTGCAGTTCCTTCCATCTACCATATCTGTCACATTCTCAAAGAACTCTATCATGATTGTCAAATGTGATCTTCATTGTTGATATCAGATTTAGTTGCTTCTAATGATTTTCTCCTTGTCTAGATATTTAATTTCATCTCTAATTAAAGATTCCAAACTTTCTCCTGCCACAGATGTTAAACTAACTGGCCTGTAATTGCCCAGGTTAGCTCTATCTCCATTTTTGAAAATGGATATTATATTGGCTATTCTTCAGTCCTCCAGCACACATTGGGTCTCCATAGAACCATAAACCATAATTTCAATGGCATCCACTATTTCTCTCCCCATTTTACCTTTGATTCTTGAATATATACCATCAGGTCCAAGCACTTTGTTCACCTTTAGTTTAATTAACTTCTTTACTACTTGTTTTTATTTATTAACCATTAAAATCTTGTGGATAAGTTCCAGCTTAGAAATACCTCTAATTGGGAGTTTACCCTTTGGGGAGTGTGAAGATACGCAGCGCTGGAAGGGACAGGCAACCTGTGATTCAGTTTTTGTTGCATCCAAGCAAGTTATTTTGTTCAAAATATCTGTGAGGTCAGCTGGAGGGCACAGAGCCTGCTGCTTTTTGGATACAGTTGTGGAAGTGTTGCTGGAGGCAGTCAGGCAAAGGAGGGAAGCCCTTTTTGAAACAGACTGATGCAGACCTCCAAGCATTCATCTTTCGGACGAGACATTAAACCGAGGCCCTATCTGCTCTCTCAAGTGAACATAAAAGATCGCATGGCACTATTTCCAAGAAGAGCGGGGAAGTTATCCCCGGTGTCCTGGCCAATATTTATCCCTCAACCAACATAACAAAATTGATAATCTGGTCATTATCACATTGCTGTTTGTCGGAGCTTGCTTGTGCACAAATTGGTTGCTGCTTTTCCTACATTATAACAGTAACTACACTCCAAACGTACTTCATTGGCTGTAAAGCGCTTTGTGACGTCTGGTGGTTGTGAAAGGCACTATATAAATCCAAGTCATTCTTTTATTGCTCAGGGCAATAGATGAAGGTGACCAGGGCAAAAAGTGCCAGTGCTCACACCCGATCTGTGACCACTCAATAGTGGAAAAATAATTAATGGTCTTCCCGGGTGAAGCAAGCGAAGAGGCAGCCATGCCTTCCTAGGATGTCTTCACCACAGACAGTGATCTCGCCCTTATCATTTAAGTTCTTGAATTGCTGACCATCAGTACTCAAGCAGTAGTGTCTGTTAGCATATCTGTTATAGGTTGCATACTAAGAACTGCATATTACTGAATTCCCTGGTGAGCCAGCTCATAAGAGCTGACAGAGATATGCAAAGGTGGCAGTACAATTGGTCTCCACATTGCTGGGTTAGGAAATGCAAACTAGCCTAGGATTTCCTCTTCCAATCACTATCCAGTGACCCCTTCTGGAAGTGTGTGGACACTGGATGAGGGGTTGATTGTGAAGTTCTCCAACAGTTGATTTGGTCTGCTGACACGCGCTATCAAAGCTCATATTTGAGAAAAAGCCACTTGGACGCAAATAACACCTGGTATCTGTGAAACTGTACACAAGTAAAAAGTGAACAACTTCCGAAAAGGGATATAGAGGAGAAAATTTAGTGGAGAAAATTGATGAAAGAGCTTTACATAAAAGGATAGAAAATTGTTCAAAGAGATTGATTTCTGTAACCACAAAGAGGATGTATTGATTTCTATAAGATTGTGTGTTTTGAACACTTACTCACAATACTTTTATATGATATTTTAAATCTGTAGTCGGATTTTGACTGCTTGTGTTGAAATTCTATCACAACTGTACGACCAAAGGAGATCATGTTTAACGGCAAGGACACTTTTCCACAATATTTTCCGATAACAGCAGGAGGAGTTCGAGCAGCATCATGAATGACCAAGTTATTTTCTGTACAGTTTGTGCTGTTCTTAATGTTCAATTCTTCAACGTTCAAGATTATCTATTAAATAATAAAAAAAAGAATATATTATGTCAGTTTTCAAATGTTTGAATTTAGAAAAACTCTTGCCAGCCATGACTGCATAACAACATCAAAAAGAATTTAAGTCTAAAGGTGTTTAAAACAATTGTGGAAATTTAAATTAATATTAAAAGATGTGGCAAGTCGACTCAAGGTGTGCTGAAATTTTCCTTACAAGATAATATAATGGAGCTCATGTGGAACACAGACATTTATCATTGAAAATACAGGAATTTCATCCAAACACATGAATCTATTCATTAAAAATGGTACACCAGTATTTTCTATCTCATGCAGTTAACAATAACTTACATTCATATAGCACCTTTAACGTAGTAAAATGTCCTAAGGCACTTCACAGGAGTGTTATCAAACAAAGTTTGACACCGAGCCATGTAAGGAGATAGAGGGGCAGAAAAGAGGTAGATTTTAAGGAACGTCTTAAAGGAAATAAGAGAGGTAGAGAGGGAGCAGTTTAAGGAGAGAATTCCAGAGCTTAGGGCCTAGGCAGCTGAAGGCACGGCCGTTAATGGTGAAGCGATTAAAAACAGGAATGTGCAAGAGGTTAGAATTGGAAGCGCGCTAATATCTCATAGGGCTATAGCGCTGGAGGAAGTTACAGAGGTTAGGAGGGGTGAGGCCATGAAAGGATTTGAAAACAAGGATGAGAATTTTTAAATCAAGGCATTGCTTAACTGGGAGTCAATGTTGATCAGCAAGTATAGGGAATAATGATTGAATGGAACTTGGTGCGAGTTACAATATGGGCAGCAGAGTTTTGGATGAGCTTAAGTTTATGGAGGGTGGAAGATGGGAGGCTGACCAGAAGTGGATTGGAATAGACAGGTCTAGAGATAGCAAAGACATGGATGAGAGTTTCAGCAGCAGTTGAGCTGAGGCAGGGGCAGAGCCGGGCGATGTTAGTAAGTGGTCTTAGTGATTACGCGGATATGTGATCGAAATCTCATCAAAGCTAAAGCATTGCTGTATTAACGCTTATGGAGCCTGTTTTCAGATATAACTAAACATACTTAGGACTAGAAATTGCGTAGTGCCCCGTTTGGGGCGATAACTTTTGCGGAAGCACAAATGTATTGTTGGGCGCTACGCAAGTGAAGTTGAAGCGGACTTCTGATTTAGCGCTGCAGGAAGAAAGCGGGGCACTAAATCAAGCACTACTACTTCCCTTGGAGCGCTAATGCAAGCAAGAGGGGCGGTAGCAGCAGAGCATTCCACAATGACCAGTGCACATCGGATAACGTCACGATCTCTGGGATGCAAGAGATTGTGGAGTTAGGGGTTACCGCCGCTGCTAACCTTCAAGGCAAGTTCGTGCGCGTGGTACGCTCACCGCGCTTAGTCGCAGAGTCAGTAGTGCCCCGTTATCGCCCCCCCGGAGGCGCTAATGGGAGGCTAAAATGAGGCCAATTTCTCTCCTTTACTTTTTGGTAGTAATGCTACTGTTACTGAAATTATCATCATTCCTTTTTGTTTACATTGGATTAAGTAGCATTATTGGATTATTGCAGGTTGAAGACACAAAATAATCCAAATATTAACAGCTGTATTACAATTGATTAAGTAACATAAGTGATATTTTCTTTATTTTTCTAAATGTTTGCAAAACATCGTAAATTCGACTCCATAGTACCGTTTTATCGACAATGATTTGACGCCCGCTGCCATTTTCATCCTCAACGCTCCAGCTAACAGCCTCTCTTAAACATGCACAGCTGAACATGTGTTTAGCAGCAGGAAGGACCCCCCCACCAGCGCTATTTAAAGGGATCATCAACTGCTTTCGGGTTAGTTGCTAATTGATTGCTACTGGCTCTTGGTGAGCTTGTAGAAGTGTTTGGTGGTTTGTTATCTGATTTGGATCCAGGGAGTAGTGTAGCAGCTTACTGCAAAGCTTCTGCTCAGACCAGTTGCTCCCAGACAGGGGTGCAGCAGTTTGTATCCCCCTTGGCTTGCAGCATGACAGGGAGAATGAGCAGAGGCAACACAGCAGGACAAGCTGTCAAGCTGTTCAGAGGGGAGAAGGGCTCGAAACAGGAGGCAATATACATCCAGGGTCTTCAGGGAGTAATTCTCCCACCTCAACCTCAGTGAGGAACAGTGTATGTGATGTCTCTGCTTCACTAAGGAGGTGCTCACTGCATCCTGTTGCAGGCAGTCATGAACCAGGTTGCAGTCTCAGAGCAGGGCATTGCCAATGGCTGTGAAGTTGGCCATACATTTTTATGCATCGGGTTCCTTCCAGGCTTGAGCAGGTGACATTTGCAACATCTCCCCATTTGCCATGTACTGTTATATAAGGGAAGTCCCTAAGGTTCTGTATTCAAAGGGAGTGGAATACAATTTGTTCTCTCTTGCCAAAGACAAGCTGATAGAGTGAGCATGCGGCTTTGCCAGGACAGCAGGCTTCCCCATGGTGCAGGGTGCCATTAACTGCACACATGACACTTTACATGTGAATTCGGAGATTTACCACAACCGGAAGGGATGCATTCCCTCAATGTCCAGATGGTGTGTGACTATCCTCAGTGGAGGTCGCAGCGGAGCAGGTCGGGAGCAGCGAGGCCCATAAAAGGGGCCCAGAAGGCAGGAGAAGCAGCGGAGATCGCAGCAAAGCAAGTCGGGAGCAGTGAGGCTCATAAAAGGGGCCCAGAAGGCGGGAAAAGCAGCGGAAGTCACAGCGGAGCAGGTTGGAAGCAGCGAGGCCCATAAAAGGGGGCCAGCAGTCAGGAGGAGCTAGCTGGTGCAGGGGCAGAAGGTAAACAAAGAAGCAAAAAGAAATCGCAGTGTGACGTCACAGCCAAGCTGGTAAGTGATTGGCTGGTGGATTGGTGAGTATTTAATCTTTTTCTTATCAGTAAGAAATCTTTGGCGTTGTTACCAATTCAGTTAATTTAAGTGTTAAGTCATGGCAGGAGAGCCCAGACCCATGTCATGCTCCTCCCGTGCTATGTGGGAAGTCAGGGACACTTCCAGTGTCCTTGACAACTACATTTGCAGGAAGTGTATCCAGCTGCAGCTCCTGACAGACTGCATTGCGGCACTGGAGCTGTGGGTGGATTCACTGTGGAGCATCCACGATGCTGAGGATGTCGTGAATAGCATGTTTAGTGAGTTGGTCACGCCGCAGGTAAAGGTTATATATAGGGAATGGGTGACCATCAGGCAGAGCAGTGGAAGGAAGGTAGTGCAGAGGTCCCCTGCGGTCATCTCCCTCCAAAACAAAGACACCACCTTGGGTAACGTTGGGGGCGATGGCTCACCAGGGGAAGGCAGCAGCAGCCAAGTCCATGGCACCAGGGGTGGCTCTGCTGCACAGGAGGGCAGGAAAAAGAGTGAGAGTGCTAAAGTGATACGGGATTCTATTGTAAAGGGAAGAGAAACATAAAAACAGATAGTAAAAGCTTTTACCGATATATAAAATGGAAAAGAGTGACTAAAGTAAATGTTGGTCCCTTAGAAGATGAGAAGGGGGATTTAATAATGGGAAATGTGGAAATGACTGAGACCTTCAACAATTATATTGCTTCGGTCTTCACAGTGGAAGACACAAAAACCGTGCCAAAAATTGCTGGTCACGGGAATGTAGGAAGGGGGGGCCTTGAGATAATTACTATCACTAGCGGGGTAGTGCTGGACAGGCTAATGGGAGTTGAGGTAGACAAGTCCCCTGGTCCTGATGAAATGCATCCTAGGTTATTAAAAGAGATGGCGGAAGTTACAGCTGATGCATTCATTATTATCTACCAAAATTCTCTGGACTCTGGAGAGGTACCAGCTGATTGGAAAGCAGCTAATGTAATGCCTCTGTTTAAAAAAGGGGGCAGACAAAAGGCAGGTAACTACAGGCCAGTTAGTTTAACATCTGTAGTGGAGAAAATGCTTGAAGCTATCATTAAGGATGAAATAGCGGGACATCTAGATAGGAATAGTGCAATCAAGCAGACGCAACATGGATTCATGAAGGGGAAATCATGTTTAACTAATTTACTGGAATTCTTTGAGGATATAACGAGCATGGCGGATAGAGGTGTACCGATGGATGTGGTGTATTTAGATTTCCAAAAGGCATTCAATAAGGTGCCACACAAAAGATTACTGCAGAAGATAAAGGTACGCTGAGTCAAAGGAAATGTATTGCATGGATCAAGAATTGGCTGGCTAACAGAAAGCAGAGAGTCGGGATAAATGGGTCTTTTTTGGGTTGGAAATCGGTGGTTAGTGGTGTGCCACAGGGATCGGTGCTGGGACCACAACTGTTTACAATACACATAGATGACCTGGAAGAGGGGACAGCGTGTAGTGTAACAAAATTTGCAGATGACACAAAGATTAGTGGGAAAGCGAGTTGTGTAGAGGACACAGAGAGGCTGCAAAAAGATTTAGATAGGTTAAGCGAATGGGCTAAGGTTTGGCAGATGGAATACAATGTCGGAAAATGTGAGGTCATCCACCTTGGAAAAAAAAACAGTAAAAGGGAATATTATTTGAATGGGGAGACATTACAACATGCTGCAGTGCAGAGGAACCTGGGGGTCCTTGAGCATGAAACTCTTTTAGAGTCTACCTGCAAAACATAAAACATGTATCTGTGCCACCCGACCTGGATGACACACCAGACATTTACAAGACCCCTTTTTTTTCTTTTTTTTTGGTTTTTTTTTGAGGCGCTAAAATCAAATTTTTTCCGGTGCCCCCTATAAAAGGGAAGGGGGCACTAAAAGCACCGGCAATTAAAACAAATTAAACTTTAAAACGTAAAATCAAATTAAAATTTGGTTGCCGGGCGTGATGATGCACTCCAGTCCCTCCGGTGCCCACCTCTCGCGGAAGGCCGCGAGCGTACCGGTGGACACCGCGTGCTCCATCTCCAAGGACACCCTGGACCGGATGTAAGAGCGGAAGAGAGGCAGGCAGTCAGGTTGAACGACCCCCTCGACCGCCCGCTGCCTGGACCGGCTGATGGCACCCTTGGCCGTGCCCAGGAGCAGTCCTACGAGGAGGCCTTCGGACCTACCCGCTCCCCTCCGCACAGGGTGCCCAAAGATCAGGAGAGTGGGACTGAAGTGCAGCCAGAATTTCAGGAGCAGCCCCTTCAAATAATGGAACAGGGGCTGCAACCTCGTGCACTCAATAAAAACATGGAACACGGACTCCTCCAGACCGCAGAAATTGCAGGCGGCCTGGGAGTCCGTGAACCGGCTTAAAAATTTATTGCACGGCACTGCTCCGTGCACCACCCTCCAGGCCAAGTCCCCGATGAATAGTGGGAGGACCCCTGCGTAGAGTGCCCTCCATCGGGGACCCCCGCCTCCTCCGGATGGCAAGATGGTACGCCATGGCGTGTCCGGACGGCCGGCGAGGATGGCAAAGTTGAGAGTGTGCAGGAGCAGCCCGTACAGGAAACCCCTCCGCGCGGAACTGAAAGGCACGGAGGGGATTTCCCCGAGGCGGCTCAAGTTGTGAGGCGCCGGCCCCCGAGGGAGGTTCCGGGGTTTGGCGCCGATGAGGAATTCCGTCCGGACGGGGGTCAGTTCGGACGGGATCTCCCCACGTGCTTGAGCCTCCTCGATGCACCTAACAGAGTCAGGGCCCAGAGCTGTTTTTAGCGACTCGATGGCATCGGCCGCGTGGCGGACGTTGGCAGAATTTAGGCGCCGCGCCAGCGTGTCTGGCGCCATCCAGCCCGCTCCTCCGCCATCGAGCAGGTCCCTGACCCTGGTCACCTCACCAGCCACAGCCCTCTCTTCCGACCGCCACATAAAACCTCGGTCGTGGAGGTACGGATTCCCGAGCAGCGGCTCCTGCAGGACGGCCGCCACTCCAGCCGGCGGAGAGCTGCGCTTGGTGGAGACTTTGTTCCAGACCCTGATGAGTTCCCTGTAAAAGACAGGCAGCTCCCGGAGGGCGGTCCTGGCACCCCCCAGGTTCACAAACAGGAGCTGCGTGTCATAATTGAGGTCGCGCTGCTGGCGGAAGAAATACCTCGCCAGAGCGCACCACCTAGGAGGGGGCTCGACGTAAAGGTATCTCTGCAGGGTCTGAAGACGGAAAGTCGCGAGCTGGGCGCTGACGCACACCAACGACTGACCGCCCTCCTCAAGCGGGAGACTCAAGACCGCGGCAGAGACCCAGTGCTTCCTGTTGTTCCAGAAGAAGTCCACCAGCTTCTTCTGTATCTTGGCGACAAACGCAGGGGGAGGGGTCAAAGTGACCAGCCGGTACCACAACATTGCGGCCACCAGCTGGTTTATGACTAGCGCTCGACCCCTGTAGGACAGCACTCGGAGCAGTCCTGTCCAGCGCCCTAGGCGAGCGGCGACCTTGGCCTCCAGCTCCTGCCAGTTCGCCGGCCAGGCTCCCTCGTCGGGGCTAAGGTAGACTCCCAGATAGAGGAGATGGGTCGTGCTCCAGGCAAAAGGCCTGAGCTCCTCCGGCAGGGAGTCCACCCGCCACTGACCCACCAGGAGTCCGGAACATTTCTCCCAGTTGATCCTGGCGGAGGACGCGGCCGAGTAAATCTCCTGGCACTCACGCATCCTCCGCAGGTCAGCGGGATCCTCTACCGCGAGGAGCACGTCATCGGCGTAAGCCGAGAGGACGACCTCCACGCCCGGCCCTTGCAGAGCCAGTCCCGTCAACCTCGTCCGCAAGAGGCGCAGGAAAGTCCTTGAGCATGAATCCCAAAAAGTTAGTTTGCAGGTGCAGCAGGTAATCAGGAAGGCGAATGGAATGTTGGCCTTCATTGCGAGAGGGATGGAGAACAAAAGCAGAGGGGTCCTGCTGCAACTTTACAGGGTATTGGTGAGGCCGCACCTGGAGTACTGCATGCAGTTTTGGTCACCTTACTTAAGGAAGGATATTCTAGCTTTGGAAGGGGTACAGAGACGATTCACTAGGCTGAGTCCGGAGATGAGGGGGTTACCTTATGATGATAGATTGAGTAGACTGGGTCTTTACTCATTGGAGTTCAGAAGGATGAGGGGTGATCTTATAGAAACATTTAAAATAATGAAAGGGATAGACAAGACAGAGACAGAGAGGATTTTTCCACTGGTCGGGGAGACTAGAACTAGGGGGCACAGCCTCAAAATACGGGGGAGCCAATTTAAAACCGAGTTGAGAAGGAATTTCTTCTCCCAGAGGGTTGTGAATCTGTGGAATTCTCTGCCCAAGGAAGCAGTTGAGGCTAGCTCATTGAATGTATTCAAATCACAAATAGATAGATTTTTAACCAATAATGGAATTAAGGGTTATGGGGAGCGGGCAGGTAAGTGGAGCTGAGTCCACGGCCAGATCAGCCATGATCTTGTTGAATGGCGGAGCAGGCTCGAGGGGCTAGATGACCTACTCCTGTTCCTAATTCTTATGTTCTTATGTTCTTATGTTTCTGCGGCCGCAAACGAGAGTCCAGGATGGTATGTTGCCTCCCTGGTGCAAGGGTCAAGGATGTCTCGGAGTGGCTGCAACGCATTTTGGAGGAGGAGGGTGAACAGCCACCTGTCGTCGTACATATAGGTACAACAATATAGTTCAAAAACGGATGAGGTCTTACAAGCTGAATTTAGTGTACTAGGAGTTAAATTAAAAAGTAGGACCTCAAAGGTAATAATCTCAGGATTGCTACCAGTGCCAAATGCTAGTCAGAGTAGGAATTGCAGGATAGCTCAGATGAATACGTGGCTTGAAGAATGGTGCAATGGGGAGTGATTCAAATTCTTGCGATATTGGAACCGGTTCTGCGGGAGGTAGGACCAGTACAAACTGGACGGTCGCACCTGGGCAGCACCAAAGCTGATGTGCTAGACGTACTGTTTGCTAGTGCTGTTGGGGAGGGTTTAAATTAAAATGGCAGGTGGTTGGGAATCTATGCAGGGAGGCAGAGGGAAGTAAAAAGGGGGCAGAAGTAAAAGGTAGGAAGGAGAAAAACAAGAGTGGAGGGCAGAGAAATCAAGGGCAAAAATCAAAAAGGGCCACATTACAACATAATTCTAAAAGGACAAAGAGTTTAAAAAAACAAGCCTGAAATCTGTGAGTCGGAATGTGAGGAGCATTCATAATAAGATGGATGAATTGACTGCGCAGATAGCTGTTAACGGATATGATGTAATTGGGATTTCGGAGACATGGTTCCAAGGTAACCAAGGCTGGGAACTCAACATCCAGGGATATTCAATATTCATGAAGGACAGACAGGAAGGAAAAGAAGGTGGGGTAGCGTTACTGGTTAAAGAGGAGATTAACGCAATAGTAAGGAAGGACATTAGCGTGGATGATGTGGAATCTATATGGGTAAAGCTGCGAAACACCAAAGGGCAGAAAACATTAGTGGGAGTTGTGTACAGACCACCAAACAGTAGTAGGGAGGTTGGGGATGGCATCAAACAGGAAATTAGGGATGCATGCAATAAGGGTACAGCAGTTATCCTGGGTGAATTTAATCTATTGATTGGGCTAACCAAACTGGCTTTCTAGGCCAATAGAGAGCAGGCCATCCTAGCCTGGGTCTTGTGTAACGAAAGAGGATTAATTAGCAATCTGGTCATGTGGGGTCCCTTGGGGAATAGTGACCATAATATGGTAGAATTCTTCATTAAGATGGAGAGTGACACAGTTAATCCAGAGACTAGGGTCCTGAACTTAAAGAAAGGAAACTTCGATGGTATGAGACGTGAATTGGCTGGAGAATGATACTTAAAGTGTTGACGGTGGATAGGCAGTGGCAGACATTTAAATATCACATGGATGAACTACAACAATTGCACATCCCTGTGTGGCATAAGAATAAAAAAGGAAGGTGGCCCAACCGTGGCTAACAAGGGAAATTAGGGAAAGTGTTAAATCCAAGGAAGAGGCATATAAACTGGCCAGAAAAAGCAGCAAACCTGAGGACTAGGAGAAAGTTAGAATTCAGCAGAGGAGGACTAAGGATTTAATTAGGAGTGGGAAAATAGAGTATGAGAGTAAGCTTGCAGGGAACATAAAAACTGACTGCAAAAGCTTCTATAGATATGTGAAGAGAAAAAGAATAGTGAAGATGAATGTAGGTCCCTTGCAGTCAGAATCAGGTGAATTCATAATGGGGAACAAGGAAATGGCAGACCAATTGAACAAATACTTTGGTTCTGTTTTCTCTAAGGAAGACACGAATAACCTCCCAAAAATACTAGGGTACCGAGGGTCTAGCGAGAAGGGGGAACTGAGGGAAATCCTCATTAGTCAGGAAATAGTGTTAGGGAAATTAAAGAGACTATGGCCGATAAATCCCTAGGGCCTGATAGTCTGCATCCCAGAGTACTTAAGGAAGTGGCCCTAGAAATAGTAGATGCATTGGTGGTCATTTTCCAACATTCCATGGACTTTGGTTCAGTTCTTATGGATTGGAGGGTGGCTAATGTAACCTCACTTTTTAAAAAAGGAGGGAGAGAGAAAACAGGGAATTATAGACCGATTAGCCTGACATCGGTGGTGGGGAAAATGCTGGAACCAAATATTAAAGATGTAATAGCAGCGCATTTGGAAAGCAGTGACAGGATCGGTCCAAGTCAACATGGATTTATGAAAGGGAAATCATGCTTGACAAATCTTCTAGAGTTTTTTGAGGATGTAACTAGTAGAGAGGATAAAGGAGAACCAGTGGATGTGATGTATTTGGACTTACAAAAGGCTTTTGACAAGGTCCCATACAGGAGATTAGTGTGAAAAATTAAGGCACATGATATTGGGGGTAATGTATTGACATGGATAGAGAAATAGTTGGCAGACAGGAAGCAAAGAATGGGAATAAACGGGTCCCTTTCAGAATGGCAGGCAGTGAATACTGGGCTGCCGCAGGGTTCAGTGCTGGGACCCCAACTATTTACAATATACATTAATGAGTTAGACGATGGAATTGAATGTAATATCTCCAAGTTTGCAGATGACACTAAGTTGGGTGGCAGTGGGAGCTGTGAGGAAGATGGTAGGAGGCTGCAGGGTGACTTGGACAGGTTAGGTGAGTGGGCAAATGCATGGCAGATGCAGTATAATGTGGATAAGTGTGAGGTTATCCACTTTGATGGCAAAAACAGGAAGGCAGAATATTATCTGAATGGTGACAGATTAGTGAAAGGGGAGGTGCAACGATACCTGGGTGTCATGGTACATCAGTCATTGAAGGTAGGCCTGCAGGTACAGCAGGCAGTAAAGAAAGCAAATTACATGCTAGCCTTCCTACCGAGGGGATTTGACAATAGGAGCAGGAAGGTCTTACTGCAGTTGTGCAGGGCATTAGTGAGACCACATCTTATGTATTGTGTGCAGTTTTGGTCTCCTAATCTGAGGAAGGACATTCTTGCTGTTCAAGGAGTGCAGTGAAGGTTCACCAGACTGATTCCCAGGATGGCATGACTGACATATGAAGAAAGACTGGATCGACTAAGCTTATATTCACTGGAATTTAGACGAATGAGAGGGGATCTCATAGAAACATATAAAATTCTGACGGGATTGGACAGGTTAGATGCAGGAAGAATGTTCCCGATGTTGGGCAAGTCCAGAGCCTGTGGTCACAGTCTAAGGATAAGGGGTAAGCCATTTAGAGATGAGGAGAAACTTCTTCATTCAGAGAATTGTGAACCTGTGGAATTCTCTGCCACAGAAAGTTGTTGAGGCCAGTTCGTTAGATAGATTCAAAAGGGAATTAGATGTGTCCCTGATGGCTAAAGAATCAAGGGGTATGGAGAGACTGCAGAAATGGGGTACTGAAGTTGCATGATCAGCCATGATCATATTGAATGGTGGTGCATGCTCGAAGGGCCGAATGGCCTACTCCTGCACCTATTTTCAATGTTTCTATGATTCTTGCATTGATACAGATCAAAGCTCGGTATTCCAGCAGCAGTAATGATGTCTTCATTTTACAGCAGTCCGCTGGACTATCCACATTTGATCCACTACAGCAAACCAGAGGGTGGCTATTGGGTGACAAGGGCTATCTGCTGACAACCTGGCTCATGACTCCGGTGCATTACCCAACCACTAATGGGAAGCATGCATTTTAAAAGCCATGCTTGCCACACAGAATCTGATGGAGCAGACCACTGACATGCTTAAACAATGCTTCTGCTGCTTCTGGAGGAGCCCTGCAGCACTTACCCGAGCACGTCTCAAGATTTGTCGTGGTCTGATGCATTCTCCACAACCTCGGCATCATGAGGGCTCAGCCCTTACCACTGTGTATGCGGAGCTGAGGAGGAGGAGGAACAGAAGGAAGAGAGGAGGAACAGGAGGAGGAGGAGGAATAAGAGGAGGAGGAAGAACAGGAGGAAGAGAGGAGGAACAGGAGGAGGAGGAGGAACAAGAGAAGGAGGAGGAACAGGAAGAAGTGAGGAGGAACAGGAGGAAGGGAGGAGGAACAGGAGGAGGAGGAGGAACAGAAGGAGGAGGAGGAACAAGAGGAGGAGGAGGAACAGGAGGAAGAGAGGAGGAACAGGAGGAGGAGGAGGAACAAGAGGAGGAGGATGAACAGGAGGAAGAGAGGAGGAACAGGAGGAGGAGGAGGAACAAGAGGAGGAGGATGAACAGGAGGAAGTGAGGAGGAACAGGAGGAAGGGAGGAGGAATAGGAGGAGGAGGAGGAACAGAAGGAGGAGGAGGAACAAGAGGAGGAGGAGGGACAGGAGGAGAAGGAACAGGAAGAGGAGGAGGAACAGGAGGAAGAGAGGAGGCAACACAGTCCTTTTTGGCTGGGCTGTCCGTGATCGACTCTCCATTGCGGTACCTGTAAACACAACCTGAATTCCCCATTCACCAACAGTGCCACAGCTTACCTTCTCTCTGTTACTGACCATCACAGCGTCCTCTTGGCCACAATTAAAAGGCACCACAAAACAAACATTCCAAACCAAATTTATGAATTAAACCATCAATATTATATACCAAAGTCACCTAATCACCCTTGTGCATTCCCTTAGTGCCTGTCTCTCATGTGTGGAAGGCTGCTCACTTTCAGCAGTGAGATTGCAGATGCCCTTGGAACAGCTCTGGGCCTCGATGGCCCGGCTGTAGACTGCACCACCTTGGCATGGGCAGCAGCAGTCTGGGCTGGTTGGCTAACAGGCAATAGCAAGGGCACTTCGGAGTGGCAGTGGTCACAGCATAAATGCTGTCATCCTGAGAGAGGGCAGCAGGTTTGTGCTCCATGGAGCCACTGCCAGTCCCTGGGGTGGTGCCTCAGCAATCTTAGTAATCTGTTGGAGGATAGATTGCTAGATTGCTGTGACACCCTGTCATCATCATGGGCAGTCCCTCGGAATCGAGGAAGACTTGCTTCCACTCTTAAAATGAATCATTAGGTGGCTGAACAGTCCAATACGAGAGCCACAGTCTGTCACAGGTGGGACAGATAGTCGTTGAGGGAAAGGGTGGGTGGGTCAGTTTGCCGCATGCTCTTTCCGCTGCCTGCGTTTGATTTCTGCATGCTCTCAGTGATGAAATTCGAGGTGCTCAGCCAAGGGATACACTGTATGCCCCTTTCAACACTGGTAACCGAAGCCAGATGGCGGCAGTCTGAGCTTGCATGGCAGCAAGCTGAGCCTGCATGAGAGCACTCTCAGCTTGGGTGGCAGCAAGCTGAGCTTGTATGACAGAAGTCCAAACTTCCACTACAGCACCCAGACATTGGGTGGCTTCTGCTTTTGTTGCAATGAAAGCTGAGATATAGGCCATCGGACACTGCATCATGGTTGGGTCCACAAGTGCGCTAATGGAGTTGCCCATCACTTTCATGCTGGAAGGGATAGGCTCCAAGCTTTTTGCAAAGTCCTGTGCAAGGTTGGTGCTGGACTCCTCCATGCTGCCTGCCAATGCACCAAGTATTTTATTGCACACACCCATCAGACTTCTCCTGTAGCTGCCCCATTGAAGTATTCATCTGACTCCTGTGCAGCAGAACTCGTATGCGACCTCGCCCTCCGGGGAGCTGGCATCGACACTATCAATTTCCCCTGCCCTGGCTGCATGCCATTCATGCCCAGTATCTCACTACATGTAGACCTTGCAAATGCCCTATCCTCTAAATTAAGTGGAGTGTCAGTATCTGAGCCGGTGGCTGCAAGTGTGAAATTGAGATGCGTCTTCAGCATCACTTCCTTCTTTCTCTTGCATTTCCTTCTCCTCCACCACTGCCTGGCCAGGTTGCAGTTTTTGGCTATCTGAAAGGAGAAAGGCACAAGGGTAGGGTGGTGGTGAGGGGAGGGGGATAGCAAGAGGTGCATGCTTACATGAGCTGCAGCTTCTAAATCAGAAGAGATGGTGCAGCAGAGGCGGGGGGGGGGGGGGGGGAGGTGGTGGAGGAGGGTGCGGAAGTGGGATGTGAGAAGAAGGATTAGATATGAGGATACATCATCTTGGATTGTTACAGCCCTGCTGCTGGCCATGGTCTCAGCGATGGTTGCTTCAATCATCTCAAACACTGTCATCTCCATGGGGGTTAGGTCATGCAAGTCGCCCTTGCTGCCTCCGGTTATGAGCCAACTTGTCCTACAAGAGAGAGGGAAGTGTGTCAGTGAGTGTGGTGCAATGTGTTTGGGTGATGTGTCTGTCATGGTTGAATAGCTAGCAGTGTGTCAAGCAGTGAGATGTGAGAGTGAGGCTTGCAGTAGTACTAAATGTGTGAGGGTGAGGTGAAGCTATGAATGTGAGATATCAGTCCTGATACCAGCATCTAGTATCCTTTCAGCTCTGCCACTGGCCAAGGGCTCACCAAGGCCCTGCCAAGAATGGCCAGCAGCGTCTCCTCCGAGGGGGTGAGGTGAGGCTAGGAATGGGAGATGTGCCTCATGATTGGTAAAGGTTGTTGGTAGGTGAGTAATTGTGGGGGGAGTCTTGAGAGGCTCGTGATGCAGTTGGTTGGAGATGGCTTTTGAAGAAGCAGTCACTGACCATAACCAGTGATCTGAGGTCATTAACATTTTTTGGGAACTGGAGCCAGGTGGTGGGGACAACACTGCTGGCAGTAACAGCCTTGGTGATGTGGTCCCACATTATTATTTCTGGAGGGCCTCCTGGCCCCTGTGGTAGAGATCCTCTCTTGCAGTGTTTACCCCCTACACAAAGCTGGAGTGCTGCTTGCAAAACCCTGGGTGTCTCCTCCCTGGCTTGCTGAGCCATTTGTGTTAGTGCTGAAGCACTTTTCCTCTTTTTAGAGGTTCAAAATGGAATACAGCTTTAAGTGCTGAAGAATCCCATTTGGGACTTCGTTTTAATGGTAAATTACTTATTGAAAGGCAGTAAGGGCCGAAAACTGCATTTTTCACTGCATTGTAATTTTTATGGCTCCTTTAATTCATAGCCCCTTTAATTGCCCACAATGGCTTGCGAACTCCATAGCCTCCAGGTTCTAAGAAGCTGCAACGCTGCTTCTGGATGGGAACTTCGAGTCGGAGGCCTCCATTAGCGCCACCAGGAGGGCGCTGCACAATAAGTTAGCGCTAAACTTCACATCGCCAACAGTAGCGCTGTGGTAATTTTCAGTGGCTGTTAACTTGAGTTGCCGGTGACACCAGCAATTCTTGTGGTGTACATAAATGTTTCTCCCAGAGACTCCAGAGGAAAGGCTTAATTCAATTGAGGGAAATAGTAAAGCAGGATAGGAACTGACAGGAGACTCTTTTGCAAGATGGAATCGCACCATCTAAGGCAAATGACAAAGGTGCCTACACCATCCAAGATTCCTTAAAGTGTGCTGCCTTCTTATGCACGGTTTCCATGTCCTGAAAGTACTGTAACAGCATTGAACGTGGTTATCAGGAACTGTGAACTGTGGGAGGGTGCTCTGAAGTGCCAAATTGGGCATCCGTCCTTACAACGAGGTCATGCAGCTAAATTTCCATTTAGTCTTACATCAAGCGGGCTTGGGTGCTCTACCAATCCATCACTTGCCCACAGAATCTGCTTTGCATCCCCTCATTAGGTTTACTTTTACTTCACTTATGCCTGGTGCTTCTCACTCCATCTCCATTCTCCCAGTCCTGGAAATGACCAATAAATATCTAACATTACACAAAAGTACACAGAAGTTACAACACAGAAACAGGTTGTTCAGGCCAACTGGTGCATGCCAACATCTATTTCCAAGTTTAATAAAGGTGGAAGCTGTATTTATTCCCATATGCAGTCGAGTGTTGCCAATCCTCCCAAATTATCCAGGAGTCTCCTGGGATCAAAGATGAATCTCCCAACCCAGGTAAAAACGCAAGCAACCCTATTGCAGAAGTAAGTTTGGACCATTGAGGATTGCAAAAGCATTTTAAATGTCTTCTAACCTACAGTGTTTTGTTTTTGTCCAGCAATTGGCTGAAAAAGTTTATTTTGGAACTGCCCAACAAGACAGAAAAAACAAACTTTACTCATCGTTTCTTGAATTCAGTAACTTTTTCATTAATAGATAATGATTGGTTAGAACGGCTTGGCAATGGCAGCAAGTTTATATTTGATTTGTTCAGTTCTCCCTTCCTGTGAAATGTGGATTTCCAAGGTCATAGTGAGCAGGTCCAGTATTTGCAGGTATTTATTGATTGTATTGTACATTTGAATATTGAAAAGTTGGATCCATGAGAAGTTAAAGCTTGAAGTTTGTTTTATTATTACACTTAAGGATTATTTAAAGAGAGGAATGTAGATATAACATAAACTGCTGACTCTGTATTTGCTACAGAATTTTAGATGAAGTTGCAGGTGTGTAAGGATTTTGTGCACAGGGAACTTCTCGCTCCATCGGTTTGAAATATTTTTCCTCCACAGCTCCAGCTAAGGTGCTGTGAGGAAAGCTGGCTAAAGCCTCCTGTGCATTCCCTTTGCATTAATCTGCATGTGTTCTCAAATGTTTGTGAACCATGACAACAGAACTCTGGAGCAGGAGTAATGGCCTAGAAATTCTAGTACACTGAAAACCTACTGGTGCCACCGCGTGCTGAAGTTAACGGCCACCCGAATTCATAGCGCAGGCAGCACCGGTGTTTTGGTAATTTAAATTAGTGCAGCGTTAAACTTACTATGTTTATTTTTTCTTACCATCCTCTTTTTTCAGCACTATTCTCAGCAGGAGGCCCGATGTAACGTAGCTGTAGCATCCCTGTTAGTAGAAGAGAAACAATTAAGACAGAAAGAGAATCATGATAGAGGTAGAGTAAGAGAGAAAAGTGTGAAATTGAATCAGGTTAGAGTGAAGCAGCATCACCATAAATGGATAAAGTGATTACCAGGAAGAATAGTGAAGATATGTGGCCCTCGCACCTATTTGGTCAAGATGTTTGACCATGGACAGGTTAGGTTTGTTTACATTGATCATATTTTACCCACAGATGTGGAAGGAATTAAAAGTTGGAATGATTCGATTATTTCTATGAGTCAGGTAGTCTTGTTACAAGTAGAGTACCAGTAGCAAATCCTACATCAGATGTACGAGAAAAAAGTCCAAGAGAAAGTCAGAATTTAATTCTGAGTCCGAGTCGGGCAGCCAAACATTCTGAAGTTCCAGAGAGTCCAAATGTAGTTCAAGGGTTGCCCTTGGAAAAAAATTCTCCTCAAGTTCAGTCTAGAATGAGTTTAAGTTCAACACCAAGTTTGGAAAGTTCTGTTTGAGAGCGAAGGTATCCTCTTTGAAACAGAAAACCTGTGGTTAAGTTTGATTTTTAAATATGGCAAAATAAATCAATTTCTTTTGTTGCCCATAACACATTATGTACAATGATTATTTTGTTATGATTACATCTTCATTCAGGAGGGAGAAGTGGAATAGAGCTCCCCTAGTGGTCTACTACATTACCTAGTGGACAACTGTGGTAATGCAACTACTGATGTAAATAATAAAAGGGTCAGCTGGCAAAGTCAGTGGCGATGGAACTCACCCAAGTGCTCTATTATTACCATAGGTGCGGTCATCTGGACTCTGGCAATGTCGACAGTTCAGCCAAGTGTGCTTGTAATTTACCTTGGATTTTTAGCTGTTCTGCAAAACAAAGAACCTCTCAAAGTCTCTCTGGTGGTTGGTTGCTTTATCCATCAACAACATTTTCGGCTAGGGAATCCAATTATCCTGTCCTCGTGGCCAATGTGACATATTCTTATAACATCACTAACACACTACACAAGATAGCACCAATATTGAAAACTGTCATCATATGACTTTGCCACATGACTCTTTTATTATTTACATCAGTAGTTGCATTACCACAGTAGTTCACTAGGTGGAACAGTAGCCCACTAGAGGGAAGCTCTATTACAAGGTTGTCCTGCAAGGCCATCTGCATTGTCCCTTACTGAAAGCCAGCTACCTCCACCAACAATGCTGCAGCCACTGGAGTAGCACTGTGTGATAATCAGTAGAATAGACAACGGTCCATACAAGACAGTCACTAAGGGAATGCACAAGGGTGATTTGTTAGTTTCTTGATGTTATATTGGATGGATAAATTTATAAAGTTGGATTGGAAAGTTTGTTTTGTGATGGCTTTTATTTCAGCATCATGGCCAGAAGGATGCTGCACAGGAGGGCAGAAAAAAGAATGGGCGAGCAATAGTGATAGGGGACTCGATTGTAAGGGGAATAGATAGGCGTTTCTGCGGCCGCAACCGAGACTCCAGGATGGCATGTTGCCTCCCTGGTGCAAGGGTCAAGGATGTCTCGGAGCGGGTGCAGGAGATTCTGAAAAGGGAGGGTGAACAGCCAGTTGTCGTGGTGCATATAGGTACCAACGATATAGGTAAAAAATGGGATGAGGTCCTACGAGACAAATTTAAGGAGCTAGGAGGTAAATTAAAAAGTAGGACCTCAAAAGTAGTAATCTCATGATTACTACCAGTGCCATGTGCTAGTCAGAGTAGGAATCGCAGGATAGCTCAGATGAATACGTGGTTGTTGAGCAGTGGTGCAGAAGGGAGGGATTCAAATTCCTGAGACATTGGAACCGGTTCTGGGGGAGATGGGACCAATACAAACCGGACGGTCTGCACCTGGGCAGGACCGGAACCAATGTCCAAGGGAGAGTGTTTGCTAGTGCTGTTTGGCAGGAGTTAAACTAATATGGCAGGGGGATGGGAACCTATGCAGGGAGACAGAGGGGAATAAAATGGAGACAGAAACAAAAGATAGAAAGGAGAATAGTAAAAGTGGAGGGCAGAGAAACCCAAGGCAAAAAACAAAAATGGCCACTTTACAGCAGAATTTTAAAGGGTCAAAATGTGTTAAAAAGATAAGCCTGAAGGCTCTGTGCCTCAATGCGAGGAGTATTGGGAATAAGATAGATGAATTAACTGCGCAGATAGCAGTTAACAGGTATGATGTGATTGGCATCACGGAGACATGGCTCCAGGGTGACCAAGGCTGGGAACTCAACATCCAGGGGTACTCAGCATTTAGGAAGGATAGATACAAAGGAAAAGGGGGCGGGGTGGCATTGCTGGTTAAAGAGGAAATTAATGCAATTGTAAGGAAGGACATTAGCTTGGATGATGTGGAATCGGTATGGGTGGAGCTACGAAATACCAAAGGGCAGAAAACGCTAGTTGGAGTTGTGTACAGGCCACCAAATAGTAGTAGTGAGGTTGGGGACAGCATCAAACAAGAAATAAGGGATGTGTGCAGTAAAGGTACAGCAGTAATCATGGGTGACTTTAATCTACATATTGATTAGGCTAACCTAACTGGTCGCAATGCGGTGGAGTAGGATTTCCCGGAGTGTATTAGGGATGGTTTTCCAGACTAATATGTTGAGGAACTAACCAGAGAGCTGGCCATCCGAGACTGGGTGATGTGTAATGAGAAGGGACTAATTAGCAATCTTGTTGTGCGAGGCCCCTTGGGGAAGAGTGACCATAATATGGTAGAATTCTTTATTAAGATGGAGAGTGACAAAGTTAATTCAGAAACTATGGTCCTGAACTTAAGGAAAGGTACTTTGATGGTATGAGGCACCAATTGGCTAGATTAGACTGGTAAATGATACTTAAAAGGTTGACGGTGGATAGGCAATGGCAAACCTTTAAAGATCATATGGACGAACTTCAACAATTATACATCCCTGTCTGGAATAAAAATAAAATGGGGAAGGTGGCTCAACCGTGGCTAACAAGGGAAATTAAGGATAGTGTTAAACCCAAGGAAGAGGCATACAAATTAGTAGAAAAAGTAGTAAGCCGGAGGACTGGGAGAAATTTAGAATACAGCAGAGGAGGACAATGGGCTTAATTAAGAGGGGAAAAATAGAGTACGAGAGGAAGCTTGCCGGAAACATAAATAATGGCTGCAAAAGCTTCTATAGATATGTGAAGAGAAAAAGATTAGTGAAGACAAACATTGGTCCCTTGCAGTCGGATTTAGATGAATTTATAATGGGGAACAAAGAAATGGCAGACCAATTGAACAAGTACTTTGGTTCTGTCTTCACAAAGGAAGACACAAATAACCTTTCCGATGTACTAGGGGTCCGAAGGTCTAGTGAGAAGGAGGAACTGAAGGATATCCTTATGAGGCGGGAAGTTGTATTAGGGAAATTGATGGGATTGAAGGCCGATAAATCCCCAGGACCTGATAGTCTACATCCCAGAGTACTTAAGGAAGTGCCCCTCGAAATAGTGGATGCATTGGTGATAATTTTCCAACAGTCTATCGACTCTGGATCAGTTCCTATGGACTGGAGGGTTGCTCATGTAACACCACTTTTTAAAAAAGGAGGGAGAGAGAAAATGGGTAATCATAGACCAGTTAGCCTGACATCAGTAGTGGGGAAGATGTTGGAATCAATCATTAAGGATGAAATAGCAGCACTTTTGGAAAGCAGTGATAGGATTGGTCCAAGTCAGCATGGATTTATGAAAGGGAAATCATGCTTGACAAATCTTCTGGAATTTTTTGAGGATGTAACTAGTAGAGTAGACAGGGGAGAACCAGTGGATGTGGTGCATTTGGACTTTCAAAAGGTTTTTGACAAGGTCCCACACAAGAGATTGGTGTGCAAAATCAAAGCACATAGTATTGGGGGTAATATACTGATGTGGATAGAGAACTGGTTGGCAGACAGGAAACAGAGAGTCGGGATTAACGGGTCCTTTTCAGAATGGCAGGCAGTGACTAGTGGAGTGCCGCAGGGCTCAGTGCTGGGACCCCAGCTCTTTACAATATATATTAATGATCTGGATGATGGAATTGATTGTAATATCTCCAAGTTTGCAGATGACACGAAACTGGGTGGTGGTGTGAGCTGTGAGGAGGATGCTCAGAGGCTGCAGGGTGCTTTGGACAGGTTAGGTGAGTGGGCAAATACATGGCAGATGCAGTATAATGTGAATAAATGTGAGGTTATCCACTTTGGGGGCAAAAACACGAAGGCAGAATATTATCTGAATGTCAGCAGATTAGGAAAAGGGGAGGTGCAGCGAGACCTGGGTGTCATGATTCATCAGTCATTGAAGGTTGGCATGCAGGTACAGCAGGCGGTGTAGAAGGCAAGTGGTATGTTGGCCTTCATAGCAAGGGGATTTGAGTATAGGAGCATGGAAATCTTACTGCAGTTGTACAAGGCCTTGATGAGGCCCCACCTTGAATATTGTGTTCAGTTTTGGCTCCCTAATCTGAGGAAGGATGTTCTTGCTATTGAGGGAGTGCAGCGGAGGTTCACCAGACTGATTCCTGGGATGGCAGGACTGTCATATGAGGAGAGACTGGATCGACTGGACCTGTATTCACTGGAGTTTCGAAGGATGAGAGGGGATCTCAAAGAAACATATAACATTCTGACGGGACTGGACAGGTTAAATACAGGAAGAATGTTCCTGATGTTGGAGAAGTCCAGAACCAGGGGACATAGTCGTAGGATCAGGGGTAAGCCATTTAGGACTGAGATGAGGAGGAACTTCTTCACTCAGAGAGTTGTTAACCTATGGAATTCCCTACCGCAGAGAGTTGTTGATGCCAGTTCATTGGATATATTCAAGAGGGAGTTAGATATGGCCCTTGTGTCTAAAGGGATCAAGGGGTATGGAGAGAAAGCAGGAACGGGGTACTGAAGGAATGATCAGCCATGATCTTATTGAATGGTGGTGCAGGCTCGAAGGGCCGGATGGCGTACTCCTGCACCTATTTTCTATGTTTCTATGTTTTTATGCTGAAATGGTCAGTAACAGAGGGAACATAAGGTGTAGAACATATGTTGAAATGGGAATTAGGGCTGTTGTCACTAGTACATAAGAACTTAAGAAATAGAAGCAGGAGTAGGCCATACGGCTCCTCGAGCCTGCCCCGCCATTTAATACGATCATGGCTGATCCGATCATGGATTCAGGTCTACTTCCCTGCCCGCTCCCCATAACCCCTTATTCCCTTATCGGTTAAGAAACTGTCTATCTCTGTCTTAAATTTATTCAATGTCCCAGCTTCCACAGCTCTCTGAAGCAGCGAATTCCACAGATTTACAACCCTCTGAGAGAAGAAATTTCTCCTCATCTCAGTATTAAATGGGTAGCCCCTTATTCTAAGATTATGCCCTCAAGTTCTAGTCTTCCATATCAGTGGAAACATCCTCTCTGCATCCACTTGTCAAGCCCTCTCATAATCTTATACATTTCGATAATATCACCTTTCATTCTTCTGAATTCCAATGAGTAGAGTCCCAACCTACTCAACCTTTCCTCATAAGTCAATCGCCTCATCTCTGGAAATCAACCTAGTGAACCTTCTCTGAACTGCCTCCAAAACAAGTATATCCATTCGTAAATATGGAAACCAAAACTGCACGCAGTATTCCAGTTGTGGCCTCACCAATACCCTGTATAACTTTGGCAAGATTTCCCTGCCTTTATACTCCATCCCCTTTGCAATAAAGGCCAAGATTCCATTGGCCTTCCTGATCACTTGCTGTACCTGCATACTAACCTCAAGTACCCCAAGGTCCCGCTGTGCTGCCGCACTTTGCAATTTTTCTCCATTGAAATAATAACTTTCTCTTTGATTTTTTCTGCCAAAGTGCATGACATCACACTTTCCAACATTATACTCCATCTGCCAAATTTTTGCCCACTCTCTTTGCCTATTTATGTCCTTTTGCAGGTTTTTGCATCCTCCTCACACATTGCTTTTCCTCCCATCTTTGTATTGTCAGCAAACTTGGCTACGTTACACTCAGTCCCTTCTTCCAAGTTGTTAATATAGATTGTAAATAGTTGGGGTCCCACCACTGATCCCTGCAGCACCCCACTAGTTACTGATTGCCAACCCGAGAATGAACCATTTATCCCGACTCTCTGTTTTCTGTTAGTTAGCCAATCCTCTATCCATGGAAATATATTGCCCTCAACCCCGTGAACTTTTATCTTGTGCAGTATGTAGCACCTTGTCAAATGCCTTCTGGAAGTCCAAATACACCACATCCATTGGTTCCCCTTTATCCACCCAGTTCCGCAAGTGGACGATTCAATCCGGATATCCAGGCCAGAAAGCGGCTGTCTAAGTTGCATCCTTCCTTCCACTTCCTCCTTTTCTGCATCTTCCTCTGCTGTCTCTTCCTTTTCTGCATCTTCCCCTTCCCTCTGCGAGCAGATGCTGGAAATGTGAAATAAAAGCAGAAAATTCTGGAAATACTTAGAAGGTCAGGCAGCATCGCAACTTGAGATGTGAACTCTGTTTCTCTCTCTACATATGCTGCCTGACCAGCTGAATATTCGCAGCATTTTCTGTCTTCTCAGGGGTCTCCCATAGAAATAGGAGCAGGAGTAGGCCATTTGGTCCCTCAATTCTGCACCGCCATTTAATAAGCTCATGGCTGATCCGATCTTAGGCTAAGCTCCACTTCCCTGCCCACTCCCCATACCCATTCACTCCCTTATCGTTCATATATCTGTCCATCTCCACCTTAAATATATTCAATGACCCATCCTCCACAGCTCTCTGGGGCAGAGAATTGCAGAGGTTCACAACCCTCTGAGAGAAGAAATTCTTCCTCCATCTGTTCTAAATGGGTGACCCCTTATTCTTAAACTATGCCCCCTAGATCTAGATTCCCTCTCTCTGCATCTACCTTGTCGAGCCCCTCACTACCTTATATGTTTCAGTAAGATCACCTCTCATTCTTCTAAACTCCAATGAATATAGGCCCAACCTGCTCAATGTTTCTTCATAAGTTAGCCCCTTCATCTCAGGAATCAACCTCGTGAGCCTTCTCTGAACTGCCTCCAATGCAAATATATCCCACCTTAAATAAGCAGACCAAAAACTGTACTCGGGGTGGTCTCACCAATATCCTGTTGTAGCAGGACATCTGTGCTTTTATACTCCATTCTCCCTTGCAATAAAGGCCAACATTCCATTTGCCTTCCGAATTAATTGCTGTACCTGCATACTAACTTTTTGTGTTTCATGCACAAGGATCCCCCAAGTCCTTCCGTACTGCAGCATTTTGTAATCAATCTCTATTTAAATAATCATTTGCTTTTTTATTCTTCCTGCTGAAGTGGATAACCTCACACTTTCCCACATTATACTCCATCTGCCAAATTTTGCCCACTCACTTACCCTGTCTAGATCCCTTTGCAGATTAATTTTGTCCTCCTCACAACTTGCTTTCCCACACATCTTTGTATCATCAGCAACATTGGCTTCATTATAATTGGTCTCTTCATCCATTAATATAGATTGTAAATAGTTGAGGCCCCAGTCCGATCCCTGAGGCACTCCACTAGTTACCGTTTGCCAACCGGAAAATGACCCATTTATCCCGACTCTCTGTTTTCTGTTGTTCACCAATCTTCGATCCATGCTAATATATTACCCCCAACCCCGTGAGCTCTTATCTTGTGTAGTAACCTTTGATGTGGCACCTTATCAAATTCCTTCTGGAAATCCAAATACACCAGATCCACTGGTTCCCCATTATCCACCCTGCTTGTTACATCCTCAAAGCACACCAGCAAATTTGTCAAACATGATTTCCCTTTCATAAAACAACGCTGACTCTGCTTGGCTGCATTATGATTTTCCAAATGTCCTGCTACTGTTTCCTAAATAATGGACTCTAACATTTTCCCAACGACAGATGTTAGGCTAACTTGTCTATAGTTTCCTGCTTTCTCTCTCCCTCCTTTCTTAAATAGGTGTTACATTTGCAGTTTTCCAATGCGCTAGGAACTCTCCAGACTCCAGGGAATTTTGGTAAATTGTAACCAATGCATCCACTATCTCTGCAGCCATTTCTTTTAATACCCTAGGATTCAGGCCATCAGGTTCAGGGGACTTGTCCACCTTTAGTTCCATTATTTTACTGTGTACTTTTTCTTTAGTGATAGTGATTGTATCCTCCCTTCCTATAGCCCCTTGTTTATCTATTATTGGGATGCTTTTAGTGTCTTCTTCCGAGATAAAATATTAATTTAAAGTCTCTGACATTTTGCTGTTCCCCATTATTAGTTCCACGGTCTCATCCTCTTGGGGACCAACGTTTACTTTAGCTGCCACTCTTTCCTAGAGGATTATTTGTTAATCCTGTCTCATTACACAGTATCAGATCTAAGATAGCCTGCTCACTGGTTAGTTCTGTTATGTATTTAACCCCTTGAAACCTGCATGACACCTGACCACCAGAGGGCCCACATGTTGGAGTCCCAAGGGATCCCAGCATTCCTTGGGAGCACAGTATATAAACAGGCCACCCATGAGGTACCTGGACCCTGGAGTCTTATTAAAGGAGCTAAGGCCACACTTGCTCATTGTACACAGTACTCAGTTTCATCCTTTATTATGAGTGTACCAATTGACGATGAGGGAAGGTGGATCAACCGTGGCTAACAAGGGAAATTAAGGATAGTGTTAAATCCAAGGAAGAGGCATATAAATTGTCCAGAAAAAGCAGCAAACCTGAGGACTGGGAGAAATTTAGAATTCAGCAGAGGACAAAGGGTTTAATTAGGAGGGGGAAAATAGAATATGAGAGGAAGCTTGCCGGGAACAAAAAAACTGACTGCAAAAGTTTCTATAGATATGTGAAGAGAAAAAGATTAGCGAAGACAAACGTAGGTCCCTTGCAGTCAGATTCAGTATTGTAATGGGAAACAAAGAAATGGCAGACCAGTTGAACAAACACTTTGGTTCTGTCATCACGAAGGAAGACACAAATAACCTTCCGGAAGTACGAGGGGACCGAGGGTCTAGTGAGAAGGAGGAACTGAAGGATATCCTTATTAGGCGGGAAATTGTGTTAAGGAAATTGATGGGATTGATGGGATAAATCCCCGGGGCCTGATAGTCTGCATCCCAGGGTACGTAAGGAAGTGGCCCAAGAAATAGTGGATGCATTGCTGATCATTTTCCAACAGCTATCGACTCTGGATCAGTACCTCTTTCTCTCCATACCCCTTGATCCCTTTAGCCATCAGGGTCATATCTAACTCCCTCTTGAATATATCCAATGAACTGGCATCAACAACTCTCTGCGGCAGGGAATTCCACAGGTTAACAACTCTCTGAGTGAAGAAGTTTCTCCTCATCTCAGTCCTAAATGTCTTACCCCCTTATCCTAAGACTATCCCCTGGTTCAGGACTTCACCAACATCGGGAACATTCTTCCCGCATCTAGCCTGTCCAGTCCCGTCAGTATCTTATACGTTTCTATGAGATCTCCTCTCATCCTTCTAAACTCCAGTGTATAAAGGCCCAGTTGCTTCAGTCTCTCCTCATACGTCAGTCGAGCCATCCCTGGAATCAGTCTGGTGAGTCTTCGCTGCAGTCCCTCAATAGCAAAAATGTCCTTCCTCAGATTAGGAGACCAAAACTGAACACAATATTCCTGGTGAGGCCTCACCAAGGCACTGTACAATTGCAGTAAGACCTCCCTGCTCCTATACTCAAATCCCCTAGCTATGAAGGCCAACATGCCATTTGCCTTCTTCACCGCCTGCTGTACCTGCATGCCAACTTCCAATGACTGATGAACCATGGCACCCAGGTATCGTTGCACCTCCCCTTTTCCTAATCTGCCGCCATTCAGATAATATTCTGCCTTCGTGTTTTTGCCACCAAAACATTTATCCACATTATACTGCATCTGCCATGCATTTGCCCACTCACCTAACCTATCCAAAGCAGCCTGCAGCCTCTTAGCATCCTCCTCACAGCTCACACCACTACCCAGTTTAGTGTCATCTGCAAACTTGGAGATATTACACTCAATTCCTTCATCCAAATCATTAATGTATATTGTAAAGAGCTGGGGTCCCAGCACTGGGCTCTACGGCACGCCATTAGTCACTGCCTCCCATTCTGAAAACGACCAGTTTATCCTGACTCTCTGCTTCCTGTCTGCCAAGCTCAGCGACTTTTTTGTACCAGGCATTGGACATGAGACAATCCTTCACAAACTATTGACTGTAGAAACTCTGAATCTAAGTAAAGCCATAACGATAGCCCAGGCATTGATGTCCACCAGCGACAACACCAAACAGATTTCGCAGAGTAAAGAAGTTTCGGCCAGTACTGTGCATAAAGTAACATCAGTCTCAAGCAGAAATGTACATGGCAGAACGTACATGCCGGCTGCTGCGGCCTGACCTCAGTTGACCCAGAGTCCGCCATCAATCGTTAATGTGAGGCAGTTAACATCTTGTTGGTGCTGTGGAGGTGAGCATCGCCCCCATCAATGTCACTTTAAACACTATGCGTGCAATGGTTGCAGAACAATGGCACTTCTCCAGCGAATGTGCAGGCGAGCTGCAAACCCTGCAAGCCCTGCAAACCACTCCGTTGCAGAGGAAGATCGATCCACTGTGGATCAGGCGGAATTGGAGACTCGTACCAAGGAGGCAGAGGTGTACCGGGTACATACATTCACTACGAAATATCCATCAATAATGTTGAAAGTTGAACTGAACGGTATTCAAGAATCTATGGACCTGAACATGGGAGCAAATCAGTCCATAATGAGTAAAAAGGCCTTCGACAGGCTGTGGGGCAAAAAGGCACACAGGCCCAAGCTCAGCGCCATTCACGCCAAACTAAGGACTTACACCAAGGAACAAATTCCTGTAATTGGCAGTGCAGAAGTCAAAGTCTCCTATGATGGAGCAGTACACGGACTCCCACTGTGGATTGTGCCAGGGGATGGCCCCACGTTGTTTGGCAGAAGCTGGCTGGGGAAAATCCACTGGAACTGGGACGACATCCGAGCACTTTCATCCATCGACGACGCCTCATATACCCAGGTTCTGAGCAAGTTCCCATCGTTGTTTGAGCCAGGCATTGGAAGCTTCTCGGGGGCGAAAGTGCAGATCCATTTGGTTCCCAGTATGCGGCCCATCCACCACAAGGCACGGGCGGTACCGTACATGATGCATGAAAAACTGGAAATTGAGCTGGACAGGTTGCATCGAGAAGGCATCATCGCGCCGGTGGAATTCAACGACAGGGCCAGTCCGATTGTCTCGGTACTTAAGGAAGACGGCACGGTTAGAATCTGTGGGGTTTATAAAGTAACGATTAACGGTTTTTCGCAGCAGGACCAGTACCCGCTACCCAAAGCAGACGACCTACTTGCGACCCTGGCTGGAGGGAAGACGTTCACCAAGCTGGACCTGACCTCGGCCTACATGACGCAAGAGCTGGAGGAGTCTTCAAAAGGCCTCACCTGCCTCACACGCACAAAGGTCTGTTCATCTATAATAGATGCCCGTACGGGATTCGGTCAGCCGCAGCTATCTTCCAGCGGAACATGGAGAGCCTGCTAAAGTCGGTTCCTTGCACTGTGGTTTTCCAGGACGACATATTGGTTACAGGGCGGGCCACCATTGAGCACTTGAAGAATCTGGAAGACGTTCTTAGTCGGTTGGATCGCGTGGGGCTCAGGTTGAAACACTCGAAGTGTGTTTTCCTGGCACAGGACATTGAGTTCTTGGAAAGAAGAATCGCAGCAGACGGCATCAGACCCACCAACACCAAGACGGAGGCCATCAAGGACGCACCGCGACCACAGAACCTGACGGAGCTGCGGCCGTTCCTGGGACTCCTTAACTCTTTCGTTAATATCCTACCTGAGTTAAGCACCCTGCTAGAACCCCTACATGCGCTACTGCGCAAGGGAGACGACTGGGTATGGGGGAATTCTCAAGAGGCTGCCTTTAAGAAACCAGAAATCTGTTGTGTTCAAACAAACTGCTTATCCTGTATAACCCTTGGAAACAATTAGTGCTAGCTTGCAATGCGTCGTCATACGGGGTCGGGTATGTGTTACAACAGGCTAATGAATTTTGCAACTGGTCGCTTATACGTCCAGGAGTTTGTCCGAGGCTGAAAGGGCCTATAGCATGAATGAAAAAGAGGCTCTGGCGTGCATCTACGGGGTGAAAAAAATGCACCAGTAATTAGTTGGCCTCAAGTTTGAGCTTGAAACTGACCACAAGCCGCTAATATCGCTGTTCTCTGAGAGCAAAGCGATTAATACCAATGCCTCTGCCTGCATCCAAAGATGGGTGCTCACGCTGTTGGCATACAACAATGTAATCCGCCACAGACCGGGCACAGAAAGCTGTGCAGATGCTCTCAGTTGGCTGCCATTGCCCACCACCGGGGTGGAAATGGCACAGCCAGCGGACTTGCTCATGGTCATGGAGGCATTCGAGAACGAGAAGTTTCCCGTTATGGCCCGCCAGATCAGGACCTGGACCAGCCAGGATCCTTTACTGTCCTTGGTAAAAAAAAACTGTGTCCTCCATGGGAGCTGGTCCGGTGTCCCAGCGGAGATGCCGGAGGCGATTAAGCTGCTCCACAGATGCAAAGACGAGTTGTCCCTGCAGGCGGACTGTCTATTGTGGGGCAATCGGGTGGTCTTGCCCAAGAAAGGCAGAGATACATTCATATGTGGACAGCACAGCACCCACCCAGGCATCGTAATGATGAAAGCCATAGCCAGATCCCATGTGTGGTGGCTCAGCATTGACTCAGATTTAGAGTCATGCGTGCGCCAGTGCAACACTTGCTCTCAACTGAGCAATGCACCCAGAGAGGCACTGCTAAGTTTGAGGTTGTAGCCCTCCAAACCGTGGTCAAGGATCCACATAGACTATGCGGGCCCATGTCTAGGCAAAATGTGTTTGGTTGTCGTGGACACTTACTCAAAATGGATTGAATGTGCAATAATGCCTGTAAGCACGTCCACGGCCACTATTGAAAGCCTACGAGCCAAGTTTGCTACGCACGGCTTGCCTGATGTCCTAGTCAGAGACAATGGGCCGTGCTTCACCAGTACTGAATTCAAGGAATTCATGACCCGCAACGGGATCAAACACATCACATGTGCCCCATTTAAGCCCACATCCAATGCTCAGGCAGAACGGGCAGTTCAGACCATCAAGCAAAGCTTGAAACGTGTGTTAGAAGGCTCCCTGCAGACCCGGCTGTCCCGAGTGCTGCTCAGCTACCGCACCAGACCCCACTCACTCACTGGGGTTCCCCCAGCTGAGCTGCTCATGAAAAGGGCACTTAAAACAAGGCTGCCTCGTCCACCCTGATCTCCATGATCACGTGGAGGGCAAACAGCATCAACAAAGTGTGTACCATGACCGCGCAAATTTGTCACGCGATATTGAGATCAATGATCCCGTGTTTGTGCTCAAGTATAGACATGGTCCCAAATGGCTCACTGGCACTGTCACAGCCAAAGAGGGGAATACGGTGTTTCAGGTCAAATTGGCCAATGGACAAATGCACAAAAAACATTTGGACCAAATCATATTGCGGTTCACCAACAGCTATGAACAACCCGAAGAAGACACCACCAACTTTGACCCTCCAACACACACACAAGTGGCAACTGACATCATGGTTGACCTCGAAGCCGAACTCATCATCCCCAGCAGTCCTGCAAGGCTGGCTGCCCAACAACCCAGTGAAGAACTGACCAACCCACCCACACCCGCATTTGTACCGAGACGATCGACAAAGGAGCGTAAAGCCCCAGATCATCTCACCTTGTAAATAAGTGTACTGTTGACTTCACAGGGGAGTGATGAGACGTATTTAACCCATTGTAACCTGCATGACACCTGACCACCAGAGGGCCCAAGGGATCCCAGCATCCCTTGGCAGCACAGTATATAAGCAGGCCACCCACAAGGTACCTGGACTCTGGAGTCTTATTAAAGGAGCTAAGGTCACACTTGCTCATTGTGCACAAAATGTACTGTTCAAGGAAACCATCCCGGATACACTCAAAGAACTCTTCCTCAAGGCTACCTTGGTCAATTTGATTTGCCCAAACAATATAAAGATTAAGATCACCCATGGTTGTTACCGTACCTTTTTTACAAGCCTCCATTATTTCTTGATTTATACTCTGTCCAACAGTGTATCTACTGTTAGGGATCTTATAGACGACACCCACCAGTGACTTCATCCCCTTATTATTTCTATCTCCACCCAAACTGATTCTACAGCTTGATCTTCTGAGCCCAATATCATTTCTCACTACTGCCCTGATCTCATCCTTTATTAACAGAGATACCCCACCTCCTATTCCTTTCTGTCTATCCTTCTGAATTGTCAAATACCCCTGAATATTCAGCTCCCAGCATTGGTCACCTTGGAACCAAGCCTCTGTAATGGCTATCATATCAAACCCATTTCTATCTATTTGTGCCATCAACTCATCTATCTTGTTACGAATGCTGCGTGCATTCAGATAAAGAGCTTTTAGTTTAGCCTTTTTAGCATTTTTCCATGCTTTGACCCAACTTTCTGATACAACCTTATTTTTATACATTCTGTCCTTTCCTGTCACACTCTGGTTATTATTTTCCCCAATGCTACCCTGCTCTATTGCCTCCTCCTTGATCTTTGGCTGTTTACATTTCCGCTCAGCTGAACCCTCCCCTCCACTATATAGTTTAAAGCCCTATCTGCAGACCTAGTTATTCAATTCACCAGGACACTAGTCCTAGCACGGTTCAAGTAAAGCCCATCCCAACGGAACAGCTCCCTCTTACCTCAATATTGGTGCCAGTGCACCAGGAAATGAAACCCATTTCTCCCACACAAGTCTTCGAACCACTCGTTCATCTCTCTGATCTTATTTACCCTATGCCAATTTGCTCATGGCTCAGGTAGTAATCCAAGGATTATTACCTTTGTTGTCTGTTTTTTAATTTAGAACCTAGCTGCTCATACTCCCTCAGCAGAACCTCTTTCTTAGTCCTTCCTATGTCGTTTGGTACCTATGTAGACCACAACAACTGGATCTTTCCCCTCCCACTCCAAGTTCCTCTCCAGTCCAGAGGAGATGTCCTTAACCCTGGCACCGGGTAGGCAACACAGCCTTTGGGTCTCCCGCTCTGGACTGCAGAGAACAGTATCTATCCCTCTAACTATACTGTCCCTTATCACTACAACATTTCTTTTTACTCCCCGCTCTTGAATGGCCCCATTTACCATGGTGCTGTGGTCAGTTCGCTCATCATCCCTGCAGTCCCTGCTCCTGTCCCTGCTCTTACGGAGTAAGAACCTTGTACCTTGTACTTGTTGGACAAGAGCAAGGGCTGAGCTCCTCCATCACTACTTCCTGGGTCCTCATATCTTTGTCACTCGTAGTCACACCCTCCTGTCCCTGACCACAGACTAAATTTGAATTATTTATCCTAAGGGATGTGACTGCGTCCTGGAACACAGTGTTCAGGTAACTCTCCCCCTCCCTGATGTGTCGCAGTGTTTGAAGCTCGGACTCCAGCTTATCAACATGGAGCCGGAGTTCCTCGAGCAGCCAACATTTGCTGTAGACGTGGTCGCCGTGGACTTCAATGGTGTCCACCAGCTCCCACATGCAGCAGCAGTAACCCATCGCCTACCCTAGCATGTCTATTTAATTAATTAAGTTTTGAAGTTTTGAATCTTTCATTTTTTTTTTAAATCCTAGCTCTTAATTTAAACCACTGCTCAAGAAAAAGAGAGAAATACTGATCAACCAATCACATTCCTGCTTTCCTGTAATGTCACATTTTGATAACTTTTTGCATCTTACCTTTCCCTTCCTTTACCATCTGAGGCCTTGCAAGCACCCAACAGTGCTCCCTGCACACTTTAAAAATGTTTAACATCTTTTGCCCCAAGTCATTACTTTAACAAGAAATAAAAATTTGTCCAAATGCTTAAATCCAAACTTACCTGAAAGATGCCTGTGTTCCTTTAAGAAGCGCTTTGCTTAATGCACATTTTTCTGAGTGTGCTTAGGACCCAGCATTAAAGTCAACAAAAAGGTTGAAGTTTGCAAGCATGGCGTTAAGTCGATGTTCTGATTTCCATTTCTCGTGCCAGCAGTGTTAACAACAATGCTATGGCCCGCACCAAATTGTGAAGGCGGGTGGAAGTGAGGCAACTGCCTCTTTTTCCCAAAATGGGCCTTAATGGAGAGCAGTCAGTCTGCAAATTTCAAGGCCCAAGTTCAATAGAGCTGTCCTCAGTGAGTTAGACAGGCCGGACAGTCACAGGCAGACTGCACAGTGCTATACATTTACAAACTCAGGCAAATGCTACATGATCAAATCTCCAGGAATATGTCCAACATAAATTGGCAACCCAAATGCAGCCACTTACATGGAGCTAGACTTTCCATTTTTTTGCATCGATACCGCCTACTTAACGTCCATTTTAATGCTGAGATGAGGTATAACGCCCAGATATCACCCATTTAGCAACAAAATGGAAACTAACGGCCATATATTGCTCACTTATCGCCCAGTATTACTTTCGGCATGTTGTTAATGCCGAGAAATAATAATACTGCCCGCCCACTTTTTTTCGGCATAAAGATCAGAATGGGCGAAAGTAACGCCCATAATATCGGCGAACGTTACTTTCAGCACCTTGCCCACATATCGCCAAAAATATCGCTCGCCGAAATACCCGCTGAGAAAAAGTTGCTCTCACCTGAACTAAACCCAATGGTATGGACTCTATTTTGTAAATCGGAGGTCGGTTCATATAAAAGGCTGCTTCAACTTCTGGGGAATTTTGATGTACTCTGGAGGTCTTTTAAGGTGATTTGAACATCTGAACAAACATCTTATCATACTGTGTAGGATTTGAAGTTATTTTAGGTGTTTTAGTAGGTAAATTTATTGTTTGTGCACAATAGGCATAATACTGATTGTGATTGCAATGGGGCCTGACTTGATGACTACGCACATGCTGCAGACTAGAGATGGCAGAAGGTATATTCAACAACATTATGTGCCCAAACAAAGAGATCGCAGACTGCAGAGGAGGACGAGACCTTATACCCCACACATTTACGGGGAGAAGCGATCATATCTGAACTTGTCCGATAATGCATGCCTTAGGAGACTGTGCTTCCGGAAAGAGGGTATCAGTGAGATATGCCAGCTCAGCAAGGGAGATGTGCAACTTGTCAGCACCATCAGGATCGCACTGTCTGTCGAGGTCAAGGTCACCGCGGCACTTGCCTTCTATACATCGGGTTCCTTTCAGGCTTCAGCTGGCAACATTTGCACTATATCTCAGCATTCCACATATTGCTGCATTCGACAGGTCACTGAAGCCCTTTCGCATGTAGGATGGACTTTATCAGCTTGTCTATGACCAGGGAGGCACAGACTGACAGGGCTCTAGGATTCTCCAGAATTGCAAACTTCCCCAAGGTGCAGGGAGCGGGCACCTTTTCAGGATGCAGAGGTTTTTCAGAACCGAAAGCGGTTCTACTCCCTGAATGTGCAACTTGTTGTCGACCACCAGCAAATTATAATAGCAGTAAATGCAAAATTTCGGGTCAGCATCCATGATGCTCACATCCTGCGTGAGAGTGCTGTATCTGACATGTTTACCAGTCAGCCACAAGGTCAAAGCTGGATGCTTGGTGACAAAGGAAGCCGAGAGGCGATACAACGAGAGCCAGAGCCACACGCAATATCATCAAGAATACCATTGGAGTGCTTAAGCAGCACTTTAGATGCCTGGACCTCACAGGAGGTGAGTTGCAATACCACCCTGAGCCGGTAGCTCAATTCATGGTGGTGTGCTATATGCTGCACAACTTGGCTATCAGGAGGGGACAAGAATTGCCAGAAGGGTTTGACGGTCCATCCCAGGAAAGAGAGGAGGAGGAGGACTAGGAGGTGGACACTGACATCGGGCCAGACAATCAGGCTGACGTTGAAGCCATGCCCCTGCACCCCTCTAGACTGCAGGAAAGGGCCCGTGGTGGCTACATAGTTGCAAGACTCTTACGTCAGCAGCTCATAAATGAGCGTTTTGCTTGAAATAACTTTGGTTGTATTTACAAAGCTGCAACACTGCTGTGTCTGCAGCTCATACATGAATGGTGTGCATTACCTTGGTGACAGTTAAAGTTTAAGTTGATTCAAGTAACGTTGAATTATCCACTTTCATGTTAAGGAATTACCAGTGTGTAGCGGTGCAGCTATCTGAGACAATGCGCAACAAGGTTAAGTTAAATAAAAAGCATTTAATGAGAACATTTGTATAAAATTATAATTATAACTGTAAAAAAAAAACACCCCATCCCACAACAAATTTATAATATTTATATTATTCATTAAATGTTTAACATTTCCAACAACACTTCATAAACATAGAACACAAATTCAAAAAACCAAGGTAGCCCCCTCCCCCCAAATAACAGCAACAACATAAAATTACTGTGACCAAGACAACACCTGTGGCCATGCACCTCACTTTCCTTTCCCCCACCCCCCCGCTTCTCCTCCCCACCTCTACCCCTTCCTCTCCTGACTCCAAGCCGCCTGGCTGAGGAGCTCCTCAGGCGCAGCTTCATTGGGGGGGATGATGGCAGAACCGCTGCTTGGATGGATACGAGAGAGGACGGTACCGGAGGTGGGAACGTGCTCCGAGCCAGAAGCAAGATATTCCTCCTGGCTTTCAATGTTGTTGGCAATGGGGGTGTGGCACCTTGGGGCCCAGTGCTGTACTTCGGGACCACTGGGAGGCCTCTGGCTATCACCTCCAGAGCCTCCGCCATTCGCGGCACGTACTCGGTCATGGTGGCGGACATGCTGGCCAGCTATTAGGATATGCTCCCCAATGTCTGTAGCATTTGCTGACCTATGTCAACACTCCTCCTGGAAAAGTATACCATGTCCCCGCTCAGATCTGCCACTCGGGGAGCAGACCTGCCACATCGAATCTACCTCCACTTGGTCGGCGGCGTCCTGGAGACACCTGGGGTACTCTGCGGCAAGGTGCTTGGGTCTGGTACCTCCACGGTGGAAGATGGAATGGCTGCAGGAGCACTAGATGTTGACTGCATTATGGAGCTTGGCGATGCAGGCTCCTCGAAGTTCGCACTCTCATCCGTGGAGAAGGCACCCAGCAGCTCCACGGGTGAGAATCGGGGCTCCTCAGCACCAGATGCATGATCGTCTGGCGACTCTGGCCCCGCACCCCAGCCTCTGGGCTTGGTGGTGTTGCATGGGGCTATGCTGCTGGCTGAGCTACAAAACATAAATTAGGTTATTAGAGGAGAAGGGGGTGCTAGGATCACAAGGTGATTCCAACGCTACACACAGCATATGTGCAACAAAAGCACCGCCACTATCAAAATCATCACAGGCATCACATTTCATGACCATGACCAAATTCTGCATTGCAATGATTCTCATGAGGCCATCAATTTTTATATAACACTTTTATCAATCATCTATCATATATTATTGGTCAGATATGAGTGGGTGTGGCATCTATTGACTTCACATCACGCAATGGTGTATACATTACCCACGTGGCATCACATCAGGTTCTGTAGCTGCATGCGTGGCTGACTGGGGGTGGCTCCCCACTAGTCCCAGCACCCGCTCCTTGATGTCGGTGAGCTTGATGATGACTGGTGACTCGCCACCTATTCACCTCTAATTGGCCCTATTTTCGAAAGCTTCTTCTGTAATAGGTAACATCAGCACGACATGGCATGAGATCATTGCGTGAGATCATTGCTAGGTACTGTCACAGAGACTGATACAACACATAACCGACAGATGTAATCATGATTATTATGATAATTATCATTCTTTACCGAGGGACGTACAACGCAGGCTTTGAGGAAAATATTCCTGGTATAAGTGCAAGACATCACATCTGATTTTAATCAATCATTACACTTACAAATCACATTATATAAATATATAAGTAAATATAAATAAATGTAATACTTACTCTGGCAGATCCAACAAGATCGTTCCAGCGCTTGCGGTACTTGTTGACCTCACGCACCTCGTTGGTCACTGACGAAACCACCTCGGCTATGTCGGCCCATATCCTGTGATAAACCTTAGGGTTGGGCTTCCCACGCCCACCCTGGATCATTTGACCCCAGCGTGACTCCACCTTCTGCAGGAAGGAGGCATTTGCCTCGCCGGAGAATCTCCTCGCTCGTTTGCGTCCTCCCAATTGTTCCTCTCCCATCTCACTGCTTTCGCCAGTGTCCTTTGTCTCCACAGCATGCTGTGTCACCTCCTCCATCCCTTCCATTTTAAGTATTTATTTTTCGACAAAAACTTGGTGGGATTAATGTTCTTTGTGCTCAGCAGTCTTTTTGCTGCTGGTAAATCTCTCTTCTACCTCCCAAAACAGCCAAACAAGCACACAACACACCCACACATGCTTTCAGTTCCTCTCTGCTCCCTCTCTCCTCTTCTGCGCATGTATTGATGACCCCTGAACTTCTGAAATGCAGGAAACGACCAGTGCCATACCATTGCTATAGACACCAACACTTTACGGCAGAAGGTCAAAAAATGTAACGCTAACGCCCATTTCAGATCGCTCGTGGTAACGCCCATTTTATAAAATGGAAAGTTGGGGTTTTGAAAATGGGCAATAATCCGGCGATCTCAAAACCCAACGCCAACGCTGGAAATAACGCCCATTTTTGGGCGATCTGCACAAAAGTGGAAAGTCTAGCCCCTTATCTTTATTTGGGAACTGATGATCATTGTTTCACCAATCAACAAATGAATTTTCATAGACAATATCAGAGCTTGCATTGGTTAAGAATGCCAGGTGATTGGCTGCACAATGCTGGCAAAACTCACAGCAATGAAGTCGTATTCCTGCCCAAGTACATGGAATACTAGCATGATCTGCTCCCAGTCAAACAAATACAAAATATGGATGCATTCATACTCTAAGCACTGTTACCTTACTGAGTATACTGAAGTTCACCAGAGAGACCTCATCATAGGCAGTCCCTCGGAATCGAGGAATACTTGCTTCCACTCCCAAAATGAGTTCTCTGGTGGCTGAACAATCCAATACGAGAGCCAAAGATCCTGTCACAGGTAGGACAGACATTCGTCGAGGGAAGGGGTGGGTGGGTCTGGTTTGGCGCGCGCTCCTTCCGCTGTCTGCGCTTGACCTCTTCACGCTTTTTGCGTTGAGACTCGTATGCAATGCTAAAATTACCAGAGCTATGCATGGTGCCGAATATTGAACAGACCATCACGTGAATTTATAGAATCATATAATCATAGAAATTTACAGTACGGAAGGAGGCCATTTCAGCCCATCGTGTCTGTGCTGGCCAACAAGCTATCCAGTCTAATCCCACTTTCCAGCTCTAGGTCCGTAGCCCTGCAGGTTACAACACTTCAAGTGCACATCCAAGTACTTTTTAAATGTGGTGAGGGTGTCTGCCTCTATCACCCTTTCAGGCAGTGAGTTCCAGACCCCCATAACCTTGTGGGTGAAGAAATTTCCCCTCAAATCCCCTCTAAACCTTTTACCAATCACTTTAAATTTATGCCCCCTTGTTGTTAACCCCTCTGCTAAGGGAAAGGGGCCCGTTTTATCCATTATATCCAGGCCCGTCATAATTTTATACACCTCAATGAGGTCTCCCCTTAGCCTCCTCTGTTCCAAGGAAAACAAACCCAGCCAATCCAATCTGTCCTCATAGCTAAGATTCTGCACTCCCAGCAACATCCTCATAAATCTCCTCTGTACCCTTTCCAGTGAAATCACATCAATACTGGCCTAACTAGTATTCTATAAACACTTCAAGCATAACTCCCCTCAGCTAATAAAGGCAAGCATTCCGTATGCCTTCTTAACCAGCTTATCCACCTGGCCTGCTATCTTCAAGGATCTGTCGACAGGCACTCCAAGGTCCCTTTGTTCCTCTACACTTCTCAGTGTCCTACCATTTAATGTGTATTCCCTTTCCTTGTTAGCCCTCCACAAATGCATTACCTCACACTTCTCCGGATTAAATTCCATTTGCCACTGTTCTACCCACCTGACCAGTTGATTGATATCTTCCTGCAGTCTGTAGCTTTCTTCTTCATTATCAACCACACAGCCAATTTTAGTGTCATCTGCAAACTTCTTAATCGTACCCTCTATATTCAAGTCTAGATCATTGATGTATACCGTAAAAAGCAAGGGACCTCGTACTGAGCCCCGTGGAACCCCACTAGAAACAGCCTTCATGTCAGAAAAACACCCATCAACCATTACCATCTGCTTCCTGCCTTTAAGCCAATTTTGGATCCAACTTGCCACTTTGAAACATAGAAATTTACAGTGCACTAGGAGGCTATTTCGGCCCATCGTGTCCTCGCCGGCCAACAAACAGCCACATAGCCCTGACGATTACATATAAACCTATGAACAATGAACAAAAGGATAGTCAAACAGGGCTGCGTCATCGCCCCAACCCTCTTCTCAATCTTGCTCGCCCCACCTCACAATCAACAAGCTCCCCGCTGGAGTGGAACTAAACTACAGAGCCAGTGGGAACCTGTTCAACCTGCGCCACCTCCAGGCCAGATCCAAGACCACCCCAACCTCTGTCGTCGAGCTGCAGTACGTGGACGATGCCTGCGTCTGCGCACATACAGAGGCTGAACTTCAGGACATAGTCGACATATTTACTGAGGCGTGTGAAAGCATGGGCCTTACACTAAACGTCCGGAAGACAAAGGTCCTCCACCAGCCTGCCCTCACCGCACAGCACTGCCCCCCAGTCATCAAGATCCACCGTGTGGCCCTGGACACCATGGACCACTTCCCATATCTCGGGAGCCTCCTATCAACAAGAGCACATATCGGCGACGAGATCCAACACCGCCTCCAGTGTGCCAGTGCAGTCTTCGGTCGCCTGAGGAAAAGAGTGTTTGAAGACCAGGTCCTCCAAACTGCCATCAGGCTCATGGTCTACAGGGCTGTAGTAATACCTGCCCTCCTGTATGGCTCAGAGACATGGACCATGTACAGTTGCTGGAGAAATATCACCAAAAATGTCTCCGCACGATCCTACAAATCGCCTGCGAGGACAGGCGCACCAACACTCGTGTCCTAGAACAGGCCAACATCCCCAGCATTGAGGCACTGATCACACTCGATCAGCTCCGCTGGGCAGGCCACATAGTCCTCATGCCACACACGAGCTCCTTCACAGCAAACGAGCCAAAGGTGGGCAGCGGAAACGCTACAATGACACCCTCAAAGCCTCCCTGATAAAATGCAACATCCTCACTGACACCTGCGAGAACCTGGCCCAAGACCGCCCTAAGTGGAGGAAGTGCATCCGAGAGGGCGCTGAGCACCTCGATCTCAACGCCGAGAGCATGCAGAAGTCAAGCGCAGACAGCGGAAAGAGCATGCGGCGAACCAGTCCCACCCACCCCTTCCCTCAACGACTATCTGTCCCACCTGTGACAGAGTCTATGGCTCTCGTATTGGAACTCACTTCAGTCGTGGAAGCAAGTCTTCCTCGATTCCGAGGGACTGCCTATGATGATGATGATGATGAGTATGCATGTACAGCAAGTGATCAGGAAGGCCAATGATATCTTGGCCTTTATTGAAAAGGGGATGGAGTATAAAAGCAGGGAAGTCTTACGACAGCTATATAAGGTATTGGTGAGGCCACACCTGGAATACTGCATGCAGTTTTGCTTTCCATATTTACGAAAGGATATACTTGCTTTGGAGGCAGTTCAGAGAAGGTTCACGAGGTTGATTCCGGGGATGAGGGGGTTGACTTATGAGGAAAGGTTGAGTCGCTTGGGCCTCTACTCATTGTGATTCAGAAGAATGAGAGGTGATCTTATCGAAACATATAAGATTATGAAGGGGCTTGACAAGGTGGATGCAGAGAGGATGTTTCCACTGATGGGGGAGACTGGAACTAGAGGGCACAATCTTAGAATAAGAGGCCACCCATTTAAAACCGAGATGAGGAGAAATTTCTTCTTCAGAGGGTTGTAAATCTGTGGAATTCGCTGCCTCTGAGAGCTGTGGAAGTTGGGACATTGAATAAATTTAAGACAGAAATAGACAGTTTCTTAAACGATAAGGGGATAAGGGGTTATGGGGAGCGGGCGGGGAAATGGAGCTGAGTCCATGATCAAATCAGCCATGATCTTATTGAATGGCAGAGCAGGCTCGAGGGGCCGTATGGCCTACTCCTGATCCTGTTTCTTATGTTCTTATGTTCTTATAACAATGGCGGACAGGTAAAGAGCAACTGGCACAACCAGTTTGCCCCACACAACTGCGATATCCCATGTATCGCAACATTTTACACTCCATCCCACTCAGAGCCATGCGATCTCCTGGGAGAGGAAAAAAAACATAAAAACACAGGCCAATTGGACAAAAAAACTGGGAAAATTCCTCTCCGCCCCATCCAGGCATTCGAAACTAGACCAAGAGATCACTCTGGCCATATTAGATTCCATGATGTACTTACCATCGTGTCTGCGCCCGCCAACAAGAGGATATCCCACTTATCAGCTCTAGGCCCATAAACCTGCAGGTTACGGCACTTCAAGTGCCCATCCAAGCACCTTTTAAATGTGATGAGGGTTTCTGTCTCCACCATCCTTCCAGGCAGTGAGTTCTGGACCCCCACAACCCTCTGCGTGAAGAAGCTTCCCCTCAAATCCCCTCTAAACCTTCCATTAACCACCTTAAAACTATGCCCCCTTGTAATTGACCCCTCCACCAAGGGAAATAGGCCCTTGCTATCTACTATGTCCAGGCCCCTCAAAATTTTATACATCTCAATGAGGTCTCTGCTCAGCCGCCTCTGTTCCAAGGAGAACAAACCCAGCCTATCCAATCTGTCCTCATAGCTAAGATTCTCCATTCCAGGCAGCATCCGCGTAAATCTCCTCTGCAATCATATCATTCCTATAATATGGTAACCAGAACTGCAAGCAGTACTCCAGCTGTGCCCTAACCAGTGTATTATACAATTTAAGCATAACGTCCCAGCTCTTGTATTCTATGCCTCGGCCAATAAAGGTAAGCTTTCCATATGCCTTCTTAAACACCTTATCCACCTGGCCTGCTACTTTCAGGGATCTGTGGACAAGCACTCCAAGATCCCTTTGTTCATCTGTACATCTAAATGGCCTACCGTTTAACGTGTATACCCTTTCCTTATTAGCCCTCCCCCAAGTGCATTACCTCATATTTCTCTGAATTAAATTCCATTTGCCACTGTTCTGCCCACCTGAAACATTCTTCCAGTCACAAAAACATGTTATTCCCACACTTTTTCTTTAAGTGCATGTTTGGCCTGAGCCCTCAGTATCTCTTCCTTAAATGCCTCCCACTGTTCCGACACTGATTTACCTTCAAGTAGCTGTTTCCAGTTCACTGTGGCCAAATCACTTCTCAACTTAGCAAAGTTAGCTTTTTCCCAATTTGGGACTTTTATTCCTGGTCTATCCTTGTCCTTATCCATAACTACCTTGAATCTGACTGAATTATGGTTATTGGCACCCAAGTGCTCTCCCATTGATACCCCTTCCACCTGCCCAGCTTCATACCCCAAAACGAAATCCAGAACTGGCCCCTACCGTGTTGAGCTTGTTACATACTGACTAAAAAAGTTCTCTTGAATGCATTTTAGGGATTCCGCACGCTCTATAACCTTTACACTATATTTGTCCCAATCAATATTAGGATAGTTGAAATCTCCTACTATTACTGCCCTATGATTTTTGGACTTCAGGGAAATTTGCCTACATATTTGCTCTTCTATCTCCCTCCCACTATTTGGGGGTCTATAATACATGCCCAGCAGAGTGATCACCCCTTTTTTATTTTTCAGTTCGACCCATATGGCCTCATTTGATGATCCCTCTAACAGATCACCCTCCTCACAGCTATAATAGTTTCTTTAATCAATACCACGACCCCCCGCCACCACCCCCACTTTTTGCCCCCTCTCTGTTCTATCTAAAAATCCTGTAATCAGGAATATTGAGCTGCCAAACCTGCCTCTCTTTCAGCCATGTCTCTGCAATGGCTATAATGGCATACTCCCACATGTCTACCTGTGCTCTCAGCTCATCCGCCTTATTCGCTATACTCCTTGCATTGAAGTATGTACCATTTAGCACAGGAAGACCTCCTTAATTGCTACTTACTAATCCTTGTTTCCTCTGTCTTACAAGTTTACTTTCTACATTCCTGCTTTGCAATTTCAGCTTTACTTCCTTCCCTATTGAATTTGTTCTCAGGTTCCCATCCCCCTACCAAGCTAGTTTAATTTCCACCCCTCAGCACTAGCAAAACTCCCCACGAGAATATTGACCCCGGCGCTGTTGAGGTGCAACCCGTCCGGTTTGTATAGGTCCCATCTCCCCCAGAACTGGTCTCAATGCCTCAGGAATTTAAAGCCTTCCCTCCTGCACCAACTCTCCAGCCATGCCTTAATTCTCTCTATCCTTCTATTCTTGTACTCATTAGCAAGTGGCACCGGAAGTAACCCGGGGATTACTACCTTTGAGGTCTAACCCTTTAATTTTTCTCCTAGCTCCCTAAATTCTGCCTGCAGGACCTCATCCCTCTCTCTACCTATGTCATTGGTCCCGATATGGACCACAACCTCTAGCTGTTCACCCTCTCCCTCCAGAATGTCCTGTGTCTGCTCTGTGACATCCTTGACCCTGGCACCAGGGAGGCAACATATCATCTGAAGTCACGTCTATGGCTGCAGAAAAGCCTTTCTATTCCTCTAACTATTGAATCCCCTACCACTATAGCTCTTTTATTCTTTGTCCTTCCCTCCTGTGCAGCTGAGCCACTCATGGTGCCTTGGACTTGGCTCGGGCTGCACTCCCCAGAGACACCATCTCTCAAAAGAGAATATCGGTTGGAAAGCAAGATGGACTCAGGGGGGACTCCTGCATTACCTGCCTAGCGTTCTTCCTCTAGCTGGTGGTCACCCACTGGTCCTCTGCCTGCACACTTTTAAGCTGCGAGGTGACGATCTCTTGAAACGTGCTTTCCACATAGCTCTCAGCCTCACAGATGCACCGTAGTATCTCCAGCCGTGGCTGAAACTCCAAAACGCGGACCTCTAGTAGTTGAAGCTGAAGACACCTTCTGCACACGTGGTTGTCTAGGCTGCGTGAAGCTTTCAGGACTTCCCACATGCCGCAGGACAAGCACTCCACAGGACTGAGCTGCCCTGCCATCCCTCTAATTAAACTTATCTCATTATAAAAGAGAAGGAGGGATACTTACCAATCAAACAGCCAATCACTTACCTGCCCAGATGAGGGCTGTGAGCGGGCAGAGGTCAGAAACGTAGTTCACAGCCGAATCCGAAGTCAGAGGGGCGCAAGGGAGCAAAGCACTCGGCAGCGGGAGGCCCGGAGGTCGGCGAGGAGTTGGCGCACCAGAGGCCGGCAAGGAGCGGGAGGTCTGGCAGTCAGCGAGGAGCAAAAGGCCCAGAGGTTGGCAATGAGCAGGTGGCCTGGAGGCCGGCAAGGAGCGGGAGGCCCGGAGGCCGGCAAGGAGCAGGAGGCCCGGAGGTTGGCGAGGAGCGGGAGGCCCGGAGGTTGGCGAGGAGCGGGAGGTTTCCGCAGGAAGAAACTTCCACCTGCCCTGGTCCCAGCAAGAAACAGGAAATGAGTTTCTCTACCACAGAAAGTTGTTGAGGCTAATTCACTAAATATATTCAAAAAGGAGTTAGATGTAGTCCTTACTACTAGGGGGACCAAGGGGTATGGCGAGAAAGCAGGATTGGGGTACTGAAGTTGCATGTTCAGCCATGAACTCATTGAATGGTGGTGCAGGCTCAAAGGGTTGAATGGCCTACTCCTGCACCTATTTTCTATGTTTCTATGTTTCTATGAAATACCTTCACAGGAAACCACTTTGCCCTGGATCCCATGGGCTTTTACTTATGTGACAAGTCTGCCGTGTGGGATCTTATCAAAAGCCTTGCTGAAATCCAGAAACACTACATTAAACGCATTACCCTTATTGGCCCTTCTTGTTACCTCCTCAAAAAATTCAATCAAGTTAGTCAGACACAACCTTCTCTTAACAAATCCATGCTGACTGTCCTTGATTAATCTGTGTCTTTCTAAATGATGATTCATCCTGTTCTTCAGAATTTTTTCCAATAACTTTCCCACCACTGAGTTTAGGCTGACTGGCCTGTAATTACTCGGTCTATCCCTTGCTCCCTTCTTAAACAAAGGTACCACATTAGCAGACCTCCAGTCCTCTGGCACCATACCTGAAGCCAGAGAGATTGGAAAATGATGGTCAAAGCCTCTGCTATTTCTTTTTTGCTTTGCTTAATAGCCTGGGATATATTTCATCCGGGCCTGCGGTCTTATCCACTTTCAAAGTTGCTAAACCCCATTATACCTCCTCTCTCACTATGTTTATTTCATCTAATATTTCACAGTCCTCCCCACCAATAGCAGTGTCTGCATCGACCCTCTCCTTGTTAAAACAGACGCAAAATATGCATTAAGAATCATACCCACAATTGATCAAAATGTCCCTCCACCATGAGAATCTCCATTGTGAAATTGTCTCAAATTGTCACCAGTAAAGTGAACCAATGTCAAATGCAGCAAAGATCCCACTACCAGCCAAGACGTATACACAAACCTCAATATTATAATACAGATACAACGTCCCAAATCCGGTAACCTTGGGACTGAGACCGTGCCAATTTTCAGATTTTTCCTGATATTGGACAAGAAAATCAAGAGCATACGTATGCTACCAAGACAGACAAAGTACTAATGGTGGTGTGGGTCAGGTCGATGGTCATTTGGCAAGGTTCGGCAAGGTTCAGACCGATCGCACACCATTTAAAACATACCGGCGAAGTCAATAATTAATCCAGCCTGCCGGTTTTTGGGCAATAATTCCGGATTTTATTTTACTGAATATCAAATGGGATTTTGTAAAAATTGTCCGGTTTTTGGACAATTATGATTTTTGGACAGCCGGGTTTGAGACGTTGTACAGGTATAACGTCCCGAATCCGAAATTCTTAAAACCGTAATTGTCCACAAACCAGACATTTTTTACAAAAGAGCATTTCACATCGAGCAGTCCGGCATGCGATTGGTCCAAGGCTTGCTGAATGACCCTCGATCCCGACCCATGTGTGACCTGACTCATGTGTTCCCCTCGACCTGGTCTGACCCAACTCACGCTCTGTTTTAATGTCCGACCCGAAATCTGGAAAAATATAAAAACCGGCACGGCCTCGGAGTCGGCCTCAAGGTCGCCGGATTTGGGACATCAGGTTTTCTTCTCCGAAATGCGGTAAAATACGAAAACCGATGGGGCCTCGGTCCCGGGGTTGCCAGATTCGGGATGTTGTACCTATACCTGTAGCTGAATCAACTGTGTCAGGGATGATGTCACAGAGGATACTATTTACAAGGCTAAATCTGACATAATTAGCTCATAACAGCTGTACCACTCATAAGCTCATTAACTGCTGAATTCACAGTACTCCTCTGCACCATTAACCTGTAATCTGCCATAATCAGTACAGCACTGTTTAATTAATATCCTTCACACTCAGCACTAGTACAAACTTAATATCCACAACTCACACAAACACTGACAGCTATTTAACCATGACAGTCACAGTACTAAAAAATCTCGCAAGACTCTCACTAACACAATTCCCTATTTCTTGCAGGAGAAAGTGCCGCATAACACAGGGTAGCAGACTGCCATTGGTGGAGGAGCAGTGAAACTGTATATCCTTTCCCCCATTGAGGAGATGATACTGGTACAAAAGAGAATGAGCAGAGTGTAGCCTGTGGCCACTGGCAATGCTGGAGGACATGCTGGGTTTTTTCATACCTAACCCTCTTTCTCCTGACTTCCCCTTCGGTCCACACACTCTGTATAACAAGCTTCAGATGTTTTCAAGAGACACTTCTTCCTCTTTGCTTGCCCCACACTACAACCTAACCCTTGTCCTTTTTCCATTTCAGCTTGCCAGAATGTGGAAGTCTCTCAGCAAGTTGAAGAAAATGATCAGCCTCAAAGCAGTGGGAGGCATTCAAGGATGAGATAGTGAGGGTTAAGAGCAAATACATTCCCACAAAGAAAAAGGGTGTGACGCCCAAAACTAGAGCCTCCTCAATGTCAAGGCAAATACAGGGTAGGACGAGGCAAAAAAAGGAAGTTTATATCAGATATCAAGAGCTAAATACTGCAGAAAGCCTAGAGGAGTTTAGAAAGTGCAGGGGGAAAATAAAAAGGAAATTAGGATAGCAAAGAAAGGGCATGGCAAAATGTTGACAAGTAAAATCAAGAAAAACCCAAAGATGTTTTATAAATAAATAAAGAGCAATAGAATAACTATAGATAGAGTAGGGCATATTAGAGACCAAAAAGGAAGCTTGTGTGTGGAGGTGGAAGATGTGACTATGGTTCTTAATGAATACTTTGAATCTGTCTTCACAAAGAGAGGAACAGACATTGTAATTCAGCAGCAGGAGCGTAAAATATTTGATGAGATAAACATAGTGAGAAAGGAAGTATTTAGAGATTTGGAAAGTAGATAAATTGCCAGTCCCAGATGAAATGTATCCCAAGCTGTTAAGAGAAGCAAGAGAGTAAATAGCAGAGGCTCTGACCATCATTTTTCAATCCTCTCTGGCTACAGGTGTGGTGCCGGAGGACAGGAGGACTGCTACCGATGAACCATTGTACCATTGTTTAAAAAGGGAGAAAAGGATAGACCAAATAATTACAGCCTAACCTCAATGGTGGGCAAATTGTTAGAAAGGCAAGGATTAATCAAGGATAGTCAGCATGGATTTGTTAAGGGGAGGCCGTGTCTGACTAACTTGACTGAATTTTTGGGGAGGTAACAAGGAGGGTGGATGATAGTAGTGCACTTGATGTAGTCTATATTGATTTTAGCAAGGCTTTTGAAACGGTCCCAAATGTCGGATTGGTCAGAAAAGTAAAAGACCATGGGATCCAAAGGAACGTGACAAGTTGGATCCAAAATTGGCAGGAAGCAAAGGGCATTGGTTGACGGATGTATTTGTGACAGGAAAGCTGTTTCCAGTGGGGTTCAGCAGGGCTTAGAACTAGGTCCCTTGTTTTTTGTGGTATACATCAATGATTGAGACTTAAATGTAGGGGGCATGATTAAGAAGACTGCAAGAAGATATCAGTGGACTGGTCAGGTGGGCAGAAAAGCGGCAAATGGAATTCATTTCAGAGAAGTGTGAGGTGATGCATTTGGGGAGGGTAACAAGGCATGGGAATACACAATAAATGGTAGGATACTAAGAAGTGTAGACGAACAGACAGACTTTGGACTGTCTAAGATCCCTGAAGGTAGCAGGACAGGTATATGGTTAAAAAGGCATACGGGATACGTTCCTTTATTAGCAAAAGCATAGGGCCCGAATTTGGTGGACTCATCTCCGGCTGACGCTGAGTTTTCTCGACGGTCTCCATATTTTCTGGGCGCTCTCCGCTCTGAGCGAATTTGGTGAGGTGCTCACTGTCATGTATGTAACCTTAATGTAACACCATTGCATTACTTTATACACTCAACCTAGATGCACACCTTGACCACAAGAGGTGAACTTGTGGGAGACACTCTTACCTGATCACACAGGTATATAAAGGGAGGTCCCAAGCAGGGTGATCACTTGGAGTCCTGTGAACAAAGTCTTGTTCCCAGAATGAGCCTCGTGTGGTTTCATGCTATAGAGTAAGGACTTTACATTGACGACGAGAAACGGGAATTCACGACCCATGAGAATGGCCACCGGTAGCACAGAGGAATGGTACTGTGTTGGGGAAGACTGGGACGATTTTGTCGAGAGGCTTCAGAAAAGCTTCGTTACGAAAGAATGGCTGGGGGATGCAGCGGCCGAAGGGCTCATCTTTTGACCAGCTGCAGACCAAAAACTTATGTGCTCATGAAGGACTTACAAGCACCCAAAAAGCCAGCGGACAAAACCTTTGAAGAACTTAGCAAATTGATCGGGAGTACCTCAAACCAACGAGTAGCATACATATGGCCCGACACAGATTCTACACCCACCGACGTCAGGAAGGACAGAGCATACCGGACTTCGTAGCGGACCTCCGGCATTTGGCCAGCCTCTGTAAGTTCACAGATGCCTGCAGGGGGGAGATGCTAAGGGACTTCTTTATCGAGGGCATCGGTCACGCGGGTATTTTCCGCAAATTAATTCAGACCAAGGATTTGACCTTGGAAGCGGTGGCGTTGCTAGCTCAAACTTTCATGGCGGGGGAGGAAGAGACGAAAATAATATACACGCGCAATTCTGCCTCTAACGCAGCGAGGGATCAGGGAGTCAACATCGTTAATGCGGCTCAGAGCCCCGCAGGCAGGCAGGGGCAGATCGACACCCCCCAGGCAGCAATAGACCCCAGAGTAGGACTTCAACAGCGACAATGGCAGGCTGAATGGACATTCACGCCATCACAGCGTACAATGCGGCCCGGGATGGGGCTATTGACACCCACTAATAGGGTACTTAAGAGCAGTTCAAGGGACAGTCAGCGCGGAATGCCTAGCCATAATCCTTTTGTTCCCAACAATGGAAACTTTAACTCATGCTGGGGGTGTAGGGGAAAACAGCCAGCCAGATCTTGCAGATTTCAACAGTTTGTCTGCAGGAACTGCGATCTCAGTGGCCATTTAGCTCGAATGTGCAGGAAGCCTGCAACCAATATATGAGGCAGATGGACCAGAAGAGGGTCCTCTGAGGCAGGATGACTTTTGGGGCGAATCGATGGACGCCGAGGTTCAGTGGGTTCATGTGGCGAATATTCACAGCTCATACACCAAAACGCCACCCATGATGATGAAGGTTTTGTTAAATGGTATCCCCGTACGCATGGAGCTGGACACTGGGTCCAGCCAGTCACTCATGAGCATTCAGCAATTTGAGAAGCTATGGCCAGTTAAAGCCAGTAGACCAAAATTAGAACGTGTTGAGACACAATTACAGACTTACACAAAAGAAATCATTCCGGTGCTAGGCAGTGCAATGTTGGCTGTCACACACAACGGGTTAGTGAATCGGCTGCCACTCTGATTTGTCCCAGGCAATGGTCCCGCACTGTTGGGGAGGAGCTGGTTAGCCGAGATGAACTGGAAATGGGGAGATGTTCATGCACTGTCATCTATGGAGCAAAGTTCATGCTCACACGTTCTACAACAATTCGAGTTACTATTCCAACTTGGCGTCGGGACTTTCAAAGGCACTAAAGTAGTGATACACATCATTCCGGACGCCAGGCCAGTGCACCACAAAATCAGAGCGGTGCCGTATGTAATGCAGGAAAAGATCGAGAGCGAATTGGACCGCCTGTTGAGAGAGGGCATCATTTCGCCTGTTGAATTCAGTGACTGGGCGAGCCCCATTGATCCCGTCCTAAAAGTGGATGGCTCTGTCAAGATCTGTGGCGACTACAAGGCCACCATCAATCGGATGTCCCTACATCCCGCTCCCGAGAGAGGAGGACCTTTTCACCATGCTGGCAGGCGGCAAGCTGTTCACCAAGTTGGATCTCACTTCAGCCTATATGACCCAGGAACTGGCCGATGAATCCAAACTACTGACCACCATCACCACGCACAAGGGACTGTTCGTTTATAACAGGTGCCCGTTTGACATTCGATCAGCGGCCGCTATTTTTCAACGAAACATGGAAAGCCTGCTTAAATCCATTCCTGGAACAATCGTATTCCAGGACGACATCCTCATCACGGGTCGAGACACCGAGGGACACCTCCACAACCTGGACGGGTAGGCCTGCGACTCAAGAAGTCTAAATGTGTGTTTTTAGCCCCTGAGGTTGAGTTTCTGGGCAGGAGGGTTGTGGTAGGTGTGATTCGGCCCACCGAATCCAAAACAGAGGCGATTTGACGAGCACCCAGGCCCTGCAACACATCGAAGTTGCGTTCATTCCTGGGACTGCTGAACGATTTCGGGAACTTTCTGCCGAACTTGAGCATGTTGTTGGAGCCGCTACACATGCTCCTGCGTAAGGGTTGCGATTGGTTTTGGGGGGACTGTCAGGAACGGGCTTTTGATTGGACATGTAACCTACTTTGTTCAAATAAGTTGTTGACCCTGTATGACCCTTGTAAAAAATTTGTTCTTACATGTGATGCATTGTCCTATGGGGTTGGGTGCGTGTTGCAGCAGGGCAATGCTGAGGGTCAACTACAACCTGTGGCTTATGCCTCCAGGTCGCTCTCTCAAGCAGAACGGGGATATGGCATGGTTGAGAAGGAAGCGCTTGCATGTGTCTATGGTGTAAAAAAAATGCATCAGTACCTCTTTGGTAGGAAGTTTGAGTTAGAGACGGACGACAAGCCATTAACATCCCTGTTATCTGACAGCAAGGCTATCAATACCAACGCATCAGCTCGCATACAGCGATGGGCTCTCACGCTGGCTGCTTATGACTACTGCATCCGGCACCGGCCCGGCACTGAAAATTGCGCTGACGCGCTCAGCAGGCTTCCACTGGCCACCACTGAGGAGGCAGCGGAGCAAAGCGCCGAGATGGTCATGGCTGTCGATGCCTTTGACAGTGCAGGCTCCCCCATCACAGCTCGCCAGATCAAAATCTGGACATCAGAGATCCCCTCCTATCCCTGATTAAGAAATGTATCCTGACTGGGGATTGGACGCCCGCACAAGGAGCATGCCCTGAAGAGGTCAGACCGTTCCACAGATGACATCCAAGCCGACTGCCTACTATGGCGCAGCTGGGTAGTTATGCCCCAGAAGGGCAGGGAGGCATTCATCAGGGAACTCCACAGTGAGCACCCAGGCATTGTGCTGATGAAGGCCATTGCCCGGTCACACGTTTGGTGGCCGGGAATTGATTCAGACCTGGAACACTGTGTTCGCAGGTGCACAACGTGTGCCCAGCTGAGTAATAGCCCCAGGGAGGCCCCGCTCAGCCAGTGGCCCTGGCCCACCAGGCCATGGTCACGCATTCATGTTGACTATGTGGGCCCATTCATGGGTAAGATGTTCCTTATTGTGGTAGATGCGTACTCGAAATGGATCGAGTGCATCATTCTGAATTCATGCACGTCATCCACCACTGTGGAAAGCCTCCATGCGATTTTTGCAACCCATGGCTTGCCGGACATCCTGGTTAGTGATAATGGCCCATGTTTCACAAGCTACGAATTCCGAGAGTTTATGTCGGGCAATGGCATCAGCCACGTCAGGACTGCGCCGTTCAAGCCGGCCTCCAATGGCCAGGCGGAACGTGCGGTCCAAATCATTAAGCAAGGTATGCTCAGGATTCAAGGACCCTCCCTACAATGCCGCCTATCACGTCTCCTGCTGGCCTGTAGATCCCGACCGCACTTGCTCACGGGGGTCCCGCCTGCATAGCTACTAATGAAACGGGCACTCAAAACTCGGTTGTCCCTCATTCACCCAGTCCTGACCGACATAGTTGAGGCCAAGCGCAAGTCACAAAACGAGTACCATGACCGCAATGCGAGGGGGAGATGTATAGAAATAAATGATCCTGTATTCGTCCTCAATCACGCCATGGAGCCCAAATGGCTCGAGGGTACTGTAATTGACAAAGCGGGGAATAGGGTCATCGTAGTAAAACTCAACAATGGTCAGATATGCCATAAGCATCTGTACCAACTAAAAGAAAGGTTCAGCATCGACACGAGGAACCTGGAGAAGACCATGAGATGGAGCTCACAACACTGCCAGTGAACGAGCAACAAGAGCATTCAGAAGAATGCACAGTCCCTGCGGTCAGCCCGGACAGGCCGGAATCACCACAGGTGACAGACACTCACGTCAGTGTCCAACAATCAGAGCCCCAACTGCGGCGCTCCATGAGGGAGCGTAGACCACCTGAAAGACTAAACCTCTGATCCCAATAAGACTTTGGGGTGGCGAAGTTGATGTCATGTATGTAACCTCAATGTAACATCACTGCAATGCAACCTAGATGCACACCTTGACCACAAGGGGTGAACTTGTGGGAGACACTCCTTACCTGATCACACAGGTATATAAAGAGAGGTCCCACGCAGGGTCATCACTTGGAGTCCTGTGAATAAAGAGTTAAGGTCACAGAGTGACCTTGTTCCCAGAATGTGCCTCGTGTGGTTTCATGCTATAGAGTAAGGACTTTACACTCACGCCGGCGGGGAGAGAAGACCGCTGGGGACTGTATGCTGGCGTGCGCTGGCGTGCAACACCGACAAAAGTCCTCCCGCCCGCTGCCTCCTCTGATTGGTGGGGGCGGTCCTCCGCTCGAGCACAGAAGAGACCGTCGTGCGGAGGCAGGTCTTATCTGAAAGGTAAGTATGAAGACCTGCAAGAAAAGGTTGGTGCACTTGTTTTCGTGATTTCTTTTGCATGATTTTGGTGGATAGGGTCCTCTGAAGGATGTGTAAAAGTTTTTTTCCATGTGTTGACATTTTTTTTCCTGTTCCCCCCTCCCTATCCTCGGCGATACTTTGCCAAGGATCACATTTGCTGCCCAGAATCTGACCTACCGCCCGCTGCCACCCAGAAATGGCGTGTAAGGCGCATTTTTTTCGCTGGGCGGTTTTCCCCCCAAACTTCCACCCAAAGTACCATCAGGATCTTAGTGGCCCTTTCGACGGTACATGGGCGGAATTTAGGTTTGACCAAACTCTGGACCATAGAATATAAGAGTAGGAAGGTTATGCTTGAATTGTATAAAAAAACTAGTTAGGCCACAGCGAGAGAACTGTGCATAGTTCTGGTCACCACATTACAGGAAAGATGTAATTGCACTGAGGAAGGTACAGAGGAGATTTACGAGGATGTTGCCAGAACTGGAGAATTTGAGTTCTGAGGAAAGATTGGAGAGGCGGGGGTTGGTTTCTTTGGAACAAAGGAGGCTGAGGGGAGATTTAATTGAAGTGTATAAAATTATGAGTGGATAGGAAGGACCCATTTCCTTTGGCAGAGAGGTCAGTAATCAGGGGAAATAGATTTAAAGTAATTGGTAGAAGGATTAGAGGATACTTGCGGAGCACTTCTTTCACCCAGAGGGTGCTGGGCATCTGGAACTCACAGCCTGAAAGAGTGGTAGAGGCAGAAACACTCATTACATTTAAAAATGACTTGGATATGCACTTGAAGTGCGTAACCTACAAGGCTACGGACCAAGAGCTCGAAATTGTGATTAGGCGGGATAGTTCTTTCAGCCGGCACAGACACAATAGTTTGAATGGTCTCCTTCTGTGCCATAAATTTCTATGAATCTATGAAGAAGTCGAATAGGCGTACACCAGGAAATGCTTGGTGCATTGGGAAGCCTGTTTGAGATCAAACGCATGACGTGGAAGCCTCTTAGTCACTGCAGGTTTCCATCTCCAATTTGGTGCAAGGCTTTGTGCAGAAGTTGGATTCCATGCATAATTACTTTAATCCATGTGGAACCCACCATGGTGGAATGTCTATGACAAAACTTACAGCTTCCACGGCAGCACAAAATGCTCAAATGTCTAACATTTTGACACGAGGTGTTACTGTTCAAAGAGGCTTCCAGGGCATTAAAGCAGTATAGTAATCTATTCTCCAAAAGAGCACTAGGATTGCTGAGGCACTGCCCCAGGAGAGTGGCATTGGCTCGATGGAAGAAGAATCTGCTGCCCTTTCTCAGGATGACATCATACCTGTTGTGTATCTGTAAAGCATGCACTCCCATATTCTGCCACCAGGGAGCTCATCCCCTGAAGTCCCAAGAGATCCCAGCATCCCTTGGGAGCACTGTATATAAGCCGGCCCCGAAGGCCTGTTCCTCACTCTGGAGTGTCTTATTAAAGACTGAGGTCACTGTTACTTTAACCTCCCTGTGTGCAGCCCCATCTGTGTTAGGAACACAATAACTGGCGACGAGAATACGAATCCAACTCAAAGATGCAGCAAACTGTGGGCATCCTGGAGAAGTTCTTGGAGGGTGAGGACTGGGAAGCCTATGTCAAATGGCTAGACCAGAACTTTGTAGTCAACGAGCTGGACGGAGAATGAAGTGCTGCAAAAAGGAGAACGTTCTTCCTCACAGTCTGCGGGGTACCAACCTACAGCTCATGAAGAATCTTCTGGCTCCGGTGAAACCCACAGAAAAGTCGTATGAGGAGCTGTGTACACTGGTTTGGGAGCACCTGAACCCAAGGGAGAGCGTGCTGATGACGAGGTATCAGTTCTACACGTGCCAGCGATCTGAAGGTCAGGAAGTGGTGAGCTACTTCGCCGAGCTAAGGTGACTTGCAGGACAATGTGAGTTTGATGGCTACCTGGAGCAAATGCTCAGCGACTTTTTTGTACTGAGCATTGGCCACGAGACCCCCCTACGAAAACGTTTGACTGTAAAGACACCGACCCTCAGTAAGACCATTACGATAGCAGAGGCGTTTATGTCCACCAGTGATAACACCAAACAAACCTCTCAGAATATAAGTGCTAGCAATATTCATAAATTAACTGGAACTGTGTTTGCGAGCAGAAATGTACAAGGCAAAATCCACGAGTCTGCAACTGCCAGCAGGCCTCAGGTGACCCAGATGACTCAGAGTCCCCAACAAAGGATGAATGCAAGGCAATTTACAACTTGTTAGCGTTGTGGAGGCTTCCATTCAGCCTATTCATGCCGCTTCAAAGGTTATGTTTGCAAGAGCTGTGGAACAATGGGGCACCTCCACCGAGCTTGCAAACGAGCTGCAAGCTCTGCAAAACCTGCTAACCACCACGTGGCAGAGGAAGATCGGTGGATCAAAGCAATTTCGAGCCTCAGAGAGAGGAGGCAGATGCTGAAGTACACAGGGTGCACACATTTGAGACGAAATGTCCACCGATAATGCTAAACCTAAAAATGAATGGCTTACCCGTAGCCATGGAACTGGACACTGGCGTTAGCCAATCCATCATGAGTAAAAAGATGTTTGAGAGACTGTGGTGCAACAAAGCATTCAGACCAGCCCTGAGCCCCATCCACACAAAACTGAGAACGTACACCAAAGAGCTTATCACTGTCCTGGGCAGCGCCATGATCAAGGTCACCTACGAGGGCACGGTGCACGAACTGCCACTCTAGATTGTCCCGGGTGATGGCCACACACTGCTTGGAAGGAAGCTGGCTGGGCAAAATCCGCTGGAACTGGGATGACATCCGAGCGCTATCACATGTCGATGAGGCCTCATGCACCCAGGTTCTTGACAAATTTCCTTCCCTCTTTGAGCCAGGCATTGGAAACTTTTCCGGGGTGAAGGTGCGGATCCACTTGGTCCCAGAGGCACGACCCATTCACCACAAGGTGCAAGCGGTACCTCACATGTTGAGGGAGAGAGCGGAAATCGAGCTGGACAGGCTGCAACGCGAGGGCATCATTTCCCCAGTGGAATTCAGCGAGTGGGCCAGCCCGATTGTTCCAGTACTCAAAAGTGATGGCATGGTCAGGATTTGCGGCGATTATAAAGTAACTATTAATCGTTTCTCACGACAGGACCAATACCCGCTATCTAAGGCAGACGACCTATTTGCGACGCTGGCAGGAGGCAAGACGTTCACCAAGCTCGACCTGACTTCGGCCTACATGATGCAGGAGCTGGAGGAGTCTTCGAAGGGCCTCACCTGCATCAACACGCACAAGGGACTGTTCATCTACAACAGATGCCCGTTTGGAATTCGGTCGGCTGCAGCGATCTTCCAGAGAAACATGGAGAGCCTGCTCAAGTCGGTACCACACACGGTGGTCTTTCAGGACGGCATATTGGTCATGGGTCGGGACACCGGCGAGCACCTACAAAACCTGGAGGAGGTCCTCCAGCGACTGGATCGCATAGGGCTGCGACTGAAGAGGTCGAAGTGTGTCTTCATGGCAACAGAAGTGGAGTTTTTGGGGAGAAAGATCGCGGCGAACAGCATTCGGCCCACAGACACCAAGACAGAGGCTATCAGGTACGCGCCCAGGCCACAGAACGTCACGGAGCATCGGTCGTTCCTGGGACTCCTCAACTACTTTGGTAACTTAAGGTGAGAACTGGGTATGGGGAAAAAACCAAGTCATTGCTTTTGAGAAAGCCAGAAACATTTTATGCTCCAGCAAGCTGCTTGTATTGTATAACCCGTGTAAAAGACTTGTGCTAGCATCTGACGCGTCGTCGTACGGAGTCGGCTGTGTATTACAACAAGCTAATGTTGCGGGGAAGTTGCAACCTGTCGCCTATGCTTCCAGGAGCTTGTCTGAGGGCAAGAGGGCCTACAGCATGATTGAGAAAGAGGCATTAGCGTGTGTGTTCGGGGTAAAGAAAATGCATCAGTACCTATTTGACCTCGAATTTGAGCTGGAAACCCATCACAAGCCCCTCACATCCCTGTTTGCTGAAAACAAGGGGATAAATACTAATGTCTCAGCCCGCATACAAAGGTGGGCACTCGCGCTGTCAGCGTATAACTATATCATCCGCCACAGGCCAGGCACCGAGAACTGTGCGGATGCTCTCAGTCGGCTACCATTGCCAACCATGGGGGTGGAAATGGCGCAGCCTGCAAACTTGTTGATGGTGGCACAGCCCGCAGACCTGTTGATGGTCATGGAAGCGTTTGAAAATGATAAATCACCTGTCACAGCCGCCAGATTAGGACTTGGACCAGCCAAGATCCTCTGCTGTCCCTAGTAAAAAACTGTGCACTGCATGGGAGCTGGGCCAGCATCCCCATTGAAATGCAAGAGCCAATCAAGCCATTCCAGTGGTGAAAGGAGGAGCTGTCCATTCAGGCAGACTGCCTGTTGTGGGGTAACCGCGTAGTGCTATCAAAAAAGGGCAGGGAGACGTTCATCTCAGATCTCCACAGCACACACCCAGGTATAGCAATGATGGTGGTGGTGGCCCGGTACCGACTCTGACTTTGAGTCCTGTGTACAGCAATGCAGCGTATGTGCTCAGTTGAGCAACGCGCCCAGAGAGATAGCACTAAGTTTGTGGTCCTGGCCCTCCACACCATGGTCGAGGATCCATATCGACTATGCGGGCCCGTTTCTCGGTAAAATGTTCCTGGTGGTGGTGGATGCTTTTTCAAAATGGATTGAATGTGAAATAATGTCAGGAAGCACCGCCACCGCCACCATTGAAAGCCTGAGGGCCATGTTTGCCACCCACGGCCTGCTTGACATGCTGGTCAATGACAACGGGCCATGTTTCATCAGTGCCGAATTTAACAAATTCATGATCCGCAATGGGATCAAACATGTCACCTCGGCCCCGTTTAAACCAGCCTCCAATGGTCAGGCAGAGCGGGCAGTACAAACCATCAAACAGAGCCTTAAACAAGTTACAGAAGGCTCACTCCAAACCCGCCTGTCTCAGCTACCGCACGAGACCCCACTCGCTCACAGGGGTGCCCCCGGCTGAGCTACTCATGTAAAGGACACTTAAAACCAGACTCTCGCTGGTTGACCCCAACCTGCATGATCAGGTTGAGAGCAGACAGCAGCAACAAAATGTAAATGATGGTCGCGCCACTTTGTCACGGGAAATTGATCTGAATGACCCTGTGTATGTGCTAAACTATGGCCATAGTCCCAAGTGGATCGCGGGAACGGTGATAGCTAAAGAAGGGAGTAGGGTGTTTGCAGTCAAACTAGACAATGGACAAATTTGCAGAAAGCACCTGGACCAAATGAGGCTGCGGTTCACAGACTGCCCTAAACAACGCACAGCAGACACCACCTTTTTCGAGCCCACAACACACACCCAAAGGATCAACGACACCACGCCGGACCAGGAAATCGAACCCATCACATAGAAACATAGAAAATAGGTGCAGGAGTAGGCCATTTGGCCCTTTGAGCCTGCGCCACCATTCAATAAGAACATGGCTGATCATTCCTTCAGTACCCCTTTCCTGCTTTCTCTCCATACCCCTTGATCCCTTTAGCCGCAAGGGCCATATCTAACTCCCTCTTAAATATATAAATGAACCTGCATCAATAACTCTCTGCGGCAGGGAATTCTACAGGTTAACAACTCTCTGAGTGAAGAAGTTTCTCCTCACCTCAGTCCTAAATTGCCTGCCCCTTATCCTAAGACTGTGTCCCCTGGTTCTGGACGCCCAAGAGCCCAGCAAGGCCAGGCTCACCTAGCAGCCCTGCAGGGCCAACAACACGTCAGTCCAGCGAGGGCACAGCCAACACACCAGAACAAACATTTGCACAGAGGCGGTCCACCAGGGAAAGAAAGGTTCCCGACCTTCTCACCTTGTAAATAGTTTCACTTTGACTTTGTGGGGGGGAGTGATGTTGTTTATCTGAAAAGCATGCCCTCCCATGTTCTCCCATGTTCAGAGGATGAGGGAGCTCATCCTCTGAATTCCCAAGGGATCCCAGCATTCCTTGGGAGCACTGTATATAAGCTGGCCCCTAAGGCCTGTTCCTCACTCTGGAGTGTCTTATTAAAGACTGAGGTCACTGTTACTTTAACCTCTTTGCGTGCAGCCTCATCTGTGTTAGGAACACAATAATACCTGCTCCCGTCCCTGACACTCCACCATAGCCCCACCTTGTACAGACTGATGCAGCTCAGGCCAAGATGGTAAAGTCTGAGGCCGGGCCCTCTAGGCCCAGAGCTGCTCGAGGTCACCCTCCAAGACCATCTGCATTCTCCTCAATGGAATCTCAGCAGACTTCCACCTCCTAAGTTACAGACTCTGGGGAAATACCTCAAAGGCACACCAAGATAGCAAAGGAACACAGAAGACAGGCAAGAAAGGAATGCACAAGGGTGAATAGTTTCATTTTGAGTGGCGTGAGATTATTGATTTGATAAATTGAGTTTTGGATATGGTGCTTTTTATGTTTGCTGTTAAGTGAAACAACACGTATTCTTTTGAACGAAAGAAAACAATGTGATGATGATTGGTGACTGTAAGAAGAAAGGTAGGGACTGTGAAATTGCTGGTGAATGGAGACTCGGAGTTATGGTTAGCTGAACCATTCCTCAATCTCTTAGAGCTCAGGCAGAAAGGTGTTCTCTTGGTTTCTGCCGAATGATTTGGTGACATGAGAGTTTAAATCCCACCACAACAGCTGGGAAATTTAAATTTAGTTAATTAAATAAATCTGGTACCAGTAATGGCCATAAATCTGGTATCAGTACGAGTAATGGTCATAAAAACCCATCTGGTTCACTAATGTCCGTTTGGAAAGAAAATCTGCCGTCCATACCTGGTCTGTCCTATATGTGAATCCAGACCCACAGCAATTTGTTTGACTTTTCACTGCCCTCTGAAATGGCCTGGTAACTACTCAGTTGTATAAAGCCACTATGAAAAACAATAATAAGAATAACACCAGACGGGATCAACCTAGGCATCGGATTCGGACACACAAAAGGCACAGCCAGCCCAGTCGACCCTGTAATGTCCTCTTCACAAACATCTGGGGACTTGTCAAAATGTTAGCCATCTGAGCATTTTGTGCTGCCATTGAAGCCGTCAGTTTCGTCATAGGTATTCCATCATGATGGGTTCCAAATGGTTCAAAGATTACTGTGGGAGCAATGGGTTTTGATCCATGGGGCACTGGCACCAGTACTGGGATAAGAGGGAGCAGTTCCATCACGACAGGCTTCACTTGAATGAGGCTGGGACCAGTGTCGAATCGAATCGAATAACTAGAGCTGTAGATAGGGCTTTAAACTAAATAGTGAGGAGGAGGAAGCAGGTAAGCAGAAATTTTAGAAGTCGGAGATAAAAGTGCAGGGTAGAGATAGGGATAATAATAACCGGAGTGTAACAGGAAGGGACAGAGCATACACACATGAGTGCATCAGAAAGTGGGATTAGAGTAGAGAAACATGGTAAAAAAGACAAAGTTAAAAGCTCTTTATCTGAATGCATACAGATGAGTTGATGGCACAAATAGAAATAAATGTGTATAGTCTGATAGCCATTATAGAGACGTGGATGCAAGGTGATCAAGGCTGGCAATTGAATATTCAAGGGTATTTGCCATTTCAGAAGGATATGCAGAAAGGAAAAGGAGGTGGGATAGCTCTGTTCCTAAAGGATGAGATCAGTGCAGTAGTGAGAAATGATATTGGCACAGAAGATCAAGATCTAGAATCAGTCTGGGTGGAGATAAGAAATAATAAGGGAAAGAAGTCACTGGTGGGAGTAGTCTATAGGCCCCCTGACAGTAGCTAAACTGCAGGATAGATTATAAATCAAGAAATAATGGATGCTTGTAAGAAAGGTACGGCAATTATCATGGGCGATTTTAATCATCATATTGATTGTACAAATCAAATTAGCAAAGGTAACCTTGAGGAAGAGTTCATAGAGTGTATTCGGGATAGTTTCTTAGAACAATACATTGTGGAACAAACCAGGGAGCAGACTATTTTAGATTTGGTAATGTATAATGAGGCTGGATTAATTAATGATCTCATAGAGGGTGCGGAATTCTTGAAATGCATTCAAGAGAATTTTTTTAGTCAGTATGTAGCAAGTCCAACACGAGAGGGGGCGGTCTTGGATTTTGTTTTGGGGAATGAAGCTGGGCAGGCTGAAGGGGTATTAGTGGAGGAATCACTTGGGTGCCAGTGACCATAATTCAGTCAGATTCAAGTTGGTTACGGATAAGGACAAGAATAGGTCTGGAATAAAAGTTCCGAATTGGGAAAAAGCTAATTTTGCTAAGTTAAGCACTGATTTGGCCATAGTGGACTGGAAACAGCTACTTGTAGGTAAATCAATGTTGGAACAGTGGGAGGCATTTAAGAAGGAGATCCGGAAGGCTCAGTCCAAACATGTGCCCTTAAAGAAAAAGGCTGGGAAAACTAATTCTAGAGCCCCCTGGATGTCTAGGGACTTACAGGGGAGGATTAAGAAAAAAAGGGATGCTTATATCATATACCAATGGCTAAATACTTTATAATCTTTAGAGGAATATAGAAAGTTAAGAGGCAAAGTTAAAAAGGATATTAGGAATGCTAAGAGAGAGCACGAGAAATTCTTGGCCAGTAAAATTAAGGAAAACCCTAAGATGTTCTATAAACATATTAATAAGAGGGTAACTAAAGAAAGGGTAGGGCCTATTAGAGACCACAAGGGTAATCTTTGTGTGGCGGAGAAAGATGTTGGTCGGGTTCTTAACGAATACTTTGCATCTGTTTTCACAAAGGAAAGGGGTAATGCAGATATTGCTATCGAGGAGGAGTGTGATATTCTGGATGAAATAAATATAGTGAGAGAGGAAGTATTAAGGTGTTTAGCAGCTTTGAAAGTAGATAAGTCCCCAGGCCCAGATGAAATGCCTCCCAGACTGTTGAGCGAAGTAAAGGAGGAAATAGCAGAGACCTTGACCATCATTTTCCAGGCCTCTTTGGAGCTGGGCGTGGTGCCGCAGGATTGGAGGACTGCTAATGTAGTACCCTTGTTTAAGAAGGGAGAAAGGGATAGGCCGAGTAAGGAGTAGGCCTGTCAGCCTAACCTCAGTGGTGGGAAAATTATTGGAAAAAATCCTGAAAGACAGGATAAATCTGCATTTGGAAAAGCAAGGATAAATTAGGAACAGTCAGCATGGATTTGTTAAGGGAAGATCGAGTTTGACTAATCTGATTGAATTTTTTGAGGAGGTAACTACAAGGGTTGATGAGGGTAGTATATATGGACTTTAGCAAGGCTTTTGATAAGGTCCCACATGGTAGACTAGTTATGAAGGTTAAAGCCCATGGGATCCAGAGCAAAGTGGCAAGTTGGATCCAAAATTGGCTTGGAGGTAGGAAGCAAAGGGTAATGATTCATGGATGATTTTGTGACTGGAAGGATGTTTCCAGTAGGGTTCTGCAGGGCTCAGTACTGGGACCCTTGCTTTTTGTGGTATATATCAATGATTTAGATTTGAATTTAGGGAGTATGATTAAGAAGTTTGCAGACGACACTAAAATTGGTTGTGTGGTTGATAATGAAGAGGAAAGTCATGGGCTGCAGGAGGATATCAATCTACTGGTCAAGTGGGCAGAGCAGTGGCAAATGGAATATAATTCAGAGAAGTGTGAGGTGATGCAGGGCTAGTAAGGAAAGGGTATACACATTAAGCTGTAGGCCACTTAATAGTGTAGATGAACAAAGGGACCTTGATGTACTTGTCCACAGATCTCTGAAAGTAGCAGGCCAGGTGGATAACGTGGTTAAGAAGGCATATGGAATGCTTGCCTTTATTGGCCGAGGCACAGAATATAAGAGCAGGGAGATTATACTTAAATTGTATAATACTTTGGTTAGGCCACAGCTGGAGTGCTGCGTGCAGTTCTGGTCGCCGTATTATAGGAAGGACTTGATTGCACTAGAGAGGCTGCAGAGGAGATTTACTAGGATGCTGCTTGAAATGGAGAATCTTAGTTATGAGGACAGATTGGATAGGCTGGGTTTGTTCTCATTGGAACAGAGGAGGTTGAGAGGAGACCTCATTGAGATGTACAAAATATTGAGGGGCCTGGACATAGTGGATAGTAAGGGTCTGTTTCCATTGGTGGAGGGGTCTATTATGAGGGGGTATAGCTTTAAGGGGTTGGTGGAAGGTTTAGGGAGGATTTGAGGGGGGGGCTTCTTGACGCAGAGTGTTGTGGGGATCTGGAACTCGCTGCCTGGAAGAGTGGCGGATGCAGAAACCCTCACCACTTTTAAGAGATGGTTGGATGGACACTTAAAGTGCAGTAACATACAAGGTTAAGGACCTAGAGCTGCTAATTGGAATTAGACTGGATGATGTTTTGTTGGACGGCGCAGATATACTGGTAAGTACTGCAAGGAATAGAATACGGCCAAGGTGATCTCCTGGACTAATATCGATCATCTGGATGGGTCGGAGAGGAATTTTCCCAGATTTTTTCTCCCTAAATTGGCCTGAGTTTTTATCTGTTTTTTGCCTCTCCAGGAAATCACATTGCTCCGGTTGGGGTGGAGTGTAGATGTTTTCAGTGTAAGAGGTGTCGCAATTGTGTGAGGTGGACTGATTGGGCTGGGTGCTCTTTTCCTTTTTGTCATTGTTCATCGGTTTATATGTAACCTTTAGGGTTGCTGACCAAGGGCCATGTGGGCGGCTCTTTGTTGGCCGGCGTGGACACGATGCGCCGAAATGGCTTCCTTCTGCGCTGTAAATTTCTATGTTTCTAAGTTTGTGCCAAGTGCTTATCACAGTGAGTCAGTCCCTTTGATGCTAGTGTGCGAAACATACACTGTTAAATTGAGCTTTATACTTATCCTTGATGTTACCTCAGTGGCAGGAATGCATGAAATGGTTGGCTGCTGTCTTGCAAAAGTTTTCTAGGACTGTGGTGATTCTCCTTTCATGGCAGATGGACTTGCTGTTGATTCCATTTCAACTGGCAGCCTGGCCATGCATTCCTCTTGCCATATGTAGGTGTCAGAAGGATTTGGTGTGATGGCCTGAAAGTGTAGCAATTCTGAGAAAGAGTACCAATATCTATGTGCATTCCTACCATCTCATCAATGCTCTTTTCTCTTGTGCATCATCCTACTTAAATATATTCACAGAGAAGAGGGCATGTTTTTTCCATTTACAGCAGATCATGCAATTATCCTCTGCACAAGTTTTGCAGTTGGACCCATTTTCTTTGCACCCATTTAGAATATATTATAATGTACTGTGCTTGTGTTAATATGAAAGTAAATACTGTATGATATGCATAAGTGTGATACAATAGTTCCATTGAAATTCCAGGCAATATTATAAGACCTGAATGCATTGATTTTAATCTTTGTAGCATTGGTAACATATGTCATTTCTACTGCTAACCGTCTCCTTAAACCCCTCTCCCCTGTCTCCACCACACTCACCTCCAACAACAAGTATGAGGAAGCTCATGGAATTCTTTGTATCAAAGATAAGAACATAAGAACATAAGAAATAGGAGCAGAAGTAGGAAAGTGTGAGGTCATGCACTTTGGAAGAATCAAAAAGCAAGTTATTATTTAAATGGAGAAAGATTGCAAAGTGCCGCAGTACAGCGGGACGTGGGGGTAATTGTGCATGAAACACAAAAAGATAGTGTGCAGGTACAGCAAGTGATCAGGAAGGCCAATGGAATCTTGGCCTTTATTGCAAAAGGGATGGAGTACAAAAGCAGGGAAGTTTTGCTATAGTTATACAGAGTATTGGTGATTGGTGAGGCCACACCTGGAATACTGTGTGCAATTTTGGTTTCCATATTTACGAAAGGATATACTTGCTTTGGAGACAGTTCAGAGAAGGTTCCCTAGGTTGATTCCGGAGATGAGGGGGTTGGCTTATGAGGAAAGGTTGAGTAGGTTGGGCCTCTATTCATTGGAATTCAAAAGAATGAGAGGTGATCTTATCGAAACGTTATACTCCATCTGCCAAATTTTTGCCCTAGCCCTAAACTCATATCTTTCTCTAATTTCTCTTTGATCTCCCCTCTTAATCTCTCCAAACACATCGTGTCCTTGAGACCCACTTCCTGTTCTCGTGACCCAATTTCCACTAAACTGCTGACCACCCAACTTCCTTTTTTGGCTCCCATGTTAGCCGACATTGTTACCGGTTCTCGCTCCTCAGGTATTGTTCCCCTCTCCTTCAAATCTGCTGTCATCACCCCTCTCCTCAAAAAATCAACCCTTGACCCCATGTTGCTTGCTAGCTATCGCCCCATCTCCAACCTCCCTTTCCTGACCAAAGTACTTGAATGTGTTGATACCTCCCAAATCCGTGACCCTCTTCCCATGAATTCAATGTTTGAATTCCTTCAATCTAGCTTTTGACGCTGCCACAGTACTGAAATTGCTCTCATCAAAGTTACAAATGACATCCTGTATGACTGGGACAAAGGAAAACTATCCCTCCTTATTCTTCAGGACCTGTCTGCAGCCTTTGACGCAGTTGACCACTCCATCCTCCTGCAATGCCTCTCCACCAATGTCCAGTTAGGTGGGACTGCATTCGCCTTGTTCCATTCTTATCTATCTAATCGTAGCCAGAAAATCTCCTGCAATGGCTTCTCTTCCCACTTCCGCATTGTTACCTCTGGTCCCCTCTTATTTCTCATCTGTATGCTACCCCTTGGCGATATCATCCAAAATCACGGAGTCAGTTTTCACATGTACACAGTTGACACCCAGTTCTACCTCTCCGCCACTTCTGTGAAACCCTGCTTGGTATCTAAATTGTCAGATTGCTTGTCCGATATATGGATGAGCAGAAATTTTCTCCAATTAAATATTGGGAAGACCAAAGCAATTATCTTTGGTCTCTGCCACAAACTGCGTTCCCAACCACTGACCTCTGCCTAGCATCAATCTGAGGGTGAACAAGACTGTTCACAACCTAGGTGTCATATTTGACCCTGAAATGAGTTTCCAACCACATATCAGCAGCATAAAAAAAACGCCTTTAACCACCTCCGTAACATTGCCCGTCTCCACCCTGCCTCAGCTCTTCTGCTGCTGAAACCCTCATTCATGACTTTATTACCTCTGGATTTGACTACTCCAACTCAATTCTGGCCAGCCTTCCACATTCCACACCACTAAAACTTGAAGTCATCCAAACTCAGTAGTCATGTACTAACCTGCACCAAGTCATGATCACCGATCACCCCTGTGCTTTCTGACCTACATTGGCTCCCAGTTAAATAATGCCTTGATTTCAAAATTCTCATCCTTGTTTACAAATCACTCCATGGCCTTGCCCCTCCCTATCTCTGTAATCTTTTTCAGACTCACAACCCCACAAGATGTCTGCGCTCTTCAAATTCTGGCCTCTTGAACGTCCCTCATTATAACTGCTCAACCATTGGTGGACGTGCCTTCAGCTGTCTGGGCCCTAAGCTCTGGAACTTCCTCCCTAAACCTCTATGCCTCTCTACCTCTCTTTCCTCCATTAAGACGCTCCTTAAAACCTATCTTTTTAAACAAGCTTTAGGTCATCTGCCTTAATTTCTTCTTCTATGGCTTGGTGTCAAATTTATCTGTTTGTCTTGTAACACTGTTGTGAAGCACCTTGAGACGTTTTACTACATTAAAGGTGCTACATAAATAAAGGTTATAATATTAGTATTAATAATAAAAAATGCTTGGAATCTATCAGTACTTCATTTTATCCAGCTCTTCAAAATTGACTCCGTTATTAGTTGACTTGATTATGTGATAGCACTGTTAAACCAGGGACAGAATTTACAGAGTGTCTCAGGTGGAGTCAATTACCAAAAAATTACAGAAATTCAAAAAATAAGTCTATGCCTGTCCTGACCCTCCAGAAACTGGATATGATCAATTTAAAACAGTTATAAGTTCTCCTGGAGTCAGCATCAAATGCTCCTCTCAGGTCTATTTTAGTCCTACCTTCCTAATGGAAACATAGAAACATAGAAAATAGGTGCAAGAGTAGGCCATCCGGCCCTTCGAGCCTGCACCACCATTTAATAAGGTCATGGCTGATCATTCCTTCAGTACCCCGTTCCTGCTTTCTCTCCATACCCCTTGATCCCTTTAGCCGGAAGGGCCATATCTAACTCCCTCTTGAATATATCCAATGAACTGGCATCAACAACTCTCTGCGGTAGGGAATTCCACAGGTTAACAACTCTCCGAGTGAAGAAGTTCCTCCTCATCTCAGTCCTAAATGGCCTACCCCTTATCCTTAGACTGTGTCCACTGGTTCTGGACTTCCCCAACATCGGGAACATTCTTCCTGCATCTGATGTCCCGTCAGAATTTTATATGTTTCTATGAGATCCCCTCTCATCCTTCTAAACTCCAGTGAATAAAGGCCCAGTCGATCCAGTCTCTCCTCATATGTCAGTCCTGCTATCCCGGGAATCAGTCTGGTGAACCTTCGCTGCACTCCCTCAATAGCAAGAACGTCCTTCCTCAGATTAGGAGACCAAAAACTTAATACAAAATTCCAGGTGGGGCCTCACCAAGGCCCTGTACAAACCAAGCAGTTAAAACCGAGTAAGTTAGTTACCCACTCAGAACTTACTTCTTTCCTGCTGCCTGCGATCTTAACCTACAAGATTCTGCAGGTAGCTGAGGTGTCTGCCTAAAGCAAGCAAAAAAATGGACGCATTTTTACGAAGGAAAGATGTCTCTCCTGCCCAGACTCCCCATGCCTCACCACACATTTCCCTCCTGCGAGACCCTCCTGATGCCTTCCCTCCAACCACTTACCTGGAAACAGGGTCTGCTCATTCTGTTCTAGACCAGTGACAATTAAATGAGGCCCAGTGGTTAAAATTGCCAATTGTGTTCTGCAGTTACTAGTGGGCAGAAAATTAACTTGCAAGCATGGTTTTCTGCCAGAGACCTGCAGCGCAGAGGACCTGGTGGACATGTCTTACCTGTGACTGCCAAAGGCATAAGTGGCCTCAACTTCTTCACCTCAGGCTCTTTCCAGGAATCTGCTGCAGACATTTGCGGCATATCACATTGAGCTGCCCACAGATGCATCACCCAGGAGACCGATGCCATGTTTAACATGTCAGCCAATTATGTCAACTTTGTGACTGATGAAGCCAATGTTGCTGAGCGTAAGCTCAGCTTTGCCACTCTGGGCGGCTTACCATTGGTGCAGGCCATCATCGACAACAACAACAACAACAACAACTTGTATTTATATAACGCCTTTAACGTAGTAAAACGTCCCAAGGCGCTTCACTGCAGTGTTAGAAGACAAAACAGATAAGTTTGACGGTGAGCCACATAAGAAGAAATTTGGGCAGATGAGCAAAAGCTTGGTTAAAGAGGTAGGTTTTAAGGAGCGCCTTAAAGGAAGAAAGAGAGGTAGAGGGGTGGAGAGGTTTAGGAGTTCCAGAGCTTAGGGCCTAAGCAGCCGAAGGCTGAGCAGTTACAAACAGCGATGCTCAAGAGGGCAAAATTTGAGGAGCGCAGACATCTCGTGGAGTAGTGAGGCTGAAATGAATTACAGAGATAGGGAGGGGAAAGGTCATGGAGTGATTTGTAAACAAGGATGAGAATTTTGAAATCAAGGAATTGTTTAACTAGGAGCCAATGTAAGTCAGAAAACACAGGGATGATGGGTGATCTTGACTTGGTGCGGGTTAGTGCACACTGCTGAGTTTTGGATGATCTCAAGTTTACATAGTGTAGAATGTGGGAGGCCAGCTAGGAGTGTGTGGAGCAGTCAAGTCTAGAGGAAACAAAAACATGGATGAGGGTTTCAGCAGCAGAAGAGCTGAGGCAGGGGCGGAGGCGGGCAATGTTACGGAGATGGAAATAGGCAGTTTTAGTTATGCCGCTGATATGTGGCCGGAAGCTCATTTCAAGGTCAAATATCCTCGGTTGCGAACAATCGACCACACACATGTTGCTTTCAGAACACCCCCACATCAAGGGCTTCCACTCCCTCAATGTGCAGTTCGCCTGTCACCATAGGATGATCATCATGCATGTGCGCGCCAAATTTCATGGCAGCTGTCATGACTCTTTCATCCTGCTCTATCCTCAGCTCTTCACACCACCAAATACACTTACCAGCTGGCTGCTTGGAGACAAGGACTATCCATCGAAGACGGGCTCATGACACCCTTGAGGTGGCCAAGCAATGAGGCTGAGGAGCATTATGATGAAAGCCACATGTCCACCGACTTTATCATAGAGCAAACAATAGGCATGCTGAAGATGCGCTTCAGCTGACTTGACAGATCTGTAGGAGCCCTTCAGAATGCAACAGTCAGCGTCTCTAGAATCGTCGTCATCTGCTGCTACGCTGTACAACATAGCACAAAAACGAGGATTAGAGCTGCATGAACAGCAAAGCGCAGTGCACACAACCTGTACGAGGTAGCGGGATCGATGCCCGCATTCTCCACTCCTCTTTCATTGTATATATTCAAGAGGGAGTTAGTCATTGGATATATTCAAGAGGGAGTTAGGTATGGCCCTTACGGCTAAAGGGATCAAGGGATATGGAAAGAAAGCAGGAAAGGTGTACTAATGTGAATGATCAGCCATGATCTTATTGAATGGTGGTGCAGGCTCGAAGGGCCGAATGGCCTACTCCTGCACCTATTTTCTGTGTTTCTCTGTTTCTTCTTCTTCAGAGGAGGAGGAGCCTCAGCTGGAAGATGAGGAGGAGGAGCAGATGGAATCTAAAATCCAGATGGCACCAGCACTGGAGCACACTGTTGCCTGGGAGACCAGGGTTGGCCGCATTATGGCCAGATTTACTTAACTTCCTGCATTGCACCCATATGGCTGCCACATGATGTGCTAATTCACCCCGCCACCCCCCCACCATGCCACCAACAACACCATAAAACATCCCGACAATGAACAACCCATTCCTTTCACATTGACCCCCATTGCTGGCGGTAACGTTATGTCTCACCATTCACCAACTCATAAAGCCACTTCCATAGTAGCAGACAAAAATGGGCATGACTGGAAAGTGGTGAAAATAAATAGATTTATATGTGTGATAACAGTAACGGAACCTTAATAATAACACTTCTTTATACACCCATGTGCTTATCCTTGTGCATCTACTTCTGTGTCAATTTTCTTTTAAGCATGCTGCTACATGGCGCACCTCCAGTGGCTTCAGCAGAGGTAGAGGCCGGCTGCTCACTTCCCTGCTGCGAATGCCTTGACACTTTTGGTGGACATCTTCTGGGTTTTGGAGACTATGAGAGCACCACCAAAGTCTGCTCCTCTTGTAAGTGTGCAGGGACAGGTTCGGCCATCCCGATCCGAGGAAACATCTGGGGCTCTGACTGAGGGGGGGACAACGGGGGAGAAGTGAGCACTTTGAGAGGAGCCTCCACTTCCATTTCCCCTCTCACCATCATCCCTCTCATGGGCCACCCGCATTTTCCTGTTAGCAAGGAGCTGGAGAGCACCTTGCTGCACAGCAGTGGGGCCATGAGGAGTTAAGTCTATGTTTGGTTCCCTCCTAGAGAGGAGGTCTATGAGCCTCTGCCATCTGTTCTCCATAACCAGCATGTGCACATATGAGTGGCCCATTAGCTGCTCCATGCAGATGGTTATCCTTTCCATAGAAGAGCATTTTGTCGCCATCACCTGCAACATGGTGGTGCTCCTGTTTGAAATGGACTCCTCAATTATCTGCACATTTGCAGACATTGTGGCTGCAAAACGTACCAGAACCTCCTGCATTTCTTGCTGCCTCATCAGGACCATCGTCTTTCTCGATGGCCTTCGAAGCTCAGCATTTGCATGCTGCTGAGCAGAGCTGGGAACATCCTGTGGCCGCCAGTGAGGAGTCTGCACTGCTGTTCCTGTCAACACCATCTGCTCTTGCTCACTTGTGATGTGTGAGACACCAGGTGACAACACATCTCTATCTCGCATAGAACCCACTGAGGTGTGCGTATCCGCGCTGGAGCTGGGTGCGCTTGGGTCTGCTGAGATGTACCCTGAGAGGCTGGTGGCTCCTCTGGCTAGACAGTTGGGGGGCTCTTAATGGACCTGTGGGAGAGTAAACAGATGATTTTGAAATGTTATATTAAGAATGGGTAACGATACCATTATGCATATGACGAACATTCACTGGCTTCTGACATTAGTCACCTTATGAGTGACTGCCGTATGCCATGTAGCTGCATGAGATATAATTCTGTCACCAGGTTGCTGAGATGACCCCCTCTCTCCATCTCTCACCGCTAACAGCTCTGCAACTTATGAGACCTCCAGGGCCAACTCCTCTGCTGCAAATAAGTACTGAAGGCTGGAGGGCCACCTCTGGTCCTCCCCCTTTCCCTGTTGTTGTGTGCTGCAAGGAGGGAAAGAAGAGAAGTTTTAGTGAGAGTGATGGATTGACTGTAAGGAATGTGTGGCTTATATCTGTAGGGGGTGACTATGAGGGAGTGTGGTACCAAAGCCAAATGGCCTCCTTCTGTGGTGTTACTTGGTATAATTACATTAGAATGAGGGTGAGGGGTGGTTAGTCAGATGGGGATGTGAGTACATAGAGAGGGAGGGATTAGTGGAAGGTAGGTTAGTGTGAGGAATAATATGCAGGAGTAGGCTTGAGAAGACAGAGTGATGGGGATATGGTGACAGGTACATCAGGATGATGGTAAATGTGGCCTTGCAGTCACCTTTCCTGATATCATCAGATTATTGAAGCACTTCCTGCACTGCACCCACGTCCTTTTTACGAAATCCCTGGTGTTGACCCCTTTAGCAATTTGGAGCCAGGCTCTTTTGGTCTCTTGGGAGGGTCTCTTCCACCCATCAGCAGGGTAGGGTACCTCCCTGTGTGCTCTGACTCCCTCCACAAGAATATGTAGCAATTCATCGGAAAAGCGAGGTGCAGTCCTCTGACTTCTTGAAGTCATTTTCAAATGCGATGTGGCCAAAGTTGCTTTAAATATCCCTGCCGGAAATGAGTCATCAATGTCGTCATCAGACCAGCACCATTTAATAGGGCTGGGCTATGTGCACGCCTGCCTTAATAGGAGCCATTACTCTAAAGTCATTATGAAGAGCGGGATGATCAATACAACGTGGCACCGACCTGTTACGTGGCCCGAACGCACCTGCCCCAACTCGGTAGTGAAAATTGCAGCTGTAGCTTTCTGTTTTTATTACATTTTTCTGTTAGCTACGTTCAAACCTTATACTGTCTTTTTATCAGCACGACCCAAAAACAGTGCACATCTTTGGAGTGGTCAGATTTACTCTCAATTTGTCCCTCGCTGGTCTTCAGCATATGCCCACATGTAACTAGAAAATAAAACACATCAAAAACTAAGAAATTAAAATATATAAAGTCACACAAGTGTCTTTATAATTGAGAACACAAGACTGTTCATTTTAAGAACATTACTGAGTCGATAGCTGGCAGCGAAACCATGTGCTGGTAAGCTCCGAGTGGAGGTGAATGTAATTAATAATTCATTTTCCGTTGACATCACAGCTGGATTCTCTGCACCACAAATTGGTCCATCAAGGATTTTTGCAAGATTATTGGCACCATCATAAATTATTAAATGATCGCCGATGCAAGCTGTAAATTCTTGTATCATAAATGAAGAAAATTCCAAGAGAATCTATGAAAAAATGAGATCACGTAAGAAACCAAACAATTTCTGCAGGGAGCTATAATTGCATACAAAGGGCACATTTCACAGGAGCATAAAAGTCTTTTGTACAACATATGAAACAAGGGTGATGATTAGTATGGCTTAATGTGTATTTATTTTTGCTGTTAGAACATACCTTATTAATTAAATACAAGCATCTGAAAATTGCATTTCGATAGTTGAAAACAAATTGAAGTTTTTTTAATAGGTTGTGTTCTTTATACCTAGATATTGACCATAAAATTAGATTTTTTTAAACTAGAAAACTTAACTGAAAGGCCCAGGCCTTGGAGCAGGATAATAACATGGTGAAAAATAGTTGGACTAATAATGCAAAATTATTGATCAGTTCATGGGTTTTACAGAGCTGTAAATTGTGAGAAAGGAAAAGACTGAAGGAGGTAGCAAATTTTATTGTTCTGAGTTCTTGTGATTAAGGAGTTTGAATAGGAAACAGTGTAAAAGGTCTTGATTTCAAAATAGTGAGGATGCAGAAAGAATAAACACCATGTTGGTTGACATATTTACAGCTTAGGAGGAGCAAGAAAGGAAATTCCATGGAAAAATTGACCATAGAAGTACCAAGAAAAGAGAGAGAATTAAGTAATGAAAAACAAGATTGTGTCCTATATTTCTGAAATACGTTTCAAAGACTCCATACAAATGATTTTAACCTTACTGATCTAAAACTTCCAGATTATAACTTAGATTTTCATCCTCTTCGTCCATCCCGACAGCTGCTGGCCTGCTGTTATGGTGGTGGCTTCACCGCTCAGGCCTGGGTTAAGATGCAGTCGGGTCCCTTTGTTGTATTAGGATCTAGATTTACATAAATTCATGAGACCCCACCTGCTTTAGGCGGCACCTCTGCTTTCTGCAGAACCTTGCAGTTTAAAATCGGCAATGTAGGGAATGGGTCATGTTACTAATGGGTAAGTAACCCCCTTGGTTAGAACTGCCCACCCTCCAAGGTAATTAGGGTTAAAATTTACCTGATTATTGGAAAGTGTAGGGCAGAGGTTCCTAAATATATTCATTAACCTTATTGATTGATCTTACCAAGGTCTATATGGGTCGATGTCACAATCCAGTTTGTTAACGGCAATAGAAATAACTCTCTTTTTACCCTCTCACTCGATGGGCTAGATTTTCCATTATTTTTGCATGCATACCGCCCACTTAACGTCCATTTTAACGCTGAAATGACGTATAACGGCCACATATCGCCCACTTAGCCAAAAAATGGAATGTAACGCCCATTTCTCAGTCACTTGTCACCAAGCGTTACTTTCGGGATGTACTTAACGGCGATAAAAAATAATACCGCCCATCCACTTTTTTGGGGCGGAAAGACCACAATGGGCGAAACCAACACCCATAATATCGGCCAGCGTTTCTTTCGACATGTAATTACATTTGTGGAAACTAACGCCCAGAAAATCGCTCAGCTTTACTTTCAGCACCTCGACGCACATCTTGCCGACAATATTGCTCACCGAAAAAACCACTGTGAAAAAGTTGAACTGAACTAATCACAGCGGTATGGACGCCAGTTTCTAAATTGCAGGTCACATCATTTAAAAGGATGCTCTGCTTCAACCTCGTGGGAGTTTGCATGTACTGTGGAGGTCTTTCAAGGTGACGTGAACATCTGAACAAACATCATTTCATACTGTGGACGATTGGAATTTACTTTAGGTGTCTTATTGAGGACATTTATTGTTTGTGAACAATCGGTGTAATACTGATAGCTATTGGAATGGGGCCGGTCATTTCTCAGCCTCTCTTGATGACCACACACATGCTGCAGACTCGAGATGGCAGAAGGTACATTCGAGAGCATTATGTGCCCAATGTAAAATGTGCCGGACTGATGAGGAGGACCAGACGTTGCACCCCCCGCACTTAAAGAGAGAAGCAGTGTTACCTCAAATTGTCCGACATCACCTGCCTTAGGAGACTGCGCTTCCACAAAGAGGTTATCAGTGAGATATGCCATCTCATCAGGAGAGATCTGCAATCTGCCAGCACCATCAGGACCGCACTGTCCGTTGAGATCATGGTCACCGCAGCATTTTCGTACTATGCGTCGGGTTCCTTTCAGGCCTCAGCTGGCGACATTTGCGCTATATCTCAGCATGCCACACATTGCTGCATTAGACCGGTCACTGAAGTCCTTTACGTCCACAGGATGGACTTTATCAGCTTCTCTATGACCAGGGAGGCTCAGACTGAGAGGGCTTTAGGATTCTACCGAATTGCTAACTTCCCCAAGGTGCAGGGAGCAATAGACTGTACGCACATCGCGTGCGGGCACCTTTTCAGGATGCAAAGGTTTTTAGGAACCGCAAGGGATTCTACTCGCTGAATATGCAACTTGTTGTCGATCACCAGCAAATTATTATGGCAGTGGATGCTAAATTTACGGGCAGCATCCATCCTATGTGAGAGCGCTGTATCTGACATGTTTACCAGTCAGCCACAAGGTCGATGCTGGATGCTTGGTGACAAAGGATATGGCCTCGCCACCTGGCTGATGACCCCCCTGCGTGACACCCACACCAATACAAGAGCCACAGATCCACTTACAATATCGTCGAGAAATCCATTGGAGTGCTTAAGCAGCGCTTTAGATGCCTGGACCACTCAGGAGGTGAGCTCAATTCATGGTGGTGTGCTCCATGCTGCACAACTTGGCGAACAGGAGGGGACAAGAATTGCCAAAAGGATCTGCCGGTCCACCTCAGGAGAGAGAGGAAGAGGAGGACGAGGAGGTGAATGCTGACCTCAGGCCAAACAATCAGGCTGACGCTGAAACCATGCCCCCGCCCCCTTCTAGACCACAGGAAAGGACCCGTGGTGGCTACATAGCTGCAAGACTCTTACGTCAGCAGCTCATAAATGAGCGCTTTGCTTGAAAGAACGTTGGTGGTATTTACAAAGCTGCAACACTGCTGGGTATGCAGGTCATACATCAATGGTGTGCATCCCCTTGCCGACAGTTAAAGTTTAAGTTGATTCAAGTTAAGTGTAATTATAACCTTTCATATTAAGGAATCACCAGTGTGTTATGGTGCAGCTATCTGAGACAATGCACAACAAGGTTATGTTAAATAAAAAACATTTAACCCGGCCATTTGCATGAAATCATAAGTATAACTGTAAAATACACCCCATCCCACAACAAATTTATCACATTTACATCATTCCAATGGTCCCCATTTCCAGCAAAACAGAACACAAATGCAAACCAACAAGATAGTCCCGTCGCCCCTTGCCCCGACCCTCCCACCAAAATAGCAGCAGCAACGTAAAAATATGCCCCAGACAACACCTGCGGCCATGCACCTCACTTTCCTTCCCCCCCTCACTTCTCCTCCCCACCTTTACCTCTTCCCCTCCTGACTTCAGTCCACCTGGCCTACGAGCTCCTCAGGCGTTACTTCATTGCGGGGGATGATGGCAGAACCGCTGCTTGGACGGATACGGGAGAGGAGGGGCCCGAGGTGGGAACGTGCTCCGAGCCAGAAGCAAGATCTTCCTCCTGGCTCTCATGTGTCGTTGGCAATGGGGGTGCGGCACCTTGGGGTGCAGTGCCAAACTCTCTGTCGCCAGTGTTGCTGGCTAACAGCTCCAGGGCCTCCTCCATCCCTTCCATGTTATATATTATTTGTTGGACCAAAACTCAGTGCCAACTACCTTCTTGGTGCTCAGTAGGCTTTTTGCTGCTGGTGAATCGCCCTCCTGCCTCCCACAACAGTCAAAAAAGCATACACCACACCCAAACACACTTTTAGTCCCTCTCTGCTCCCTCTCTCTCTGTCTCCTCTTCTGCGCATGTAATGATGACCCCTGACCTCCTGAAATGCGGAAAATGAGCGTTGCCATGCCGTTGCTATGGTCAGTGACACTTTACGGCAGAAGGTCAAACATTTTTTATGCTAACGCCCATTTCAGATCGTTCGCGGTGACGCCCATTTTCAAATATGGAAAGTTAGGGTTTTGGAAATGGGCGATAATCTGCTGATCTCAAAACCATATTTACTGCCCACGCTGGAAATAATGCCTATTTTTGGCCGATTTGTACAAAAGTGGAAAGTCTAGCCCGATATATGTCCTTTCCCCTTTCACTCTGTTTCCTTCCCTGTTATTCCCTCTTTCGGTATTTGAATTCTCCCGTTCACTCCTTTCTAAATGTTCTTTGTATTTTAATATCAATCTTGCGTTTTTCTCCTCCAATGATCTCTCCCAGTTGCTGCCATGGTCCTCCAATCTCTTTTACATACAATTCTCCTGAAAATCTGGACTGGAAATTGCCCTCCGCCCCGTCGGGAGTCAGAGGGAAGAGGCGGGAAATTCAGATCTTTAACTTTGTCACCGACTCCCAGTCATTTGTGGCGCTGTTTAAGGCGGGTTTGTGTCAGGAGCAGGGCGGTGATAATGTCAGCACGAAGCAGATGTGCCACGTCACACTGACTCGTAACAACGTCTCCCCCCTTTACTTAAAGGGAAGAGACCCTGCGAGGCCTACTGAGGCCTCCTTGGCACACACTGGGTCATCAGGGAGGGGCCCGAATGAATCAGCGGCCACCACTGTAGGCCCGACTGCAGAGTCGGCCGACAATTAAAACAAAATGGCGGCTGCCGTGGTGCGCCCTCCCCTTTAAGGGTGGCCGCAGCGCCCAGCTACTGGCAGTTTCCCGCCTCCTGAAGCTGTTGGGGGCACCGACGATGGTGGCCGCGCTCCCGCTGGGCAATTGTCCCCGCGGGGCAGAAAAGGGGTCGCCGCCGGGCGGTAATGGGTCGCGCATGGCTGACAAGGGGTTGGAGTGCCGGGCGGGGCGGAAAGTCAGGGCACTGTGGAAACCTGTTTTCACTTCCCCCAGCCCGGGGGCAATTGTGGAGGGTCGCACCCTCCGCCTGCCCCCGGTTGGTAAGGCTTTACCGCCCCGTTCCCGCCTCTTAGAGGCAGTAACAGGCCTTAAAAAGGGGGGCAATTTTGACCCCTCTATCTCTTTCCTGATCTTTTAGAATCTCAGTAAAAGATTTTGAAAAGAAACATAAATACAAGGAGAGCCAGAATTACTCTGCTTCAACAACCAATCAATGCATCTCTTACTGCATTGCTTCATCATACAATGTTATCTGGGGTAAAAGAGCTTCATGGTCCAACACTGAACTGTGTTATGCCATTTGGGAATGCCTGGTGAAATGGAAGATTTACTTTGCATCTAGATGATGATATATCCAATCTGGAAATGATTAATTGAGAAATTTAGAGCAAATGTAAAAGGAAAGCTCAATTTCCCAGTACTGATCGCACTCATTGCGACAAGCACAAACAAATTCATAGAAAGATTTCTTGAAGGCCTCTGTGAATATTTCCTCATCATCTTTCTTTAGTTCCCTTATCAACAAATACTACTTCTGACTGCCACATTTTATTTTGACATTACTTTGAGCTTTTACATACCTTGAAATGACGACGTCCCCTAATTATCCACTTGCAGTCAGCATTGTTAGGATAAAGCCCTGGGAAATTTGGAGTGGTGAAATGTCCAGAGTTGGCTATTAGCATGTTTCCACATATATCTGAAAAAAATAAATTAAAAAGGGCAATCATGATACCTTATATTACAAACATGCATTACACAGTGTGATACTTTCATACCAAACTACTGTTCAATTAGAATTTCCTGGCTCACATATCTCTCAAGGAGCAGCTAGGTTAGAAAATTATGCCATTTAGCTTTTATTTCCAATATAGCCTCTTGATTTGGCCTGTAGCTCAACGTGGAGATGTAAAATGGAAGATGCATATAAAAGAGAAAACTGCACAAACTTTTAAATATTGCTTACAAGTTAGGTTTTCTTTCAAAGGAACTTCATGTAAGTAATTAAAGATAATTTTACGTGTGATTATTTTATACATTATTAATATGACACGCACTTCCTGTCTGAAACTCTTACTTCCTATTGTTACTATTTTTCAACAACACTTTTATATCAACATGAAGAATTTAAAATTGTTGCAAACATTTATATTGGTAATTCCTATGTAAACAGCAGCCTGTCAGGCTGCAGTTCCAGGCTCTGCAGCGCAAGACTAGCAGGTCCTCCCAATATTTTTATTTTTCTTTGTTAAGTTTTTATTTGTTTAATATCTTGTTAAACAATTGTTTACTTCTATGGGGGGAGAAATTTACATCGCTTGCACTTCCCATTGGGGTGCAAATGATACCTCGTCCGTCATTGCATGCGCAGCGATTCATTTTCATCCCACAGCGGAAATTAGGCAGCGTCCCATGAGGCCGCCATGGGCGATGTCAACGCCAGTCATGCGGATCGTGAGGTGGGCCGCACTCGGCTCGTGGGGCAAAAAGTAAAGGGGAGGTGTGCGTGCCATTTTTCTTCTTTGCTGACTTACCGGTCCGGCCTTTCCTAGTGTATTTTGCGGAGTCCGTGCCACAATGGTGCAGCCCAGCATTCCGCTTCTGTGCTGGGCTGCAGCCACAGCCCCCCGCATTCCTGGTGGCGTAATGGAGGCCCCTCGCCCCACTGCAGAGCTTGAAGTGTGCACTCCCCTTTAATGGAAGGGGAGGGTTGTGTGCTCGCACCAGCGCTACACGGAGAGACATTGTGCTCTACTTCCTCTCGTGGGCGGTACCACAATTTTGCAACTGGGGCAGGATTTCCACGCCGGGCGCAGGAAATCGCGCCTCACCTCGGTTACCGCCCCTAAATGGAGCGACAAGGAATTTCAACCCCATAGTGTTTAATTTAATATTTAAAATGAAATACAATCCACTCCAGTCATCCTCCGGTACCAGGCTCTGCTTTTCCTTCCACACCTTGATCCTCTGTTTGCTCCCGGGTTCGGCCGGGTTGCCAACTGGCAGCCTGGCACCTGCTCTTGCATGACAGGCCACTGGCCCAGCCGAAACCCTCCCTGGTGGCCCGAAATTTAAAAATCGTGCAGGCTCTCTGCTTTAAGTGAAGGGGAGAGGTGTGGTGACGTGGCACCGTGATGATGTCATCGCAACGGTGACTCTGCTCCGCATCCAACTTCCACCCCTTAGTTGCTGTCACCGCCATATCTTTGCCCCTCAGGAGCAGTCACTGGAACCATTATGATCGAGTTCTGGATGCATGGAAAAAAAAACAACAGAGTGCCGAATGTCACGCAAGAGTTGAGCTGAACTGCAGCTGCGGTAACAACGTTTTGGGCGGGGCAATTTTTACCCCTTAAACTCATTGTCAGCTTTTGTAAAAGCTCACAGAAATGTTGTCTTCATATATGCCCATTTTAAGTGGCTGTATCTGTTATACATGTATACTTGTATTTACTCTGTACAGCCACCAGAGGGTTCACCCCTGGAGTCCCAAGGAATCCTATAATCCCTTGGGAGCACAGGTATTTAAGGAGGCTTCACAGGTTGGAGAGGCACTCTGGAGACCTTCAATAAAAGACTAAGGTCACACTTTACTTTGAGCTCACAGAATTCAGTCTGACTTTTTCTCCATATACAACAACTGGCGACAAGATACAGATAGTGAACCCAAAGATGCAGAGAACAGTGAGTGTCCTGGAGAAATTCTTGGAGGGAGATGATTGGGAAACTTTTGTGGAGCGACTCAACCAATACTTCGTGGCCAACGAGCTAGATGGGGAAGAGAGTGCTGCCAAACGAAGGGCGATCCTCCTCACCATCTGTGGGGCACCAACATATGGCCTCATGAAGAATCTGCTCACTCCAACGAAACCCATGGAGAAATCATGTGACGATTTGTGCACATTGGTCCGGGAGCATTTGAAACCGAAGGAAAGCGTTCTGATGGCGAGGTACCGGTTCTACACCTGCAGAAGGTCTGAAGGCCAGGAAGTGCCGAGTTATGTCGCTGAGCTAAGACGCCTTGCAGGACATTGCGAATTTGAAGGACATTTGGAGCACATGCTCAGAGACTTTTTCATGCTTGGCATTGGCCATGAAACCATACTTCACAAACTTTTGACTGTAGAGACCCCAACCTTGAGAAAGACCACAGCGGTATCCCAGGCGTTCATTGCCACCAGTGACAATACGAAGCAAATCTCTCAGCACACAAGTGCTGCTAAAGTACTGTGAACAAAGGCAGATGGAATACAATGTCGGAAAGTGTGAGGTCATCCACCTTGGGAAAAAAAACAGTAAAAGGGAATATTATTTGAATGGGGAGAAATTACAACATGCTGCAGTGCAGAGGGACCTGGGGGTCCTTGAGCATGAATCCCAAAAAGTTAGTTTGCAGGTGCAGCAGGTAATCAGGAAGGTGAATAGAATGTTGGCCTTCATTGCGAGAGGGATGGAGTACAAAAGCGGGGAGGTCCTTCTGCAATTGTATAGGGTATTGGTGAGGCCGCATCTGGAGTACTGCGTACAGTTTTGGTCATCTTACTTAAGGAAGGATATACTAGCTTTGGAGGGGGTACAGAGACGATTCACGAGGCTGATTCCGGAGATGAGGGGGTTACCTTATGATGACAGATTGAGTAGACTGGGTCTTTACTCGTTGGAGTTCAGAAGGATGAGGGGGGATCTTATAGAAACATTTATAATAATGAAAGGGATAGACAAGAAAGAGGCAGAGAGGTTGTTGCCACTGGTCGGGGAGACTAGAACTAGGGGGAACAACCTCAAAATATGGGGGAGCCAATTTAAAACTGAGTTGAGAAGAAATTTCTTCTCCCAGAGGGTTGTGAATCTGTGGAATTCTCTGCCCAAGGAAGCAGTTGAGGCTAACTCATTGAATGTATTCAAATCACAGATAGATAGATTTTTAACCAATAAGGGAATTAAGGGTTACGGGGAGTGGGCGGGTAAGTGGAGCTGAGTCCACGGCCAGATCAGCCATGATCTTGTTGAATGGCGGAGCAGGCTCGAGAGGCTAGATGACCTACTCCTGTTCCTAATTCTTATGTTCTTATGTTATTTTCAAATCGTAACGTACAGGGCAGGTCACACATACCTGCAGGTCTCAGAGTCCACCATCAAGGGTGATGAATGAAAGGCCATTAACACCTTGCTGGCGTGCAGGGTTGATCATTGTTTCCATTCATGCCGATTCAAAAAGTACATTTGCAGGGGCTGTGGTGGAACAATGGGACACCTCAAATGAGTGTGCAGGCGAGCTGCAAAGCCTGTTAAACCTGCAACCACCATGTTGCAGAGGAGGACAGATCCACAGAGGATCACGACAAACCAGAGCCTCAGATAGAGGAGGCAGAGGTACATGGGGTGCACACATTCACCACGAATTGACCCCGATAATGCTGAATGTTGAACTAAATGGACTTCCAGAGTCAATGGAGTCGGACACGGGCGTGAGCCAGTCCATCATGGGCAAAAAGACTTTCGAAAGGTTGTGGTGCAACAAGGCTTCAAGGCCAGTCTTAACTCCAGTTTGCAAGAAAATAAGAACTTACACGAAAGAACTGATTCCTGTAATTGGCAGTGCTACAGTAAAGGTCTCCTTCGATGGAGCGGTGCACAAGCTACCACTCTGGGTGTACCGGGCGATGGTCCCATGCTGCTCGACAGTAGCTGGCTGGAAAAGATATGCCGGAACTCGGACAACGTCCGAGCGCTGTCGCCCTCTGACGACACTTTGTGCGCCCGGGTCTTAAACAAATTTCCTTCGCTGTTCGAGCCAGGCATTGGGAAATTCCAAGCAGTAAAAGTGCAGATCCACCTAATTCAAGGGGCGCGACTCACCCATCACAAGGTAAGAGCAATACTGTACATGATGAGAGAAAGGGTAGAGATTGAGCGAGACCGGCTGCAAAGAGAGGGCACCATTTCTCCGATCAAGTTCAATGAGTGGGCCAGTCCTATCATTCCAGTCCTCAAGGGAGACGGTACCGTCAGAATCTGTGGCGATTACAAAGTAACTATCAATTGTTTCTCCCTGCAGGACCAATACCCATTTACCAAAGGTCGACGACCTCTTTGCAATGCTGGTGGGAGGAAAGATGTTCGCAAAGCTGGATCTAACCTCAGCCTACATGTCACAGGAACTGGAGGAATCATCGAAGGCCCTCACCTGCATCAACTCACACAAAGGTCTTTTTGTTTATAACAGATGCCCATTTGGAATCCGATCGGCAGCGGCGATATTCCAGAGAAACATGGAAAGCTTACTGAAGTCGGTCCCGCAAACCGTGGTCTTTCAGGACGACATCTTGGTCACAGGTTGGAACACAGCCGAGGGAACACAGCCGAATATCTGCAGAATCTGGAGGAGGTTCTTAGTCGACTCAATCGCGTGGGGCACAGGTTAAAACGCTCAAACTGCATTTTCCTGGCACCTGGAGTGGAGTTCCTGGAAAGGAGGATTGCAGCGGACGGCATCAGGCCCACCTTTGCGAAGACGGAGGCAATCGAGCACGCGCCGAGGCCACAGAATGTGACGGAGCTGCGGTCGTTTCTGGCACTCCTGAACTACCTTGGTCACTTCTTACCGGGTCTCAGCACACTGTTAGAACCACTGCATGTCTTACTATGAAAAGGGGACGAATGGGTTTGGGGCAAAAGCCAAGAAAATGCCTTTGTGAAAGCGAGAAAATTGTTATGCTCAAACAAATTGCTTGTGTTGTATGATCCATGTAAGCGTTTGGTACTAGCATGTGATGCGTCATCATATGGCGTCGGGTGTGTATTGAAACAATCTGATGATTCTGGGAAACTGCAACCGGTTGCTTATGCATCCAGGAGTCTGCATAAGGCTGAGAGAGCCTACAGCATGATTGAGAAAGAAGCGTTAGCGTGTATCTGTGGGGTAAAGAAAATGTATCAATACCTGTTTGGGCTAAAATTCGAATTGGAAACTGACCATAAGCCACTGTTCTCTGAGGGATAAATACCAACGCATCGGCCCGCATCCAGAAATGTTGTCTGCATACAACTACGCCATCCACCACAGGCCAGGCACAGAAAACTGCGCCGATGCTCTCAGTAGGCTACCATTGCCCACCACGGGGGTGGAAATGGCGCAGCCCGCAGATCTAGCCATGATTATGGAAGCATTTGAGACTGAGCAATCACCCGTCATTGCCCGGCAGATCAAAACCTGGTCAAGCCAGGACCCCTTATTATCTCTCGGTAAAAGCTGTGTGCTTCAAGGGAGCTGATCCAGTGTCCCAGTGGAAATGCAGGAAGAGATAAAGCCGTTCCAGCGGCGCAAAGATGAAATGTCTATACAGGCAGCCATTCTGTGGGGCAATCGAGTAGTAGACTCCAAGAAGGGCAGAAACACCTTCATCAATGACCTCAACAGTACCCACCCAGGCATCGTAATGATGAAAGCGACAACCAGATCCCACGTGTGGTTGCCCGGTATCGATGCAGACTTAGAGTCCTGCGTTCACAGATGTGATACATGCTCGCAGTTAAGCAATGTACCCAGGGAGGCGCTGTTAAGTTTATGGTCTTAGCCCTCCAAACCGTGGTCTAGGGTACACGTCGACTATGCAGGCCGGCTCTTGGGTAAAATGTTCCTTGTGGTTGTAGACGGGTACTCCAAGAGGATTGAATGTGAGATAATGTCGGCTAGCACATCCGCGGCCAATACTGAAAGCCTGCGGGCTGTGTTTGCCACACATGGCCTACCCGATGTCCTGGTGAGCGACAATGGGCCATGTTTTACCAGTGCTGAGTTCAAAGAATTCATGACCCGTAACGGGATCAAAAATGTCACATCTGCCCCGTTTAAACCAGTGTCCAATGGTTAGGCAGAGAGAGCAGTGCAAACCATCAAGCAAGGCTTGAAGAGGGTAACTGAAGGCTCACTGCAGACTCGCCTATCCCAAGTCCTGATTAGCTACCGCACGAGACCCCACTCACTCACTGGGATCCCACCTGCTGAACTGCTCGTGAAAAGAGCACTTAAGACAAGGCTCTCGTTGGTTCACCTGATCTCCATGAACAGGTAGAGAGCACACGGCTTCAACAAAATGCATACCATGATAGCGCAAATGTGTCACGGGAGATTGAAATCAATGATCCTGTATTTGTATTAAATTATGGACAAGGTCCCAAGTGGCTTCCTGCACTGTCATGGTCAAAGAGGGGAGCAGGGTGTTTCGGGTGAAACTTTCAAATGGACTCATTCATCGGAAACATTTAGACCAAATCAAACTCGGATTCACGGACTATCCTTGGACCCTACCTTTTTTGATCCTCCAACATACACACCAGTGGCAACCGGCACCACAGTTGACCACCAAGCAGAACCCATCATCCACAACAGCCCAGAAGGGCCCAACACACCAGGCAGCCCAGCAAGGCCAGCTGCACAGCAGCCCAGCGAGGGCCCAACAAATGATTCAATAACACACCAAGACGATCAACCAGGGCAAGAAGTGTCCCAGATCGACTCACATTGTAAATAGTTACACTATTGACTTTGGGGGAGAGTGTTGTTATACATGTATACTTGTATTTACTCTGTACAGCCACCAGAGGGCTCATCCTCTGGAGTGGCAAGGGATCCCATAATCCCTTGGGAGCACAGGTATTTAAGGAGGCTTCACAGGTTGGAGAGGCACTCTCGAGACTGGCAATAAAAGACAAAGGTCACACTTTACTTTGAGCTCACAGTGTTCAGTCTGACTCTTTCTCCATACACAACAGTATCCTTTTAAATTTGAGCAACTGGTCTCTCTTGAGATTCATAGAAAAACAGAGAAAATAGGTGCAGGAGTAGGCCATTCGGCCCTTCGAGCCTGCATCGCCATTCAATGAGTTTATGGCTGAACATGCAACTTCAGTACCCCATTCCTGCTTTCTCACCATACCCCTTGATTCCCCTAGTAGTAAGGACTACATCTAACTCCTTTTTGAATATATTTAGTGAATTGGCCTCAACAACTTTCTGTGGTAGTGAATTCCACAGGTTCACCACTCTCTGAGTGAAGAAGTTTCTCCTCATCTCGGTCCTAAATGGCTTACCCCTTATCCTTAGACTGTGACCCCTGTTTCTGGACTTACCCAACATTGGGAACATTCTTCCTGCATCTAACCTGTCTAAACCCGTCAGAATTTTAAAAGTTTCTATGAGATCCCCTCTCATTCTTCTAAACTCCAGTGAATCCAGTCTTTCTTGATATGTCAGTCCCGCCATCCCAGCAATCAGTCTGGTGAACCTTCGCTGCACTCCCTCAATAGCAAGAATGTCCTTCTTCAGGTTAGGAGACCAAAACTGTACACAATACTCCAGGTGTGGCCTCACCAAGGCCCTGTACAACTGTAGTAACACCTCCCTGCTCCTGTACTCAAATCCCCTCGCTATGAAGGCCAACATGCCATTTGCTTTCTTAACCGCCTGCTGTACCTGCATGCCAACCTTCAATGACTGATGTACCATGACACCCAGGTCTCATTGCACCTCCCCTTTTCCTAATCTGTCACCATTCAGATAATAGTCTGTCTCTCTGTTTTTACCACCAAAGTGGATAACCTCACATTTATCCACATTATACTTCATCTGCCATGCATTTTCCCACTCACCTAACCTATTCAAGTCACTCTTCAGTCTCATAACATCCTCCTCGCAGCTCACACTGCCACCCAACTTAGTGTCATCCGCAAATTTGGAGATACTACATTTAACCCCCTCGTCTAAATCATTAATGTACAATGTAAACAGCTGGGGCCCCAGCACAGAACCTTGCGGTACCCCACTAGTCACTGCCTGCCATTCTGAAAAGTACCCATTTACTTCTACTCTTTGCTTCCTTTCTGCCAACTAGTTCTCAATCAACGTCAGCACACTACCCCCAATTCCATGTGCTTTAACTTTGCACATTATTCTCTTGTATGGGACCTTGTTGAAAGCCTTCTGAAAGTCCAAATACACCACATCAACTGGTTCTCCCTTGTCCACTCAACTGGAAACATCCTCAAAAAATTCCAGAAGATTTGTCAAGCATGATTTCCCTTTCACAAATCCATGCTGACTTGCACCTATCATGTCACCTCTTTCCAAATGCGCTGCTGTGACATCCTTAATAATTAATTCCATCATTTTACCCACTACCGATGTCAGGCTGACCGGTCTATAATTCCCTGTTTTCTCTCTCCCTCCTTTTTTAAAAAGTGGGGTTACATTGGCTACCCTCCACTCCATAGGAACTGATCCAGAGTCTATGGAATGTTGGAAAATGACTGTCAATGCATCCCGCTATTTCCAAGGCCACTTCCTTAAGTAGTCTGGGATGCAGTCCATCAGGCCCTGGGGATTTATTGGCCTTCAATCCCATCAATTTCCCCAACATAATTTCCGACTGATGATTTCCCTCAGTTCCTCCATCTTACTAGACTCTCTGACCCCTTTTATATCCGGAAGGTTGTTTATGTCCTCCTTAGTGAATACCGAACCAAAGTACTTGTTCAATTGGTCTGCCATTTCTTTGTTCCCCGTTATGACTTCCCCTGATTCTGACTGCAGGGGACCTACATTTGTCTTTACTAACCTTTTTCTCTTTACATATCTATAGAAGCTTTTGCATTCCCCCTCCACTTAGGTGAGGTCCCTCCATAAACTGACCTGGTAAAATAGTATAAAGTCAACTCGTTTCACCAGTTCTGAACACCCCACAGGAAATCTACTCTAAAGAGTACACTGTATATTTTACACATACCGCAGTTATACAATTTGTTAATTTTATGAACATCTTTGGTAGTAAGCCCTCTATATTGTCCAAGTTCAATATCTGAGTCTGGTTTTGGTAGCATAACTTTAAGCCCAGGTTTGGCAAAAGCAGTTCTGCAATAAAGAATAATAATATTATTTATTATGTTTTTAGTTTGATCTTCAATACATGCATTTGGGATTTTTGGGTGAGTTAGTGGGCAAAACTATGGTAAATGGAGTTCAATGTGGGCAAGTGTGAGGTCATTCGCAGTGGAATGTTGGCCTATTGCAAGGGGCTGGAATACATAAGATTACATAGGATATACGCCACAGAAGCAGGCCATTCGGCCCAACAAGTTCATACTGGTGTTTAGGCTCCACTCGAGCCTATTCCCTCATCTAAATCTATCAGCATAACCCTCAATTCCCTACTCCCTCACATATTGTCGAGCATCCCCTTAAATGCATCTATACTATTCACTTCAACTACTCCCTGCGGTTGCGAGTTCCAATTCTCACCACTCTTTGGGTAAAGAAGTTTCTTCTGAATTCCCGACTGGATTTCTTGGTGACTATCTTATATTGAAGGCCTCTAGTTATGCTCTCCTCCACAAGTGGAAACATTTGTCTGTATCCACTCTATCAAAACATTTCATAATTTTAAAGACCGCTATTCGGTCATCCCGAAGCAAAGTAATTATTTAATATTTCTGCCATCTCTCTATCGTTACCTGTGGTGTTATCCTGTCGACCCCTTAATGGCCCTATTCCCATCCCAACCTTCCTTTTTTTATTGATGTTTTATAAAAACATAGATACATAGAAAATAGGAGCAGTAGTAGGCCATTCGGCCCTTCGAGTCTGCACTGGCATTCAATATGATCATGGCTGATCCTCTATCTCAACAACATATTCCCGCTTTCTCCCCATACCCCTTGATGCCTTTTGTTTCTAGAAATCTATCGATCTCCCTCTTAAATATATTCAGTGACTTGGCCGCCACAGCCTTCTGTGGTAGAGAATTCCACAGGTTCACCACCCTCTGAGTGAAAAAATGTCTCCTCCATCTAGGTCCTAAATTTCCTACCCCATATCCAGAGACTCTGACCCCTTGTTCTCGATTGCCCAGCCAGGAGAAACATTATGTTCCTTGATAATTCAATTTCATAGTTCCTCTTTCCCTTCCGAATTGTTTTGTTGCACTTCTCTCCTAATCTTTTCATATTCTTCCTTATCATGCACTCCCCTGCTGTCTATGTAATTAATCTATGCCTCTATCCTTACCCTCAATTGTTCCCTTGTGGCTTTATTCATCTATGTTTGTTCTTTCCTTTCAGCAGAATATATTGTTACTGCCATCTGTTGAACACCATTTTAAATGTTTCCCTTGCTGTTCTACATAATTTTTTTAAACAATATTTGTTATGTATGTGAACCTCACCTGTGTGTAAGATTTGCCACCAGAGGACACACCTGTGGGAGACCTATGGGTCACCTGTGTGTACCCTGGTGCAAGCATGTATAAAAGTCAGGACACCACATTGCTGCCTCACTTTGGAGTTATATTAAACAGACCAAGGTGACAATGGTTGAAGTTTAAAACACAGCCTTGAGGAGTTATTCTAAACATAACAACTGGCGATGAATTACAGATCACTAGCTTTCACGTGGAAATGGTTGCCGTTGGTATTCTTGTGAGATTTATTGAGGGTGATGATTGGGAAGCCTTCGTTGAGCGCCTCGACCAGTAATTTGTGGCCAACGAATTGGATACAACTGAAACAGAGATCAAGCGCAGGGCGATTCTCCTCACGGTTTGTGGATCATCGGTATATGGCCTCCCGACCTACACAGTACCCACCCAAGCATAGTCACGATGAAGGCTATCGCCAAGTCGCATGTCTGATCGCCCGGCATTGACACTGAATTAGAATCATGCGCACACCAATGCGACACTTGCTCACAGCTGAGCAACGCACCCAGGGAGGCCCCACTGATTCTGTGGTCCTCCATGGTCCAGGGTCCACGTAGACTTCGCTGGCTCCTTTCTCGGGAGGATGTTTCTAGTAGCAGTGGACGCTTACTCAAAATGGATTGAATGTATAATAATATCATCGTGTACGTCCACTGCCACCATTGAAAGCCTCAGGGCCATATTCGCCACCTATGGGTTACCCAACGTCCTTGTCAGTGACAATGGACCATGTTTCACCAGCTCGGAATTCAATGAATTCATGACCCGCAATGGCATCAAGCATGTCAGGTCTGCCACATTTAAACCCGCATCCAACGGCCAAGCGGAACGGGCAATCCAAACCATCAAGCAAAGCTGGAGAGGCGTAACGGATGGCTCCTTGCAGACCCAGTTATCCAGGGTCCTGCTCAGCTACTGGACGCACCCCCACTCGCTCACCGGAGTTCCTCCTGCAGAATTGTTAATGAAGAGAGCACTCAAAACCAGGCTCTCCTTAGTCCACCCGGACCACAATGATCATGTAGAAACTCGGCGGCACAGGCATAACGTGTACCATGATTGCATGGCGGCCTCACATGACATTGAAGTCAATGACCCAGTGTTTGTTCTAAATTACGGTCACAGGCCCAAGTGGATTGCTGGCACTGTCTTCGCCAAGGAGGGGAATAGAGTGTTTGTTGTGAAATTGCTGAATGGACAAATGTGCAGAAAGCACCTGGATCAGACCAAACTGCGATTCACTGACTAACAAGAACAGTTTGAGGAAGACCCCACCATCTATGATCCACCAACACACACCCAACCAGCAAGTGACCTTGCTGTCAACCATGAGAATGAACCCACCTTGCCCGACAGACCGACTAGATCAGCCGAGCCGCCGTGCAGTGATGACCTGACCAACTCACCCATGCCAGGATGTCAACTCAGGCAGTCGACCAGGGAACGCAGACCGCCAGATCGCCTCAACCTGTAAACAACCTGTACTCAAGACGTTGGGGGGAAGTGATGTTATGTATGTGAACCTTACCAGTGTGTAAGACTTGCCACCAGAGGGCACACCTGTGGGAGACCTATGAGTCACCTGTGTGTACTCTGGTGCAAGCAGGTGTAAAAGGCAGGCCACCACGTTCCTGCTTCACTTTGGAGTTATATTAAACAGACCAAGGTCACAATGGTTTAAGTTTACAACACAGCCTCGTGGAATTATTCTAAACATAACATTATTGTTTCCCATTTTTTCTCACGTTCTAATCTCAGCCCCTCAAAATCAGCTTTTCTCCAATTTATTATCCTGTTTTTTGTCATACTTATGTCCTTCTCAATTATCATCTTAAAGCATATTATATTATGGTCGCTATTGCCTCGATGTTCCCCTACTTTTATTTCTCTTATCTACTCTGGTTCATTCCCTATTATTAGATCTAATAGCGAATCCTCCTTAGTTGGGCTTTTTACATATTGGGTTAGAAAGGAGTCCTGTACACTTTGCAGGAACTCCATTCCCTTATCCCCTTTACCTACCTCTTCTGTCCAATTAATATCAGGGTAGCTAAAATCCCCCATGATTATTATTCTATGTTTTCTACTCATTTCTATAATTTATCAGCATATTTCATCCTCCATCTCCCTTCCCCTATTCGGTGGTCTGTAGACTACACCTATTAGTGTGATTAATCCTTTATCTTTTATCTCTATCCATATGGATTCTATTTTAGTCTTGCTGATAGCTGCGTCACTTTTTTCTACTGCCATTATGTTATCCCTAATAAGTACAGCTACTCCACCTCCCCGTTTCCCCTCCCTATCTTTTCTAAATATGTTATACCCGACAATGTTTAAGTCCCAATCTTGATTTTTCTGTAACCATGTCTCAGTATTCTCTACAATGTCTGGTTCCTTGCAACGCATGATTGCCTCAAGCTCCCCTGTTTTATTACAGACATTGTGCATTATGGTTCAGCTTCAGTGACCAGAGAGGGGGATGGAGTTGGTGGCTAGTTCTAGCACGTTAATGGTTTTGGCAGTGGAGGGAGTCAAGAGAGGTAGTGGTGAGGTTGAATTGGGTGTCGTCAACGTACAGTGTTCAGCAGGAAAATCATGAAGCACGTTTTCACACATAGGGTAGTAGAAATTTGCAACTCTCTGTCCAATAGGCTGTGGATGCAAGGACAATTGAAGCTTTCAAGATTGAGATAGAATTTTGTAGGTAAGGGTATAAGAGATATGGAGCAAAGATATGAAAATAGAGTTGAGGTGTAGATAATTGAATGGCGTATCAAGCCCAAAGGGTTGAATGGCCTTCTCCTGTTTCTAAAGTTCATAAAAGCCTCCAGTGTGTTGTTTATACAAGCTCTTTAAAGAAATAGATGGTTAAAGATGCTATGAAGGAGGCCCTAAAAATAAAGATTATTCAAAAAGTCAGAACTGTGAAATATAATCAGAACATGGAGGAACTGTATGGGCAAGTGACTATTAGTGAAAGTACTTACCCTCAGTTAAAATAGCACTTTTCAGCCATAAAGATCTGTCTGTCATACTATGAAGCAAATTTAATAAAACATAACTAACAAGTGTCCTTGCTTTTGATTTTGAAGAGGTGGAATTCAACACATGGAACGTTATTAATGCATTTGAATGATTCATGAGGCTAGACTTTCCACTGCATCATTACCCAGTTTCTCGGCGGTATTGGTTGGTTTGGGCATAAAACCACCCGGCGTAATTTCCAGAAAGAGTTCCGCTGGCGGTTTTGAAATACCGCTGGGGAGTGGACCGTCAGTGTGCACCGCCCAAAAACTGCTACCGCCCAAGTTTTGACTCAGTGGTGACCCGTAGGTAAGTAGAAAAAAAACGCCCACGAAAAGCAGAGGAAGCTGAGCGGTCGGTAAGTAGCACTGCAAAAAAAGGTCAGTTAAAGGGTTTTTAATTATTATTTTAAAATTATTTTACAGCGATTAAGTTGAAAAGGATCCTGAGAATGTTTTCTGATTTTTTATTTTATGTTTTTTGGAAAAAATATTTTTTTTGTTTTCCCCCCTCCTAGGCTCAACCTGCAGCCTTGGTCTAAATTTTAGCAATTACCGCTCATTTTGTTTAAGAATCGCCCCATCAGCCCAAGATCACGTTTTCCGCCGAGAATTGGAGTGTAAGGCCGGGGTGAATATTTTCCGTTTTTGTGGAATTTTTCGCCCGCGATAATTTTAAAATCTTACCGGAAGCAATCCGGAGCTGGCGGATTTTTGGGACATTCTAGCCCAATATAACAAACCAAAAAAAAGAGTTAGATTTTCCTCTTCATGATTGAATAGGGTGATTATGATAGTAGCTCAGTTATCTGAGGATTTTCTACAATTCGGACAATGAACATTTTTCATGTATCCACCAAGTTGAAAACTAGCTAATTAGTTTAACACACCAGAAAAGAATGTTGTCTTTTATAAAAGTGTTTTCCAGTACGTTTGATAATGCAGAATGAAGAAAACAGTGTTGAGAAAATAACAAAGTCGAAAAACTATCATTAGTTGCAGATTAAATAATTGGGTCAATTTTCCTGGCTCTTGCGCTCCAGGATTGCTTGTAGCAGAGGTGCAGCAAACCATAAATTTGGGAGGAGACTCGTAAACTCAGGTCTCTGCTTCAATGGAGCTGTTCCAGAACCTCTGTTTGCATTTTCCATTTTGCTGTGATGGATGATGGTACAGCAATACAAATGAATCAGTTTTGTTGAGTTGATGATATCAAAATGACCTGCAACTACATTCCCTGTCTTTTACAGGCACTAAATGGGCATCTAAGACTGCAATGTGACTGGCAGGAAGAGTGTGCACATTTCGAGCTGGAAATATGCCTTCCACTTTATTGGAAGTGGCTTCTCCACTGGAGTCAGAAAAGCACATTAGAAGTATTTAAAATGCTCAATACATTATTTTAACTTGGGCCTTGCACTTCTTTCAGGATCTCTTTACGATTTTGAATGCCTCAGTGCCTGACTCATCATGTGCTGAGCTCACCCAGCAACACGTAGCGGTAACCGGCAGGAAGGACCCCTCACCAGCGCTATTTAAAGTGATCATACCCAACTTATATGTTAGTTGCTGGGTTGTCATTTCTTTGACATGGCTCATGAAACCTGTAAGGTACCATGGCAAAGCTGCAGAGCTGGTCTACAGTGAGAGCCATGTTGCCACAAGAAATGTCACTGAACAAACAATCAGAGTGCTCCAGCATCGCTTCCTCTGCTGGACCATTCTGGAAGAGATTTGCAATACACCCCTGAGCAGGTATCATGATTTGTGGGCTTCTACTGTGAGCTCCACAGCTTTGCCATCATGAGGGCAACAAGAAATGCAGCAACAGGAGGTGGAGAAGCATGAACAGGAGGAAGAGCAGGAGAGGCATTGACTGACTAGCAGGGCCCCTAGCTGCCAGAGCGCTCAGAAAGCAGCTTGTCAAAGAACGCTTCATCTAAATAATCCCTCCCATTCCCAGCACACCAACAGTCCCACAATCTTTATCACCACCGTCCTTACCACTGCCATCAATTGCCTTCCTTCAGAAGAGCTTTATTGCACTCTACTACAAATTTAAACAACAGCAGCAAATCGAGAGCGAAAAATAAAATTCAGCGAACCATTCAATTACATCACTATCTAATAGTGAACAGAAATAACAATGAATCACACGTGAAAGTCCTTAGAGCCTGTCTTCCAAGCACATTTCCTTATCCTCGTGCTCCTAGGTTTCCCCAGGGACTACAGCTTGGAAGGTGCCTTGGTGGAAGACTTCGAACATCTGTGGGTCTTGAAGGCCTGACTGCACACTGCAGCATTGCGGTGTAGATTGAAGCAGTCTGGCCAAGCTGGCTGTGTGCCACTAGGGGCATTGACGGAGTAGGAAGCGGAGGAGCAGGCATACTGTCATCCTGAGAGAGGACAACAGGTGTCTCCCCCATGGAGCCAAGTCCAGAGTCTGGGGACGGTGTCTCAGCACTCCTATGGTTCTGCTCAAGAACCAAGTCCACAAGAGAGGTGACACTCTGGAAGCTCTTGTCAAAAGTGACCCCTAAAGCCAAGGCAGCAGCTACCTGAGCTTCCATGGCAGCTGTGAGAGGCTCCATTACAGGGGGTTCCATTGCCGTGTTGATGGAGCTGATCGCTTGGTCCACGCTGGACAGAATGGTTCTTGCTCTGCCTGAAGCTTTGACACAAGTTGGAGCTGAACTCCTCCATGCTCTGAGCCATTCTGCACAAGCTCACTGGCAAGCTATTCAGTCCACCTAGGATATCCCGGTATATGTCAGTATCTGAGTCCTTTGCAGTAAAGTATGTGCTCTCGCCCGCTGGCAGGCTGGCACCTGTAGTGTCCTATTCCCCCCGCAGCCTGAACTCCCACACAATTGTGGCAGTGATTCTCCACGTGAAGACCCTTCCTCTTGCTGTTAAAGTACGCGTGATGATAGCATTTGAGCTGGTGCTTGGCGTGTGAGAGGGAGCTGCACATTCAGAATGGCTAGCCTTAACTTCCTTAACTGGCAAAGCAGCAGCCACAATTTCAGCACCTGGAATGAAAGCGAGGGACAAGGGTTAACTTTTAGGTTAAAGGACGAGCAGACAGAGAAGTGGCAAATTAAAGTATCTGCAGTTTACCATGCAGTGCGTAGTGTGAGGTAAAGGTAAGAAGGGAAAGGGAGTATGTGGTGTGAGGAACCCTACGTGATGTCTCCTCCAGCATAACTAATTGCCACGGCCTTGACTCTGATTCTGCCCATGATGGCCAGTGTGCTTCCTCCAAGGGGAGAATGGGTGTGCAAGTGAGCTCGACCTCCTCCAGGAGCAGCCTCCTGTGTGGAATTGTGCGCGAATGTCTCCGACCAGAAAGAAGGGAGTGTGTTGTGAGGTGTTGAGAGAATATGCCTGTCATGGTTGAATAGTTGGTATATAGTGCGTCAGATGTGAGTGGTGGGTAAGAGAAGATTGCAATACTGCTGACTGGCCCTGATTTTAATCCCCACGGACGGGCAGGAAAGGGTCAGGCGAGGGGTTAAAATTTTGAACTTCTCAATATATGGTTTCAACGTGTTGCGTTACCTTTGTTAAGTATGGCAACTTGAATTTTACAAGACCCCCGCTGCAGAGAGGCGGGTGGCTTATAAATAAAATACAAATCAGGGTTCTGTGATGCATTTAGGTCTCCCAATGTGATATTAACTTCTGCTGCATAAAATTCACAGGTCGAGAACATCATTAGGGAAACTCTGGCGGGATTGGATCAGGACTGCTCAGTGAGCTGAATGTAAAGGGGCCACGATGTCAACAAAACTGCAATATTCTCAGGTGCTCTTTCATTTCAATGTGAGCAGTGATTCTGTAATCACTGCCAGGTTTTGCTTGTAATTTGGAGAATATTTCCTGAGAATTCAAAGAAGCTGAGCATGGACACTGCTTTAGCTGCACTTTATTGGAGGGAAGAGGAGGAGGAAAAGCAGCAACAGCAGCAAAGACATGAAGAGGAAGGGCGACTGAGAAGAGAGCAACTGAGGAGGCATGCGGACAGAAGCCTTCACAAAGTCTACAGACAGCTCAGGTTCCTTGACCTGTCTGAGGAGCTGTACTTCAGGAGGCTGAGATTGTCAAATCATGGACCTCTGCGGCCTCCTGGCAGAAGACCTAAGGGTGGAAATTGGGTCGCACCTCATTTGGGGCGGTAACCCAGACAGAGCGCTAATTTTATCACCTTGAAAAGATTTGCGCCTTTTGCCAAGAAGTTCGTCACTTTTGGGCGAAGAGATGACAGGGGAGTTAAATCAGTCATTGCACACCGGAGCTAGGGGTGTCATAACGAAAGTTGGTCAGTAAATTTGATGGACCCATAGAGCATTTGCCGAACTCCCAGTTAGACCCCGGGAACAGCCAATTCTTAAAGGCACGACAACTCTACTATAAGCATGCGCACTTCAAGACCCTCACTCACCTGAGTCCGGGAGGATGGATGCGGATGCAGCGAGAGAACGAGCGCACTGCTTCTCGACCATGGCTCTTGAGGTGCGCCTGGTGGCTGTGGAATGGCGACAAAATGACCTGCTGCCTGGAGGGGGATGAAGGCCATCCCCCAGAGTCTTCAGGAGGCTGTGGCATGAGGTACCTATTACATTATCCTGGCAATGCCTTCATGTGAACCTCACCACTTCAGACTGCCCACATCTTCTCTATGTGTTCCAGGCCATGCTCCTTGTTGCTGTTCACACCCTCAAAGCTCTCGATAGCCTCCCTAGACAAGCCCCGCCCATCCAAGAGTCTCTCACCTTCTAGCTCCCGACTAAGCCTGAGGAAACCACAATACCTTTAAGTCTCCGTATGCGGTCATAGGTCTTCAGCATCTTACTTACTTATACCTCCTTGTGCCCAGACCCCACCTTTTACACATCCACTGTGAGCTGCCACGCTGTCTGAGATGCAGATATTGAGACATCATGTATCAGTAGCGACTCACTTACTACAGACAGATGTTGTACAGCAGTAGGTACAGACCCACTGACAACTTCTTGTTTTGCTCATTGCAGGCCAAGCTCGTCCACAACAGGCGAGAGCAACAGTGGATGGAAGGAGAGAAGCCAGACATGCAGGACCTCAGCAATATCGAAGACTGAGAATGCGCACTCATGGTCCAGCAGTCGGAGCAGTGGCGACCGGACAGGCAGAGCACCCACAGGACACTGATGGTTTGTTAATGAGATGTTCGATTTCTCTAGCTGCACTCACCTTTCATCCCACATGCATCTTCAAAATAACGATGCCCCCTCCTTCTTGCCATCCTGCCCCCACCCCAACTGCTACCCACACTTATGTTGCTGTGTGCTTACAGATGATGAACCAAATGTGCCGCAGCCTGCCTATCAGCCAGCGTCCTCACATGAGGGGGAGGATGAGGAGGATGTTGGGAGGTCGTGGGCCACCGACCGGGACCAGATACCAGTGCACGCGAGTTGGGACAGCACCTCAGGGGTGGGCAGCAGCAACTTCCGGGGCTTCCATGATCCTGATGCTCCTGGACTCAGTTGCCTGTAGCAACGCGCTGTATGAGGGGAAGCTAGGGGCCAGCACTCCAAGGGTAATCTGGCCCATGAGTCCTTCTAAGAGCCAGGCAGATGACGACCTCGATATTGGGAGGAATGGGTTTTGATTCCTTGGCCACTGGCTCCAGTACTGGGGTAAGAGGGAGCTGTTCCGTTGGTACGGGCTTCACTTGAAGCATAATGGGATTAGTGTCTTGGTGAATTGAATAACTAGGGCTGTAGCGAGGGCTTTAAGCTAAATAGTGGGGGGAGGGTTCAAGTGAGCAGAAATTAAAAATGTCAAAGAGCAAGGAGAATGAAATAAAGTGGGTTAGCGGTGCGGGAAATTATAACCAGGGTGTGACACGAAGGGACAGAATATATAAAAATAAGGTGTATCAGAATGTGGGGTCAAAGCAAGGAAAAATGGTAAAAAGACAAAATTAAAAACTCTTTACCTGAATGCACGCAGCATTCGTAACAAGACAGAAGAGATGACAGCACAAATAGATATAAATGGGCATGATCTGATGGCCATTACAGAGACGTTGTTGCAAGGTGACCAAGGCTAGGAACTGAATATTCAGGGGTATTGGACAATTCGGAAGGATAGACAGAAAGGAAAAGGAGATGGGGTAGCTCTGTTAAAGGATGAGATCAGTGTATCTTAAGAGAAGTAGCGGCAGGGATTGTGGATGCATTGTTTGTAATTTACCAAAATTCCCTGGATTCTGGCAAATGTAAAGCCCCTATTTAAAAAAGGAGGCAGACAAAAAGCAGTAAAATATAGACCAGTTAGCCTAACCTCTGTAGTTGGGAAAATGTTGGAGTCCATTATTAAAGAAGCAGTAGCAGGACATCTGGAAAAGCAAAATTCGGTCAGTCAAAGTCAGCATGGATTTATGAAGGGGAAGTCATGTTTGACAAATATGCTGGAGTTCTTTGAAGATGTAATGAACAGGGTGGATCAAGGGAAACCAGTAGATATGGTGTATTTGGACTTCCAGAAGGCAGTAATATATTAACATGGACAGAGGATTGGCTAACTAACAGAAAACAGACAGTCGGGATAAATGGTTCATTCTCTGGTTGGCAACTAGTAACTAGTAGGGTGCCACAGGGATCAATGCTGGGACCCCAACTATTTACAATCTATATAAACGACTTGGATAAAAGGACTAAGTGTAACGTAGCCAAGCTTGCTGATGATACAAAGATGGGAGGAAAAGCAATGTGTGAGGAGTACACAAAAAAACTGCAGAAGGACATAGACAGGCTAAGTGAGTGGGCAAAAATTTGGCAGATGGAGTATAATGTTGGAAAGTGTGAGGTCATGCACTTTGGCAGAAAAAAATCAATTATTATTTAAATGAAGAAAAATTGCAAAGTGCCGCAATACAGCGGGACCTGGGGGTAATTGTGCATGAAACACAAAAAGATAGTATTCAGGTACAGCAAGTGATCAGGAAGGCCAATGGTATCTTGGCCTTTATTGCAAAACGGATGGACTCTTAAAGCAGGGAAGTCTTGCTACAGCTATATAAGGTATTGGTGAGGTCACACCTGGAATACTGTGTGCAATTTTGACTTCTATATTTACGAAAGGATATACTTGCTTTGGAGACAGTTCAGCGAAGGTGCACTAGGTTGATTCCGGGGATGAGGGGGTTGACTTATGAGGAAAGGTTGAGTAGGTTGGGCCTCTACTCATTGGAATTCAGAAGAATGAGAGGTGATCTTATCGAAACGTATAAGATTATGCGGGGCTTGACAAGGTGGATGCAGAGAGGATATTTCCACTGATGGGGGAGACTAGAACTAGAGGGCACGATCTTAGATAAGGAGCCGCCCATTTAAAACATAGATGAGGAGAAATTTCTTCTCTCAAAGGGTTGTTACTCTGTGGAATTTGCTGCCTCAGAGAACTGTGGAAGCTGGGACATTAAATAAATTTAAGACAGAAATAGACAATTTCTTAAACGATAAGGGGATAAGGAGTTATGGGGAGCGGGTGGGGAAGTGGAGCTGAGTCCATGATCAGATCGGCCATGATCTTATTAAATGGCGGAGCAGGCTCGTGGGGCCGTATGGCCTACTCCTGCTCCTAGTTCTTATGTTCTTATGTAGTGCAGTAGTGAGAAATGATATTGGCTCAGAAGATCAAGATGTAGAATCAGTTTGGATGGAGATAAATAATACGGGGAAGAAATCACTTGTGGGCATAGTCTATAGGCCCCCGAACAGTAGCTACACAGAGTATAAATCAAGAAATAATGGAGGCTTGTACGATAGGTACGGCAATAATCATGGTTGATTTTAATCTTCATATTGATTAGATAAATAAAATTGACCACGGTAACCTTGAGGAAGAGTTGATAGAGTGTATCCGGGATGGTTTCCTTGAACAGTACGTTGTGGAACCAACCAGGGAGCAGGCTATCTTGGATATGGTATTGCTTAATGAGACAGGATTAATAAATGATCTCATAGTAAAGGATCCTCTAGGAAAGAGTGATCATAGCATGGATGAATTTCAAATTCAGTTGGAGGGTGAGTAAGTTGGATCTCAACCCAGTGTCCTGATCTTAAATAAAGGTGATTGCAAAGGTATGAAAGCAGAGATGGCTAAAGTAGACTGGGATAATAGATTAGAACATTAGAACATAAGAACATAAGAATTAGGAACAGGAGTAGGCCATCTAGCCCCTCGAGCCTGCTCCGCTATTCAATAAGATCATGGCTGATCTGGCCGTGGACTCAGCTCCACTTACCCGCCCACTCCCCGTAACCCTTAATTCCCTTATTGGTTAAAAATCTATCTATCTGTGACTTGAATACATTCAATGAGCTAGCTTCAACTGCTTCCTTGGGCAGAGAATTCCACAGGTTCACAACCCTCTGGGAGAAGAAATTCCTTCTCAACTCAGTTTTAAATTGGCTCCCCCGTATTTTGAGGCTGTGCCCCCTAGTTCTAGTCTCCCCGACCAGTGGAAACAACCTCTCCGCCTCTATCTTGTCTATCCCTTTCATTATTTTAAATGTTTCTATAAGATCACCCCTCATCCTTCTGAACTCCAATGAGTAAAGACCCAGTCTACTCAATCTATCATCATAAGGTAACCCCCTCATCTCCGGAATCAGCCTTGTGAATCGTCTCTGTACCCCCTCCAAAGCCAGTATATCCTTCCTTAAGTAAGGTGACCAAAACTGCACGCAGTCCTCCAGGTGCAGCCTTACCAATACCCTATACAGTTGCAGCAGGACCTCCCTGCTTTTGTATTAAAATGTCGATAAGCAGTGGCAGACATTTAAGGAGATATTTCATAACTCTCAACAAAAATATATTCCAGTAGAGACTTTAAGAGAAGGAAGAACCATCTGTGGCTAACTAAGGAAGTAAAGGATGGAATCAAATTGAAAACAATGGCATACAATGTTGCCAAGATTAGTGAAAGGCCAGCGGATTGGGAATTTTTAAAAAAACAGCAAAGGACGACTAAAAAAATTATAAAGAGAGGGACTATAGATTATGAGAGTAAACTAGCAAGAAATATTAAAACAGTTACTAAGAGCTTCTACAGGTATATAAAAATGAAGAGAATACCTAAAGGATGAGTCTGGGGAATTAATAATAGGGAACAGGGAAATGGCAGAGACGTTGAACAAATATTTTGAATTGCTTTTCATGGCAGAAGACACTAAAAATATCCCAATAATAGATAATCAAGAGGCTATAGGGAGGGAGGAACTTAAAACAATCACTATCACGAAAGAAAAAGTACTCGGTAAAATAATGGGACTAAAAGTGGACAAGTCCGCTGGACCTGATGGCCTGCATCCTAGGGTCTTAAAAGAAGTGGCTGCAGAGATAGTGGATGCATTGGTTGTAATCTACCAAAATTGCCTGGATTCTGGAGAGCTCCCAGCGAATTGGAAAGCCGCAAATATAACTCACCTATTTAAAAAAGGAGGCCGACAGGCAGCTGGAAACTATAGACCAGTTAGCCTAACATCTGTCATTGGGAAAATGTTGGAGTCCATTATTAAGGAAGCAGGAGCAGGACATTTGGAAAAGCATAATACAGTGAAGCAGAGTCAGCATGGTTTTATGAAAGGAAAATCATGTTTGACAAATTTGCTGGAGTTCTTTGAGGATGCAATGAGTAGGGTGGATAAGGGCAAACCAGCGGATTTCCAGAAGGCATTCGATAAGGTGCCACAAAAAAGATTACTGCACAAGATAAGATCTCACATGGTTGGGGGTAATATATTGGCATGGATAGAGGATTGGCTAACTAACAGAAATCAGAGAGTCGAGATAAATGGATCATTTTCTGGTTGGCAAATGGTAACTAGTGGGGTGCCACAGGGATTGGCGCTGGGTGCTCAACTATTTACAATCTATATTAATGAGTTGGATGAAGGGACCGAGAGTAATGTCACCAAGTTTGCTGATGATACAAAGATAGATGGGAAAGCAAGTTGTGAAGGGGGGCACAAAAATCTGCAAAGGGTTATAGGCAGGCTAAGTGAGTGGGCAAACATTTGGCAGATGAAGTATAATGTGGGAAAGTGTGAGGTTATCCACTTTGACAGGAAAAATAAAAAAACAAATAATTATTTAAACGTAGAGAAACTGCAAAATGCTGCAATACAGAGGGACCTGGGGGTCCTTGTGCATGAAACACAAAAAGTTAGTATTCATGTACAGCAAGTAATCAGGAAGGCAAATGGAATGTTGGCCTTTATTGCAAAGGGGATGGAATATAAAAGCAGGGAAGTCCTGCGATAACTGTACAGGGTATTGGTGAGGCCACATCTAAAGTACTGTGTACAGTTTTTGTCTCCTTATTTAAGGAAAGATATAGTTGCATTGGAGGCAGTTCAGAGAAGGTTCACTAGGTTGATTCCTGTGATGAAGGGGTTGACTTATGAAGAAAAGCTGAGCAAGTTGGGCCTATTCTCGTAGACATTTATAAGAATGAGATGTGATCTTATTGAAACATATAAGATACTGAGTGGCTCATCAAGGCAGATGCAGAGAGGATGTTTCCACGTGGGGGAATCTTGAACTAGGGGACATAGTTTAAGAGTAAGGTGTCGCCCATTTATAACTGAGATAAGGAGGAATTTCTTCTCTCAGAGGGTCGTGAATCTGTGGAATTCTCTGCCCCAGAGAGCTGTGGAGGCTGGTTCATTGAATATATTTAAGGTGGATATGGACAGATTTTTGAGCGAAAAGGGAGTGAAGGGTTATGGGGAGCGGGCAGGGAAGTGGAGCTGAGCCCCAGATCAGATCAACCATGATCTTCTTAAATAGTGGAGCAGGCTCCAGGGGCAAAATGGCCTACTCCTGCTCCTATTTCTTATTATGATCTTATGAACAGGGAGTAATGCAGATGCACAGTGAGATGATGGATGCACTGGGGACTGTGCTGCAGAGCGTGGCTACACTTGGTGATTGTGGCGGAGTCTGCCTGCAGCATGGACCGCGCCTCTCAGCAGTCTACTGAGACCAACCTTGCCTGTCTAGACCAGCAAACGACCTCAGCGAGCGACAGTGGGGTCCTGGAGGTGATAGAACAATGCATCATTGACATGACAGCAGCCATGACATCACAGGCTGAGGCCACTCAAGGTCTTTGTGATGTCACAGCATGGCATCACTCTCAGACTGCAGTGGTTGAAGCTCAGACTGAAGCAGTTGAAGTGTATACTGCAGTGTTTCAGGCGCTCCAGGCGTTCCTTCAGTCTGAGTGATGCCATGCAAGCTGAGTCTGCCGCTATCCTCTCTGTCTGCCCCACAGTCAGACGGCGAACAGACAGTGCCGCAGCAGGTCAGCAATCTGTGGGGGCACATATTGTTGCTGATGCTCTGGTGCCACCCCAGAGGAGTGGCTGTGTGCCGCTCGAAATGGAAGGTGCTGTCCTTCCTTACGATGACAGCATTCCAGCTCCCGCCACTGCCAGTCCATCGTTGCACCTGACACGGCCTGCACTCCTGCCATCCCACACTGCTGCCGCCCATCCTGAGGCACTGCAGTTAGCAGTTGGGCCCTCCATGTCCACAGCTGATTGAGGGTGTCCTCCTAGGCCTTCTGACCTGCATTCCTCAGAGATACAGCAGCCCAGAAGCAGCCTTGCTGCAGCCACACAGGATCCATTGAGGAGGAGCAGTAGGTGAGGGAGGGGGGCTGAGGCAGAAGGTTGGCTGAAAAAGAAAGAAATTGATAATATGTCCTTACTATACAGTATAAAATGCACACAAGGCCCATACTTGAGAGAAGGTCACTCTGTGACCAGTAACCTTTATTCGCCTGCACTGAAGTGGAGAAGATGGGCTGAGCATCCCCTTTTATACCTGAAAGTCCAGGTTAGGAGTGTCTCCCACAAGTTCACCACGGTGTACAACTTAGGTCAGTTTATACATGGGTTACAATGACAGTAGAATACATGACATCACCTCCCCCCGCAAAGTCTTATTGGGATCACAGGTTAAGTCTCTCTGGTGGTTTACGCTCCCTTGCAGAGCGCCTGAGTTGGGGCTCCGGTTGTTGGGCGCTGGCCTGAGTGTCTGCTGTTTGCAGTGCCTCAGGCCTGTCCGGACTGCTCACAGTGACTGGGCTCTCCTCCACTTGGTTCCGGTGTTCGGTCACCTGTGGTGGAGTGAACTCTACATCGTGTTCTTCCTCTGCTTCTTCTATGGGGTTGCTGAACCTCCTTTTTGTTTGACCCACGTGTTGCGGCAGATTTGTCCATTGATAAGTTGAACTACCCGAATCCTATTCCCCTCTTTGGCAATCACAGTGCCTGCGAGCCGTTTGGGCCCTGCAGCGTAGTTGAGGACAAAGACAGGATTATTGACATCAATACATCGCGCCCTCGCATTCCCGTCATGCTAGTCACATTGTGACCAGCGCCTGCTCTCAACAATTTCTTTCTTGGTGGGGTGTATAAGGGATAACCTGGTTTTGAGTGCCCTTTTCATGAGCAGCTCTGCGGGTGGAACCCCTGTGAGCGAGTGTGGTTGGGATCTATTTGGCCAACAGGAGGCATGATAAGCGGCTTTGTAGGGAACCCCCTTGGATTCTGAGCAACCCTTGTTTGGTTATCTGCACTGCTCGTTCCGCCTGACTTTTGAGGCCGGCTTGAACGGTGCCGTTCTGACATGGTTGATACCATTTCCTGCCATGAAGTCCTGGAATTCAATGCTTGTAAAGCACGGGCCAGTGTCGCTGACCAAGACGTCCGGTAGATCATGGGCGGCGAACATTGCCCGTGGACTTTCTACCGCGGCAAAGGATGTGCTTGATTTGAGAATGTCACACTCGATCCAGTTGGAGTAGGCGTCTACGACAACCAAAAACATTTTTCCCATGAAAGGACCTGTGTAGTCCATATGGATGCATGACCATGGCTTGGCGGGCCAGGACCAGGGGCTAAGGGGGGCTTCCCTGGGCGCATTGCCCAGCTGGGCATACGTGTTGCACCTGCGAACACAAAGTTCCAGGTCTGCATCTATCCCTGGCCACCAAACGTGTGACCTGGCAATTGCCTTCATCATGACAATGCCCGGGTGCTCATTGTGGAGTTCTCGGATGAATGCCTCTCTGCCCATCTGGGGCATGACTACTCGATTTCCCCAGAGTAGGCAATCGGCCTGAATCGAGAGTTCATCCTTGCGCCTGTGAAATGGTTTAAATTCCTCAGGGCATGCCCTGTACGTGGCTGCCCAGTCCCCATTCAGGACACATTTCTTGACAAGAGACAATAGCGGGTCTCTATTTGTCCAGACTTTGATCTGAGGGGCTGTCACGGGTGAGCCTTCGCTTTCGAAAGCTTGAACAGCCATGACCATCTTAGCAGCATGCTCAGTTGCCTCCTCGGTGGTGGCTAGTGGGAGCCTGCTGAGTACATCGGCGCAGCTTTTATTGCCCAGTCTGTGCCAAATTGTATAGTCATAGGCAGCTAACGTGAGTGCCCACCTCTGTATGCGGGCCGACGCATTTGCATTTATGGCCTTGTTGTCGGCCAAAAGGGACATTAGGGGTTTGTGATCTGTCTCCTGCTCAAATTTCCTGCCAAACAGGTACTGGTGTATTTTTTTTACTGCATATACACATGCAAGCGTTTCCTTTTCTACCATCCCGTAGCCCCTTTCTGCCTGGGACAGACCTCTGGAGGCATAAGCTACCGGCTGTAACTGACCCTTGGCATTCACATGCTGCAACACACACCCGACCCCACAGGACGACGCATCGCACGTTAACACAAGTTTCTTATATGGGTCATATAGCGTTAATAGATTGTTGGAGCAGAACAAATTGCGTGCTCTGTCAAAAGCCCTTTCCTGGATGTCCCCCCAGACCCATTCGCGACCTTTGCATAGGAGCATGTGTAGCGGTTCTGACAGCATGCTCAATTTGGGAAGAAAGTTACCAAAATAGTTCAGGAGCCCCAGGAACGAACACAGCTCCGTCGTGTTACGGGGTCTGGGTGCTCTCTGGATCGCTTACGTTTTGGGCGCAGTAGGTCTGATCCCGTCTGCTTCTACCCTCACCCCAGGAATTCTACCTCTGGAGCTAGGAAGACGCACTTCGCCATTTTCAGTCGCAGCCCTACCCGGTCCAGTCTGCTTCGCACCTCCTCCAGGTTGTGGAGGTATTCTCTTTAGTGTCACAGCCCGTGATGAGGATGTCGTCTTGAAAAACCACCGTCCTTGGAATCGACTTGAGGAGACTTTCCATGTTTCGTTGAAAGATCGCGGCGGCCAAGCGAATCCCGAACGGACATCTGTTGTACTCGAACAACCCCTTGTGTGTTGTGATGGTGGTCAGCTTCTTCGACTCACTTGCCAGCTCCTGGGTCATGTAAGCTGAGGTCAGGTCCAATTTTTTAAAAAGTTTGCCAGCGGATAGCGTCGCAAAGAGGTCCTCCGCTCTCGGTAGCAGGCACTGGTCTTGGAGTGACACCCGATTAATGGTGGCCTTGTAATCGCCACATATCCTGACCGACCCATCCGCCTTGAGCACCGGCACAATCAGGCTCGCCCAGTCACTGAATTCGACTGGCGAGATGATGCCTACCCTCAGCAGGCGGTCCAAATTCGCATTCTATCTTTTCCCGCATCACATACGGCACCGCTCTGGCCTTGTGGTATACTGGCCTGGCGTCCGGGTTTATGTGAATCACTCCCTTGGTCCCCATGAAAGTGCCAATGCCGGGTTGAAATAGTGAGTCAAATTTGTCCAGGACCTGTGAGCATGATATTCGCTCCATAGAAGAAATTGCATTGACATCGCCTCATTTCCAGTTCATGACAGCAAGCCAACTCCTCCCCAGCAGTGCGGGACCGTCCCCCGGGACAATCCAGAGTGGCAACCTGTCCTCCGAATATTCGTATGTCACGACTACCGTGGCGCTGCCTAGCACCGGAATGATCTCCTTTGTATATGTCCGTAGCTGTGCGTCAATCAGCAATAATTTTGGCCTCCTGGCCTTGGACGCCCACAACTTGTCGAACTGTTTGATACTCATCAGGGACTGGCTGCCCCTGTGTCTAGCTTCATTGATACTGGGATGCCATTGAGGAGTACTTTCATCATTATCGGTGGCGTCCTGGTGTATGAACTGTATATGTGCTCCACATGAACTCGCTGAACTTCAGCTTCTAGCGATTTCCCTCAGTGTTCATTTGGCCTTGTAGGGCTTACATCGGGCCCATCCTCCTCGCACATCAACCTAGCTGCAGGCGTCCTGCACATATGCGCCAAGTGACTGCTGACATTGCAATTTCTGCAGGTATATTGCTGATATCTGCAAGCTCTGGCTATGTGTTTGCCTCCACACCTCCAACATGAGCCGTTGTTGGAAACAAAAGGTCCATTACCAGTCGATTGTCTCTGACTGTCTCTGTCGTCATGTTTGTAACTACAATGTAACACCACTGTATTACTGTATACACTCAACTGAGATGCACACCTTGACCACAGGGGATGAACTTTTGGGAGACACTCCTTACCTGATCACACAGGTATATAAAGGGAGGTCCCACGCAAGGTCATCACTTGTGGAGACCTGTCATAAAGAGTTACGGTCACAGAGTGGCCTTGTCCCTGGAATGTGCCTCGTGTGGTTTCATGCTGTAGATTAAGGACGTTACATTGGCGATGAGAAATGGGAATTCACGACCCACGAAAATGGCCACCGGTAGCACAGAGGACCAGTACTGTGTTGGGGAAGACTGGGACGATTTTGTCGAGAGGTTTCAGCAAAGCTTCGATACTAAAGACTGGCTGGGGGATGCAGCGGCTGACAAGCGACGGGCTCATCTCCTGACCAGCTGCGGGCCAAAGACTTATGCGCTCATGAAGGACTTACTGGCACCCAAAAAGCCATCAGACAAAATCTTTGAAGAGTTTAGCAAATTAATCGGGGAACACCTCAAACCGGAGAGCAGCATACATATGGCTCGACACAGATTCTACACCCACCGACGTCGTGAAGGACAGAGCATACTGGATTTTGTAGTGGACCTCCGGCGTTTGGCCAGCTTCTGTAAGTTCACAGACGCCTGCAGGGGGTAATTGCTAAGGGACTTCTTTATCGAGGGTATCGGTCATGCAGGAATTTTTCGCAAGTTAATTGAGACCAAGGACTTGACCGTGGAAACGGCAGCATTGTTCGCTCAAACTTTCTTGGCGGGGGAGGAAGAGACGAAAATGATTTACGCACACAATTCTGCATCTAACACGGCAATGGATCAGGGATTCAACACCATCAATGCTACTCAGAGCCCTGCAGGCAGGCAGGAGCAGTCCGACATTTACCAGGCAGCAATAGACCCCAGAGCAGGACCTCAACAGAGACAATGGCAGGCTGAACGGACGTTCACGCCATCACAGTGGACAATGCGGCCCGGGATGGGGCCATTGACACCCACTAATAGGGTACTTAAGAGCAGTCAAAGGGACAGTGAGCACGGAATTCCTGGCCATAGTCCCTTTGGCCCCAACAATGGAAACTTTAACTCATGCTGGTGGTGTGGGGAAAAACACTCAGCCAGATCTTGCAGATTCCAACAGTTTGTCTGCAGAAACTGCAATCTCAGTGGCCATTTAGCTCGCATGTGCAGAAAACCTGCAACCAGACTAATATATGAGGCAAATGGACCAAAAGAGGGTTCTGTGAGGCAGGATGACTTTTGGGGCAAATCGATGGATGCTGAGGTTCAGCGGGTCCATGCGGCGAATATTCACAGTTCATACAACAAAACGCCACCAATGTTGATGAGGGTTTTGTTGAACGGTATCCCAGTACGCATGGAGCTGGATACTGGGGCTAGCCAGTCACTCATGGGCGTTTCGCAATTTGAGAAGCTATGGCCACTCAAAGCCAGTAGACCCAAATTAGAACGTATTGAGACACAATTATGGACTTACACCAAAGAAATCATTCCGGTGCTAGGCAGTGCAATGATGGCTGTCACACACAATGGGTTAGTGAACCGGCTGTCACTCTGGATTGTCCCGGGCAATGGTCCCGCACTGTTGGGGAGGAGCTGGTTCGCTGAGATGAACTGGAAATGGGGGGATGTTCACGCAATGTCCTCGGTGGAGCGAAGTTCATGCTCACAAGTCCTACAACAATTCAAGTCACTATTCCAACCGGATGTCGGGACTTTCAAAGGTACTAAAGTAGTGATACACATCACCCCGGACGCCAGGCCAGTGTACCACAAAGCCAGAGCGGTGCCATATGTAATGCGGGAAAAAATCGAGAGCGAATTGGACCGGTTGTTGCGAGAGGGCATCATCTCGCCTGTTGAATTCAGCGACTGTGCGAGCCCCATCGTTCCCATTGTAAAAGCGGATGGCTCTGTCAGGATCTGTGGCGACTACAAGGCCACCATCAATCGGGTGTCCCGACAAGACCAATACCCGCTCCCAAGAGCGGAGGACCTCTTCGCCATACTGGCAGGTGGCAAGCTGTTCACCAAATTGTTCCTCACTTCAGCCTATCTGACCCAGGAACTGGCCGACGAATCCAAACTACTGACCACCAGCACCACGCACAAGGGACTGTTTGCATATAACAGGTGCCCGTTTGGCATTCGATCACCGGCCACGATCTTTCAACGTAACATGGAAAGCCTGCTTAAATCCATTCCGGGAACGATCGTATTCCAGGATGACATCCTCATCACGGGTCGAGACACCGAGGAACACCTCCACAGCCTGGAGGAGGTGCTACGTCGACTGGATCGGGTAGGCCTGCGACTCAAGAAGTCTAAATGCATGTTCTTAGCTCCCGAGGTTGAGTTTCTGGGCAGGAGGGTTGCTGCAGATGGGATTCGGCCTATCGAATCCAAAACAGATGCGATTCGACAGCACCCAGGCCCTGCAACACATCGGAGCTGCGTTGATTCCTGGGACCGTTAAACTATTTCGGGAACTTTCTGCCAAACTTGAGCACGCTGTTGGAGCCGCTACACGTGCACCTGCATAATGGTTGCGATTGGCTTTGGGGGGACTGTCAGGAATGGGCTTTTGATCGGGCGCGAAACCTACTTTGTTCAAACAAGTTGTTGATCCTGTACGACCCCTGTCAACGTTTAGTTCTGACATGTGATGCATCGTTCTATGGGGTTGGGTGCGTGTTGCAGCAGGGTAATGCTGAGGGTCAGCTACAACCTGTAGCTTATGCCTCACTCAAGCAGAAGAGGGATATGGGATGGTCGAGAAGGAAGCGCTTGCATGTGTCGATGGTGTAAAATAAATGCATCAGTACCTCTTCGGTAGGAAGTTTGAATTAGAGACGGACCACAAGCCACTCACATCCCTGCTGTCAGACAGCAAGGCTGTCAATGCCAACGCATCAGCTCGCATACAGCGATGGGCTCTCATGCTAGCTGCTTATGACTATTCCATCCGGCACCGGCCCGGCACTGAAAGCTGCGCTGACGCGCTCAGCAAGCTCCCACTGGCCACCACCGAGGGGGCAGCTGAGCAAAGCGCTGAGATGGTCATGGCTGTTGATGCCTTTGACAGTGCAGGCTCCCCCATCACAGCCCACCAGATCAAAATCTGGACAAACAGAGATCCCCTCCTATCCTTGATTAAGAAATGTGTCCTGACTGGGGATTGGGCGCCCGCACACGGAGCATGCCCTAAGGAGGTCAGACCGTCCCACTGGCGGATGGATGAGCTCTCCATCCAAGCCGACTGACTACTATGGGGCAGCCGGGTAGTTATGCCCCAGAAGGGCAGGAAGGCATTCATCAGGGAACTCCACAGCGAGCACCCAGGCATTGTGATGATGAAGGCCATTGCCCGATCACACGTTTGGTGGCCTGGAATTGATTCAGACCGGGAACACTGTGTTCGCAGGTGCACGACCTGTGCCCAGCTGGGTAATGCCCCCAGGGAGGCCCTGCTCAGCCAGTGGCCCTGGCTCACCAAGCCATGGTCACACATTCACGTTGACTACGCGGGCCCGTTCATGGGGAAGATGTTCCTCATTGTAGTAGATGCGTACTCGAAATAGATCGAGTGCATCATCCTGAATTCATGCACGTCATCCGCCACCGTGGAAAGCCTACGTGCGATCCTTGCAACCCATGGCTTGCCGGACATCCTGGTTCGTGATAATGGCCCGTGTTTCACGAGCTATGAATTCCGGGAGTTTATGTTGGGCAATGGCATCAACCACGTCAGGACTGCGCCGTTCAATCTGGCCTCCAATGGCCAAGCGGAATGGGCAGTCCAAATCATTAAGCAAGGTATGCTCAGGATTCAAGGACCCTTCCTTACCATGCCACCTATCGCGCCTCCTGCTGGCCTATTGATCCCGCCCGCACTCGCTCACGGGGGTCCTGCCCGCAGACCTACTCATGAAACAGGCACCCAAAACTCTATAGTCTCTCATCCACCCAGTCCTGACCGACATAGTTGATGGCAAGCACAAGTCGCAAAACGAGTACCATGACCGTAACCGTAATTCAAGGGGGAGATGTATAGAAATAAATGATCCTGTATTCGTCCTCAATCACGCCATGGGGTCCAAATGGCTTGAGGGTACTGTAATTGGCAAAGAGGGGAACAGTGTCATCGTGGTAAAACTCAACAAAATGGCCAGATATGCCGTAAGCATCTGGACCAAGTAAAAAAAAGGTTCAGCATGGACACGGAGGAACCTGAAGAAGACCATGAGATGGAGCTTACACTACCGCCAGCGAACATGCAACAAGAGCAATTAGAAAAATGCACAGTCCCTGAGGTCAGCGCGGACAGGCCGGAATCACCACAGGTGAGACACTCATGTCAGTGTCCAACAACCAGAGCCCCAACTGAGGGAGCGTAGACCACCTGAAAGATTAAACCTGTGATCCCAGTAAGACTTTGGGGGGGGGGGGAAAGGTGATGTCATGTTTGTAACTACAATGTAACACCACTGTATTACTGTATACACTCAACTGAGACGCACACCTTGACCACAGGGGGTGAACTTGTGGGAGACACTCCTTACCTGTTCACACAGGTATATAAAGGGCGGTCCCACGCAGGGTAATCACTTGTGGAGTCCTGTAATAAAGAGTTAAGGTCACAGAGTGGCGTTGTCCCGGTAATGTGCCTCGTGTGGTTTCATGCTGTAGAGTAAGGACGTTACATCTGTAACTGTCCTTAAACGCACCATTGACAGGTGTTGATGGCCCCATTACTGGCCGCATTGTCCCTTGCGATGGCATGAATCGCTGCTCAGCTAGCCATTGTCTCTGTTAAATTCCCCCTTTGGGTTCAACTACATGCTCGGGCATTTCCGATTGTCCCTGTCTGCCTGGAGAACTGTGTGCCGCGTTAACAATGTGGACTCCCTGTCCATTTGCTGCATTTAAACCAAGATTTTTGTCAAACATCATTCTGTTCTCTTCCTCAACTGAGATAAATGTCTGGGCCATCAAAGCCACCGTTTCCAGGGTCAAGTCTTTGGTCTCAATCAGTTTCCTGAAAACCCCAGCATGACCGATGCCCTCAATAAAAAAGTCTTGCAGCATCTTCGCTCTGCATGCATCTGGGAACTTACATAGGCTCGCCAGTCGCCGGAGGTCTGCCACGAAGTCTGGAATGCTTTGCCCTTCTCGCCCCCGGTGTGTGTAAAACCGGTGTCTTGCCATGTGCATGCTGCTCGCTGGTTTAAAGTGTTCCCTGATCATCTTACTGAGCTCTTCAAAAGTCTTGTCCGCTGGCTTCTCTGGCGCTAGAAGGTCCTTCATCAGGGAGTACGTCCTGGATCCACAAACCATCAGGAGATGAGCCCTGTATTTGGCGGCCGAATCCTGTCCTAACCATTCCTTGGTGACAAAACTTTGCTGTAGTGTCTCAATAAAATTGTTCCAATCATCATCGACACAATACCTCTCGTCTGTCCTGCTAGTGACCATGCTCGTGTGGTTTAAATCACAGTTTCTCATCGCCAATAATATGTCCTTACTATACAGTATAAATGCACACGAGGCCCATACTTGAGAGAAGGTCACTCTGTGACCAGTAACCTTTATTCGCCAGCACTGAAGTGGAGAAGATGGGTGGAGCTTCCCCTTTTATACCTGGAAGTCCAGGTTAGGATTGTCTCCCACAAGTTCACCACCTAGTGGTCAGTGTTCTCATGGTGTACAACGTAGGTCAGTTCATATATGGGTTACAATGACAGTAGAATACATAACAATTGAAGGTGCCCCTTGAGTTCAATGTAAATAATGCATAAGTCACTCATTTGTTATTTAATTTGAAGCGGCGACTGCTCCATTTTGTTTATTTTCAGTGCGTGGGGTTGCAGGGAAAATGGCCAAAGCCTGATGCTTGTTTGTTATATGATTTGAAGGAACGGGTGCTCCGTTTTGTATTTTTTTCAGGGGGACGGGTTTCTGGAGGGATGTATTTGGAATAAAATGTTACGTTGAACTTTTCCTTCAGCCTCTGATGTATGACTGTTACCTTGGAATGGTGACATTATCGTACCTCAGTACATGCTCATTATTAGCTGCATCCCTCAGCACACTCCATTTAAGCGAAGTGCTCCCTTATGAGCCACCGCAGAATAGCCCTGTCGCTGCCAACATTTGCACGCTGACTGTTATGTGGATGCTGCTGGTCGTCGTCATCTTGCTGGACATTCAGGGCAGCAGCAGGCTCCTGTTCCTCCTCCTGCTCATCCTCCCCCTTCTCTTCGTCCTCTTGAGGCAGGCCAGTGATCCCCACTTGCAATGCCTGGGCCCTCATGATGGCAAAGTTGTGCAGCATGCAGCACACCACAATGAATAGTGAGACCTGCTGAGGGGAATATTGAAGGCTGCCTCCAGAGCAGACGAGGCATCGGAATCACTGCTTCAGCACCCCTATAATCGGCTCTTTGACATTGCAGGTGGCTGCATGGCTCTCATTGTCGTTCTCCTCCAGCTCTGTTGTGGGGTTGTGGAGGGGGGTCATTAGCTAGATGGCCAAGCCGTATCTCTTGTCCCTGATCAGCCAGCCACGGCCTTGTCGCACACCAGCTGCACATTTAGCGAGAGGTATCCCTTTCTGTTTCTGAATATCTCTGGATTCTGGAATGACGCTCACAAAGCCATGTGTGTGCAGTCAATTGCTCCTTGCACCCTCGGGAAGCCCGCTGGCCTGGCAAACCCACATGCGCGCTCATCCTGTTTCTCCCTAGTCATGGGGAAGGTAATGAAGTCCACTCAACTATTGTAGAGAGCCTGGGTGACTTCGCGGATGAAGCGATGTGCTGCGAATTATGAGACGCAGCATATGTCCCCTGATGCAGCCTGGAAGAAGCCGGAAGGATAGAAGTGAGTGCCACCGTGACCTTCATTGCAATGGGCAGCGCAGCCCTGGTGCCGATGTGAGGCTGCAGGTCTTCCTGCAGGAGATGGCATATCTCTGTAACGATCTCCTTTCAGAATCAAAGCCTTATGCCACACTGCTCCTCGGACTATGAAGTGGAGCTGAGTCCATGATCAGATCAGCCATGATCTTACTGATTGGCAGAGCAGACTCGAGGGGTCGTATGGCCGACTCCTGTTTCTATTTCTTATGTTCTTGTGAGCATTGCCGCAAGTAAAGCCGTGGGGGTTAAGGCCTCACTGCCCCACATCTAGGGGCTCTCTTACTTCGACAGCCAACAGCACTTCTCTCTTCACACGCCTTGCTAGAGCTTGTAGAATGTGACGCTGGCGAACAAGTAATGCCCCCATTAAAGTTTTAGAAATAAGTTTCTCTCAAGCTCAACTGCTATGTCTGTTTGCTGCTGTAAACTCGGAGGCTCACCACCGTGCTGTATGTAAATGTTGCACTGACTTTGACCTCCGAGGGAAGCACTTCCTAATCCCTTTAAGTAGCCACCAGTTATTGACGCTACAAGCCTGTACCAACTGCTTTTCCAGAAGTTGTTCTTGGTAGCCGTTAAATGAGGCGGCCGCACCTAATTTTGACCTGGTGCGCAACTGGAATACGTCATGATTGGAGTTATCATCAGCAGTCGGACGCTACTGGTTTGCATCCCCAGTGAGCCTCTAATGAATTTTCAGTCGGGGCACTGCGCTCCTGGTCGGTAACCTCTTACACTCCCATTAACGCCCCCTCTAGCAACCAAAACTTCCAGCCCCTACTGTCTGCTGGAGTGAGTGGTCATGGCATGCCAGTGACAGTGATAATGATCGCTGCTATCAATTTTCACACGCCATGATACTTCCAGGCTGTCACAGGGGACATATCGTGGGTATGTCAGTCAGCCACCCACACATGCTAAAAAGCAGATCACAGATGCTATATTTGCCAGGGCCATCCGATATATTTCATTTCCCACTGATGACAGCAGTCAGACCGATTGAGCATTAGATTTTGCAGCTCCGGTTGGTTTCCATTAGTACAGGGTACAATTGATTGTACACCTGTAGTGATCGGGTACCTTCTGATCAGCCAGGCATCTCTGTTAGCCAAAAGGGCTTCCATAGAATCATAGGGGAAGAAATTTGGGGTGTTAGCGCCTCCCATTAGTGGCCCTGGTGGAGGGAGGGCAGGTGCAAAGGACGAAATGCCGTGGGAGTTTGGCGACGGCGGTAACCGGTAGTGCCTCACGCCACTGCACCGGGGATAAAAACGTCATCACCGTGCACAGTGACCCATTTCCATCCCAGAGGGAAAATGCAGCAGCACTGCCTGAAGCTGCGACAGGTGATGCCCACTCTAGCTACCACTGTAGGTCACTAGCGGGGCGAAAATTACAGGGGAGGTGGGGAGTTTTTTTATAAATGGCCGACTTACTGGTCGCGGCCTTCTTCCTTCTCGATCGCAGGGTCCGTGCCACGCTGCCACCTCACCCCGCTCCCTGGTGGTCCAGGAAAGGCCCCGTTTCTCAGATGCAGAGTCAGCAGTTTGGCCCTCCTCTTTAATGAAGGGGAGGGCCCTGTCTACATGGCAGCACTACACGTCACACTGCGTAGTGCTGTGCCCCCTCCATCACTTCTGCCCCGCTCACACATCACTGAGCAAGCGGAGTGCAATATTTTGTAAGCCAAATATAGGTTGCGGGTGGGACTTCTATGCCTGGCGGAAGAACTCCCGTCTTGCGGCTATTACCGCCCCCAAATGGGTCGGTATGCAATTTGGCCCCGACAGAATCATAGAATGGTTACAGCAGGGAAGAAAGCCATTCGGCTCGTCAAGCCCGTGCCAGCTCTCTGCAAGAGCACCTCAGTTAGTCTCACTCCCATGCCCTTTCCCCATAGCCCTGCAATTTTTTTTCTTTCAGGTATTCATCTAATTCCCTTTTGAATGCAGGATTGAGTCTGCTTTCAGGCAATGCATCCGAGATCCTAACTGTGTAAAAAAGTTTTTTCTTATGTCGCCTTTGGTTCTTTTGCCAATCACCTTAAATCTGTGTCCTCTGGTTCTCAACCCTTCTGCCAATGGGAATAGTTTCTCTCTATCTACTCTGTTCAGGCCCCTCATGATTTTGAACACCGGTATCATATCTCCTCTCAATCTTCTCTGCTCTAAGGGGATCAATCCCAGCTTCTCCAGTTTATCCACGTAACTGAAGTCCCTGGAATCATTCTCATACATCTTTTCTGCACCCTCTCTGAGGTCTTCACATCCTTCCTAAAGTGTGGTGCCCAGAATTGGACACAATACTCCAGTTGAGGCCAAACCAGTGTTTTATACAGGTTCATCATCATTTCCACACTTTTGTATTCAATCATGAAGCCCAGGATCCTGTAAGCTTTTTTAACTGCTTTCTCAACCTGCCCTGCCACATTCAACAATTTGTGCACATATACCCCTAGGTCTCTCTGTTCATGCACCCACTTTAGGATTGTACCTTTGAGTTTATATTTCCTCTCCTCGTTCTTTCTACCAAAATGTATCAATTCACACTTTTCTGCATTAAATTTCATCTGTCACGTGTCTACCCATTCCACCAACCGGTCGATGTCCTCTTGAAGTCTATCACTATCCTGCTTACTGTTCACTATACTTCCAAGTTTTATGTCATCTGCAAATTTTGAAATTGTGACCTGTACACCCATATCCAAGTCATTAATATCTATCAAGAAAAGCAGTGGTCCTAGAACCAACCCCAAGGGAACACCACTCATCATTGGGGCAGAAGTGACGTTGGGTCGGAGCTGCTGCCACTAGCGGGGCAGAGGTGGTAGGCGGGTTCGAGTGATCTTAAAAAGGCCAGGGAGCAGCTGGCTCATTAGAAACCCTTACCTGCATGCTGAATTTCTCAGTGATCATAATGCTGAAATTAAGACAGCCACACCACTGAAAAATCCACTTTGGAGGGGTTCATTAGCGCTGGAACCCATTTTTCCACTTTTGGTGCTGAATATGGGGTGGCACAGCCACAAAAGAATTTCGGCGCTAATGGCCCCAAAAAGATGGAGGGGGAGCGCCAGCTTTCCAGCAGTACTTAATTTCAGGCCCCCTATAACCAGGAATTTTAATACCCAATCCAACCCTTTTTTGAGCCAGGTCTCAGTTGCCACAGCATTATGGCCTAGAAATCCCGATCGAGGTCTTCCTGCGGGCAAACGACTGAAAAAGGGAAAAAAGATTGGCACTTACCTGTTGTTGCTGAACCCACGAGAGATCCCGGTCCTGATGCCTCCACTCACTGCACATCGCAGCGCTGCACGTCTGGACAGACGTAAGTTAAGAGCTGCAATCACATGCAGTCTGGGCAGCCAATCAAGGTACAGTATTTTCTCATTCATAATAATGGGAACTCCGTAAGTGGGAATTCCCATTATTATGATTGAGAAACAGCCTCCAAACACCCAAAAGAAAAAGAAAAAATAGAAAAAATGCACCACATATTTAAGATTCATTTAAATTAAAGTTTCTCCTGTCATAAAAAAAATATATTTTTCCGATTTTTTAAAAAGTTTTTTAAATTATGGTTTAAAATAAACTTACCAGGGTTTTTAACAATAAAATGTGATTTTTAAATTTTATTTTATTATGTTTTTGTATGTTTTAAAACTCTTACGCCTGTAAAAGTAGGCTATGTGTAAATACCGCAATCTTGCCCATGTGAATGTCCTGGCTGCCGAGAGACAGAGGATCTGTCAAGCTGGAGCTCGATAGATCGGGAAAGCCGGTTTTTAGCGCATGCGCTTTGTGCGCTGAAAACCGGCTTTTGCGGGGTCTTCCTGGGTCCGTACAGACCCGGGAAGACCGGGATTTCTAGGCCTACATTCCCATGTGGCTATTTGTGCCTGCAGCTCACCAACTTTGTTTACTATGCTTTGTGCGTTCACATACATACACTGTAAACCTATCTGTGATGACTTAAGAGTCTGGTTACTGTAAACTCACTCAAGTGCAACCTGATCCATTTTTATTTCAGCCCAAGAGTGCCAGCGTGACAAAAACACGCAGCTTATATACAGGTGACCAAGCACACATGCCACATGTGTACAGCCCAATGACCTCTGACCGCCCTCTGGTGTCTGGTGACCCTCAAGCATTAATACATAACAACATCCCCCTTTTAAAATCTTAACAAATTAAGATGGTCTGGGGCTTTCCTCTCACGAGTTGATCGTCTCAGTTCAACTTTGGCTCTGGGCGAGCATTCTGATTCCGTTGAGACTGGGGAATGAGTAACCGATCTGATGGGAGTGGTCATGACCACATCAGAGACTGAAGGTTCAGAGTCAGTAATGGCAGCAGAGTCCTCTGATGAGTGAACAATGGTTGGTTGGTCACTGACTACATCTTCCTCACTCAGTTCCAGTTCATCCATGTGCCGCAGTTTAACCTGGTCAAGATGTTTCCTGCATGTTTGTCCATTCTTGAGCACGACAATAAACACTCTGTTACCCTCCTTGGCTGTAACAGTGCCCGCGAACCACTTTGGACCTTGACCATAGTTCAGTACATAACCGGATCGTTGACCGAGATGTCACGTGACACGGCAACACGATCATGACACCATTACTGACTTTGACGTCTGTTTTCAACACGATCATTCAAATCAGGATGTACAAGAGAAAGTCTGGTCTTGAGATTTCTCTTCATCATTAGTTCAGCAGGAGGAACCCCAGTATGAGGTCTTGACCTGTAACTGAGTAATATACATGATAACCATCTCTGCAGTGAGCCCAGAGCCAAAGATTCATACTTTGCTTGATCGTTTGAATGGCACGCTCTGCTTGACTGTTAGAAGCAGGCTTGAATGGAGCTGATCTCACATATCTTATGCCATTGAGTTTTATGAACTCCTGGAACTCGAGACATGTGAAGCAAGATCCGTTGTTGCTCACAACAATGTCAGGCAATCCATGAGTAGCAAACATGATGGAAAGCTCTCAATGGTAGCTGTAGATGTGCTAGATGACATAATAACACACTCAATCCACTTAGAATATGCATCTACTTTGACAAAAAACATCTTTCCAAGGAACGCCTGCAAAATCAATGTGGATCCTCAACCATGGTTTGGATGGCCACGACCAAAGACTCAGCGGAGATTCCACTAGTACTTTACTTAGCTGCATGCAAGTATTGCACTGATGCACGCATGATTCCAGATCAGAGTCAATTCCAGGCCACCATACATGAGACCTAGCAATGGACTTCATCATGACAATACCACGATGAGTGCTATGAAGTTCATGTACAAATTTTTCTCTACCTTTCGTAGGCATGATTACACGATTACCCCACAGTAAACAGTCTGACTGAATGGACAGCTCATCCTTGCAACGGTTGTAAGGTTTGGTCTCCTCATGCATCTCCATAGGTATGGCAGACCAATCACCACTGAGTACACACTGTTTCACAACCGATAAAATAGGGTCATGGCTGATACGTCCTTACTACACAGTATAAATGCACACGAGGCCCATGCTTGAGAGAAGGTCAGTCTGTGACCTGTCCTTGATTCCAGATCAGAGTCAATTCCAGGCCACCATACATGAGACCTAGCAATGGACTTCATCATGACAATACCACGATGAGTGCTATGAAGTTCATGTACAAATTTTTCTCTACCTTTCGTAGGCATGATTACACGATTACCCCACAGTAAACAGTCTGACTGAATGGACAGCTCATCCTTGCAACGGTTGTAAGGTTTGGTCTCCTCATGCATCTCCATAGGTATGGCAGACCAATCACCACTGAGTACACACTGTTTCACAACCGATAAAATAGGGTCATGGCTGATACGTCCTTACTACACAGTATAAATGCACACGAGGCCCATGCTTGAGAGAAGGTCAGTCTGTGACCTGTCCTTTATTCCTTAGCACTCAAGTGATGAACGTGGGTGGAGCTTCCCCTTTTATACCTGAAGGTTCAGGTTAGGAGTGTCTCCCACCTAGTGGTCAGTGTTCTCACGGTGTACAACTTAGGTCAGTTTATACATGGGTTACAATGCTGGTTGAATACATGACATCACCTCCCCCCTCAAAGTCTTATTGGGATCACAGGTTGAGTCTCTCTGGTGGTTTACGCTCCCTTGTAGAGTGCCTGAGTTGGGGCTCCGGTTGTTGGGCGCTGGCCTGAGTGTCTGCTGTTTGCGGTGCCTCAGGCCTGTCCAGACTGCCCACAGTGACTGGGCTCTCCTCCCTTTGGTTCCGGTGTTCGGTCACCTGTGGTGGAGTGAACTCTATATCGTGTTCTTCCTCTGCTTCTTCTATGGGGTTGCTGAACCTCCTTTTTGTTTGATCCACATGTTTGCGGCAGATTTGTCCATTGGTAAGTTTAACTACCAGAATCCTATTTCCCTCTTTGGCAACCACAGTGCCTGCAAGCCATTTGTGCCCTGCAGCGTAGTTGAGGACAAAAACAGGATCATTTACATCAATACATCGCGCCCTCGCATTCCTGTCATGGTAGTGATATTGTGACTGGCGCCTGCTCTCGACAATTTCTTTCATGGTGGGGTGTAGAAGGGATAATCGGGTTTTGAGCGTCCTTTTCATTAGTAGCTCTGCGGGTGGAACCCCTGTGAGCGAGTGTGGTCGGGATCTATAGGCTAACAGGAGGCGTGATAAGCGGGTTTGTAGGGAACCCCCTTGGAATCTGAGCATCCCCTGTTTGATTATCTGCACTGCTCGTTCTGCCTGGCCGTTTGAGGCCGGCTTGAACGGTGCCGTTCTAACATGGTTAATTCCATTGCCTGCCATGAAGTCCTGGAATTCAGTGCTTGTGAAGCATGGGCCATTGTCGCTGACCAAGATGTCCGGTAGACCGTGGGCGGCGAACATTGCCCGTAGACTTTCTACCGTGGCAGAGGATGTGCTTGAATTTAAAATGTCACACTCGATCCATTTGGAGTAGGCGTCTACTACAACCAAAAACATTTTCCCCATGAAAGGACCTGCGTAGTCCACATGGATGCTTGACCAAGGCTTGGCTGGCCATGGCCAGGGGCTAAGGGGGGCTTCCCTGGGCGCATGGCCCAGCTGGGCACACGTGCTGCACCTGCGAACACAAAGTTCCAGATCTGCATCTATCCCTGGCCACCAAACGTGTGACCTGGCAATTGCCTTCATCGTGACAATGCCCGGGTGCCCATTGTGGAGTTCTTTGATGAACACCTCTCTGCCCATCTGGGGCATGACTATGCGGTTTCCCCACAGTAGGCAATCGGCCTGAATCGAGAGTTCATCCTTGCGCCTGTGAAATGGTTTAAATTTCTCAGGGCATGCCCTGTACGTGGCTGCCCAGTCCCCATTCAGGACAGATTTCTTGACTAGAGACAATAGCGGGTCTCGATTTGTCCAGACTTTAATCTGACGGGCTGTCACGGGTGAGCCTTTGCTTCCGAAAGCTTCAACAGCCATGACCATCTCAGCACCATGCTCGGTAGCCCCCTCAGTGGTGGCTAGTGGGAGCCTGCTGAGTGCATCGGCGCAGTTTTCGGTGCCCGGTCTGTGCCGAATTGTGTAGTCATAGGCAGCTAACGTGAGTGCCCATCTCTGTATGCGGGCCGATGCATTTGCATTCATGGCCTTGTTGTCGGCCAAAAGGGACGTTAGGGGTTTGTGATCTGTCTCCAGCTCAAATTTCCTGCCAAACAGGTACTGGTGCATTTTCTTTACCGCATATACACATGCGAGCGCCTCCTTTTCTACCATCCCGTAGCCCCTTTCTGCCTGGGACAGACTCCTGGAGGCATAAGCTACCAGCTGTAACTGACCCTTGGCATTGACATGCTGCAACACACACCCGACACCATAGGACGACGCATCGCACGGTAACACAAGTTTCTTATATGGGTCATAAAGCGTTAACAGATTGTTGGAACATAACAAATTGCGTGCTCTATTAAAAGCCCTTTCCTGGCTGTCCCCCCAGACCCATTCGCGACCTTTGCGTAGGAGCACGTGTAGCGGCTCTAGCAGTGTGCTCAATTTGGGAAGAAAGTTACCAAAATAGTTCAGGAGCCCCAGGAACGAACGCAGCTCCGTCGTGTTACGGGGTCTGGGTGCTCTCTGGATCGCTTCCGTCTTGGATGCAGTCGGGCTGATCCCGTCTGCTGCTACCCTCATCCCCAGGAATTCTACCTCTGGTGCTAGGAAGACGCACTTCGCCTTTTTCAGTCGCAGACCTACCCGGTCCAGTCTGCGTAACACCTCCTCCAGGTTGTGGAGGTGTTCTTCAGTATCGTAACCCGTAATGAGGATGTCGTCCTGAAAAACCACCGTCCCTGGAATCGACTTGAGGAGGCTTTCCATATTTCGTTGGAAGATCGCGGCGGCCGAGCGAATCCCGAACGCACATCTGTTGTACTCAAACAACCCCTTGTGTGTCGTGATGGTGGTCAGCTTCTTCGACTCACTCGCCAGCTCCTGGGTCATGTAAGCTGAGGTCAGGTTCAATTTTTTTTAAAGTTTACCACCGGATAGCGTCGCAAAGAGGTCCTCCGCTCTCAGTAGCGGGTACTGGTCTTGATGGTGGCCTTGTAATCGCCATATATCCTGACCGACCCATCCGCCTTGAGCACCGGCACAATCGGGCTTGCCCAGTCACTGAATTCGACTGGCGAGATGATGCCTTCCCGCAACAGGCGGTCCAATTCGCCTTCTATCTTTTCCCGCATCACATACAGCACCGCTCTGGCCTTGTGGTGTACTGGTCTGGCGTCCGGGTTTATGTGAATCACTACCTTGGCCCCCATGAAAGTGCCAATGCCGGGTTGAAATAATGAGTCAAATTTGTCCAGGACCTGTGAGCATCATACTCGCTCCACAGAGGAAATTGCATTGACATCGCCCCATTTCCAGTTCATGACAGCAAGCCAACTCCTCCCCAGTAGTGCGGGACCATCCCCTGGGACAATCCAGAGTGGCAACCTGTTCTCCGAATCTTTGTGGGTCACGACTACCGTGGCGCTGCCTAGCACCGGAATGATCTGGTTTGTGTAAGTCCGTAGCTGTGCGTCAATCGGCGATAATTTTGGCCTCCTGGCCTTGGATGACCACAACTTTTCGAACTGTTTGATACCCATCAGGGACTGGCTGGCACCCGTGTCTAACTCCATTGATACTGGGATGCCATTGAGGAGCACTTTCATCATTATCGGTGGCGTCCTGGTGTACGAACTGTATACGTGCTCCACATGAACTTGCTGAACTTCAGCTTCCAGCGATTTCCCCCAGTGTCCATTTCTGCAATTTCTGCAGGTATTTTGCTCATGTCTGCAAACTCCGGTTGAATGTATGCCTCCATGCCTCCAGCATGAGTTGCGGTTTGAAACAAAAGGTCCCTTGCCAGTCGATCGTCCCTGACTGCCCCTGTTATTGTCCTTGAGTGCACCATTAACAGGTGTTGATGGCCCCATTACTGGCCGCATTGTCCCTTGCAATGGCGTGAATCACTGTTCAGCTTGCCATTGTCTCTGTCGAACTCCCCCTCTGGGTTCGACTACATGTTGGGGCATGCCTGACTGCCCTTGTCTGCCTGGAGAACTGTGTGCTGCTTTAACAATGTTGAATCTCTGTCCCAACCATTTCTTAACACAGTACCTCTCATCTGTTCTGCTAGTGGCCATGCTCGGGTGGTTTAAATCCCAGTTTCTTGTCGCCATTGATACGTCCTTACTACACAGTATAAATGCACACGAGGCCCATGCTTGAGAGAAGGTTAGTTTGTGACCTGTCCTTTATTCCTTAGCACTCAAGTGATGAAGGTGGGTGGAGCTTCCCCTTTTATACCTGAAGGTCCAGGTTAGGAGTGTCTCCCACCTCGTGGTCAGTGTTCTCACGGTGTACAACTTAGGTCAGTTTATACATGGGTTACAATGCTGGTTGAATACATGACGATGGCTGGTCCAGATCCTAACTTGTTGAGCAGTGACAGGGGTTCCTATCAAAAGCATCCATTTCTAAGACTCGATCTGCAGGTTGTGGGTAAGAGCAGACGACTCAGTGCATCGCCACAATTCTCAGTACCAGGTCTATGACTGATGACGTAATCATAGGCAGACAATGTCAGCGCCCACCTTTGGATGCGGGACGATGCATTGGTATTACTACCTTTGTTTTCCGCAAACAACGAAATGAGTGGCTTGTGATCCGTTTCTAGTTTAAAACGAAGACCAAACAGGTACTGGTGTATTTTTTTTACCCCATACACACATGCCAAAGCTTCTTTCTCTATCATGCTGTAAGCTCTTTCCGCTTTAGACAGACTTCTCGAAGCATACACAACAGGTTGTAGCTTGCCCGATTCATTTGCTTGCTAGAGTACACAGCCAACCCCATATGATGAAGCATCACAGGCCAATACAAGATGCTTACACGGATCATAGTGAACCAGCAGCTTGTTTGAACAGAGCAGATTCTTAGCTTTCTCAAAAGCACTATCTTGAGATATACTCCAGACACAGTTGTTGCCTTTTCTGAGCAGCATGTGCAGTGGCTGTAGTAAAGTGCTCAATCTGGGTAAAAAATTACCAAAGTAGTTAAGTAGCCCAAGGAATGAACGCAGCTCCGTCACATTCTGAGGCCTGGGTGCATTTTTGATGGCTTTGGTTTCCGAATCCGGGGGCCTGATGCCATCAGCAGCAATCTTCTTCCCCAGGAATTCAACTTCAGGTGCCATGAAGACACACTTTGAAATTTTCAGCCTGAGTCCCACTTTGTCCAGTCGATGTAGAACTTCCTCAAGGTTGTTCAGATGTTCAGCAATGTCGTGACCTGTGACCAGAATTCCATCTTGAAACTTGACAGTTATAAGGATGGACTTTAGTAGACTTTCCAAAATTCTCTGAAGTATGGCTGCAGCCGAATGAATTCCGAAAGGACACCTGTTGTAGACAAACAGTCCTTTATGGGTGTTGATGCGGGTGAGTTTCTTCAAAGTGTCGACAAGCTCCTGGGTCATATAGGCCGACGTCAGATCCAGTTTAGTGAATGACTTTCCACCAGCTAACATGGTGAACAGGGCATCAGCTTTCGGTAACGGATACTGATCCTGTTTCGAAAATCGGTTAATTGTAACCTTGAAGTCTCCACAAATCCTGACAGTGCCATCACTCTTCAACACAGGAACAATAGGACTGGCCCACTCATTAAACTCGGCCGGTGATATGATACCTTCACGCTGGAGTCTGTCAAGCTTAATTTCAACCTTCTCCCTTATCATGTACGGAACAGACCGAGCTTTGTGATAGACAGGCCTTGCATTGGAGTCCAGGTGAATCTGCACCTTGGCTCCTGTAAAATTACCAATGCCCGGTTCAAACAAAGAAGGAAACTTTTTCAATACTTGAGCACATGAAGTATCATCCACCGAGGACAACATCTTGACATCATTCCAGTTCAGCTTAATTTTCTGGAGAAAGTTTCTGCCAACCAGCGTTGGACCATTACCTGGGACGATCCATAATGGTAGCTCGTGAACCACACCGTCATGTGACACCTCGATTGCTACACTGCCGAGCACCAGTATGAGTTCCTTAGTGTAAGTACGCAACCTGGCATTGACTAGACTCAGCTTCGGTTTCGCAGTCTTAGTGTCCCACAGCTTGTCGAATGCCCTTTGGCTCATTATCAACTGGCTCACACCCGTGTTCAGCTCCATTGATACAGGCACGCCATTCAGCTTCACATTAATGACTATTGGCTGGCTCTTCCTCAGGAAGGAATACAGTCTATCCACTTCCTCTTCAGGTTGCGTATCCAGCCCATCACTGAACTGGTCCTCATCAACCATGTGGTGAGCCGCACCACGCTTGCTCCATTGTGGAAACATCTTGTGAAGATGCCCCACTTTTGAACATCCATTGCATGAGTATTGTTGAAACTGACACTGATGATTGCCCCCACAACGCCAACGGGGTGTAATCCGGATCGAACCGATTGGCGGGCTCTGAGCAGCGGCAGGTTTCGAGTAAGCAGCTCTGCCCGAAGATGACGCCATCTTGTTTACAATATCTGCCATGGAACTCCGACTCGTCGATGATATCTGTCTCAAATTATCATCCTTCGTCATGCATGCCTGGGCAGTCGCGATGGCCTTTTTCAAATCCAGTGACTCTGTAGCCAATAGCTTCCTGAGGATCGCATCATGGCTGATGCCTATCAGGAAGACATCACGCAGCATGTCTTCCAGCATGTTTCCGCACTTACATGGCTCAGCAAGACGTCACAGGTCGGCGACAAATCCTGACACGTCCTGGCCCTCAGCACGAACATGCATGTAGAAACAATAGCGTGATATGATGATCCCCTCTTTTGGCTTCAGATGGTTACCCACCAACATGCACAATTTCTCGTACCCTTTTTCCGGCGGACGTACAGGTGAGAGAAGATTCTTCATGAGGCCGTAAATTTTCGGATCACAAACAGTGAGGAGAACTGCCTTGCGCTTAACTGCGTAGGTCTCTGCCTCCTTCCCATTGGCCACAAAATACTGATCCAGGCGATCGACCAAGTCCGCCCAATCCTCGCCCTCCATGAATCTCTCCATGATTCCAACAGTGCCCATTGTGTATGCGATGGTTCTTAAATTACCTCGTCACCAGTTGTAATGATTCAAGAGTCTGGTTACTGTAAACTCACTCAGGCGCAACCTGATCCATCTTTATTCCAGCCCAAGGGTGCCAGCGTGACAAAGACACCAGCTTATATACAGGTGATCAAGCACACAAGCCACATGCGTATAACCCGATGACCTCCAACCGCGGTGCCCTCTGGTGTCTGGTGACCTCCAAGCATTAATACATAACATTATCTTAGACCACTCTGTGTTCTCTCTTAGTCTGACCCCATCTGATAGCTTACTATTTCTTGCTTTAGTGCTATCCGTTTCTCCAATCCTTTGTTTCTACCTTCTAATGCTACAACCTGGTTCCCATTTGCCTGCCAACTTAATTTAAAACCTCCCCAACAGCACGAGCAAATCTGGGAGGATAGTGCTACCAGATCTGTTGAGGTGCAACCTGTCCGGCCTTTACAGGTCCAACCTCCACTCAATGAATGTACAACTTGGATGCAATCACAAGAAGAGGTACATTTAAATATGTGCCTAATACCCAGGAAGCTGCCATTATGAGGTCAATTTAAGGCAATCCAATACCCCTCTGATATTCCAACCTGGCACCAACTTAGAGAATGGCTGTTTGGGGATAATGGATACCCCAATAGCTGATGACACTTCTTTGAAACCCCCACCACTCCATAAAAGAGCAGATATGTGGCCAGTCATTTCAGCACAAGGTGCGTCATAGAGCTGGCCATTGGGATACTGAAGTGAAGGTTCAGGTGCCTTGACAAATCAGGAGGCTTCCTGCAATATTCGCCAGCCAGACTCTGCAGAATAATTGTTGCATGCTGCGTCCTCTATGACATTGCTCAACAGAGGACTGGAGGTGCAGGACAATGAAGGACTGCAGAATGCATCATCTGATTCGGAAGAGATGGTGAAGAGAATATGGGAGGACATAATGGATGGTATAATGAAAATCTTGTGACCTGAGATGCAATTGATGTTCTCATATCACAGCACTTCGCTTAAATCCTTCATTCTCCTCCCAGTCTTCTGTGATCAGACCCTCTTGCACTAACAGTCCTGCAACCTTCACTCCATTATTTTTGAATCCTCCACTTTGTCACCTTTAAATTATTGAACCAATTTCCACAGCAAGGACATAATGGTAACTTGTTGGACTCAGAATTGGAGGCTTTGGAGTTGGGATCGGGGGCAGGGGATAGGGTTGGGTGGATTGTGGCCTTGCAGTCGGGATTGGAGGTCGGGGTTTGGAGTTTGGATCAGGGCATTAGAGTCAGGGCCTCAGAGTTGGGATCGGAGGTCAGGGTTTGGGAGTCCGGGCTTGGGAGTTGGGATCGGGGGCCTCAGAGGCATGATTGAGGGTCGGCGAGACATCGGGATCTGAGTAGGAATCGTAAGTCAGGGGGGCCTGGACGTCAGGGTCAGACTAGAGTGCTTGGGGGGGATCAGGAAGCTTAAATCTCGGGACAGGGAGTGGTGGCCATCAGGATTTTTTTCTGGTAAGTACTTGGCCTAGAAATTGGCCCACTTACCACCTTAATCTGGTCTAAAAATGGTGGCCGCCACCCCAGTAGCCTTCTGTGATGCAGGACTCGGCAGCTGCCATTTTGATGAGGGCCTTAGCACTGCCAATTGCAGTGCAGGCCTTGGAAATGTAAATTAAGAGAGGGTGACGTTAGTTCGTATGCGACGCCAACTTAACGTCACCTCAGCGAACTTGGACCCTAGCACGGAGTTCAGCGCTAGGTCCTAAGCTCGCCATGAAAATCCGGCATTCAGCAGACTGACAGAGATGCTGTTAGCACGTCTTAAAGGGACATATACATCTCTTCAGAAAATTTATATTTAAGCTTTTGGACTGGCTTTTTAAAATGTTATTGAAGTAGTGGTTTGGTGCAATACATGTTGAAAGTTTTCTTAAGTATGAAGGGAGTGTGGAGAGTGCTGCTGGACCCTTGCAAGGTCTCAGATAGTGAAGGAAGGCCTTTGAAAAGACCAAAAATGCTGGAAGTACTCAGAAAGTCAGGCAACATGCATGGAGAAAGAAGCAGAGTTCACATCTCAGGTCGCGAGGATGCCTGACTTGCTGAGTATTTTCAGTATTTTATGCTTTTATTTAAGATTTTCAGCATCTGCCCGCAGAGGGAAGAGCAAAACACAGAGGAGTAAGATGCAGAAGAGGACACAGAAGAGGAAGAAGCAGAAGAGAAGCAAGCAGAAGAGGAAGAAGCAGCAGAGAGGAGGAAGCAGAACGAAGGATGCAACCCAGACAGCCTCTTTAATGCAGGATATCCAGAATGGGATCATCTGCCTGTGGTACCAGTGACCACAACCCCAATTCCTCTTTCAACATTTTACCTAGAGCCAGGTGGTGGGGCCGACACTGCTGGCAGTGACAGCCTCGGTGATGTGGTCCCACATCGATCTTTCTGGAGGCCTTCTGCCCCTTGTGGTTAGAGAACCTCTCTTGCAGTGTTTACCCCTGCACAAAGCTGGAGTGCTGTATGCAAAACTCTGGGTGCCTTTCCCAGGTTGCTGAGCCATTTGTGTTCGTGATGGAGCACTTTTCCCATTTTTTTATATGCAGAAGAGAATTCAGCTTTAAGAGCTGAATACTCTCATTTGGGAATTATTTTTAATTGCTATTTTTTTTAAGAAGGCAGTTGAGTTGTAAGGGCATAAAACTGCATATTTTTACAACATTTTTATTTTTATAATTTCTGTAAGGAACTGACAATGCATTGCCCTTTTAAGATCCCACAATGCTTTGTGAATTCACAGCCTCACTTTCAGAGGTTGTTGAAGCTGCAGTGCTGCATGTGGATGCCACATTGTGCTCTGATGTCTGGACAAACACCACCAGGAGGGCATTACACGGTGAGTTTAGCCCTGGGCTAATAATCATTAGTCCCCGGCATCAATTTTTCCGTCCTGTTAACATCACCATTTTTGGTGATCGTTAACCACCAGTACTGGCAGCTTTTGTGACAGCCACGAATCTCTAGGCCTTTATCTTTTATTTATTTATGTGATATTTAGGGCTGCCTGACTCAGGGCAAACCAATGTTGCAGCAGGGACCTGAAGCATGCGTTAGGCCCGTGATTTACATATGGGCCTAAGACAGGCTTCAGATGTGGGTAAAGGACGCCTTTTGTTTGTCCTTACCCAATATGGTGGGCAACGCACTTCTAGTTGGAAGTTTGCACACGCTTCTTGCCCTCCATTTTGGGGTCTTATGAGGCCGCGTAGTGCCTGAATAATGGGCACTACGTGGCCCAATTTAACCTTCATTGCCTCTATTTATAAAGCCAAGGATCCCATATGCTTTTTTCACCGCCTTATCAACTTGTCTTGCCATCTTAAAATATTTGTTTATGTGCACCACCAGTTGCTCTGTTCCATTGTGTTTATATTGTTTTCCTTCTTCCATAATGCATTACTTCACACTTCTCTGCATTAAATTTAATGTGGCATGTGTTTGCCCATTTCACCAATAAGTTTAGGTTCTCCTGAAGTCTGCTACAATCTTCTTCACTGTTTATGGCATTTCCAAGTTTTGTATCATTTGCAAACTTTGAAATTATGCCCGCTATAACAATTAATATATATCCTAATACTGACCCATGGGGGACACCACTGTGTACATCCATCCAGTCTGAAATTTACTACTTCACTGCTATGCTCTATGTGAGTACCATGGCTGTGACAACCCTGACCTTCCACACTGAACTCCAGGGGACCGTTGACCCCCTCAATGCCTGCCCCCAACCAAGCAGCAGGCCACCTACCATCAAGTGCGCTACTTAGCGCCGAGCTTGCGGCCAACATCTCGCCGTAGGCAACTAGGCTCATATAGCAGTGCCTGGTCTCCAGTCGTCTCGGACCCCCTTGCCACTGGACCAAGACCTTGCTCAGCTAAGCCCATGTGGTGGTCGGTGTGCAACGACCACCCCACGTTAAAAGAACTCACGCACAAGCATCTTCCACTCATTTAATATGAAGTTCGGGGCCTGGAACCTCAGGACCCTAATGGACAACTCCAACAGCGACAGGTTGGAATGCCGCACCACCATAGTTTCCCAGGAGCTTAGACTCTTTGACATCGACATCGCCGCCCTAAGCGAGACCCGGCGGGCAGGGGAAAGCCAGCTTAAGGAACATGGTGGAGATTTTATCTTTTTCTGGAAAGGAAAACCAGAGGAAGAACACCGCCTTCATGGAGTCAGCTTCGCCGTCAAAAATGAACTGGTCAGCCACCTCAAAGACTCCCCCTGCGGGATTAACGAACGCCTGATGACCCTTCGCCTTACCCTATCTCAGAACCAATGTGCCACAGTCATCAGTGCATATGCCCCAACACTCAATGCAACGGATGAGGCTAAAGAGGGTTTTTATTCCAACCTCGAGACATCCCTGTCCTGTGTCCCCAAGGAGGACAAATTGATCCTCCGAAGAGACTTTAATGCTAGGGTCAACAAAGACACAGCCCTCTGGGGAGGCGTAATTGGCAGAGAGGTGATAGGGAAACCAACCTGTTCCGCCAGAGGGATAAATACAAGGCATCGTGGCAACACCCTCGCTCCAGCACTGGTACCTGCTGGACTATGTCATCGTCCAAGCAAGGATGTGCGCATCACCCGCGCCATGAAGGGAGCTGATGACTGCTGGATCCGATCCATCATCAATATTAACATAGCCCCAAAGCAGAGGGGACAGCAGAAGCAGTGCCGCAAAAAAATTTATGCCGGGGCACTTAAAGACCCAGCTAAGAGAGCCCTATACAGTCAGCCAATCTAGCATGCCTTGAGGACCCTGAGATGCTCAATGCCCACAGCGCTTGGTCTGCTCTCCAGGCCTCCATAACCAGTGCCTGTGAAAAGACACTTGGTTACTCAACCAGAAAACACCAGGACTGGTTTGATGAAAACGATCAGGAGATCCAAGAACTAGTAGATCGTAAGCGCAGAGCATTTTTGAGCCTCAAGCAACAACCAAACTCGGGAGCTACAGAGCAACTTTACAGATGGCTCAAGGCTGAAGTCCAACAAAAAACCCGGGACCTAAAGAACAGGTGTGGATGGAGAAAGCGCAGGTGATACAACAACTAGCAGAAAACCACGACATACGAGGATTCTTCACTGCAGTCAAGGCCACCTACAGTCCAAACCCCGAAGGCCCCACCCGACTCCTGGCAAAGAACGGGGAAACACTCATCAAGGACACCGAGGCTGTCAGGGCCCGCTGGAAGGAGCACTTTGAAGATCTCCTCAATCGAGACTCTGCCTTTGACTTGAGTGTTCTCAACTCCATCCCGCAGTATGCAACCCACCACCACCTCAGTGAAACTCCAACGCTGCAAGAGGTAGGCAAAGCCATAAAACAGCTCAAGAATAACAAGGCTACGGGAGCGGATGGAATTCCTGCTGAAGCGCTAAAATATGGCGGAGAGGCGCTGTTGGCGCGGATACATGACCTCATCGCTCTCATTTGGAAGGAGGAGAGCATGCCGGGAGATCTTAGAGATGCAGTGATCGTGTCCATTTTTAAAAAGGGGAACAAATCTGACTGTGGCAATTACAGGGGTAACTCCCTGTTATCAACCACTGGGAAGGTTGTTGCGAGAGTCCTCCTCAACTGTCTTCTCCCTGTGGCCAAGAAGCTCCTCCCGGAGTCACAGTGCAAATTTCGACCCCTATGGGGAACAATGGACATGATATTTGCAGCACGACAACTGCAGGAAAAATGCAGGGAGCAGCTCCAGCCCCGATACTTTTTCGATCTTACAAAGGCCTTTGACACTGTCGACCGTGAGGACTTATGGAGCGTCCTCCTCAGTTTTGGGTGCCCCCAACAGTTTGTCAACATCCTTCGCCTGCTCCACGACACCATGCAGGCTGTGATCCTTACGAGCGGATCCATTATAGACCCATTCCACGTCCGAACCGAGGTCAAACAGGGCTGCGACATCGCTCCCTCTTCTCAATCTTCCTCGCTGCCAGCCTCCACCTCACTGTCAACAAGCTCCCCGCCAGAGTGGAACTAAACTACAGAACCAGTGGGAAGCTGTTTAACTTACGCCGCCTCCAGACCAGCTCCAAGACCACCCAAACCTCTGTCGTTGAACGGCAGTACGCGGATGAAACCTGCGTCTGCGCACATTTGGAGACAACTCCAGGAAATAGTCGATGTATTCACTGAGGCATATGAAAGCATGGGCCTTATGCTTAACACACCCTACCCCATATGACGACGCATTGCATGTTAAAACAAGTTTCTTACACGGGTCATATAACATTAACAATTTGTTGGAGCATAACAAATTGCGTGCTCTATCAAAAACCCTTTCCTGGCTGTCCCCCAAGACCCAATCGCGACCTTTGCGTAGAAGCATGTGTAGCGGTTCCAACAGCGTGCTCAATTTGGGAAGAAAGTTACCAAAATAGTTCAGGAGCCCCTGGAACGAACGCAGCTCCGTCGTGTTCTGGATCGCTTCCATTTTGGATGCAGTAGGACTGATCCCATCTACTGCTACCCTCCTCCCCAGGAATGCTACCTCTACAGCTAAGAAGACGCACTTCGTCTTTTTCAGTCGCAGTCCTACCCGGTCCAATCTGCGTAGTACCTCCTCCAGGTTGTGGAGGTGTTCTTCACTATCACGACCTGTGATGAGGATGTCGTCTTGAAAAACCACCGTCCTTGGAATCGACTTGAGGAGGCTTTCCATATTTCGCTGAAAGATCGCGGCGGCCGAACGAATCCCGAACGGACATCTGTTATACGCAAACAACTCCTTGTGTGTCGTGATGGTGGTCAGCTTCTTCGACTCACTCGCCAGCTCCTGGGTCATGTAAGCTGAGGTCAGGTCCAATTTTGAAAAATGTTTGCCACCTGATAGCGTCGCAAAGAGGTCCTCTGCTCTCGGTAGCAGGAACTGGTCTTGGAGTGACACCCGATTGATGGTGGCCTTATAATCGGCACATATCCTGACCGACCCATCTGCCTTGAGCACCGGCACGATCGGGCTTGCCCAGTCACTGAATTCGACTGGCGAGATGAAACCTTCCCTCAGCAGGCGGTCCAATTCGCATTCTATCTTTTCCCGCATCACATACGGCACCGCTCTGGCCTTGTGGTGTACCGGCCTGGCGTCCGGGTTTATGTGAATCACTACCTTGGCCCACATGAAAGTGCCAATTCCGGGTTGAAATAATGAGTCAAATTTGTCCAGGACCTGTGAGCATGATACTCGCTCCACAGAAGAAATTGCATTGACATTGCCCCATTTCCAGTTCATGACAGCAAGCCAACTCCTTCCCAGTAGTGTGGGACCATCCCCCGGGACAATCCAGAGTGGCAACCTGTTCTCCGAATCTTTGTGGGTCACGACTACCGTGGCGCTGCCTAGCACCGGAATGATCTCCTTTGTATATGTCCGTCGCTGTGCGTCAATCGGCAATAATTTTGGCCTCCTTGCTTGGACACCCACAATCTTTCAAACTATTTGATACTCATCAGGGACTGGCTAGCCCCCGTGTCTTGCTCGATGGGATGCCATTGAGGATCACTTTCATCATTATCGGTGGAGTCCTAGTATTTGAACTGTATATGTGCTGCATATGAACTCGCTGAACTTCAGCTTCCAGCGATTTCCGCCAGTATTCATTTGGCCTCGTAGGGCTTACATCGGGCCCGTCCTCCTCGTACATCAACCTGGCTGCAGGCTTCTTGCACATATGCGCCAAGTGACCGCTGACGTTGCAGTTTCTGCAGGTATATTGCTGATACCTGCAAGCTCTGCCTGGGTGTTTGCCTCCACACCTCTAGCATGAACTGGAGGCCCCGTTGTTGGAAACAAAAGGTCCATTACCAGTCGATCATCTCTGACTGTCTCTGTAACTGTCCTTAAGCGCACCATTAACAGGTGTTGATGGCCCCATTACTGGCCGCATTGTCCATTGCGATGGCATGAATCACTGTTGAGCTAGCCATTGTCTCTGTTGAATTCCCCCTTTGGGTTTGACTACATGCTGGGATATGTCCGATTGCCCTTGTCTGCCTAGAGAACTGTGTGCCACGTTAACAATGTTGACTCCCTAGTCATTTGCCGCATTTGAGCCAAGATTTTTGTCATGCATCATTCTGGTCTCTTCCTCCCCTGAGATAAATGTTTGGGCTATCAGAGACGCCGCTTCCAAGGTCAAGTCTTTGGTCTCAATCAGTTTCCTGAAAACTCCAGCGTGCCCGATGCCTTCAATAAAAAATCTTGCAGCATCTCTGCTCTGCATGCATCTGGGAATTTACATCGGCTCGCCAGTCACCAGAGATCTGTCACGAAGTCTGGAATACTTTGCCCTTCTCGCCGCCAGTGTGTGTAAAACCGGTGTCTCGCCATGTGCATGCTGCTCGCCGGTTTAAGGTGTTCCCCGATCAACTTACTGAGCTCTTCAAACGTCTTGTCCGCCAGTTTCTCTGGCGCTAGAAGGTCCTTCATCAGGGAGTACGTTCTGGATCCACAAACCGACTGGAGATGAGCCTTGCGTTTGTCGGCCAAATCCTGTCCCAACCATTCCTTAGTGACAAAACTTTGCTGTAGTCTCTCAATAAAATCGTCCCAATCATCTCCAACACAGTACCTCTCTTCTGTGCTGCTAGTGGCCATGCTCGCGTGGTTTAAATCCCAGTTTCTCGTCGCCAATGATATGTCCTTACTATACAGTATAAATGCACATGAGGCCCATACTTGAGAGAAGGTCACTCTGTGACCAGTTACCTTTATTACCAAGACCTCTAGTGATGAAGGTGGGTGGAGCTTCCCCTTTTATACCTGAAAGTCCAGGTTAGGAGTGTCTCCCACAAGTTTATCCCTTGTGGTCAGTGTTCTGAAGATGTACAACTTAGGTCAGCTTATACATGAGTTACAATGATAGTTGAATACATAACAGTTAATTCAGTGAATAACTCATCAAGTTTGTCAGATGTGATTTGCCTTTAAGAAATCTGTGCTAGCTGCCATTGATTTCGCTATGTTTTTTCACCACAGCCCCTTCATTATCATTTCACTTCCGAGTTTGGCATTGATTGCGCGGCAGTGGGAGGTTGAGGGCCTGCATGATGTGATCTTAACTCAAGTACTTAAAGGGTCAATCCAAAGATGAATTTGCAGAAAGTTGGAGTTGGAAGCAAGAGAGGAAGAACAATCCGTGTGGAATCAGGATGTTCAAAGGCTGCACTCTGCTTCAATGATGTATTGCTGGGTGTTGTGAGGAATCGGAGAGGGACAGTCTTTCCCAGCATAGGACGAAGAAACCTGCTGCTGACACAAAGAATGAGTGACTGGAGGTGGCCCAGGATGTCAGCAGCAGGAGCATTGTGCCACACTTCTGGATTCAGGTCTCTAATGACCTAACCAGATCAGGAAAGGTAAGTTCAGTTGCACATTCATCTACATCTTGCTGTGTGCATCACAAACTCCCTCTTTACTCTGCCTTGTCAAGCCAACTCCATCTCATCACTCCTCACTCCCACTTACATGCACACCAATCCTATTTCTATGCACTTCCTCACATTCCCATCTATCCATCCACCTCTGCCACTCACCCTCATCCTCATGCAATTTCATGCGTCTCCCTCACCAAATGCACTACATCCATTGGGTGAACACATGCCATTATAGTCACTCACAGGTTTGTTTTTTCCTACATTGCTGGAGAAGAGAGCACAGAACACCAGGGCAAGGGACAGATCCAGAGGTGGGCGACCACAAAGTTTGCAGCTCACAACTGCAGAGGAGGAGGTGCTGGAGATCAGTGCCGTTTTGGCATCCCTGGGACCTCCCAGCTATTTGGTAACAAAATTAAATATCAGTGACCCGTACATCATATAGTACTCAGCCATATTGACTTGATTTCAACAGCGAGTAAAATATGATCATCTTCAAAATGATAACTTGCAACATTCTTATCTTTCCAATACTAATTCATATCTTTTATTACCAACAAGGCCTTAACATATACAGCAGCAGTAGTCAGTGGACCTCGCAGATCATGATTCCTCAGAGGAGCTGATTCCTTCTGAGGGTGCACCATCACAGGATTCATGCTTACCATTCACAGCTCTCATAGTTGCACTTTCATGGGAACAGCAAGACAGATCATTCGGTTTTCACTTGGTGACTTACACTTCACAAGTGAGCAAAAGCAGATGTTGGTGGCAGAAATAGCAGTGGAGAGTCCGCTTCAAAGGGTGCAGGCCTCTCCAAGCTCTACTCAGCTGGACACAGATGCTGTACCCAGTGTCCATCGATGAAAAGGATAATCACTGAGCAGCAGCAGAGAGTGTGCGATGTACTGACATGCCTTCCAAGCACAGTGACCATGATTGTAGAGAGAATGGAGGAGTCCGCATCAAGTATCAGTGGGTTGATGTCGCAGGGCATTGCAATGATGTCTTCTTGCATGGAGAGAGTGGCCTACTCAGTTGAACATCAAATGCAGCAGTCACATGAGTCCATGCACCTTAAATAAGATGACTGACATATTAGCCTTGGTCTTGCAGTGCCCACTGATCTGCACCAGCTCTCCATCATCATCTCATCATCATAGACAGTCCCTTGAAATCGAGGAAGACTTGTTTCCACTCTAAAAATGAGTCCTTTGGTGGCTGAACAGTCCAATACAAGAACCACAGTCCCTGTCACAGGTGGGAGATAGTCGCTGAGGGAAAGGGTAGATGGGACAGGTTTGCCGCATGCTCTTTCAGCTGCCTGCGCTTGATTTCTGCATGCTCTCGGCGATGAGATTCGAAGTGCTCAGCACCCTCCTGGATGCACTTCCTCCATTTAGGGTGGTTTTTTGGCCAGGGTCTCCCAGGTGTCAGTGGGCATGTTGCACTTTATCAGGGAGGCTTTGAGGGTGTCCTTGTAACGGTTCCCCCGCCCACCTTTGGCTCTCCAGTAGAATGGTAGCAGCGGCTAGGCCATGACAGGGATGATGTTGAAATGGGACATGAGAGTGGGAACTCCACTCTAAATGCTTCCACTTCTCATCTGTAACCCTCCACCCAACCCCACTCAGCCAGTACTCAATATGTTGCCATGTCTCCCGATGGCCGAGTCTGCCCCTGCACATCCCCAAAACGCAGAGGACGTTGGCCAAGAGCATCTCAGCAATCACAGCTGGGATCTGAGCAGCCTTTCCCTACCTCTGCTGAAGACAAGGGTTTGCACCACGTATGAGCGGTAGAAAATGGAAGAGTAAAGCTTTGTAATTCCATTATCATCGTAGGCAGTCCCTCGAAATCGAGGAAGACTTGCTTCCACTTTAAAAGTGAGTTCTCAGGTGGCTGTACAGTCCAATGTGGGAATTACAGTCTCTGTAACAGGTGGGACAGACAATGGTTGTAGGAAAGGATGGGTGGGGAGCCTGGTTTGCCGCACGCTCCTTCTACTGTCTGCATTTAGTTTCTGCATGCTCTCGGCGATGAGACACAAGGTGCTCAGCGTCCTCCCGGATGCTCTTCCTCCACTTTGGGCAGTCTTGGGCCAGGGATTCCCAGGTGCCGGTGGGGATGTTACACTTTATCAAGGAGGCATTGAGGGTTTCCTTGAAGCGTTTCCTCTGCCCACCTGGGGCTCACTTACCATGTAGGAGTTCTGAGTAGAGCACTTGCTTCAGGAGTCTTTTGTCGGGCATGCAGATGATGCGACCCAGCCAACGGAGCTGGTCGAATGTAGTCAGTGCTTCGATGCTGGGGATGTTGGCCTCAGCGAGAACAATGATGTTGGTGCGTCAATCCTCCCAGTGGATTTGCAGGATCTTGCGGAGGCAGCGCTGGTGGTACTTCTCCAACGCTTTGAGGTGCACGTCTCTGATCCATATAGGAGGCTAGGTATCACTACTGCCCTTGGACCATAAGCTTGGTGCCAGAAAATGGAAGAGTAAAGCTTTGTAGTTCCATATGGTATGCACCTGAGTGTATGAGAAAATGTTATGTTCTGATGTTTCTGTTCTTTAGTTCAATCACATAAATGTTACTCTTTTGCACCACTTTCCTGTCTTACCCTGTCCTGGTTTTTGGGTGGCAAGTCATCTTTTTACTTATTTGATGATGAATGGGAAGACATGAATTGATGGGGACCAATGGCGGGATGTGCAAGGGGTGGCTGGTTATTTACAGGACTGCTTTGTGTCAGCGGCATTGGTGGGGGTGTGGGAAGAGACGCCGTTGGATGTGCTTTTTACATCAGTCCACTGCTGTAACCTAAGTGAATCTTGCATTAATAAGGGCAGCAATGTGAGCAGCTGGTGCTGAATTGCCTTCATCACCTTCCCCCTCCTCAGAATCATCTTAAGAGGATCTGCAGTCTGCACCTTGTTCCTCTTGAAGGTACAAACCTCGCAGCTGGGCAATGTTGGGCAGAGCGCAGCACACCACGACCATGCTGGAAACCTTGGCGGGTGTGTACTGCTGGGTGTGTCCAGATTTGTCTATCCACCTGATGCACATCTTGAGCATGCCGATGGCTTGTTCATTCACTCATCCGGTGGTCATATGGCATTCATCATAGTGCTGTTGGGCTTCATTGTTCGGGTGTCATTAACCTTCTTTGAAGTGGGTTTCCCTTGGCTCCCAGCAGCTATCCCTTAAGTGTGCTTCTAAGTCCAAAGACGTCAGGCAGCATGGACTGCCGCAGGACGAAAGCATCATGGCAGCTTCTCGGGAATCTTGTGCACATATGCATAAATATCCTTTTTTGTTGTACACCAGCTTCTCATTGATGGAAAATTATCCGGGTTTATCTGGGGATGCCCAGATTACCATGTATGTCGATGATGCCCTGCACTTGTGGGGAGCCAGCCAGAGATGCAAACCCGAGCGACCGCTCATTCTGACTGGCGTCAATGCAGGCAAAGTTCACATAACTGCAGGCAGTGAAAAACAACCCATCGGTTATTTGTCTTATGTATTTGTGGGTCACCGACTGGGAGATCCTGCAAATGGCCCTGGAAGGTAAAAAGGTTGAGGGCAGTGGTGACTTTGACAGCCAATGTTAACACATGTCCACGAGGTCCAGTAGGCAGCAGGTCTTCTTCTCGCAGGCTGCAGATGTCTGCCACCATCTGACGTGACAACCTGAGTCTTCTGAAGCACTGCTGTTCCGACAGTTCAAGGAAGCTCAGCCTCTGCCTGTCGCAGGTAGTGCCTCTTGCAAGCTATATCGCTCTACTGCTTCCCTGTCTGCTGCAGCCCTCTCTGATGTCCAGCTACAAGTCTCTCAACAATAGGCTAGTGCTGGTGCTGGTCACATTGCTGATGTGATTCAGAAAACTTCTAAATTGTAAAAAGTAAATGCAGCAAAAGTACTCTGATCAAACCCTTTCCTACTATTGGATAAGAAAGCATCTGTGAGTACAGAGTATTTATTCCAGTAATTCCATGAGTTTGAATCAGCCCCCTCAATTGCCATTGTGTTCTTGCCTTGCTTTCGCTGATGAGTTTCAGGAAGCCCGGGAAACTTGGGGATATGCTGTTAAATTTGAAAGTCGGCTGAAATATAGCTTTAATTGAGCGATTAGCATAAGCAACTTGCCGCTCCCAAGGGAATTGCCCACAAACAACATAACGTGTTCCAGTTAAATGCGGAAGTCACCGAGTTGCAACCGGCTTCCCGACGTGCTCGCATTTTTACTGGTTTTATCCCCCCACCCCCCGCCCAAACCCTTACACCCTTCTAGGTTACTACCACCCCATTTGCTTTTTTTCCTTCGCTATATCTCCATTATAGCCAGGAATGTTTAGTTCCCATTCCTGCCCTTGTTTGAGTCACGTCTCCATTATTGCCACTTTATCATAACCCCGTGTGGGAAGTTGTGCCTGTAGTTTCCCAATCTTATTTGCCATGCTCCGTGCATTTACGCACATGCACTCCAAACCCGCCTTAGTCTGCTTTGCATTTCTCTCCTATCTTAGCCATCCTCTTCCTGGACTACTCTCTATTCTAATGCTGTTTGTCTCTCCCAGTGCTCTATACACCTTTGTTCTCCTCTCCAATGCTGCATCCTGGTTCCACTCCCCTGAAAAATTAATTTAAACCCTCCCTCCCTGCACGAGTTAATCACCCCATGAGGACATTGGCCCCAGCTCGGTACAGGTGCAACCCACCCACCTTGAGTAGATTCCTCCTGCCCCACAACTGGTCCTAATGCTCCAGGAATCTAAAGCCCTCTCTCTTGCACCATTTCGCCAGCCACGCATTCATATGCTTTATCTTTCTGTTCCTATAGATCGAAGAAATATTCTGCCTCCCATATGCCCTACAGGGACAACAGCTGCTCCTCAAGTTCAGAAATCCTGAACTTGAGCTCGAGCAACTGGAGGTACACGTGGTTGCACAGAACATACGAGGTGCCTGGATTCCCCACATGGCGCAGGTCGTGCAGGAAATGGGTCTTAGCTGTCCTGTCATTTTACTTAAAGTTACCATCTATTTGCTTAAAGTTAATAGTTTAGTTTTGACCTTGTCTTTTATATACTTTAGTTTAATAGTTTATCTCCAACATAATTAAGCATGAAACATAGATAAATAAATGAAACACTTTGTTTTTATTCCTTGGGCTCTGCTGCTCCTCCCTCTGTGTTGATGATGTCACTTTTCTCATTTTTTTTCTGTTAGTTTTAGTCTCTTCTGTGATGCTCCAGTCCCAGTACAGCAGCTGCTCAGTCCTAAAAATTGGATATGGCCACAAAACGGGCAGTGTTAAGGCCCAACGATGTCAAGCTGCTTCAGGTCACAACTTCAACTGGAAGAAGACAACAGTGCAAATCCATGACGGAGCTTCAGCACAGGGAGAGAGCCTGCAGATTCACCGCGCAGGTCTGAGACACTGGTTATGGCCTTGAAAAGGATACGGGCTGTCCTCTTCCAACACACTGGCAGCAAACCCTCATCACACAACTCTCGAATGCTCTGACAGAAAATAGCTGCCATGACACGGCCAGCACTGTCGTCCCAAGGTTGGCTATCCAGTGCCGAAAGTTTAATAACCTCACATGGCAGGTCAAGGTGAGTGAAGGCTTCAGCAAATGCCATGTCCCACCAGCCGCATTACAAGCGTCACACACTACTCAATGCACCACACCTTCAGCATTCACCTACCAAAAATCTCTACCTATACCACTCACATCTAACAATCAGAGCTTCACTTCACCCTCACAAACCTACCACTACTGCAACACTCACAACCATATCTCACACCTTGCACACATTGACAGCTATTCAACGATGGCAGGCACATCACCCAAACATATTGCACCACACTCACTCACACACTTCTCTTTCCCTTGAAGGCCAAAGTCGCACATAATTAGAGGGAGCAGCAGCCGACAGCCAGGGGCACGCAGCCATCCACCACCTCAGCCTCTGGAGGAGTGCTGGAGATCACTGGGTGGCAAATAATAAAAGCCATGGCAACCGGTGAGGTTGAACACCTTGGGGACGACAACGGTATGGTCATTACTAATCCTTCTTCTCACATCCCACTTTACCCTCATCTCACAATCTCTTCTCACTTTTAAGCTGCTGATGATGTACGCACATACCTTGCTTACCTCCCTCCCCTCACCATAACCCGACTCTTGTGCCTTTCTGATTTCAGATAATCAAGAACAAGCTCCCGAAAAGCCTGTCCCTGAGGCAATGCACGAGAGTGAGGGGGGAGAAGAAGAAGAAGACACAGCGTCACTGTAGCTGTCACTTGCAGACACCAGCTCAGAAACTGGCACTGTGCAAACTTTAGAGGCTAGTGTAGAAGCGGGATCAGCACAGTGTGAGGCACCGGGCACAAGTGGCTGCAGCAAGGCAAGGGGAAAAGGGTAGCTTGGGGGCCAGCTCACCGGAGGACAAGTTTGTGCGCAAGTTCTGCTGCACAGGATTCAGATGAGGACCTCAATGGGGCGATCTTCAGAAGAAGGGTGATGGACATGTATACTGATTTGCTAGATGCAATGGCAAGCCTACCAGAGAGCATGGAGGAGTCTGCCTCCAACATTGCACAGTGTTTTGCCCCAAGCTTGGAGCCCAGGATTTCCAAACTGGAAATGATGGAAGACTTAAGTAACCGTGTAGACCCAGACATGCTGGTGTGTGTGATGGGCGATGTTGTGGCTGCCACTGCAACACAGACATAAGTGACCCAACATCTGCTGAAGCACAGGCCACTCTCATAACGCCTCAGCTTGATGCTACCCATGCTCAGATCACTGTCATGCAGACTTAGCTTGCTGCCATCCAAGCTCAGACTGCTCTCATGCAATCTCAGCTTGCTGCCACACAAGCTCAAACTGCAGTTATTGTGGCTGGGCTTACCAGTGTCGATCAGGGCTTGCAGAGTGTGCAGCAGCCCAGCAATCTGTGCTACAACAGATTTCTAGGAATGCTGAGGTGCCGCCCCGGGGGAGTGGCAGTAGCTCTGTGGCGCACAAACTTGCTGTCCTCTCTCAGGATGACAGCATTCATCCTCCCATCCCTGCCACTCAGCCAGTGCCTTTGCAGTTGCCTGTCAGCCAGCCAGGCCAGACTGCTGCTGCCCATACTGAGGTGGCACAGTCTGTATGCGGGCCTTCTAGGGCCAGATCAGCTCGAAGTCACCCTGCAAGTCTATCTGAAGTCGCCCCCATGGAAATTCAGCAGTCTTCCACCAGCCATGCTGCAGCCACTGGGGGAGCACGTCGTAGGAGCACTAGGACAGTAATGGGCACACAAGTGATGGGCATGAAGGGATTGCACAAGGATGATTAGTTCATATATATGTAAATATGTGTGAAGTGATATATGATAAATTATTTATTTTGTATGGACTCTTTTGTGGTGACTCCCATTTCAGCTTTGTGCCCAGAATGACACTATGATATTCCATGACAGAGGAAGGTATGATGGGGATGCAGACTGAACACTATGAGCTCAAAGTAAAGTGTGACCTTAGTCTTTTATTGCAGGTCTCCAGAGTGCCTCTCCAACCTGTGAAGCCTCCTTAAATACCTATGCTCCCAAGGGATTATGGGATCCCTTGGGACTCCAGGGGAAGAGCCCTCTGGTGGCTGTACAGAGTAAATACAAGTCCACATATATAACAACTTTCCCCCGTGCCGCCCCCCCCCCCCCCCCCAAAGTCAGTTGTGTAACTATTTACAATGTGAGTCGAACTGGGGCCCTTCTTACCCTGGTTGATTGTCTCGATGTAAAAGCTGGTGTTGTTGAATCATTTGTTGGGCCCTCGCTGGGCTGCTGTGCAGCTGGCCTTGCTGGGCTGCCTGGTGTGTTGGGCCCTGCTGGGCTGCTGTGGATGATGGGTTCTGCTTTGTGGTCAACCGTGGTGCCGGTTGCCACTGATGTGTATGTTGGGGGATCAAAAAAGGTAGGGTCCAAGGTGGGTTGCTCAGGATAGTCCGTAAATCTGAGTTTGATTTGGTCCAAGTGTTTCCGATGAATGAGTCCATTTGAAAGTTTGACCCGAAACACCCTGCTTCCCTCTTTGGCCATGACAGTGCTGGGAAGCCACTTGGGACCTTGCCCATAATTTAATACAAATACAGGATCATTGACTTCAATCTCGCTTGACACATTTTGCGCTATCATGGAGTGCACTTTGTTGAAGCTGCCTGCCCTCTACCTGTTCATGTAGATCAGGGTGAACTAACGAGAGCCTTGTCTTAAGTACTCTTTTCATGAGCAGTTCAGCAGGTGGGATCCCAGTGAGTGGATTCTCGTGCGGTAGCTGAGCAGGACTCGGGATAGGCGAGTCTGCAGTGAGCCTTCAGTTACCCTCTTCAAGCCTTGCTTGATGGTTTGCACTGCTTTCTCTGCCTGACCATTGGATGCTGGTTTAAACGGGGCAGGTGTGACATGTTTGATCCCGTTACAGGCCATGAATTCTTTGAACTCAGCACTAGTAAAACATGGCCCGTTGTCGCTCACCAGGACTTCGGGTAAGTCGTGAGTGGCAAACATGGCCCGCAGGCTTTCAGTAGTGGCAGCGGACGTGCTAGCCGACATTATCTCACATTTAATCCACTTGGTGTACGCGTCTACGACCAGAAGGAACATTTTACCCAAGAATGGGCCTTCATAGTCGACGTGTACCCTAGACCACGGTTTGGAGGGCCAAGACCATAAACTTAGCGGCGCCTCCCTGGATACATTGCTTAACTGCGAGCATGCATTACATCTGTGAACACAGGACTCTAAGTCCGCATCGATACCGGGCCACCACACGTGGGATCTGGCTATCGCTTTCATCATTACGATGCCTGGGTGGGTACTGTGGAGATCATTGATGAAGGTGTCTCTGCCCTTCTTGGGGACCACTACTCGATTACCCCACAGAAGGCAGTCTGCCTGTATAGACATTTCACCTTTGTGCCGCTGGAACGGCTTTATCTCTTCCAGCATTTCCATGGGACACTGGCCCAGCTCCTGTGAAGCACACAGCTTTTGACTAGAGATAATAAGGGGCCTGGTTGGCCAGTTTTGATCTGCCGGGCAGTGACGGGTGATTGCTCACTCTCAAATGCTTCCATAACCATGGCTAGATCTGCGGGCTGCTCCATTTTCACCCCCGTGGTGGGCAATGGCAGCCTACTGAGAGCATCGGCACAATTTTCTATGTCTGGCCTGTGACGGATGGCGTAGTTGTATGCGGACAATGTGAGCGCCCATCTCTGGATGCGGGCCGATGTGTTGGTATTTATCCCTTTACTCTCGGAAAACAGGGATATAAGTGGCTTATGGTCAGTTTCCAATTCGAATTTTAGCCCAAACAGGTATTAATGCATTTTCTTTACCCCATAGACATACGCCACCACTTCTTTTTCAATCATGCTGTAGGTTCTCAAAGCCTTAGACAGACTCCTGGATGCATAAGCAACCGGTTGCAGTTTCCCGAAATCACTAGATTGTTGCAATACACACCCGACGCCACATGACGACGCGTCACATGGTAGTACCAAACACTTACATGGATCATACAACACAAGCAATTTGTTTGAGCATAACAATTTTCTCGTTTTTACAAAGGCATTTTCTTGGCTTTTGCCCCAAACCCATTTTCATAGTAAGACATGTAGTGGTTCTAGCAGTGTGCTGAGACCCAGTGAGAAGTTACCAAAGTAGTTCAAGAGTCCCAGAAACGACCGCATCTCCGTCATGTTCTGTGGCCTCGGTACGTTCTTGATTGCCTCCATCTTCGCGTCGGTGGGCCTGATGCCATCTGCCGCAATCCTCCTTACCAAGAACTCCACTTCAGGCGTCAGGAAAATGCACTTCGAACATTTTAACCTGAGCCCCACGCAGTTGAGTCGACTAAGAATCTCCTCCACGTTCTGCAGGTGGTCGACTGTGTTCCAACCTGTGACCAAGATGTCGTCCTGGAAGACCACGTTGTGCGGGACCGACTTCAGTAAACTTTTCATGTTTCTCTGGAATATCGCCGCTGCTGATCGGATTCCAAATTGGCATCTGTTGCACACAAAAAGACCTTTGTGCGAGTTGATGCAGGTGAGGACCTTCGATGATTCCTCTAGTTCCTGCGTCATGTAGGCTGAGGTCAGATCCAGCTTCGTGAACGTCTTTCCTCCCGCCAGCGTTGCAAAGAGGCCGTCGGCCTTTGGTAGTGGGTATTGATCCTGCAGGGAGAAACGATTGATAGTTACTTTGTAATCGCCACAGATTCTGATGGTGCCATCTCCCTTGAGGACTGGGACAATAGGACTGGTCCACTCGCTGAACTCGATCAGTGAAACGAAGACCTCTCTTTGCAGCCGGTCTAGCTTGATCTCTACCCTTTCTCTCATCATGTACGATACTGCTCTCGCCTCGTGATGGATGGGTCGCGCCTCCGGAATTAGGTGGATCTGCACTTTTGCTTCTTGGAATTTCCCAATGTCTGGTTCAAACAGTGAAGGAAATTTGTTTAAGAGCTGGGCACATGAAGTGTCGTCAGTGGGCGATAGCGCTCGGACGTCGGCCCAGTTCTAGCGTATCTTTCCCAGCCAGCTCCTGCCGAGCAGATTGGTACCATCGTCCGGTACCACCCAGAGTGGTAGCTTGTGCACCGCTTCATCGTACGAGACCTTTATGGTAGCACTACCGATTACAGGAATCAGTTCTTTTGTGTAAGTTCTTAATTTCGTGCAAACTGGAGTTAAGACCTTGTTGCACCACAACCTTTCTAAAGTTTTTTTGCGTATGATGGACTGGCTCGCGCCCGCGTCCAGCTCCATTGACACTGGGAGTCCATTTAGTTTAACATTCAGCATTATCAGGGGACAATTCATGGTGAATGTGTACACCTCATGTACCTCTGCCTCCTCGATCCGAGGCTCTGGTTCGTCGTGATCCTCCGTGGATCTGTCCTCCTCTGCAACATGGTGGTTTGCAGGTTTAACAGGCTTTTAAGCTCGCCTACACACTCGTTGGAGGTGTCCCATTGTTCCACAGCCCTTGCAAATGTACTCTTTGAATCGTCATGAATGGAAACAATGATCACCCCCGCAGCGCCAACAAGACGTTAATGGCCTTGCATTCATCACCCTTGATGGTGGACTCTGAGTCATCTGTGGATGTGCTGCTGCAGGTATGTGTGACCTGCCCTGTACATTACAATTCGAAAACAACATCACTTTGTAGCAGCACTTGTGTGTTGAGAGATTTACTTCATATTGTCACTGGTGGCAATGAATGCCTGGGCTATCGTTATGGCCTTACTCAAGATTGGGGTCTCTACAGTCAAAAGTTTGCAAAGTATGGTTTCGTGGCCAATGCCAAGTACGAAAAAGTCATTGAGCATGTGCTCCAAATGTCCTTCAAATTCGCAATGTCCTGCAAGGCGTCTTAGCTCGGTGACATAACTCGCCACTTCCTGGCCTTCAGACCTTTTATAGGTGTGGAACCGGTACCTCGCCATCAGAACGCTTTCCTTCGAGTTCAAATGCTCTCAGACCAATGTGCACAAATCGTCGTACGATTTCTCCGTGGATTTCGCTGGAGTGAGCAGATTCTTCATGAGGCCATACATTGGTTCCCCACAGACAGTGAGGAGGATCGCCTGTCATTTGGCAGTGCTTGCTTCCCCATCTAGCTCGTTGGCCATGAAGTATTGGTCGAGTCGCTCCCCAAAGTTTCCCAATCATCTCCCTCCGAAAATTTCTCCAGGGTGCCCACTGTTCTCTGCATCTTTGGGTTCGCTTTCTGTATCTCATCACTAGTTGTAGTGTATGGAGAAAGAGTCAGACTGAACACTGTGAGCTGAAAGTAAAGTGTGATCTTAGTCTTTTATTGCAGGTCTTCAGAGTGCCTCTCCAACCTGTGAAGCCACCTTAAATACCTGTGCTCCCAAGGGATCAAGGGATCCCTTGGGACTTCAGGGGAAGAGCCCTCTGGTGGCTGTACAAGTCCACATATATAAAATGGTGAGCAATGGGGATCTGGTGTTTCATTTATTGGAATCAGATTCTGATAAGCTGTTCACGAACAGCCCATCCGGATGGTGGATTGGCTGCCTGCCTTCTCCCTCCCTCCTTGTCCTCTTCCTCTTGCTCCTCCTCCTCCTGCTCTTCCTCCTCCTCTCCCTTGTCCTCCTCCTGAGGTGATCCCACAATCCCTGGTGCCAAGGGCTGTGCCCTCATGATGACCAAGTTGTAATGCATGCAGCAGACCAGCACGAAATGAGACACCCACTTCGGCGGATACTGGAAGGCTCCAACCGAGTGGTCAAGGCAGCGGAACTGCTTTTACCGTAGCCCGATGGTTTGCTCGATGATATTCCTGGTGGAAACATGGTGCTGATTATCTGTTGAAAATGGAAATGGGCTTGTGATGACTGGTACCACAGGTGGATGATTCCATTCCAGATATCCCAGGCAGAAAGGTGCTGTTTGGGTAGATTCCTCCTCTTCTGCTTCCTCCTCTTCTGCGTCTTACTCTTCTGCGTCTTACTCGTCTGCATCTTACTCTTCCCTTTGCGAGCGGATGCTGGAAATCTGAAATAAAAGCACAAATGCTGGAAATATTCAGCAGGTCAAGCAGCATCTCAGCTGGAGGCGTGAATTCGATTTCTCTCTCCATGGATGCTGCCTGACCTGCTGAGTATTTCCAGCATGTTCTGTCTTTTCAGAGGCCTTCCTTTACCATTTGAGGCCTTACAAGTGTTCAGTGGTACTCCATTCATTCCCTGCACACTTTAAAAGTGTTTTACATCTATTACACAAAGCCACTACTTCAATAAAATATAAAAAATCCAGTCCAAAAGCTGAAATGCAAACCCACCTGAAAGGTGTGTGTGTCCCTTTAAGAAGTGCTAACAGTGCAATAACTCAGCGCAAAGGTCTAAGTTCACAGAGCATGGTATTAAGTCGGCATTGCACGCCAACCGTCGTCATGTTCTCCAGGTTTGTATGTCCAGGGCCAGCGCTGCTAACGACAGCATTGTGGCCCTCACTAAAATGGCAGCCATCAAGTCTCACACCAGAGGTGGGCATTAGAGCGGCCGCTACCATTTTTTTTCCAGGAATCTGCTGCTAACAGGTAAGTAGCCCAATTTCGAGGCCAATCTCTCTGAGTTCCAAAGTGGATGACCTCACACTTGCCCACATTGTACTCCACCTGCCATAGTTTTGTCCACTCAAGTTAATTTATCTACGTACTGTTTTAATTTCCTGCTCCCATCCGCATAACTTACTATCCTCCGCATTTAGTGTCATCTGCAAACTTGGCTGTATAACTTAAAGGAGTTCTTCATCTTGAGATAATCTATTGTTCCACCCTTGTTTAAAGAAACTTAAGGAACAAAGGTCTGGCTTTTGGAGGACCTTGGCTCTGACTGATGACCTACACTTCCAGTGTAGCCAAGAAAAACTATAATGAAGTCCACACTAGACCAGAGGGAAGCTTTATTCGAGGTTCTGGTGACTGGACCAATTTAATGCAGCCCTCAAGTATAATCCAGGCATGGTGTTCACAATTATTTTTGATTGCTTTGTTCTGCACAATGTAGCTATTGATAGGGACACCCAGCTGGAGAATTTACACATAGTGAGGAAGAAGCAGGAGTTCCACAAGTGAAAGCTGTGCCCAGACTTTGGAAGCTGTGTAACAAGTGCGAAAAGAACAACCATTTCACAGCAAAGTGCCATGGAACAGAATCGCCTGCACACAAACAGACAGCTAGAGCAATAAATGAAGAATCAAGGACCAATTAGTCTTTGTCATTAATGAGATCAGTGAGTGGTTTCGATGACTCAAAGTATGTTACACTTAAGCATTATCCTCTACCAATGATTGAAGGTGTAGCTGCAAGCCTTCACGATTCTCAATGTCTGAACTGGCATGTGAGTCTCAATGAACAGTCGTCACATCTTACAACATTCCACAGACCCTTTGGACAATACCGCTGGAAGCGTATGCCATTTGGGATCAGCTCAGCGCTAGAAGTTTCCCAACGAAACATACATGAGCTCGTGGAAGCACTGCAAGGGATAGAAGGGATTGCAGATGATTTTGTGACAGTTTGGTTTCAGAGAAATGCTTGAAGTAGCGATTCGGGACCACGATATAAATCTAGAAGCTTTCTAACATTGATGCAACGATCATGGAGTGGTGTTAAACACTGACAAAATGAAACTTCATCGGCAAGAAGTCCATTTTATTGGACATGTTGTCACATGGAAAAGACTTTGGCCCCGAAATTGCCCTTCGCCCTGATCAGGGGTGGTAACCTTCCAAGGCTGGGACTTGCTATGCCCGGAATGGAGGTCCCACCCCCAAAACAGAATTGGGCCGCGCGCCCCTCAAAGGAAGTGGAGCACTGTCTCCAGTCTCCGCTCCCTTTGAGGGGTGCCCCCGGGGTGGCAGTGCGCATTGTGTCCAGCGCCATGCGGAGGAGGCCAATGATACGTGGATTAAAGGGGAGAGCCACTGTGCACTCAGCAGGCCCTTTGGTGGCCACCACTGGACCACCAGAGAGGTGATCGACCAGGCCAACAGCCCGGCACCCATAACGGAGTGTCGGGCGGCATGATGGCAGCAAGAATTGGCCAAAAAATACACCGGAGCATGGCGCTAAAGGCTTCCCCTTTAAAGGGAGCCCCAGCAGCATATGTCTGCCAGCTGTGCAATCGGCAATGCTGGCATTGACATTTATCCATGCCTGCCTCGCGGCCTGCAGGACAATTTCTCTCACGGGGCGTAAAGGCGTCGGCGCGGGGCTATGAGGGGTCGCCATGCATGGCATCATCGCCAGTTGCGCGCCGGCCTGTGGTGCGCCGCTGCCGGGACAGCGACACCCAAACCTCCGGGACAATTTTCCCGGAGGTGTTAGCCCTTCCCCAGGCAGAAACATCATTGCAACCCGTTAGCGCCTCCGGCTGCGCAAACAGTGCCAGAAAGAGGGACAATTTTGGCCACTTTATGTAGATCCAGCTAAAGTTAAAGTGGTTTTGGAGATGCCAACACTGACTGTTGTAGCAAGGATCCAGCGACTGCTTGGACTTGCTCAATATCTGAGTAAGTTTCTGCTGCCTCTGTCAGACATAATGAAGCCGCTCAGAGATCTAACTCTGAATGGTGAAGAATGGTTCTGGGGAGAATTAGTAGAATGGGCACAGCAAACTGTTCTTAGGTATTGTAATCTCAAAGAAGAATTCATTGTATATTGCAATGCATCTCAATCCGGACTGGCAGAATGATGCAGAATAGTCAACCAGCTATGGAATGCATCAAGGTCAGCAGAGACGAGATACGCATAGATCAAGAAAGAACATCAGTGATCATGTTCACCTGTGATAAATTTGAAGCTTACATCTATGGCCAGAATGTTCGTGAGTATTAAAACGGATTACTGTCCATTAGAATCAATAATTCTGAAACCACTAAACAGTGCATTTAAGAGGCTTCAAAGAATGCTGTTAAGACTCCAAAAATCTGGTCTGAAAGTATTTTATAAGAAAGGGGAGAATCATAGAATCATAGAAATGTACAGCATGAAGAAGGCCATTTAGGACCATTGTGCCACGCCAGCCGACAATGTGCTATCCAGCCTAATCCCACTTTCCAATCTTGGTCCATAGCCTTGTAGGTTACACACTTCACGTGCACACCAAGTCATTTTTAAATGTGGTGAGGGATTCTGCCAACACCACCCTTTCAGGCAGTGAGTTCCAGACCCCCACCACCCTCTGGGTGAAAACATTTCCCCTCAAATCCCCTCTCAACCTCCGACCAATTACTTTAAATCTATGACCCTTGGTTGTTGAGCCCTTTGCTAAGGGAAACAGGTCCTTCCTATCCACTCTATCTCGGCCCCTCATAATTTTATATACCTCAATACCTGAGGTCTCCCCTCAGCCTTCTCTGTTCCAAAAATAACAAAACCAGCCTATCCAATCTTTCCTCATAGCTAAACTTTTCCAGTCTAGGCAACAGCCTTGCAAATCTCCTCTGTACCCTCTCTAGAGCAATCATTTGTTTCCCGTAATGTGGTGACCAGAACTGAGCGCAGTACTCAAGATGTGGCCTAACTACTGTTTTATGCAGTTCAAGCATAACCTCCCTGCTCTTGTATACTATGGGCTCAATTTTCCCCAATGCTATTTTTTTGCGTATTGCCAGTTTTTTGAGGCCCCAATTACTCCAAAAAAAAAGTGACAAGTTTCCCCATTTAATTTTTTGAAATTGGCGCCGCGCAGCTTGTCCTGTAGCCTCGGGGGTGGAGCCTAATATCTGCACCGAAAAAATTATGCCACCCCTTCTGCGCATGCAAAAAAAAAGGACGGTTTTGACGTGATTCCTATTGGCACACATGCGCAGTACAGCTCCTGGTCTGCATTAGCCATTTTTAAGAGCCAGTTGTGTGTGAGAACTTTAATTCTCATTGGAAAAATTGGAGCTGCAATACAAGGTGCAACGCAGCGCAAGGACCAAGAATTTCTTACAGGATGAAGTGGAGGCACTAGTTACTGTGAGTGAGGGCAAATGGCAGGAGTTGGACACCAGCAGAGGTCACATAAATGTTCCACCAAAAGAAATGAAGAAACGCTCAAACCAACTTGAAGAAGATTACTATGCAATGGTGACCAGCTCGAGATCTGGCGGCCAGTGCAAAAAGTGGCAGGACCTTGGTCAAGTAGGTAGTATAAGTAATATTTTCATTTATTTAATGGAATTGCAATTGTAAATGTGACCAGCTGTATATGTCCCAACCAGCAAAAGTTATGTTTTCATCTTTGCAGAGGAAAGTGGCACACAACGCACGGGAAAGAACTCGAACAGGAGGAGGCCTGGCAAATCTGCAGCCACTGACACCCTTGGAAGAGAGGATCACTGCTTTGATGGGTCCTGCCTGGAGAAAAGCAACCACCACTGCACCAGCTGGGCCCACACTCGAGGGAGAAGGTAAGTCCTGCAAATTCCACAGTCAGGCTTTGCTAAATGTTAAGTATTGCACGGGCTAGCCATGCTTCGGTTCATGGGGATGTCTCCATCAGCTACGCTTCGGTTCATGCAATGTGCTATCACTCATCGTGGTCCTTCAAATCAACCTGCTGCCTGCGCTGTGTGAGCCTGCTCATGCGACCCACCCTGCCCCTTTCTCTGCTGCTAACCATTTGTTTGTTCTGTTATATTTTGCAGAACTTGAGGCCAACCCTGCGATGCAGAAAAAGATTCAGATGAGGACGAGCCTGAAGAGGAGAACATGTTCCAATCCCACCTTCCAGACCAAGAGCAATGGGGTAAAGGGGAGGGGGAGGTGATGGATGAAGCCCCCACTGTTGTACTGACTTTGAAGGAATGCAGGTGCTGCTCATTGAGTTGCTAGCCCCTTCCCTGAGTAGTGCTTTGAGTGTTGGTGGGACATTCCATGGTTTCCCACTGTGCAAGTCTGGGGATTCCAGTGGGGTGCAGCGAGACACACCCAGGGCCCCACCGTCTCAGGCTGTGCGTCCCACTGGAATGCAGCAAGGCACAACCAGGGCCCCACTGTCCGAGGCTGCGGGTCTCAGTAGGATGCTGTGAGCCACACCCAGGCTGAGCAGGGGAAAGAGAGCTCGACCACGCTCTCCTGACGTGCTGCTGCAATAGGGGAACACGCCCAGACCCTGTGCCCATTGACAGAATCGACTGCCACTCCCACTCCAACCCCAGCCTCTGAAGAGGCCCATCCGGGCCTTCCACATTGTTGCCTGCCCTGCCCCACACTCCCGTCCCCCCACCCATCAAGAAGTGTGCATTACCCGAGATGTTCGAAAGAATAAGCTTGGTACCAACCCGAGAAACGCTGCGGGCAGGGGTGATGGAGTCACCAAGACCAAGTGCAGCGGGCGGTCTTAGAATAAGATGGAAGAGAGATGGGTGCAATCTTTCTTTACTGCTGTTGCTGTTATTATTATTGTTGTGACTGTTGTAACTGTTCTCAAATTAAAAGGTTTTGTAAGTTATGTAAATGTACAAGTTTAAAAGTTAGTAAGTGACCTTAAATTTAGTAAGTGATCTTAAGTGATCCAGCTGCCATGTGTTTCTGCAATTTTATCATTTTTATTTCTGATTTCTCGCTGCCTTTCTTTGTGTTCTGTGAACATCTTTGTGTGTGTGTGTGTGTAAGGGCAGTAAGGCGGGATTATTAAAATCTCTGGCCAGCCATTGAGCAATGTTCCGCACTGAATATTCAAGACCTCAAGTGGTGCCTGCTTACGGTTAGAGGATGCTTTAAATTATTGTGTGTTTCTGTGTGTGTGTGCGTGTTTGTGCAGCGGCCCGAAAATCGGCGCGGTCCCAGCCTGCAAGACCATCAGCAGGTCGGGGCCATTGGAGGGAGCAGCTCGCGGTGACATATCACTGCAGGGAGCAGCGCGTGCTGCTGCAGGAGGCTGACGACTATGAAGCCAGGTCACTGATTGCAGTGCGGGCAGGCACAGCAGGAGGGGCGAAGGAGCGGCAAGAGTCCATAGAGGGAAGTATCCGGGGCCCTGGAGAGGCGTGAATCTGGGGCTCAGAAGAGGCAAGGGCCCAGGGGCAGCACAGGCCAGCCCACACTGCGATATGTGTGCGCGCTTGGTCTGTGCAGCAGAGCTGATCTCCAATTAGTCTTGGATAACTCTTGCCACTGGGCCAAGACCTAGCTCTGTCAAGCCCGTGTGGTGGCTGGTGTGCAACGGCCACCCCACATTAAAAAAAATCCATGCACAGGCATCTTCCACCCTTCACGATGTAGTTCAGGATCTGGAATATTAGGTCCTTCATTGAAACACCTATGAACTCATCCCTTTTTGGCGTGGAAGCAAGTCATCCTCGCTTCGAGGAACTGCCTATGATGATGATCTTAAAGTTTGTAAGTGATCTTAGCTGAAAACTTTAAAGTTTGATACATGAATATTTTTATTAAAGTTAAGTTAAATACAAATAAATGTTTTTAAACTTTTGAATAAAATATATTTTAAATTATTTACATTATTTGTTCCATTATTAACACCACTTTTGAAGTTAACAAGAATAATTTCCATCATTTGTTCCATTAACTAATGAACAGGTCCAAACAGTAAACATGGTCCATGTTGAATAGTTGCTGCTGAGCCTTTAGGCAGCAAAGTGTTCAGGGATGAGCTGCTGGCACAAGACTCGAGCAATCATTAAAGGGTCATGACAGCCCGCCCTCCTCCGCCATTGTGCTCCAGGATCAGGTAGTTGCATGGCTTCCTCGTTCTCGTCCTCTTCATCATCTACATCTTCCTCATTATAATCAGCCGTTCTCACCTCAGGTAGAACTTTTATTACCAGTTGCTGCTTCCTCATGATGGCTAAGTGATGTAGCATGCAACACACAAAAGTGAAGTGACGGACAATCTCAGGGGAATATTACAAGTAGCATTCGGAATGGTCCAGGCATCGAAACGTAGTTTCAAGATGCCGATGGTCCTCTCTATTCTGCTGTGCATCGTATTCCGGTCAGCTTCCGTCCAGATTGCACGTAGGGGCATGATCCAGGTCATGACCCTTTGTCTCCTAGTATCCAGTTCTGCCCTTCTGGCTGCTGCTGAAACATGGCATATATAATGCTCTCGCATAGAATGAACGCTTCATGGGTGCTCCCAGGCTATCTTTCATCAACTGACATGATGTGACGCATGTCATCACACACGAGCTGCATATTCATGGAGTGGAAGCCTTTTCTGTTCCTGTACATTTCGGAATCCTCCAAAAGTGCTCACAAGGCTGTAAGGTTACAATTTTTCCAGAAAGCACAGAACGAGACCACAAACTAAAATGTTGATTACATTGATTTGATACAAGCTTTTGGAATTAACTGGACAAAGGGAGCAAAAGGGTGACAGCCTGGGGGCAGGTGGTGACTCACCACCAATTAAAAACAATCTTTGTGGTCAAGTACCAAACTGGTATTATGCTTAGCAACAATGGGGTTGTTACATTTTCATAAACTATCTGAACTGATTGGCCAGAGGGGAGAAAAACAAATCTCGCTGGAGACACCAAGTCTGTAAGAAGACCAGAACAACAAAGGGATACCACCAGGTGTACATTTTTGGAGAACGAGGTATTAAGAATTTTGCATGGTAGCCTCCGTGTGCAAACTGGGAACATTCGAGTCCATCATTGCAGTCAATCAAACAAGATCACCGCAAACAACGTATCGATTCAAACACATTATCGAAAACCGCAGCAGCGGAGGATTATTCATAACATGGATATAAATATGCGAGCTAGAAGCGGCTCAGAAGCGAAGAAGAGGGGCGGAGAAGAGAAGCGAAGTGTGGTGCCGTACGGAAGCGAGATCCTGAACGGACACGAAGGGACAGAACTGAGAAGAACAGCTAGGAGAGGAAACATCCGGTCAAGGAACCAACGACCAAGAACCTACGATCCACGATTACAGCGATAAACTGGATGGGTGATTATATGTCTTCAGTCAATTCTCTCGGAATCTAGTTCTGTAGTTTTAGTTAGTTTTGCTTAATAAAACTGACACTGGATTAAGTCTAAATTTTGTGCCATGTATTGTCCTTTTTCTTATAATTCCCGAAGTCAAACGAACCAAGGTCGAGTGTAAAAACCAACACCCGACAGAAATTGATGACCGTAGCAGGACCTCGGCATTTGGAATAAGATCACGGGCACAAAACCTGGGCAAGAACCCCAAGGAAGGCTTTATTAAGTCTCAGGTCGGCTAAGGTAGTCGAAGTATTTCTCAAGGGCGACGAGGGCAGCCAGGAGAGAAACAGTCTCAGGTCGACTAGGGTAGCCATGGAGAAAAGGAGTCACAGGTAGTCTGCGACGGGGTTTCAGGAAGACCATAGGTATCTTGAGGGCAGCTAGGGCAACCAGCAGAGGAAGGAAACAGTTTTGGGTAAGCTGGAGTAATCCTGGGTTGACTAGGGTAGCCACCAAAAAAGTCGCAAGTAGTCTGCGAAGGGGTCTCAGGGAGACCAAAGTACTCTCAAGGGCGGCTAGGGCAACCAGCAGAGGAAGAAAGCTGTCTTGGGTAGGCTGGAGTAATCCCAGGTTGACTAGGGTAGCCACCGAGAAAGTCACAGGTAGTCTGCAAAGGGATCTCAGGGAGACCAAAGTACTCTCAAGGGCAACTAGGGTAGCTGAAGAGCTCTGGCTGACTAGGGCACCCACCGAGAAAAGTAGTCGTGGGTAGTCTGCGAAGGGGTCTCAGTGAGGCCAGGGGTGAATCTCACGGATTGCTAGGGCAGCCTGAGGAGAGAAACAATCTTGGATCGGCTGGAGTAATCTAGGTTGACTGGGGTAGTCACAGAGAAAAGCAGGTAGTAGTTGAAGATAGTCTGCGCAGGGGTGTCAGGGAGGCCAAGGGTGATCTGATGGGTGACTAGGGGACCAGGGGAGAAACAGTCTTGGACAGGCAGGAGTAGTCTCGGGTCAACTAGGGTAGCCACAGAGAGAAGCCAGAGTAACAGGAACCGCAGGTCACTGTGAGGTGGTCTCATGGGAGACCAAGGTAGTCAGGGGAAATTTCTCACCCAGAGGCACTGGAAATGGACTCACTGCAGCAAAACGCGGTAGAGCCCACGGCTAAGAGCAGTCGTAGGAAGTCCATGGAGGTTAAGGTAGCTGCATACATATGCAACAAATTGGACATTTCAGAGCCATGGGCACAAGAAATGCTGCAATCTGGGAATCCGCAGGAAAAAGCGGCAGAGTGCACAGTCTGTAGTATCCACAAAGGGTCAAAAGATTTGAGAGATAGGGTAGGAAAGTTGGAGGAGGAGAATAAGAAGTTAAAGGGCGAGATAAACAAGGTATGAGGGAAGAAATGGTACAGAATCACTTAGAGTATTTGCAGTGCCAAGTGACCGGGTGCAAAAAGCAGCAATAAACCTACAACAAACAAAGTGAAAGGCATTTAGAAAGAGCCAAAGAAGCAGAAGAGCAGCTCAAGAAAATCAAAATAGTCTCAGGTAGCGCAGAAACAGGGTTACGAGAGGGCAGATCACGGACCTTGTAAGGAAAAGATCCGCCAGCTAATGGCAGAGTTAGATGGGGCCAAAGAGATGATTTGTCTCACGACACCCGGAACAGGCGAAAAAAGGTTGGGATCCAGAGGGGAAAGAGTCAGACGATGAGTCCGAGTACAGCGAGCATCGGCCGGCTCCCAAGGCACTGGGACCCCCGAAACCGATGTGTCCTTTCAGTCAGCAGAAATTCGGCCCACCCCCACCAAATGGTGGTCTGGCACCATTACAGAGTGACTATGTGATCCCATACATGCCGCTTCAGCTGCAAGAGATGCTGATGGGTATGGCAAAATTAAAGCATGGAAGAGATGCCTCCATTCATTTTGCTAATATAGAGCAGATAGGGGGTATAAATAACTGCAGCGAAGAGGAGAAAATGAAGCTAACACTGCTCTCACTGGAGGAGAAGCTTTATCACAGCTTGTCGACAGCCACCAAGTTAGGTGGAGGAACCCCACAGGACTTAAAGGAGGAAATCATGGCAGCGCTAGGGTACAGTCAGGGTAGTCCATTCTGGAAAGTAGGCCAGACTAGACAGCAAGTGAACAAATCACCTGATACATTTGCAGATAGACTGTGGCTGACTTATTTAAGGGTCACTGGAGGAAATCTGGTACAGCAGATTTAATAGGGGAACCCAGAAACTATTGGCTGAGAACCGTAATGGCTAACCGTTTGCCATGGCTCAGAGCAAAGGTCGAAGCATGGTTTGACCCAGACGATCTCCAGAATACAGAGGCAGGGATGGTGATGAGATTAACTCTAGCTTTTAAGTTCAGGCAAGGGGAGGAGGAGAAACTAAAAGGGAAGGTGCACGAACTAAAAGGAGAGGTCAGGCCAAAGAAAGAATGGAGACAAGAGGGAGGTAATGCAGGTCGAGCTAAAGGAGAGTGTTTTAACTGTGGGACGTTCAGACACTGGAGCAAGGATTGTAGGCTCTCTAAAGGAGGGAAGCCAGGGTACAAGGGTGCTGAGGCAGGAAAAGGCCAGAAGAAGGCAGCCGACGACCCAGTACAAATTTTAGTGGCCGCATTGCAGCAGGTTATGGACATGGGTGGAGGAAAGCTGGATGCAGCAGTGGGAGAAATGGGACCCAATGCGTCAAGCATCTCCGCTTTGACATTGCGCTCAGCCAGAATACCTGTGTCTACTCATATATGATGAGTGGGGCAGGTCATGTGTGGATGTGAAGGTGGAAACAGGGTAAGTATCTAGTAGATACCGGAGCCTCTAGTACGGTTGTCCACTCACCGAATCCGACCACTTCCCCATGGTCGAGCGGAGTCCCATTTACACTGGCAGGTTTTACGGGTAATGAGCAGGCTGGGGCAGTGTCGAAACCCTTAACCATAGAGTTAGGACCGAAAATAACAAAATGAGAATGCATTGTAATGAAGTGGGAACAGCCCGGTTCGGGAGTTCTTGGGGCCGACTACATGTTGGCACACCACACCATAGTGGATATGAAAAGCAATTGTCTATGGGAGGCAGTTGATGCAGATAGAATGGTTGAGATCGTAGTGATTCCCAGGGATAGTACAGACAAAGGTAGCACCTGCACGATAAAGCCGAAAGGGAGTTATGACAGAGAAAGATTAGTTGATAACATTCCGGCCAGGTATCAAGGTTATGTACGGGAGAATATGGATGCATTTGCAACGCACAAGCATGATTGCGGGAGAGTAACTGGAGTAGAGGTGAAGATAGACAGGGATCCGATAACACGGCCCCAGAAACAGTATAATTTTCCCTGGGAAGCAGAACGGGATTTGGAAACTGCTATAAATTCCCCTGTGGATCAAGGTGTGTTGAGGACCATAGCCACACATGTAAACTCACCCCTATGGCCAGTAAAGAAGCCCGATAACTCATGGAGGGCCACGGTAGATTGCCGAGTCCTGAATAAAAATATTACAGCCTGTGCACCCACGGTAGCAGTGGTAGCAGATTTAATAGGGAATATCCCTGCGGCCGCAACAACTTTTACCGTGTTGGACATTTCAAATGGGTTTTGGTCCATTCCCCTGAAACAGGAGGACCAATATAAATTTGCCTTTACCTTTAAGGGTCAGCAGTATACGTGGACATATCTTCCACAAGGGTTTCACAATAGTCCCTCGATCTTTCACCAGAGTATGGCTGGGCACTAAAAGGTTTTAGTCAGCCAGATCGGGTGGTCCAATATGTGGATGACCTGTTGTTATTCTCCGCAAGTGCGGAGGACCACGGGCCATTATTGAGTGAGTTACTGCATTTGTTGAAAGAAGAAGATTTTAAAGTAAATCCCAAGAAAGCTCAAGTTAGCCAAGAGGAGGTGCAGTTTCTAGGATTCACCATTACAGCAGGAGAGAGAGCCATAGATGGAACCAAGAGAAAGGCAGTCAAGGAACTACCCATTCCTAAGGACGTGTCTGGGGTAAGATCTTTCCTGGGAATAACTGGTTACTGCAGGGAATTTATACAAGGATATGCAGCCATGGCAGCTCCTTTGTTGAGGCTCCTTAGAAAAGGAGTAGAGTGGGAATGGAGTGAGAGTTGTCAGGAAACTTCCATCCGGTTAAAAGAGGTGTTACAGACAGCACCAGCGTGGGAGCAATAAATGGGGACCGGGACTTTAGTCTGGAGGTAGCAATGACTGGGGACAGTTTTAGTGCAATATTACTCCAGGAGCAACACGGCAAGCTGAGCCCGGTGGCCTACTCCTCCCGAGTTCTCACCGAAGTAGAAAAGAGTTTTTCAAACTGTGAGCGGCATCTATTAGCAACTTTTTGGGCAGTAAAGCATTTTCGGTCGCTCACAGGGTTAGCTATAGTGACGCTACTGACCTATCACACCCTGACACAAATGTTACTGAATGGTAGAATGAAAAATGGGACAGTGAGCAGTAACAGGATTGCTCAGTTAGACCTGTAGGTCAAGAGGCTAGGGGAACCAAAGCTAGCCCCGAACCTGGTTTATCTGGGGGCAGCTCACATGTGTTCAGTGGAAGGAGTGTGGGATGTTGAGGTGGTATTCCGAGCAGGGCAACACGCGACAGGCAGGGACATCTATGTAGATGGGTCTAGTTCAGTGATAAAAGGAGAGACAAAAACAGGCTGCGGGATTTACGATCCTGAGGCAGGGATAGAGAAAACCATAAAACTCCCCAACACTTTAAGTGCACAGCAGGCCGAGCTGGCAGCTGTAGCGTACGTAGTCCCACACCCTAATGAATTCCCAATACGATATGTTCGGACTCCATGTTCACTTGTAATTCCTATACAGAGTATTTAGCCATATGGGCTAGGTGAGGCCTTAAGTCCTCAGACCGAAAGCAGTTGGTGACGGTTCCTTTGTGAAAAGTCATTTTGAATGTCATGGGTAGGGACCAGAAGGACTACGACATCCAAAAGGTCAAAGCACACTTTAAAACAGAGCCCAAGTGGGAAGGGAATGAAAAAGCTGACACACTGGCCAAAACAGGGGCAGGAGAAGGGATAACTTGGGACCATATCACTGTGGACAGGTCATGGCTGTAACAGGCAGTGAGGGGCCCAAAGAAGTACCATTGCCGCCTGATTTAAAACAGGCTCATGACGGGATGCAGATCTTAAAGCAGCGATTAGGGACAAGATAGACAGGAAGTCTGCAGTGGGACCTTTGGGAGCTGTAGACATAGCAGTAAAGCAGGGAGACAGTTGGATCGTGCCAGGGCAGTGCAGGGAAGAATTCTTGCAGCTAGTGCATGGGGGTCCAGGAGCTGGACATCCAGGGTCAGAACAGACGTGGAATAAAGTAGAAGCCGTGGGATGGTGGCCCGGGCTTAGAAGTGGTAAGGGATTATTGCCAGAATTGTCTGGTATGTGCCGCAAACAATCCAGACCCCCACCGGAGAAAGACTCCATTGGGACACACGAGGATGGTAGAGGGGCCATGGCAGTCTATACAGATAGATTTCATAGGGCCACTGCCCACCTCAGGAAGAGGCAATAAATATTGCTTGGTGTTAATAGATCTCTTTATGAAATGGGTAGAAGCTTTTCCTTGTAGGGCGACCACGGCGGATGACGCCTGCGTCTGCGCATATACAGAGGCTGAACTCTGGACATAGTCGACGTATTTACTGAGGCATACATAGAAACATAGAAAATAGGTGCAGGAGGAGGCCATTCGGCCCTTCGAGCCTGCACCACCATTCAATAAGATCATGACTGATCATTCCCTCTTTACCCATTCCCTGCTTTCTCTCCATATCCCTTGATCCCTTTAGCTGAAAAAAAATCATGTTTAACTAATTTACTGGAATTCTTTGAAGATATAACGAGCATGGTGGATAGAGGTGTACCGATGGATGTGGTGTATTTAGATTTCCAAAAGGCATTCGATAAGGTGCCACACAAAAGGTTACTGCAGAAGATAAAGGTACGCGGAGTCAGCGGAAATGTATTCGCATGGATAGAGAATTGGCTGGCTAACAGAAAGCAGAGAGTTGGGATAAATGGGTCCTTTTCAGGTTGGAAATCGGTGGTTAGTGGTGTGCCACAGGGATCAGTGCTGGGACCACAACTGTTTACAATATACATAGATGACCTGGAGGAGGGGACAGAGTGTAGTGTAACAAAATTTGCAGATGACACAAAGATTAGTGGGGAAGCGGGTTGTGTAGAGGACACAGAGAGGCTGCAAAGAGATTTTGATAGGTTAAGCGAATGGGCTAAGGTTTGGCAGATGGAATACAATGTTAGAAATTGTGAGGTCATCCAGCTTGGAAAAAAAAACAGTAAAAGGGAATATTATTTGAATGGGAAGAAATTACAACATGCTGCGGTGCAGAGGGACCTGGGGGTCCTTGTGCATGAATCCCAAAAAGTTAGTTTGCAGGTACAGCAGGTAATCAGGAAGGCGAATGGAATGTTGGCCTTCATTGCAAGAGGGATGGAGAAAAAAAGCAGGGAGGTCCTGCTGCAACTGTACAGGATATTGGTGAGGCCGCACCTGGAGTACTGCATGCAGTTTTGGTCAACTTACTTCAGGAAGGATATACTAGCTTTGGAGGGGGTACAGAGATGATTCACTAGGCTGATTCCGGAGATGAGGGGGTTACCTTATGATGATAGATTGAGTAGACTGGGTCTTTACTCATTGGCGTTCAGAAGGATGAGGGGTGATCTTATAGAAACATTTAAAATAATGAAAGGGATAGACAAGATAGAGGCAGAGAGATTGTTTCCACTAGTCGGGGAGACTAGAACTAGGGGGCACAGCCTCAAAATACGGGGGAGCCAATTTAAAACCGAGTTGAGAAGGAATTTCTTCTCCCAGAGAGTTGTGAATCTGTGGAATTCTCTGCCCAGGGAAGCAGTTGAGGCTAGCTCATTGAATGTATTCAAATCACAGATAGATACATTTTTAACCAATAAGAGAATTAAGGGTATTGGGGAGCGGGCGGGTAAGTGGAGCTGAGTCCACGGCCAGATCAGCCATGATCTTTTTGAATGGCGGAGCAGGCTCGAGGGGCTAGATGGCCTACTCCTGTTCCTAATTCTTATGTTCTTGTGTCCTTATATTATGTAAGGGCCATATCTAACTCCCTCTTGAATATATCCAATGAAAATATGGGTCTTATAAACATCATCAAGACAAAGGTCCTCCACCAGCCTTTCCTTACTGCACAGCACTGCCCTCCAGTCATCAAGATCCATGGTGCAGCCCTGGACAACGTGGACCACTTCCCCTATCTCGGGAGCCTCCTATCAACAAGAGCAGGCATTGACGACGAGATCCAACACCGCCTCCAATGTGCCAGTGCAGCCTTCGGCCGCCTGAGGAAAACAGTGTTTGAAGAACAGGCCCTGAAAACTGCCACCAAGCTCATGGCCGACAGGGCTGTAGTAATACCCGCCCTCCTGTATGGCTCAGAAACAAGGACCATGAACAGTAGACACCTCAAGTCGCTGGAGAAATACCACCAACGATGTCTCCGCAAGATCCTACAAATCGCCTGGGAGGACAGACGCACCAACATTAGTGTCCTAGACAGGGCCAACATCCCCAGCATCGAAACATTGACCACACTTGATCACCTCCGCTGGGCAGGCCACATAGATCGCATGCCAGACACAAGACTCTCAAAGCAAGTGCTCTACTCAGAACTCCTCCATGGCAAATGAGCCAAAGGTGGGCAGCGGAAACATTTTGAGGACACCCTCAAAGCCTCCCTGATAAAGTGCAACATCCCCACTGACAACGAGGAGACCCTGGCCAAAAACCACCCAAAGTGGAGGAAGTGCATCCAGGAGGGTGCTGAGCACCTCGAGTCTCGTCACCAAGAGCGTGCAGAAATCAAGCGCAGGCAGCGTAAAGAGCGTGCGGCAAACCAGTCCCACCTATCCCTTCCCTCAATGACTATCTGCCCCACTTGTGACAGAGACTGTGGTTCTCATATTGGACTGTACAGCCACCTAAGAACTCATGTTAAGAGTGGAAGCAAGTCTTCCTCGATTCTGAGGGACTGCCTATGATGATGATGAGTCACAGCAAAGATTCTGGGGTGAGAAGTATTTTCTTGTTGCGGACTGCCCCTAATATCAGATCAAGGGAGTCATTTCACTGGAGTGGTAATGCAGGCTGTCATGTATCTCACACTACTGTATATAACTGTATCTTACCATGCTTTACATGACTGTAACTAGATATGACCTGTAACCACAAGCATACTTTACCACCAGGGGTGCACTTGCAGGAGACACTGCATACCTGTTCCACACAGGTATATAAAGGCAGGTCTCAGGCAAGTGAGGCACTCGAGAGCTGTGAAATAAAGGTGCAGGTCCAGAGTGATCTTGACTTCAGCATGTGCCTCGTGTAAGTCTGTACTGCAGGGTCAGGACTTTACAGTGGCGACGAGTTACGGGATCACAGAATCCACAGAATGGCTACCAACGGCTCAGATGAGAAATACAATGCTGGAGACAATAGGGAGGACTTTATAGAAAGGTTCCAGCAAAGCTTTGTAACAAAAGACTGGTTGGACGATGATAAGGCAGACAAGAGAATAGCCCATCTCTTGACCAGCTGTGGCTTGAAAACATACGCCTTAATGAAGGACCGGCTGGCACCCGAGAAACCAGCAAGCAAGTCGTTTGAGGAGTTGAGCACACTGGTGAGAGACCACCTGAAGCCAGCGAGCAGCCTACACATGGCCAGACACAGGTTCGACAACTACAGGCGCTGTGTGGGCCAGAGCATACCCGACTTTGTGGCGAAACTTCGGAGGTTGGCTAGTTTATGTGAGTTCTCCGATGAACTAAGGAGAGAAGTTCTGAGAGACTTTTTATTGAAGGAATAGGCCACGCAGGCATATTTCGAAAGCTTATAGAGACCAAGAACTTGACCCAAGAGGCAGTAGCACTGGTCACACAGACATTCTGGCAGGAGAAGAAGAAACGAGGTTGATCTATACTACGGGTACGACAACGAACGAAACATCGGAACAAGGGGTTCACAGCGTGAAATGAGCCGCTACCCCCACACACAGACAAAAGCAGGAGAGCAGGCCTTCAACAGCAGGCAGTGGCGCCAGAAGCCATCAAGGGCCACATGAACAGCCGTTCACACCTCATCAACCCACAATGCGAGCAATCAACAACAGACTGAGAGAAGCTCAAGAGAGATCAGCCATACGCAACTCATCCTTCGGAAACAATGGAAGTGGCCTGTGCTGGAGATGTGGGGGAAGGCACTCAACAAGGGGGTGTCAATTTCAGCATGCTGCAACTATACAGGGCATCTGGCTCGCATGTGCAGAAAAACAGTAGCTCGGCTGGTATACGAATCGGAAGAGTTGGAAAGCGGACCAGAAGATGGTGGGGACAGTGCTTGGGACGCCGGGGTACAGTGGGTCAACACGATCAATGTCCACTGTTCTTACAACAAGACGCCTCCAATAATGATGAGGGTCCTACTCAACGGGATACCCATCAACATGGAACTGGACACGGGAGATCGTCAATCTCTCATGAGCGTCCAACAATTTGAACAGCTGTGGCCGCACAAAAGCAACAGGCCAAAATTCACAAAGATCAACATCAAACTAAGGATCTATACCAAATAAATCATCCCAGTCTTTGGCAGCGCCATGCTCTCAGTCACACACAAAGGGACGGTGAACCGACTTCCCCTGACGATTGTCCCTGGAGATCTCCCAGCACTGTTGGGGAGAAGCTGGAACTAAATTGGAAATGGGATGATGTTCACGCCATGTCGTCAGAGGAACGGACCTCCTACTCAACAGTTCTAAGTCGTTTTGAACATCTCTTTCAGCCAGGTGTGGGCACCTTCAAAGGGGCTAAAGTTAAAATCCACATCACACAGGATGCCAGACCGGTCCATCACAAGGCTAGAGCTGTGCCTTATGTGATGAGGGAAAAGATTGAACACGAACTGGACCGGCTTCTGCGGGAAGGCATTATCTCACCCGTGGAATTTAGCGACTGGGCAAGTCCCATCGTTCCCGTCATGAAGTCTGATGGATCCATACGAATCTATGGGGATTACAAGTCTACCATAAACAGAGTCTCCCGACAGGACCAATACCCGCCGCCCAGAGCGGAGGATCTATTTGCCACATTGGCTGGAGGAAATATTTTCTCGAAACTAGATCTCACATCTGCGTATATATATGACGCAAGAACTGACCGAAGAGTCTAAGCGACTCACCACCATCAACACACATCGAGGTCTTTTCATGTACAATCGATGCCCATTCGGCATCAGGTCGGCAGCTGCTATATTCCAGCGCAACATGGAGAGTCTGCTCAAGTCCATCCCGGGGACGGATGTGTTTCAACATGACATACTCATCACGGGCAGGGACACCGACTCCCATCTCCGCAATTTGGAGGAAGTACTAAGTCGATTGGATCGGGAAGGCCTAAGAGTTAAGAAATCCAAGTGTCTGTTTCTCGTGCTCGAGGTTGAATTTTTGGGCAGAAGGATTTCCGCTGATGGAATCTGCCCAACAGAATCCAAAACTGAAGCAATTCGTCTGGCACCCAGGCCCCGGAATTTCTCGGAACTGCGCGCCTTTCTCGGGCTACTCAATTACTTTGGGAACTTTATGCAGAACTTGAGCACACTGCTGGAGCCTCTCCACATGCTACTCAGAAAGGGGTGCGATTGGTTTTGCGGGGACACCCAAGAACGAGCCTTCAATAAGGCACGCAACCTTCTATGTTCCAACAGTGTTTTAGCCTTTTTTCACCCAGGTAAAAAGCTAGTTCTTATATGTGATGCATCAGCATACGGGGTCAGGTGCGTTTTACAGCATGTCAATGATGCGGGTAAATTACAACCCATTGCTTATGCCTCCAGGTCACTTTCGCGGGCGGAGCGCGGATGCGGTATGGTTGAGAAGGAGGCGTCGCGTGCGTGTACGGCGTCAAAAAGATGCACCAATACCTTTTCGGGGCCAAGTTCGCATTAGAAACCAACCACAAACCCCTCACGTCCCTGTTATCCGAATGCAAGGCAATAAACGCCAATGCCTCGGCGCGCATTCAGCGGTTGGCACTCATGCTGGCGTCTTACGACTACGCAATAAGGCACAGACCAGGCACAGACAACTATGCCGACGCGCTTAGCAGGCTACCCCTGGCGACCACGGAAGGGTCCGACGAACAGGACTGTGAGATGGTCATGGCAATTAATGCCTTTGAATCCACAGGTTCACCCATGACGGCTCGCCAAAGCAGAGCCTGGACGACCAGCGACCCCACGTTATCCTTAGTCAAAAGATGTGTTTTAACTGGTGACTGGGCAGAGGCCCGCGATGCCTGCCCCGAGGAGATCAAACCTTTCCATAGGCGCATGCATGAACTATCACTACAGGCAGACTGCCTGATGTGGGGTAGCCGAGTAGTTATGCCCTTGCGAGGCAGGGAGGCGTTTGTCCGGGAGCTCCACTGCGAGCACCCAGGGATCATCCTTATGAAGACCATAGCCAGATCCCACGTCTGGTGGCCTGGTATTGACACGGACTTGGAGCTCTGCGCCCGGCGATGCACCATTTGTGCCCAACTCAGTAATGCACCCAGGGAGGCCCCCCTAAGCCCCTGGCCCACCAAACCATGGTCGCGGATGCATGTAGACTATGCGGGCCCATTCATGGGCAAAGTGTTCCTCGTCGTCGTCGATGCATTTTCAAAGTGGATCGAGTGCACCATTTTAAACTCGAGCACCACCTCCACCACTGTGGAGCGTCTTAGAACCATGTTTTCAACGCACGGAATTCCTGACATATTGGTCAGTGATAATGGTCCGTGCTTCACCAGCGCAGAATTTCAAGATTTTATAGTTGACCACGGCATAAATCACGTTAAGACGGCACCGTTCAAGCCGGCCTCCAATGGCCAGGCGGAGCGAGCAGTGCAAATCGTTAAACAAGGCATACTAAAAATCCAAGGTCCCACGCTGCAGAGCTGCCTGTCGTGACTGCTGCTGACATACAGATCTCGTCCGCATTCGTTGACTGGGGTTCCCCCCGCGCAACTATTGATGAAACGGACCTTAAAGACTAGGCTCTCGTTAATCCTCCCAGACATGCATGAAATTGTTGAGGCAAAGCGCCGGAAGCTAACTGAGTACCATGACCGAAATTCGAGGGGGAGGTGGAATGAGATAGGAGACAAAGTGTTTGTGCTAAATTATGGCAGGGATCCCAAATGGCTTGCAGGGACAGTAACAGGCAAGAAAGGAAACAGGCTACTGGTTGTACAAATGGACAATGGCCAAACCTGCCGGAGGCATGTAGACCAAGTAAAAAGTAGATTCACCAACAACACCGCAGAACCAGAGGCAGACTACAATGTGGAACTCACACCAGACCTGGTGGACAGACAGAGGGAACAACCTGAGGAAAGGGCAGTCTCAACAGACAGCCCAGGCGAGATACCAGCAATCACACCAAAAGAAAAACAGGCAAACAACTGAACCACAAATGAGACGTTCCACGCGAGAGCGTAGACCACCTGAGAGACTAAATCTATAAAGACAATAAGACCTTGGGGGAGGGTGATGTCATGTATCTCACTACTGTACATAACTGTATCTTACCATGCTATACATGACTGTAACTAGATATGACCTGTAACCACAAGCATACTTTACCACCAGGGGTGCACTTGCAGGAGACACTGCATACCTGTTCCACACAGGTATATAAAGGCAGGTCTCAGGCAAGTGAGGCACTCGAGAGCTGTGAAATAAAGGTGCAGGTCCAGAGTGACCTTGACTTCGGCATGTGCCTCGTGTAAGTCTGTACAGCAGGGTCAGGACTTTACACAGGCCACCTAAAGTGGATAGGAATACAGGGGAAATGGCATGTAACGTATAACCCCCAATCATCAGGTCCAGTAGAAAGGACAAACTGGACCTTAAAAGAGAGGCTTAGAAAAGGCTTAGGAAATACTCCAAAGAAATGGGATGAGATCCTACCCCTCAAACTGATGAGCCACCGAACCAGTCTCTTTAAGAGTACGGGACACTCCCCACATGCACTGATGACAGGGAGACTTATGAGGACCCGAACACATATCCTAGCACCAGTCCTGACCGAAGCGCATGTTAAAGACGTCACACGGGACAGGTTTGTCAGAGATCTGTCTGATACTCTGAAGGGGCTGCATTGGGAAGAAGCTAACAACATGGACAGACAACACCAGCAGAATAAACTGCTGTTGGAACCCGCCTTACACAGGAATGGAAGGTAGGGGATCAGGTAATGGTCAGGAATTATGCCAGAATAGGGGCATTTGAATCATTGTACAAAAGACTATATAGCATTGTAGACAAGGCAAGGCTGGTGGTCTATGCGATTCAGCTGCCGAAACGTATAAAGTGGTTTCATATAAACCAGTGTAAGCTGTACAACCCCAGAGAGAAAAGTAAAAAGTGGGCCAAGGCCCAAGAAACAGTAATGAGTTTGATCAATGTAAGTATTCCACCAATTCTGTGGAATAATGATGATGGAGAAGTAAGGGACAGAGCAGTAAGGCAGAGTGATCGGGTACTGCGAATTAGGATGCCCTGGACGCCTCCTCGATCTCCACTCCTGAGCCTCCGAAAGCCCGAGCATCGGGATAAAAGGAGAGGGAAGCAGTGATCTTCAAAAGGGAATATGTACATATGTGAATAACTGAGGAAGGACCTGTGAAGGGGAGGCCCCACAGAGCAAAAATATTTATTTCATTTTGTCTTCATAGGAGCAAATTGAGCCAGGGATACGAGATGAGGTGGATAAGTCTGTGGATGGCCATGATTATTAAAGGATGGGGAGATCGGGGAGACACTGAGACATTCCTTACATACAGGTGTATGGGAGGATCCGGCCCCACCGTAACTCAAGGGGGAGCGATACGGAGCAACAAGGGCACAAACACCTATGCTCACACTCGGAGTTGGCCAGGGTGGTTCAGGTCAAATTCAACCAAGTACTCCAGACAAACCGAGGATAAACTTTGGGAGGTGTCAGTGTCCTGCCCAAGGCTAAACATCACAACCAGGAAGGTATAGGTGAGAGAGGGTAGATGGAATGTAAAGGGATTACCCCCAAGGAAGGATGGTGGTGGTTACAGAAAACAGACAGGAGAAAAGTTAATGCATCCACAGAATGGGAGAAATTGGGTAATAGCTCAAACAAGCAGACCACAGGAACAAAAGAAGGGGCAAAATTGTGTTGGGAGAAGTGGTGGAAGGAAGAACAAAGGATTTATGTCTGTGTGGTTGGATCTAGCCACAAGTGCAGGGGAGGTGTGGTAACTATTTTTAAATAGCAGTGGCAGGATTCTGGGTCAGGAATGAATTGGACGCAGGATTTTGATTCCTGTGTGACCTGGAACCCTCCAAAAATAGTCAATATAACCGAGCTGATCGCGAGCAAATTAAAACCTCTCTCTAAAATGCTGGAGATTCCAAACCAAAATTCCATGTCCTGTCCTTACACCTGGGCCTAAGAAGGGACTGGCGTTAATCCCAACAAGGAAAATGTTGTATCATACTGTAAATTATGAAGTAGCGTCGGTTATTCTAAATTTAACAGAGTTACTATTACCCCGGTGGTGCTCGCCAGAAATGGAAAAGTTATACGAATAGTTATTAAAATAAATGTTTAATCAATTCGATCAGAAGAATTATGGGACGAGAGTCAGGGAGAAGCGTACAAACCAAGACAAAAAAGGGGATTAATGAGTGATGTAGCTACAGCATTTAATACTGGGATATCACTGGTAAATAGTGTGGACAATGCGCAGTTGCAAGTCCAAGTGAATACCTTAAGGGACCAGTTAAAGAAGATCTGGGTAGTGACATAGAGGGTAATGAACTACAGGAGGACCAGGCAATGACAATTCATTTGAAGGAGATGGTAGCTGAGGTGGAATCACACCTCAGACCTTCAATGCTTTAATAATAGAGGGTAGAAACATGTCAGATCAAGCTTCTCAGAATGACGTGTGTGTCATGTACGGAGCTTGGTTGTTAAATGAAGGATACAGTAATTTAGAGAATTTAAAACAAGGCCACGTACCGTCGTGGGTCAGTAACAAGCATCTAAAAGCCTTGAGTGTCTACAATAACCTCCTGAATTCATGCCAGCTACGGTCAGCCTCCGAAGTGTACCCAGTCTCGGTCAACTGTCGTCAAAGTAAACAATCTATAATGGGGATAGTGCATAGAATACCGGTGATGGATCAGTCACAATGACATGTACCGGTGTACCAGATGGAAATCATTGGGGTAATTTGGAACGGGGTACATGTGAAGCATCATAGAATCCCACAGTATGTGGTAAACTTGGGAGACTCAATAACTGGTGCTAATCTGGAGGGATGGCAGAGTGGAGGTACACATGTGGTATTATGCCCCTATCAACTGAATCCTTTCGACCGGTCGGTATTTGGGTTCAAGTACGAGGACGGGCAGCCTATAAGCTGTTTCATGGAAGTGACGGCTCACAATCATGTCCCGCCACAGGTTGCATACAAGGGAAACGGGACATATTGTGTCACCACCAGCGAAAGTCAGTGCAGAGTACACCAGGACACTTGGTATCCAGTGACTGATTCCACCTTTTCTTTCAAGCCCCAGGTAGAGACACTCATAGCATAAGAAAGGATAATCCCTATCTCAGACCACAAACACATAAGTATCACAGTCAACGGTACTTTACCAAACCTCCAGGAATACATATCGCATTTTGGATACGATATTCCGCCGTTACGCGAACATTTGACCAAGTTATTAAAGGACATCGAGGTATGCCACAAACACTATTACATATTACACCAAGTGAATGAGAAAGTAAGGGAGGAAATTGAGGAAATAATGGCCCCTCCACAATGGGATTTGGGACTCAATATTGAGATTCCATTTGGGTTCGAAAGGTATCACAAGCACTAGTAATTATCCAGTTGGTAATAGTGTTTTATCTATTATTCTTATCCTGTAAGTTAAAACAGAAAATGAAGGAAAGGAATCTTGAAGGGTTATTAAAATGAACCAAGGCCACAAAGTGTTTGTATATAAAACTGAAGTCAGATCAAGACCGAACATTGTGTTGTTATAAAAAGAGCATTGATTTGTCAGGAAAGGTACTGTTTTTATTGTAAAAAAGGAATGTAATCTGGAGTTTTTGACTGAGATTGCAATTCACGCAAAAACGCTCATGGAAAAAGAAGAAATCACCGAGAGTAATGCCTCTGAGTTTATATTAAAAAGACATTAAAGGAGGGAGTGTAAGGTACAATTTTTCCAGAAAGCACAGAATGAGGCCACAAACTAAAATGTTGATCAAATTAATTTGATACAAGCTTTTGGAATTAACTGAACAAAGGAAGCAAAAGGGCACCAGCCTGGAGGCAGGTGGTGACTCACCACCAATTAAGGACAATGGTGGTCAAGTAGCAAACTGGTTTTATGCATAACAACAACGGATTGTTACATTTTCATAAACTAATTGAAGAGGCCCTGAACTGATTGGCCAGAGGGGAGAAAAACAAATTTCGCTGGAGACACCAAATCTGCAAGAAGACCAGAACAACAAAGGGATACCACCAGGTGTACATTTTTGGAGAACGCGGTATTAAGAATGAGGAGTCATCTTTTGCCTTGTAGACACTGTGTGCAAACTGGGAACATTTGGGTCCATCATTGCAGTCAATCAAACAAGATGACTGCAAACAACGTATCGATTCAAACACATTATCGAAAACCGCAGCAGCGGGGGATTATTCATAACATGGATATCAATATGCTAGCTAGAAGCAGCTCAGAAGCGAAGAAGAGGGGTGAAGAAGAGAAGCGAAGTGTGGTGCTGTACGGAAGTGAGGTATCAAATGAACACGGAAGGGTCAGAACTGAGAAGAACGGTTAGGAGAGGAAACATCCGGTCAAGGAACCAACGACCAAGAACCTATGATTCACGATTACAGTGATAAAATGGACGGGTGATTGTATGTCTTCAGTCAATTCCCTCAAGAATCTAGTTCTGCAGTTTTAGTTAGTTTTGCTTAATAATAAGCCTAAATTTTGTGCCATGTGTTGTCCTTTTTCCTAAGATTCCCGAGGTCAAATGAATCAAGGTAGAGTGTAAAAACAAACATCCTACAGGGTGATGTGGGTACAATCAATGCAGTCCTGTACCTTTGGGAAGCCTGAAATCCTGGAAAAGCCCACAGCCCTTTCACGTATTGCCTGGGTACTCATGGGGAACTTTATGTAGTCATTCCTCTGGGCATATAGTGCAGCAGTCACCTGTCGAATGCAAATATGTGTTGCATGTTGAGGAATGGTGCACACATTTCCAGTTGTAGCCTGGAACGATCCAGATGCATAGAATGAAAGTGCAGCTGTAACCTTCACTTCAACTGACAATGCAGTTCTCCTGATGCTTCTAAGCTGCAGGTCTGATTTTACTAGCTCATAGATCTCGGTTACAATTTCTTTGTGGAAACGCAGCCTTCTGACATAGTCTGCAATACTCAGATGCAGGTACAAATGCCTGTCTCGACATACCCGATGTGGGTAAGGCCTCCTGCCCATCTATGTGCTCCGAGGTTCCTCATGCGATGATGTCGAATTAATTGTCTCCTCCGCAGCACCATCGTGCAGAAGGCTTGCACGAGATATGGCATTGTCAGTATTGCCCCCATGATTAAATTGTACTTTTGCACGAAACTCAAAATGGCAGACAGGTCAAGGTTCTTTGTTTTCTCTCCCCACAAGGTCTGTATTGACCACATCTAGGTCTGAGCAGACGCAGTGATCTGAAACTGCACCCCCCACACCCCCCCGTCTTCCCCCCGGCCTTCATTTGATGCATAGTGCAGGCTTCGAATGCCTTCCGTATGTCTTCCACAGCCCACCACCACCACCCCCCTCCCTGGGCTTCTTTTGAAGCCGAGGCCCGAGCCTCTGGGTCCGGGCGAGTATCAGATTTTGCCGGCCGACATTCCAACTCTCGAGCTCTGTTTCGAGACGTTTGGTGGTGGACTGTCAGTTTAAAAAAATTAAAATTCCATTTAACTTCTATTTCCTGCATTTTAACTTAAAAATATTTAGCTTTATTAGGCATATTTATGTTTTCTTGACTGACTCCCTCCAAAACTTCGCTGAAAAACGATGCCGTCTTTCTGTGCCGCTTTTTTGATGTGTGCTGGTTTTTCTTAAGGCCCCAGAAGGTTTTTCGGGTGTGGTCACATATGCCATCCTAGGAGAAATTTAAATTGGCCAAACATATAAATTTTGAGAAAAACTGGCGCAGACATCAGGTTATGATGCAAAAAAAAAAATGAATCTAAAAAAATTGTAACTAACTGAGTTACATTGGGGAAACTTATAGTTTTTTTAACTTTGGCCAATAAATACGGTGCATGCCAAAAAAATGGTGCAAATCACTGGGGAAAATTGAGCCCTGTGCCTCAGCTAATAAAGGCAAGTATTCTGCATGCCTTCTTAATTACCTTGGCTATCTAGCCTGCTACCTTCAGGGATCTGTGAACATGCACTCCAAGGTCCCTTTCTTCCTCTAAGCTTCTCAGTGTCCTACCATTAATTTGTATTCCCTTGCCTTGTTAGCCCTCCCCAAATGCATTACCTCACACTTCACCGGATTTAATTCCATTTGCCACTGTTCTGCGCACCTGACCAGTTGATTGATAGCTTCCTGCAGTCAACAGCTTTCTTCTTCATTATCAACCACACAGCCTATTTTTATATAATCTGCAAACTTCTTAATCATACCCTATACATTCACGTCTAAATCATTGATATATACCACAAAAAGCAAGGGATCTTGTACTGAGCCCTGCGTAACCCCAATGGAAACAGCCTCCAGTCACAAGAATGCCCATCAGCCATTCCCCTTTGCTTCCTGCTTCTGAGCCAATTTTGGATCCAACTTTCCAATTTGCCTTGAATCCCATTGGCTTTTACTTTCCTGACCAGTCTGCCAAGTGGGACCTTATTAAAAGCCTTGCTAAAATCCATATACACTACATCAAACGCACCGCCCTCATTGATTCTCCTTGTTACCTTCTCAAAATATTCAGTCAAATTACTCAGACACGACCTTTTCTGAACAAATCCATGCTGACTGTCCTTGATTAATCCGTGTCTTTCTAAATGAAGATTTATACTGTCCCTCAGAATTTTCTCCAATATTTTTTCCATCACTGATGTTAGGCTGACTGGCGTGTAATTAGTCGGTCTATCCCTATCTCCCTTTTTAAACAAAGATACAGTGTTAGCAGTACTCCAGTCCTCCGGCACCACACCTATGGCCAGAGCAGATTGAAAAATGATGGCCAGAGCCTCTGCTATTTCCTCTTTTGCTTCTCTTAACAGCATGGGATACATTTCATCCGGGCCTGAGGATTTATCCACTTTCAATGCTTTTTTCGCTATGGTTTTTTCAATTAATATTTCACACTCCTCCTCCCTGATTACAGTGTCTGCATTGCCCCTCTCCTTTGTGAAAAAAGACGCAAAATATTCATTTAGAACCATACCCACGTCTTCCGCCTCCACACACAGATTACTTTTATGGTCACTAATAGGCCCTACTCTTTCTTCAGTTATCCTCTTGCTCTTAATTTATTTATAACACCTCTTTGGATTTTCCTTGATTTTACTTGCCAAAATGTTTCCATGCTCTCTCTTTGTTTTCCTAATTTCTATCATCCTCTCGGCTTTCTGTCGTATTGAGCCCTCAGTATCAGCCATTAGCCTCCCTTTTTTTTTATCCTACCCTGTATGCCCCTTGACATCCAGGGGATTCTAGATTTGTTAGTCCCATCCTTTTTCTTTAAGGGAACATACTTGCTCAGAACCCTCAGGATCTCCTCCTTGAATGTCTCCCACTGCTCTGACACTGATTTATCTTTAAGTAGTTGTTTCCAGTCCACTTTGGCTGAATCATATCTCAGCTTGGTAAAATTGGCTTTCTCCCAATTGAGAAGGTGGTCCTAGCAGATAATCTGACAAGAGCATACCTGCCAGATATTCATCACTGTGAGTTTACACGTGAGCTGGAAGAAATTGATCATCGTGAATCACTCCCAGTTGGAGACTCACGCTGGCACTAACTTAAGCAGCAGCTGACCTGGTTCAGAAGCACTGTGTGTTATTATTCAGCAAGACTGGCCTGGGATCGAGTCACAGGTACCTGAATGCCTCCATCCTTACTTTGGCTTTCAAGATGAAGTAACTGTTGAAGGAAATTTGATATTCAAAGGAAAGCAACTTGTGGTACCAGCTGTATTGCGGAAGGAATTAATATCAGTTGCTCATTCAACACACATTGGCATTGTAGGTTCTATCTGTAGAGTCTGTGACAGCTTCTATTGGCCCAAGATGTCAACAGAGCTTAAATTACAATGCAGAGTGTGATTTATCTGAGTTCTTCAAGTAAAAACCATTAATATTGCAAGAGATTATGGCTAGGCCTTGGTCGAGGGTTGGGGCTGACCTTTGTGAGTTACATGGCTGTATCCTCCGCGTTGTGTATGACTATTACAGTAACTTTATAGAAGTAGTCAGCCTCATTTCTGTTATTATGCAAAGTGTTCTGAGAGAACTCCAAGAGATGTTTGCAAGATTTGGAATACCAGACATCCTAGTAAAGGATAATGGTCCACAATTGGCAGTCACAGAATTTACAATGTTTGCCAAGAGATGGGGATTTAAACACGTGATGGCACCACCTCACTTCCCGCAGTCCAATGGCAAAGCTGAGAATGCAATCAAGACTGTAAAACGGCACATCAAGAAATGCAAGGAGTCTGGTCAATCAAAGTTTCTAGCTCTATTAGACTGGCAGAGCACGCCGAGTGAAGGTTTAGGTATAAGTACTGCATGCAGACTTATGGGTTGTATCTGTAAGACATTACTTCCTATAGTGGGAACACTCCGGCTGAGGAAGACACAGATATTTCACTGAGGAAGACACTTGTGCACTGATAAGCATAAAACAACATCAGCAGTATTACTATGACAGGAATGCTAAACCACTTCAAGAAATACACTCTGGTGATACAGTACGGATGAAACTCCCTGGCCTGAGTACTTGGAGTGCTGGAACGTGCACACGTGTGGTGAGTCCTAGAAGTTATGATGTGCAAGTTGGAGATTCATCATACCGTAGGAATCGTCATTTGTTGATTTATGCTGATGAGCCACCTGTAAGTACGACTCCTGAGATTGAGGACTTTTCTGAAATGCAGTCCTCTGAACTGTACGTCTCCAAATCAAGTAACAACAACTACAACACTCAAAAATCCCTGGTAGTCAGACATCAATCACCGATCGCAGATCTGGAAGACAGTGTCAGCCCCCCTCTCGATTGAAGGACTACAAGTTTTTACAGCGCCTGCTTATGATTGTGTATTCTGTAATGGTCAAATTTCAGAGTTCCTCTATGTGTGTTTTTTCCATTCTGTAATAGTTAGTATATGTTTTTCTTTTTGAGCGAAAAGAGGTAACACAAGGCACACATTGGCTATAAGTACGTAGCGTCTGAATCATCATCATGGGATTCGTCATGTATCTCATCAAGTGATGAGTCAGGTGATTCCTTTATTCTCTTTTTCTCTAGCTTCTATGTGAGTGATCTGGTAAGCAGCAAACACTTGCAGCTCCTGAACTACTGTAAGGTAACTTGTTATTTTATATTCCTAAATACAAATGTTGATGCTCCTTATAACAACTCAAGACAATGCTTACTAATTTAAAGAGGTATCAAGACAATCAGCTTACTCAAGCTCATGGAATTCCTGCTTGTAGCCTGGGCCCAATTGCAGTAGAATCCAGGGTCTGGACAGACCTGTTTGGGGTCAGGAATAGTGGAATCCAGCTCTTGAAGATGAGCTGACTCTTGATAGAATCATGAAGGGCAAATTGAGATCTTTAGGGTGATAACGGTTGAAACCCAGATTGGACCTGCATGAAACCAAGCAAGGAACAACAAACTCAGAGGCCCACAGTCTGCCTACCTGGAGCTAAGACGGAACCATCAAGGTCAGAGGCTTGTGGAAAATTTGTGTGCATGCACCAATGCTGATTTAAAAATGATACTGAATTATGAGTCCTTAACTGTTCATTGTGAGGTGCCTTATGATAAATTTCAAGACTAAATGATAGTAAAGAGAATAATTAATCTGATCTAAAGTCTTGAACATTTGATAATGACTGGAACACAGCAGTACATGTTTCACAGGAGTTGGATGTTGGAAGTCTGAGTCTGATCTGGAAGACTGGCTGGAGAAGTACAATTGGACTGGAGCACGGGGATTGGTCCCTGATAACCACTTTAATAGCCATGTGCCTAGCACACTGATCAATCCTGTGCAAGATTTACTAGTTCAATAATTTTCATGCACCAAATGGGTGGACAGATGGATGGGCATGCTTTTATATGTCTATATATTATATATATAAAATCCAACAGCTGGTTTTGGACTCACCTGCCATAGTGCATGATTGAGCCGTAATCATATTCTGTGCCCAGATTATTTGTCTTCTGTAGATTAAAATTATTTTGTTGCCCTGTAAAGATAAAACATCTAGAATTAATGTTTTTAAAACTGTTTTGCATTGGTCCATAAATGCCAACCCAGAAACTGGCAAAAGCTGATCGACAGCCTTAAAAATGCTGACACTTGTTAAAAAAGCAATTAGACAAAAAACAGCCCCAACTATCGGCCTGATGAGAGGTGAGGACAAGTACCAGAAATTTCCTTGGAGCTTCTCCTATTCTGCTGCCATAACTTTGGCAGAAGTTTGGTGCAAACCCTGGCTACACATATAGAGGAATTCTGAAAATCTTCTGCTGAAGTTACGCTGGTGGATTGGGAGAAGCCCCAAGAAAATTACCAGCAAAGGAGTTAGATTGAAGGTGCAGTAGGACACAGTATTGGCATAAATCCTTATTATGAGACTGTAGCCCCTGGTTCTAGACTCCCCAGCCATGGGAAACAATATCCCAGCATCTACCTGCCAAGTCCCTTAAGAATATATGTTTCAATGAGATCACCTCTCATTCTTCGAAACTCTAGGAAATAAAGGATTAATCTATTCAATCCCCTCATCCCAGGAATCAGTCTGGTGAACCATTATTGGAGTCCCTCTAAGACAAGTATATCCTTCTTCAAGTAGGGAGACCAATACTGTACACAGTTCTCCAGATGTGGTCTCACCAAGACCTTATATAAATGCAGTAAGCCTTCTTTTCTATTATGCTCCAATGCCTTTGCAATATTTACCTTCGAAAATGCTTGCTGTCGCTGCTTGTTAACTTTCTGTGATTTGTGTACAAGGACAGCCGGGTCCCTCTTTCCCAGTCTCTCACTTTTTCAAAAATATTCTGCTTTTCTATTTTTCTATCAAAGTGGATAATTTCAGCACATTATATTCCATCTGTCATGTTCTTGCCCACTCATTCAAACTGTCTATATCCGTTTTCAGCCTCTATGCGTCCTCCTCACAGTTCACTATCCCACCGAGTTTTATATTATTAGCAAACATGGATACATTACACTCAGTCCCTCATTTAAGTCATTGATATAGATTGTAAATCGCTGAGGCCCAAGCACTGATCCCTGCGGTACCCCACTAATTACAGCCTGCCAACCTGAAAATGATCTGTTTATCTTACTCTCTGTTTTCTGTCTGTTAACCAATCCTCTATCCATGTTATTGGCCCAGAAATCCCGGTTTCTTTTTCCTGTGGGTGTTCGACTAAAAATAGGACAAAAGATGCGCACTTACCTTTTGGTCGAATGCTCGCCAGAGATCCCGGACTCGAGGCCTCCTCTTCTTCCGCAACGGAGCGCGTTCATGTTGGGATGTCCGTAGGAGTCACGTGGGCCTGGATACCCAATCACGGTAAATTATTTTCTCATTCATAGTAATAGGAGTTTCGTAAGTCCGAAACTCCTATTACTATGAATATGAAACACCCCCAAACACCCAAACACTACATAAAACATTCAACAAACACCTCACATAAATACACTATATAGAAATTTAAGTTGATAGAAATGTTTTTGAAAAAAAATATTTGCCGATTTTTAAAAAAAGTTTTAATTATGTTTAAAATAAAATTGCCTGAGTGGGCAGGGTTTTTAAAATAAATATGTATTTTAAAATGTTATTTTAATATGTTTTTGATATGTGTTTAAACTCTTATCTTGGTAAAAGTAAGCTATGCACCTGCTTTTACCAGGCGCAAGAGTTTTAAGAACATTCGCAGGGCAAGAGATGGGCAAGTAGCCCAATCTCTGCCGTGGGAATGTCCTCGCTCCTGAGATGCAGCCATCTGTCAAGCCAGAAACTTGACAGATCGGAAAAGCCGGTTTTCAGCGCATGCGCATTGCGTGCTGAAAATCGTTTTTTCCGATGCCTTCTCGGGTCCATAGAAACTCCGTACGGACCCGGGGAGGCTGCGATTTCTGGGCCAATATATTACCTCAAACACATGAGCTCTCATTTTTTATAATACCTCTTGTGAGGCACCTTATCGAATGCTTGTTGAAAATGCAAATATGCTACATCCTCTGGTTCCACCTTATATACCCTGCTCGTGCCAACCTCAAAAAACTCGAATAGAATTGTCAAACATGATTTCCCCTTCATAAATCTGTGTTGATTCTGCCCAATCATATTATGATTTTCTATTTGTCCTGTTACTACATCCCTAATAATAAATTCTAGCACTTTATCTACTACTGATGTCAGGCTAACTGGCCTATAGTTTCCTGTTTCCCCTTTTATTCCTTTCTTGAATAACAGAGTTGTGTTTGCTATGTTCCAATTCATGGGGGCCATTCTAAAATCGAGGGAATTATAGAAGATCAAAATCAATGCATCTATTATCTCTGTAGCCATCTCTTTTAATAGCCTAGGATGTCGAGCATCAGGTTCGGGATTTGTCAGCTTTTAGGTTACCTGCATTGAGCGTATGCTGATTTAATTATTTGAAATAAACAACTTTTATTTTTAAGGAATTTCAGGATGGATAAAGCTGAACCAATATCCTTAAAACAAAACTGTAAATCTGAGTTCACATCCAAACATTAAGCTAGCATGTGAATCTATAAATTACTGTTGGTGATCAGAGTAAATGTTCATCCAAAATTCCTCTGCTATTTTAACAGAGAGATGAAGTTATTTAAAATAAATGAATAAGCATCATCCTTACAATAGCAGACACAGAATAGGCATTTGAATGTATTAAGCATTTGTCTGCTATTATTACTAGTGTAATTTCTACTCTATATTGCTCTTTTGTCTTGGTCAAAAAGTTTTATTTTCTTGTATTGAAAATAAAAGCTATTGTACACGCCAATTATTAAAAGGAATAAAATGCCTAAAAATAGAGGGGATGATTTTCATCTCCTCCACTGGGCGTGAATGAGGTAGTAGTGCGATTAAAATACAGCAGCGTCTACTGCCGCGTTCCCGCCAATGTTGGTTGGGGCCTTGAAATGGGTGGCCCTGGCATCCACTGGCAATGCACATTCCCTTATTTGCTCTACATCGGCACCTTGGAATATTTATCAATTGCAATGAATTCACTCCCTCAATATTAACTGGTCTGCGACAATGAGCAGCGCATCATGCATGTCTGTATGCCCATTATCCCAGCAGCAGTCATGCCTTTCATTATGCACCAATCCTCTATGCCACCTTTATTTAAAATAGATCGCCAAGTTATAGACTGGCTATTGGACGACAAGCATTATTCCCTCTGGACTGCAGTTAGGAACCACACACAGTTGGAAAGCAGACCTACAATGAGAGCCATGTCACCACAAGGAACGTCATTGAGCAAACCATTGGGGTACTCAAGCAATGCTTACACTGCCTGGACTATTCCGTCGGAGCTTTGCAGTACACCCCTGAGCAGATATCCAGATTTGTGATCATCTGCTGCATGCTCCACAACTTCACCATCATGAGGGAGCAGCCCGAACCATGACTTGCAAATTAGCAAGTTCAGGAGCAGGACCAGGAAGAGTATGAGGAGGAAGAGCAGGGAGAGAGGCAGCAACCACGAGAGCCCTTACCTGCCTGAGTTCTCAGAGACCAGCTCATCTTGGAGCAGTTCAACTCAGTCCGATCTCCCATTACCCATCCAGCAACAGTGCAACAATCATCACCTCTTTTTTTAAACCACCATCAATTGCATTCCTTCATGCCACACTTATTGGTCTTGTCCTCACTTCCGTACAAAATTAAATACTAGCTCCAAGTACAAAACCAAATTGTGCAATCTCTTAGTGCCTGTTTTTCGGCGTCTTTTGCCTACCCTAGTGCTCCTATGAGGTGCTACTCAGTGGCTGCAGCTTGGGAGATGGATGGCTGCTGAACTTCCACTGACGACACTCTAGACGGCCTTGGAGAATGAACTTGAGCAGCTCTAGGCTTAGAGGGCTCAACTGCAGACTGCATGTTCTCGGCCTGGGCTGCAGCAATTTGGGCTGGTTGGTTGAAAGGGACTGGCAAGCACACTGGCGGAATATTTACTGGGGAGCAGGCATTTTGTCATCCTGAGAGACAACAGCAGAATCCTCACCCGCGTAGCCACGGCCACTTTCCTTGGGAGACACCGCAGCACTCTTAGAGCTCTGTTGGAGAATAGACTGCTGCCCTGGAACCCCCTTTCAACAGTGGCACCCAGAACCTAGGTGGCAGCCACCTGAGCTTGCATGGCAGCATATTGTACTGCCATGGAAGTTGTCACATTTGTCATGAGATGTTCCATCATGGTGGGATACACTGTATTGCTAATCGAGTTGATCACTTGTTCCACATTAGAAATAATGGGCTTCAAGTTCTGCGCAAAGGAGGTGGATTCCACCAGACTCCTCAACATTGTGCACAAGATCTCCGACAGGCTGCCCAGTGCACAAAGCATTTCCTGGTGTTTACCCATCAGCTTTTTAGGGTATCCTGCCTATCGAAGCAGACATCTGAGTGCTCTGCAGAAGAACTAGTGCGGATGTCATCCTCTGGCAAGCTGAGACCTGTGGCATCCTTACCCCCTGCCCTAGCTCCTGCGCACTAGCGGCATGTATACCTGCCTCATATAACTTGACCCGTAAGATATGTGTGGTGTTAGCGTCTGAGCCGGTGGCTGTGAGAGTGAGATCAAGCAATGATACATCTTCATTGTTGTGTATCTATAAAGCATGCACTCGCATGATCCGCCACCAGGGAGCTCATCCCCTGAAGTCCCAAAGGATCCCTGCATCCCTTGAGAGCATTGTATATAAGCCGGCCCCGAAGGCCTGTTCCTCACTCTGGAGTGTCTTATTAAAGACTGAGGTCACTGTTACTTTAACCTCCCTGTGTGCAGCCTCATCTGTGTTAGGAACACAATAACTGGCGACGAGAATACGAATCCAACGCAAAGATGCAGCAAACTGTGGGCATCCTGGAGAAGTTCTCGGAGGGTGAGGACTAGGAAGCCTATGTCGAATGGCTAGACCAGTACTTTGTAGCCAACGAGCTGGATGGAGAAGGAAGCGCTGCAAAAAGGAGAGTGGTCCTCCTCACGGTCTGCTGGGCACCGACCTACAGCCTCATGAAGAATCTTCTGGCTCCGGTGAAACCCACAGAAAAGTTGTATGAGGAGCTGAGTGCACTGGTTCGGGAGCATCTTAACCCGAGGGAGAGCATGCTGATGGCAAGGTATCGGTTCTACACAGCCAACGATCTGAAGGTCAGGAAGTGGCGAGCTACGTCGCCGAGTTAAGGCGACTTGCAGGACAATGTGAGTTTGATGGCTACCTAGAGCAAATGCTCAGAGACTTTTTTGTTCTGGGCATTGGCCACGAGACCATCCTATGAAAACTTTTGACTGTAGAGACACCGACCCTCAGTAAGGCCATTGCGATAGCACATGTGTTAATGTCAACCAGTGAAAACACCAAACAAATCTCTCAGCACACAAGTGCTAGCAATGGTCATAAATTAACTGGAACTGTGTTTGCGAGCATAAATGTTCAAGGCAGAACCCACGAGTCTGCAACTGCCAGCAGGCCTCAGGTGACCCAGATGACTCAAGAGTCCCCAACAAAGGATGAATGCAAGGCAATTCACACCTTGTTGGAGTTATGGAGGCTTCCATTCAGCCGATTCATGCCGCTTCAAAGGATATGTTTGTAAGAGCTGCAGAACGATGGGGCACCTCCAACGAGCTTGTAAATGAGCTGCAAGCTCTGCAAAACCTGCTAACCACCACGTGGCAGAGAAAGATCGGTCCAAGGTGGATCAAAGCAATTTCGAGCCTCAGAGAGAGGAGGCAGATGCTGAAGTACATGGGGAGCACACATTTTCGATAAAATGTCCATCTATAATGCTAAACGTAAACTTGAATGGCTTACCTGTAGCCATGGAACTGGACACTGGTGCTAGCCAATCCATCATGAGTAAAACGGTGTTTGAGAGACTGTGGTGCAACAAGGCATTCAGCCCAGCCCTGAGCCCCATCCACACAAAACTGAGAACGTACACCAAAGAGCTTATCACTGTCCTGGGCAACGCCATGGTCAAGGTCACGTACGAGGGCAAGGTGCACAAACTGCCACTCTGGATTGTCCCGGGTGATGGCCCCACACTGCTTGGAAGGAGTTGGCTGGGCAAAATCTGCTGGAACTGGGATGACATCCGAGCGCTATCACACATCGATGAGGCCTCATGTATCCAGGTTCTTGACAAATTTCCTTCCCTCTTTGAGCTAGGCATTGGAAACTTTTCCGGGGTGAAGGTGCGGATCCACTTGGTCCGAGAGGCACGACCCATTCACCACAAGGCGCGAACGGTACCTCACATGATGAGGGAGAGAGTGGAAATCGAGCTGGACAGGCTGCAATGCGAGGACATCATCTCCCCAGTGGAATTCAGTGAGTGGGCCAACCCGATTGTTCCAGTACTCAAAATTGATGGCACGGTCAGGATTTGCGGCGATTATAAAGTAACTATTAATCGTTTCTCGCTACAGGACCAATACCCGCTACCTAAGGCAGACAACCTATTTGTGACACTGGCAGAAGGCAAGACATTCACCAAGGTCGAGCTGACTTCGGTCTACATGACGCAGGAGCTGGAGGAGTCTTCGAAGGGCCTCACCTGCATCAACACGCACAAGGGACTGTTCATCTACAACAGATGCCCATTTGGAATTCGGTCGGCTGCAGCGATCTTCCAGAGAAACATGGAGAGCCTACTCAAGGCAGTACCACATACTGTGGTCTTTCAGGACGACATATTGGTCACGGGTCGGGACACTGCCGAGCACTTACAAAACCTGGAGGAGGTCCTCCAGTGACTGGATCGCGTAGAGCTGCGGCTGAAGAGGTCAAAATGCGTCTTCATGGCAACAGAAGTGGAGTTTTTGGGGAGAAAGATCGCAGTGGGCGGCAGTCGGCCCACAGACGCCAAGACAGAGGCTATCAGGAATGCGCCCAGGCCATAGACCATCACGGAGTTGTGGTTGTTCCTGGGATTCCTCAACTATTTTGGTAACTTCCCACCAGGGTTAAGCACCCTTTTAGAGCCCCGACATGTGTTATTGCGCAAAGGTGAGAACTGGGTATAGGGAAAAAAACAAGTAATTGCTTTTGAGAAAGCCAGAAACATTTTATGCTCCAACAAGCTGCTTGTATTGTATAACTCATGTAAAAGACTTGTGCGAGCATGTGATGTGTCGTCGTACGGAGTCGGGTGTGTATTACAACAAGCTAACGTTGCGGGGAAGTTGCAACTTGTCGCCTATGCTTCCAGGAGCTTGTCTAAGGCCGAGCGGGCCGACAGCATGATTGAGAAAGAGGCATTAGCAGGTGTTTTCGGGGTAAAGAAAATGCATCAGTACATGTTTGGCCTCAAATTTGAGCTGGAAACCGATCACAAGTCCCTCACATCCCTGTTCGCTGAAAATAAGGGGATAAATACTAATGCCTCAGCTTGCATACAAAGGCGCTATCAGCGTATAACTATGCCATCCACCACAGGCCAGGCATCGAGAACTGTGCGGATGCTCTCAGTCGGCTACCATTGCCCACCATGGGGGTGGAAATGGCGCAGCCTGAAAACTTGTTGATGGTGGCGCAGCCCGCAGACTTGTTGATGGTCATGGAAACGTTTGAAAATGATAAATCACTTGTCACGGCCCGCCAGATTAGGACTTGGACCAGCCAAGATCCTCTGCTGTCCCTAGTAAAAAACTACTGCATGAGAGCTGGGCCAGCATCCCCGTTGAAAAGCAAGAGTCAATCAAGCCGTTCCAGCGGCGAAAGGACAAGCTGTCCATTCAGGCAGACTGCCTGTTGTGGGGTAACCACGTAGTGCTACCAAAAAAGAGCAGGGAGACGTTCATCTCGGATCTCCACGGCACACAAACCCAGCTATAGTAATGATGAAAGCGATAGCCAGATCCCACGTGTGGTGGTCCGGTATCGACTCTGACTTAGACCCTCTGACCCTGTGTACGGCAATGCGGCGTATGTGCTCAGTTGAGCAATGCGCCCAGAGAGGCACACTAAGTTTGTGGTCCTGGCCCTCCAGACCATGGTCGAGGAGCCATGTCGACTATGCGGGCCCGTTTCTCGGTAAAATGTTCCTGGTGGTGGTGGATACTTTTTCAAAATGGATTGAATGTGAAATAATGTCCGGAAGCACCGTCACCGCCACAATTGAAAGCCTAAGGGCCATGTTTGGCACCCACGACCTGCCTGACATACTGGCCAGTGACAACGGGCCATGTTTCACCAGTGCCGAATTAAAAAAATTCATGACCCGCAATGGGATCAAACATGTCATCTCAGCCCCGTTTAAACCAGCCTCCAATGGGCAGACAGAACGGGCAGTACAAACCATCAAACAGAGCCTTAAACGAGTCACAGAAGGCTCACTCCAAACCCGCCTGTCCTGAGTACTGCTCAGCTACCGCACGAGACCCTATTCGCTCATAGGGGTGCTCCCAGCTGAGCTACTCATGAAAAGGACACTTAAAACCAGACTCTCACTGGTTCACCCCAACCTGCATGATCAGGTAGAGAGCAGGCGGCAGCAACAAAATGTAAACGATGGTCGTGCCACTGTGTCACGGGAAATTGATCTGAATGACCCTGTGTATGTGCGAAACTATGGACATGGTCCCAAGTGGATCGCGGGCACGGTGATAGCTGAAGAACGGAATAGGGTATTTGTAGTCAAACTAGACAATGGACAAATTTGCAGAAACATAGAAAATAGGTGCAGGAGTGGGCCATCCGGCCCTTCGAGCCTGCACCACCATTCAATAGGATCATGGCTAATCATTCCTTCAGTACCTCGTTCCTGCTTTCACACCATACCCCTTGATCCCTTTAGCCGCAAGGGCCATATTTAACTCCCTCTTGAATATATCCAATGAACTGGCATCAACAATTCTCTGCGGTAGGAAATTCCACAGGTTAATAACTCTCTGAATGAAGAAGTTCCTCTTCATCTCAGTCCTAAATGGCTTACTCCTTATCCTAAGACTATGTTCTCTGGTTCTGGACATTCTCAACATTGGAAACATTCTTCCTGCATCTAACCTGTCCAGTCCCGTCAGAATTTTATATGTTTCTATGAGATCCCCTCTCATCCTTCGAAACGCCAGTAAATACAGGCCCAGTCGATCCAGTCGCTCCTCATATGTCAGTCCTGCCATCCCAGGAATCAGTCTGGTGAACCTCCGCTGCACTCCCTCAATAGCAAGAACGTCCTTCCTCAGATTTGGAGACCAAAACTGAACACAATATTCCAGGTGGGGCCTCACCAAGGCTCTGTCCAACTGCAGTAAGACTTCCCTGCTCCTATACTCAAATCCCCTTGCTATGAAGGCCAATATACCATTTGCCTTCCTCACCGCCTGCTGTACCTGCAAGCCAACCTTCAATGACTGATGAATCATGACACCCAGGTCTCGCTGTACCTCCCCTTTTCCTAATCTGCCGCCATTCAGATGATATTCTGCCTTTGTGTTTTTGCCCCCAAAGTGGGTAACCTCACATTTATCCATAATATACTACATCCGCCATGTATTTGCCCACTTGCCTAACCTGTCCAAATCACCCTGCAGCCTCTTAGCATCCTCCTCACAGCTCATACTGCCACTCAGTTTAGTGTCATCTGCAAACTTGGAGATATTACACTCAATTCCATCATCCAAATCATTAATATATATTGTAAAGAGCTGGGGTCCCAGCACTGAGCCCTGCGGCACTCCACTAGGCACTGCTTGCCATTCTGAAAAGGACCTGCTAATTCTGACTCTCTGCTTCCTGTCTGCCAACCAGTTCTCTATCCACGTCAGTACATTACCCCCAATACCATGTGCTTTGATTTTGCACACCAATCTCTTGTGTGGGACCTTGTCAAAAGCCTTTTGAAAGTCCAAATACACCACATCCGCTGGTTCTCCCTGTCTACTCTACTAGTTACATCCTCAAAAAATTCCAGAAGATTTGTCAAGCATGATTTCCCCTTCATAAATCCATGCTGACTTGGACCTATCCTATCACTGCTTTCCAAATGTGCTGCTAGTTCATCCTTAATGATTGATTCCAACATTTTCCCCACTACTTATGCCAGGCTAACCGGTCTATAATTACCTGTTTTCTCTCTCCCTCCTTTTTTAAAAACTGGTGTCACATTCGCAATCCATAGGAACTGATCCAGAGTCGATAGACTGTTGGAAAATTATCAGCAATGCATCCACTATTTCTAGGGCCACTTCCTTAAGTATTCTCGGATGTAGACTATCAGGCCCTGGGGATTTATCGGCCTTCAATCCCGTCAATTTCCCTAACACAATTTCCTGCCTAATAAGGATATCCTTCAGTTCCTCCTTCTCACTTGACTTTCGGAACCCTAGTACATCGGGAAGGTTATTTGTGTCTTCCTTTGTGAAGACAGAACCAAAGTACTTGTTCAATTGGTCTGCCATTTATTTGTTCCCCATTATAAATTCACCCGAATCCGACTGCAAGGGACCAACATTTGTCTTCACATATCTATAGAAGCTTTTGCAGTCATTTTTTATGTTTCCGGCAAGCTTCCTCTCGTACTCTAAGAATCCCTTCTTAATTAAACCCTTTGTGCTCCTCTGCTGTATTCTAAATTTCTCCCAGTCCTCCGGCTTGCTACCTTTTCTGGCTAATTTGTATGCCTCTTCATTGGATTTAACACTATCCTTAATTTCCCTTGTTAGCCACGGTTGAGCCACCTTTCCCGTTTTATTTTTACTCCAGACAGGGATGTACAATTGCTGAAGTTCATCCATGTGATCTTTAAAGGTTTGCCATTGCCTATCAACCGTCAACCCTTTCAGTATCATTTGCCAGTCTAATCTAGCCAATTCGCACCTCATACCATCAAAGTTACCTTTCCTTAAGATCAGGACCCTAGTTTCTGAATTAACTTTGTCACTCTCCATCTTGATAAAGAATTCTACCATATTATGGTCACTCTTCCCCAAGGGGCCTCGCAAAACAAGCTTGTTAATTCGTCCCTTCTAATTACACATCACCCAGTCTAGGATGGCCAGCTCTCTGGTTGGTTCCTCGATATATTGATCCAGAAAACCATCCCTAATAAACTCCAGGAAATCCTCCTCCACCGCATTGCTACCAGTTAGATTAGCCCAATCAATATGTATATTAAAGTCGCCCATGATTACTGCTGTACCTTTATGGCACACATCCCTTATTTCTTGTTTGATGCTGTCCCCAACCTCACTACTACTATTTGGTGGCCTGTACACAACTCCCACTAGCGTTTTCTGCCCTTTGGTATTCCGTAGCTCCACCCATACCGATTCCACATCATCCAAGCTAATGTCCTTCCTTACAATTGCATTAATTTCCTCTTTAACCAGCCTCCTTTTCCTTTCTGTCTATCCTTCCAAAATGCTGAATACCCCTGGATGTTGAGTTCCCAGCCTTGGTCATCCTGGAGCCAAGTCTCCGTGATGCCAATCACATCATATCCATTAACTGCTATCTGCGCAGTTAGTTCATCCACCTTATTCCAAATACTCCTCACATTGAGGCACAGAGCTTTCAGGCTTGTCTTTTTAACACACTTTGACCCTTTAGAATTCTGCTGTAAAGTGGCCCTTTTTGTTTTTTGCCTTGGGTTTCTCTGCCCTCCATTTTTACTATTCTCCTTTCTATCTTTTGATTCTGTCTCCATTTTATTCCCCTCTGTCTTCCTGTATAGGTTCCCATCCCCCTGCCATATTAGCTTAACTCCTGCCAAACAGCACTAGCAAACATTCCCCCTAGGACATTGGTTCCGGTCCTGCCCACGTGCATACCGTTCGGTTTGTACTGGTCCCACCTCCCCCAGAACCGGTTCCAATGTCCCAGGAATTTGAATCCCTCCCTTCTGCACCACTGGTCAAGCCATGTATTCTCTGAGCTATCCTGCGATTTCTACTCTGACTAGCACGTGGCACTGGTAGCAATCCTGAGATTACTACTTTTGAGGTCCTACTTTTTAATTTAATTCCTAGCTCCTTAAATTCGACTTGTCGGACCTCATTCTGTTTTTTACCTATATCCTTGGTACCTATATGCACCACACCAACTGGCTGTTCACCCTCCCTTTTCAGAATGTCCTGCACCCGCTCCGAGACATCCTTGACCCTTGCACCAGGGAGGCAACATACCATCCTGGAGTCTCAGTTGCGGCCGCAGAAACGCCTATCTATTCGTCTTACAATCGAATCCCCTATCACTCTTGCTCTCCCACTCTTTTTTCTGCCCTCCTGTGCAGCAGAGCCAGCTATGGTGCCATGAACCTGGCTGCTGCTGCTCTCCCCTGATGAGTCATCCCCCCCAACAACACCCAAAGTGGTGTATCTGTTTTGCAGGGGGATGACAGCAGGGGACCCCTGCACCACCTTCCTTGCACTGCTCTTCCTGTTGGTCTTCCATTCCCTATCTGGCTGTGGATCGTTTACCTGCGGTAAGACCAACTCACTAAATGTGCTATTCACATCATTCTCAGCATCGTGCAAGCTCCAGAGTGAATCCGCCTGCAGCTCCAGCTCCGCAACGCGGTTCGTCAGGAGCTGCAGGCGGATACACTTGCCGCACATGTAGTCGTCAGGGACACCAGAGGCATCCCTGATTTCCAACATGGTACAGGAGGAGCATAACACGTGTCCGAGCTCTCCTGCCATGACTTAACCCCGAGATTAACTTAATTTGGCAACAACAATGCTAAAGGTTACTTACTGAAATAGAAAAGAAAAAGAAAAACTACTTACCAATCAGCAGCCAATCACTTACCCCCTTGGTTGTGATGTCACCTTTCGATTTCTTTCTACTTCTTTTTTGCCTTCTGTCCCCGCAGCAGCTGTACCAGCTGGCCTTTATAGGCCTCACCATGCACCCTGGACTCGCGCTGCTCGAACTGCCGCTCCTCCTCCGACGTTGGGCCTTTATAGGCCTCACCACGCACCCTGGACTCGCGCTGCTCGAACTGCCGCTCCTCCTCCGACGTTAGGCCTTTATAGGCCTCACCACGCACCCTGGACTCGCGCTGCTCGAACTGCCACTCCTCCTCCGACGTTGGGGCTTTATAGGCCTCACCACATACCCCAGACTCGTGCTGCTCGAACTGCCACTCCTCCTCCGACGTTGGGCCTTTATAGGCCTCACCACGTACCCCAGACTCGTGCTGCTCGAACTGCCGCTCCTCCTCCGACGTTGGGCCTTTATAGGCCTCACCACGTATCCCAGACTCGTGCTGCTTGAACTGCCGCTCCTCCTCCGACGTTGGGCCTTTATAGGCCTCACCACGTATCCCAGACTCGTGCTGCTTGAACTGCCGCTCCTCCTCCGACGTTGGGCCTTTATAGGCCTCACCCCGCACCCCAGCCTCGTGCTGCTCGAACTGCCGCTCCTCCTCCGACGTTGGGCCTTTATAGGCCTCACCACGTACCCCAGACTCGTGCTGCTCGAACTGCAGCTCCTCCTCCGACGTTGGGCCTTTATAGGCCTCACCACGTACCCCAGACTCGTGCTGCTTGAACTGCCGCTCCTCCTCCGACGTTGGGCCTTTATAGGCCTCACCCCGCACCCTGGACTCGCGCTGCTTGAACTGCCGCTCCTCCTCCGACGTTGGGCCTTTATAGGCCTCACCTGGACCAAACGAGGCTGCGGTTCACAGACTGCCCTCAACAACCCACAGCAGACACCACCTTTTTCGAGCCCACAACACACACCCAATGGATCAATGACACCACGCCGGACCAGGAAATCGAACCCAGCACGCTCAACAGCCCAGCAAGGCCAGGCTCACCTAGCAGCCCTGCAGAGCCAACAACACGCCAGCTCAGCAAGGGCACAGCCAACACACCAGAACAGACATTTGTACCGAGGCGGTCCACTAGGGAAAGAAAGGCTCCCGACCACTTTGACTTTGCAGGGGAGTGATGTTGTGTATCTCTAAAGCATGCACTCCCATGTTCCGCTACCAGGGAGCTCATCCCCTGAAGTCCCAAGAGATGCCAGCATCCCTTCAGAGCACTGTATATAAGCCTGCCCTTAAGGCCTGTTCGTCACTCTGGAGTGTCTTATTAAAGACTGAGGTCACTGTTACTCTAACCTCCCTGTGTGCAGCCTCATCTGTGTTAGGAACACAATATTCATGATCATAGTTGTCATTTTTTTTTCACTGGCTGCCACATTCTCAGGAGCTGAAATGAGAAGGTGACTGTGGTATCTTCTCTACGACCTCACAAACACACAGACTTTATAAGATGGCTCCAATACATCATGTGACTTTTATTGTATTTACAGCAGCAGCTGCATTACCACAGAAGTTTACTAGGTGGAGCAGCAGTCCACTAGGTGGAGCTATATATTGCACTTCTCCCTCCTAAATGAAGAAGTAATCAGTGCAAAATAATCATTATACATAACTTGCCTAACTTGGACTTACTTTGCCATATTTACAAATCAAACCTAACCAGTGCTTTTCTGCTTCGAAGAGGATACCTTTGCTCTTAAACAACTTCCTAAACATGGTGTCGAACTTAGACTCATTATGGGCCGAGCCTGAGGAGAGTTTTCCTCTAAGGGCAACCCTTGATTTACATTTGGACTCTCTATAACTTCAGACTGTTTGTCTGCCTGACTTGGACTCAGACTTAAAGTCTGACTTTCTCTTGGACTTGTTTCTAGTACATCTGTTGTAGGATTTACTACTGGTACTCTACTTGTAACAAGACTATCTGTCTCATCAGAAATATTCAAATCATTCAAACTTTCAACCCCTTCCACATCTGTAGATAAAATATGATAAATGTGAACAAACCTAATCTGTCATAGTCAAACATCTTGACCAAATATGTGCGAGGGCCACAAAGCTTCACTACTCTTCCTGGTAATCACTCTATCTATTTATAGTGATGGTTCTTCACTCTAACCTTCTGATTCAATTTCACACTTATCTCTCTTACTCTACCTCTGTCATGATTCTCTTTCTCTCTTAATTGTTTCTCTTCTACTGACAGTGCCAAGTTTGGCTTTAACAACGAGATCCTGGTTTGTGGCTGTCATTTGAGAAACAACTCTGCTGAGAAGTATTACAATAAGTAATTAAAAAATGTTCTAATTTGTGGACAAATGACAACTGCCATTTCTTTGGATTTGGATCCAACATTTGCTTGATGAGGGCAGGTTTTACAATTTGTACTGTGCGCTCTGCTGCACCATTTGAAGCAGGGTGGTATGGTGGAACTTTGGTATGTTTCACACCATTTCTGCTCATGAACTGTGCAAATTCTTCTGAACAAAATTGCGGCCCATTATCAGACACAATTTCTTCTGGGAGGCAATATGAAGAAAACAATCTTCAAATTGTATATTGTTTTACTTCTGAAAAGAAATTAGCATTAAGAAGAATTCCCAAATTGCAGTCATCAGCTCGTCAAGTTGAATTCCCTTCTGCTGCTAAAACAATGGGTAAAGTGCTTCAGCACTAACAAGCCAGGGAAGGTGTATCAAGAGTCTTTCACACAGCACTCCAGGTTTGTGCAGGGGGTCAACATTGCAAGAGAAGTCCTGTATCCACAGGGGCCAGGATGTGGGACCACATCACCAAGGCAGTCACTGCCAGCCACGACCTGACACCAGTGCCCAAAAAAGCTTCAGGACCTCAGACCAGTGGTTAAGGTCAATGAATGCATCTTCAAGAGCCGTATCCCTACCACAGCAATGTGGGTGACTCTTAACTGCCCTCCGAAATCATCTAGTAAGCCACTCAGTTGTAACAAACTGCTACGAAAAACAATAAGAATAAAACCGGACGGACCACCTGGCATTGACCTTGGCATCGGCTTTGGACATGACAATGTGCCAAAATTTGGAGAGCTGTCCCACAGACTAGTCAAACAACAGCCTGACATAGTCATACTTATAGAATCATACCTTTTAGCCAATGCACAAGACTCCTCCATCACTATCCCTGGCAGTGTGAGCTGCGAGGAGGATGCTATGAGGCTGCAGAGCGACTTGGATAGGTTAGGTGAGTGGGCAAATGCATGGCAGATGAAGTATAATGTGGATAAATGTGAGGTTATCCACTTTGGTGGTAAAAACAGAGAGACAGACTATTATCTGAATGGTGACAGATTAGGAAAAGGGGAGGTGCAAAGAGACCTGGGTGTCATGGTACATCAGTCATTGAAGGTTGGCATGCAGGTACAGCAGGCGGTTAAGAAAGCAAATGGCATGTTGGCCTTCATAGCGAGGGGATTTGAATACAGGGGCAGGGAGGTGTTGCTACAGTTGTACAGGGCCTTGGTGAGGCCACACCTGGAGTATTGTGTACAGTTTTGTCTCCTAACCTGAGGAAGGACATTCTTGCTATTGAGGGAGTGCAGCGAAGGTTCACCAGACTGATTCCCGGGATGGCGAGACTGACCTATCAAGAAAGACTGGATCAACTGGGCTTGTATTCACTGGAGTTCAGAAGAATGAGAGGGGACCTCATAGAAACATTTAAAATTCTGACGGGGTTAGACAGGTTAGATGCAGGAAGAATGTTCCCAATGTTGGGGAAGTCCAGAACCAGGGGACACAGTCTAAGGATAAGGGGTAAGCCATTTAGGACCGAGATGAGAGGAACTTCTTCACCCAGAGAGTGGTGAACCTGTAGAATTCTCTACCACAGAAAGTTGTTGAGGCCAATTCACTAAATATATTCAAAAAGGAGTTAGATGAAGTCCTTACTACTAGGGGGATCAAGGGGTATGGCGAGAAAGCAGGAATGGGGTACTGAAGTTGCATGTTCAGCCATGAACTCATTGAATGGCGGTGCAGGCTAGAAGGGCCGAATGGCCTACTCCTGCACCTATTTTCTATGTTTCTATGCTTCCATGTCCAATCCCACCGGCAGGACAGACCCACCTGAGGTGGCGGTCACTATTCAGTCCCACTGGCAAGACAGACCCACTCGAGTTGGCAGTCACTATTCAGTCCCACCAGCAGGACAGATCCACCCGAGGTGGCGGTCACTATTCAGTCCCACCGGCAGGACAGATCCACCCGAGGTGGCGGTCACTATTCAGTCCCAGCGGCAGGACAGACCCACCCGAGGTGGCGGTCACTATTCAGTCCCAGCGGCAGGACAGACCCACCCGAGGTGGCGGCACAGCCATAAACAGTTGGGAGGGAGTTGCCCTGGGAGTCCTCAACTGTGACTCCGGACCACATGAGGTCTCATGGCTTCAGGTCAAGCATGGGCAAGGAAACTTCCTGCTGATTACCACCTACCGCCCTCCCTCAGCTGATGAATGAGTACTCCTTCATGTTGAACATCCTTTGGAAGAAGCACCAGAGAATGTACTTTGGGTGGGGGACTTCAATGTCCATCACCAAGAGTGGCTTGGTAGCACCACTACTGACCGACTGGTCAAGTCCTGAAGGATACAATTGCCAGACTGGGCCTGCAATAGATGGTGAGAGAACCAGCACGAGGGAAAAACCTACTTGACCTCGTCCTCACCAATCTACGTGTAGCAGATGCATCTGTCCATGACAGCATTGTTAGAAGTGATCATCGCACAGTCACTGTGGAGACAATGTCCAATCTTTACACTGAACACACCCTCAATTGTGTTGTGTGGCACTCATCCTCAGAGGCAGTCCCTCGGAATCGAGGAAGACTTGCTTCCACTCCCAAAGTGAGTTCTCTGGTGGCTGAACAGTCCAATACGAGAGCCACAGACCCTGTCACAGGTGGGACAGACGTTCGTTGAGGGAGGGGATGGGTGGGGCTGGTTTGCCACGCGCTCTTTCCGCTGTCTGCGCTTGACCTCTTCACGCTCTTTGCGTTGAGACTCGAAGAACTCAACACCCTTCTGGATGCACTTTCTCCACCTTGGGCGGTTTTTGGCCAGGGTCACCCAATGGTGATGTTGCACTTTACCAGGGAGGCTTTGAGGGTGTCCTTGTAATGCTTCTGCTGCCCACCTTTGGCTCGTTTACCATGACGGAGCTCCGCATAAAGCATTTGCTTAGGGAATCTCGAATCTGGCATGCGAACTATGTGGCCTGTCCAGCGAAGCTGATCGAGTGTGGTCAGTGCTCCAATGTGTGGCATTACCACTGTGCTAAATGGAATAGATTCAGAACAGATCTAGCAGCTCAAAACTGGGCATCCATGAAGTGCTGTGGGCCATCTGCAAGCAGCAGAATTGTACTCCACAACAATCTGTAAACTCATGGCCCAACATATCCCTCACTCTACCATTACCATCAAGTCAAGGGACCAACCCTGGTTAAATGAGGAGTGCTTAGTGTTATCGTTCGTGGACATGAAACCTGGGCTATCGTGATAGCCTTGCTCAGATCTCGGGATTCAGCAAACAGCAGTTTGCGAAGAATGACCTCGTGGCCGATTGCAACCATGAAAAAGTCCTGCAAAATTTCCCCCAAAAATCCAGCAAATTCTCACAGTCCCGCAAGGCGTCTTAGGTCGGCGACATAGCTCGCCACGTCCTGGGCCCTCGGAGCGATGGTGTGTATAAAATCAATACCTGGCCATTAAGATGCTCTCCTTCGCTTGAGGTGTTCCCGAACCAGCGTGCCTTACTCTGCATATGTCTTGTCCGTTGGTTTTGTTGGTGCTAGCAGATTTTTGATGAGGCCATATATCGTAGACTCACAAACGGTGAGGAGAATCATCCTGCGCTTGACAGCGTTACTGTCCGTATCTAGCTCGTTGGCCACGAAGCGGAGAGTCGGAGAGGCAGAGCGGGACATCGAGGAGGCCTACAAAAGGACCAAAAGGCATCGATCAGTCAGCGGGGAGTCGGAGAGGCGGAGCGGGATGTCGAGGAGGCCTACAAAAGGCCCAACAGGTGTCGATCAGCCAGCGGGGAGTCGGAGAGGCAGAGCGGGACGTCAAGGAGGCCTACAAAAGGTCGAACAGGCATCGATCAGCCAACGGGGAGTCGGAGAGGCAGAGCGGGATGTCGAGGGGGCCGACAAAAGGCCCAACAGGCGTCGATCAACCAGCAGGGAGTCAGAGAGATGGAGCGGGATGTCGAGGAGGCCACAAAATGCCCAACAGGCGTCGATCAGCCAGTGGGGAGTCAGAGAGCCGGAGCGCAATGTCGAGGAAGCCTATCGGTGCAGCTGCAGCAGGGTGAGAAGGCAAAAAAGAAGTAGAAAGAAATCAAAAGGTGGCGTCACAGCCAAGGGGGTAAGTGATTGGCTGGTGATTGGTGAGTAGATTTTATTTTTCTGTTCTTTATTAGTAAGTAACCTTTTAGCATTGTTGTTGCCAAATTAAGTTTATCTAAGAGTTAAGTCATGGTAGGAGAGCTCAGACACGTGTTATGCTCCTCCTGTGCTATGTGGGAAGTCAGAGACACTTCCAGTGTCCCTGACGACTACATTTGCAGGAAGTGCATCCGCCTGCAGCACCTGACAGACCACATTGTGGGACTGGAGCTGTGGGTGGATTTACCCTGGAGCATCCACGATGCTGAGGATGTTGTGAATAGCACATTTAGTGAGTTGGTCACACCGCATGTAAAGAGTACGCAGTCAGATAGGATAGTGACCAACAGGAAGAGCAGTGAAAGGAAGGTAGTGCAGGGGTCCCCTGTGGTCATCCCCCTGCAAAACAGATACACCGCTATAGGTTCTATTGAGGGGGATGACTCATCAGGGGAGAGCAGCAGCAGCCGAGTTTATGGCACTGTGGGTGGCTCTGCTGCACAGGAGTGCAGGAAAAAGAGTGGGAGAGTTATAGTGGTAGGGGATTCTATTGTAAGGGTAATAGATAGACGTTTTTGCAGCCGCAACCGAGACTCCAGGATGGTATGTTGCCTCCCTGGTGCAAAGCTGTCTCGGAGCGGGTGCAGGACATTTTGAAGAGTGATGGTGGACAGCCAGTTGTCGTGGTGCATATAGGTACCAATGATATAGGTAAAAAAATGGGATGAGGTCCTACAAGATGAATTTAGGGAGCTAGGAGCTAAATTAAAAAGTAGGACCTCAAAAGTAGTAATCTCAGGATTGCTACCAGTGCCACGTGCTAGTCAGAGTAGGAATTGCAGGATAGCTCAGATGAATACGTGGCTTGAGGAGTGGTGCAGAAGGGAGGGATTCAAATTCCTGGGACATTGGAACCGGTTCTGGGGGAGGTGGGACTATACAAACCAGACGGTCTGCACTGGGGCAGGACCGGAACCAATGTCCCAGGAGGAGTGTTTGCCAGTGCTGTTGGGCACGGGTTAAACTAATATGGCAGGGGGATGGGAACCTATGCAGGGAGACAGAGGGAAATAGAATGGGGGAAGAAGCAAAAGATAGAAAGAAGAAAAGTAAAAGTGGAGGGCAGAGAAACCCAAGGCAAGAAGCAAAAAGGGTCACATTACAGCAAAATTCTAAAGGGGAAAGGGTGTTAAAAAGACAAGCCTGAAGGCTCTGTGCCTCAATGCGTGGAGTATTCGGAATAAGGTGGTCGAATTAACTGCGCAGATAGCCCTAACACAATTTCCCTAACACAATTTCCCGCCTAATAAGGATTTCCTTCAGTTCCTCCTTCTCACTAGATCCTTGGTCCCCTAGTATTTCCAGAAGGTTATTTGTGACTTCCTTCGTGAAGACAGAACCAAAGTATTTGTTTAACTGGTTTGCCATTTCTTTATAAATTCAGCTGAATCTGACTGCAAGGGACCTACATTTGTTTTCACTAATCTTTTTCTCTTCACATATATATAGAAGCTTTTGCAGTCAGTTTTTATGTTTCCAGCAAGCTTCCTCTCAAACTCTATATTCCCCTTCAAATTAAACCCTTGGCTACAGGGTGACCAAGGCTGGGAACTCAACATCCAGGGGTATTCAACATTTCAAAAGGATAGACAGAAAGGAAAAGAAGGTGGGGTGGCGTTTCTGGTTAAAGAGGAAATTAATGCAATAGTAAGGAAGGACATTACCTTGGATGATGTGGAATCTGTATGGGTGGAGCTATGGAATACCAAAGGACAGAAAATGCTTGTGGGAGTTGCGTACAGACCACCAAACAGTAGTAGTGAGGTTGGGGACAGCATCAAACGAGAAATTAGGGATGCGTGCAATAAAGGTACAGCAGTTTATCATGGGCGACTTTAATCTAAATATTGATTGAGCTAACCAAAGTGGTAGCAATACGGTGGAGGAAGATTTCCTGGAGTGTATTAGGGATGGTTTTATAGACCAATTATGTCGAGGAACCAACGAGAGGGCTGGCCATCCGAGACCGGGTGATGTGTATTGAGAAGGGACTAATTAACAATCTTGTTGTGTGAGGCCCCTTGGGGAAGAGTGACCATAATATGCTAGAATTCTTCATTAAGTTAGCGAGTGACACAGTTAACTCAGAGACTAGGGTCCTGAACTTAAGGAAAGGTAACTTCGATGATATGAGACGTAAATTGGCCAGAATAGACTGGTGAGTGATACTTAAAGGGTTGACGGTGGATAGGCAATGGCAAACATTTACAGATCACATGGATGAACTTCAACAATTGTACATCCCTATCTGGAGTAAAAATAAAATGGGGAAGGTGGCTCAACTGGTGCTAACAAGGGAAATTAACGATAGTGTTAAATCCAAGGAAGAGGCATATAAATTGGCCAGAAAATGCAGCAAACATGAGGACTGGGAGAATTGTATAATACAGCAGAGGAGGACAAAGGGTTTAATTAGGAGGGGGAAAATAGAGTTTGAGAGGAAGCTTGCTGGGAACAAAAAACTGACTGCAAAAGCTTCTATAGATATGTGAAGAGAAAAAGATTGGTGAAAACAAATGTAGGTCCCTTGCAGTCCGATTCAGGTGAATTTATAATGGGGAACAAAGAAATGGCAGACTAGTTAAACAAATACTTTGGTTCTGTCTTCACGAAGGAAGTCACAAATAACCTTCTGGAAATACTCGGGGACCGAGGATCTAGTGAAAAGGAGGAACTGAAGGAAATCCTTATTAGGCAGGAAATTGTGTTAGGGAAATTGATGGGATTGATGGCCGATAAATCCCCAGGGCCCGATAGTCTGCATCCCAGAGTACTTAAGGAAGTAGCCCTAGAAATAGTGGATGCATTGGTGATCATTTTCCAACAGTCTATCGGCTCTGGTTCGGTTCCTATGGACTGGAGGATAGCTAATGTAACACGACTCTTTAAGAAAGGAGGGAGAGAGAAAACGGTTAATTATAGACCGGTTAACCTGACATCAGTAGTGTGGAAAATGTTGGACTCAATTATTAAAGATGAAATAGCAGCACATTTGGAAAGCAGTGACGGGATTAGTCCAAGTCAGCATGGATTTATGAAAAGGAAATCCTGCTTAACAAATCTTCTCGAATTTTTTGAGGATGTAAGGGAGAACCAGTGGATGTGGTGTATTTGGACTTTCAAAAGGCTTTTGATAAGGTCCCCACACAAGAGATTGGTGTGCAACATTAAAGCATATGGTATTGGGGGCAATGTACTGACGTGCATAGAGAACTGGTTGGCAGACAGGAAGCAGAGAGTCGGTATAAACGGGTCCTTTTCAGAATGGCAGGCAGTGACTGGGACCCCAGCTATTTACAATATACATTAATGATTTGGATGAGGGAATTGAGTGTAATATCTGCAAGTTTGCAGATGACACTAAGCTGGGTGGCAGTGTGAGCTGTGAGGAGGACGCTAAAAGGCTGCAGGGTGACTTGCACAGGTTAGGTGAGTGGGCAAATGCATGGCAGATGCTGTATAATGTGGATAAATGTGAAGTTATCCATTTTGGTGCCAAAAACATGAAGGCAGAATATTATCTGAATGGTGGCAGATTAGGGAAAGGGGAGGTGCAACAAGACCTGGGTGTCGTGGTACATCAGTCATTGAAAGTTGGCATGCAGGTACAGCAGGTGGTGAAGAATGCAAATGGAATGTTGGCGTTCATAGTTAGGGGATTTAAGTATAGGAGCAGGGAAGTCTTACTGCAGTTGTACTGGGCCTTAGTGAGGCCTCACCTGGAATATTGTGTTCAGTTTTGGTCTCCTAATCTGAGGAAGGACATTCTTGCTATTGAGGGAGTGCAACGAAGGTTCACCAGACTGATTCCCGGGATGGCAGGACTGACATCTGAGGAGAGAATGGGTCGACTGGGCCTGTATTCACTGGAGTTTAGAAGGATGAGAGGGGATCTCATAGAAGCCTATAAAATTCTGATGGGACTGGACAGGTTAGATGCAGGCAGATTGTTCCCGATGTTGGGGAAGTCCAGAACCAGGGGACATAGTCCAAGGATAAGGGGTAAGCCATTTAGGACTGAGATGAGGAGAAACTTCTTCACTCAGGGAGTTGTTAACCTGTGGAATTCCCTACCGCAGAGAGTTATTGATGCCAGTTCATTGGATATATTCAAGAGGGAGTTGGATATGGCCCTTATGGCTAAAGGGATCAAGGGGTATGGAGAGAAAGTAGGAAAGGGATACTGAGGTGAATGATCAGCCATGATCTTATTGAATGGTGGTGCAGGCTCGAAGGGCCGAACGGCCTATTCCTGCACCTATTTTCTATGTTTCTATTTTTCTATGAAATACTGGTCAAGATACTCAACAAAGGCTTTCCAATCCTCACCCTCAACAAATCTCTCAAGATATCCAACAGCAGCCATAACCATGTGAAAGCTTGTGATCTGTTCCTCATCGCCAATTGTTATGTTCAGAATAACTCCACAAGACTGTATGCTGTAACCTCAACCTGATGTGACCTTAGTCTCTTTAATGAAACTCCAGAGTGCTGAAGCAACATGGCAGACAACCTTTTATACTTGCTTGCACGTGGTGTGCAGGTGATCCTTGGGTCTCCAACAGGTGTGCCCCCTGGTGGCAAGTCTTACACTATTATAAAGTTTACATACATAACACAGGACATAATTGTAGGAGTTCCTCAGGGCAGTGTCCTAGGCCCAACCATCTTCAGCTGCTTCATCAATGACCTTCCCTCGATCATAAGATAAGATACTGCACAGTGTTTAGTGCCATTTACAAAACCTCAGATAATGAAGCAGTCCATGCCCGCATGCAGCAAAGCCTGGACGACATTCAGGCTTGGTCTGATAAGTGGCAAGTAACATTCATGCCACACAGTGCCAGGCAATGACTTTCGGCAACCAATGAGAGTCTAACCACCGCCCCTTGACATTCAATGGCTTTAGCATTACCGAATCCCCCACCATCAACATCCTGGGTGTCACTATTGACTAGACATTTAACTGGACCAGCCACATACTGTGGCAACAAAAGCAGGTAAGAAGCTGGGTATTCTATGATGAGTGTCTCACCTCCTGACTCCCCAAAGTCTTTCCACCATCGACAAGGCACTAGTCAGGAGTGTGATGGAATACTCTCCACGTACCTGGATGAGTTCAGCTCCAACAACACTGAAGGAACTCGACACCATTCAGGACAAAGCAGCCCGCTTGATTGGCACCCCATCACCATCTTAAACATTCACTCCCCCCATCGCTGACATACCATGACTGAAGTGTGCACCATCTACAAACTGCACTGCAACAACTCACCAAGGCTTTTTCGGCACCGCCTCCCAATCCCGCGACCCTACCACCTCGAAGGGCAAGGATGGCAGGCACATGGGAACGGCAACACCTCCATGTTCCCCTCCAAGTCACACACCATCCTTACTTAGAAGTATGTCCTGGAACTCACTGCCTAAAAGCACTGTGGGAGAGCCTTCATCACAAGGATTCCAGCAGTTCAGGAAGGCGGCTCACACCAAAGCAATCTGGGATGGGCAATAAATGCTGGCCATTCCAGGAACGAATAAAAAAAAAAGTCCAGGAGTAACACCAGGCCTACCTAAAAATGATGGACCAACCTGGAGAAGCTGCAACACAGGACTACATGCATGCTAAGCAGTGGAAACAACATGTTATAAACAGAGTTAAGCAATTCCACAATCAACAGATCAGATCAAAGCTCTGCAGTCCTCTGCTAGTAGCTTCTAAGTAGGATTAACAGTTAAATATTTAGGATTCTTTGAGGCTTAAGCAGAGATAAACAAGCTAGCTCTCCAGTAGCTAGCTAATTAGCCAGTTAATTAAAACTAGTTAAAACCAGTTCTTTAAACAGCTGACCAGTGGTGACTCATCTGAACCAGAAGCAGTTTAAAAACAGAGTGCTGAGTGCTGTTAGAATAGAGTGAAGCAGTACAAGTGGGAAACTTGAGAGTTTGGTAAGTGGGAGTTTGGTGAAGTTAGGGCAGGAGGTGTTGCTTTGCCCTGTTTTCCTAACTTCTTTCGCAGAGCAGTGGCATACCTGAGCGGGAGCAGACCAAGGCCTGAGAGTGGGGATAAAAGCTGCAATAGATCTGCAACTTCAAAGGAATCTGATACGGCCAGTGTGATCTGCTGGACTAGTTTCGATTGCCTGGTTGGGTCGGCGAGGAATTTTTCCAGATTTTTTTTCCCCAATTGGCCTGGGTTTTTATCTGTTTTTTGCTTCTCCCAGGTGAACTCTGCAGTATGACATCGCAGGTAAGTGATTGGTAGTGACTGTGGGCGAAGTTTTAAGTTAACATATAGTAGCAGCAGCAGCAGCAGCAGCAGCAGCATCATCATCATAGGCAGTCCCTCGAAATCGAGGAAGACTTGCTTCCAGTCTTAGCATGAGTTTTTAGGTGGCTGTACAGTCCAATACGAGAGCCACAGTTTCTGTCATAGGTGGGGCAGACAGTGGTTGAAGAATAGCATATAATTAAATTGTAAAAACTAACTTTATGTATGTATGTAACTATATAAGGTAAATACTTTGATTAACACTAAACTAATTAAAATAATGGGAAAACAGGAGATATGTTGCTGTTGCAATATGTGGGATCCCAGTGGAGAGAAATCTTGAATGCTAAAGAGAAAAGAAAAGGAAGTAATGCAGGAAAGTGATTGTGGTAAGAATTACCAGATTATGTCAGGAAGGGACAAAACATACAAACAAGAGTGCACTGACATAGGGTCCAGGTAAGAAAAAATAGTGATGACAAATAGGACTATAGTACAAAACAATGTCAACATTTCTAATGTTTTTAAAAAAAATAAAAAAAAATCTAAAAGCACTGTATCTGAATGCACAAAGGATTCATAGTAAGCTAGATGCATTAACAGTGCCAATAGATGTAAATGGATACGATATAGTTGCAATTATGGAGACATGGTGGCAGGGTGACCAGGGTTGGGAACTGAATATCCAATGATATTTGATATTTAGGAAGGACAGGCAAAAAGCAAAAGTGGGTGGTGTGGCATTGTTAGTAAAGGATGAAATCAGAGCAATAGTGAGAAAGGATATTGGCTCAGAAAATCAAGATCTAGAATCAGTCTGGGTAGAGTTAAGGAGCACCAAGGGGCAGAAAATACTGGTGGGAGTTGTCAATAGGCCTCAACAGTAGTGGTAATGTAGGGGCTGGCATCAAACAGGAAATTAGAGATGCATGTAACAAGGCTACTACAGTAATCGTAGATGACTTTAATCTACATATAGACTGGCCAAACCAAATTAATAATAATGCTGTGGAAGATGAATTCCTGGAGTGTGTATGAATTGTTTTTTTAGTCCAGTACATTGAGGAGCCGACTAGGGAACAGGCTATCCTAGATTGGGTATTGTGCAATGAGAAGGGGTTCATAGTCTTGTAGTGTGGTGTCCTTTATGGAAGAGTGACCATAACATGATTGAATTCTTTATTAAGATGAAAAGTGAAGTAGTTCAATCCGAAACTAGAGTCCTAAATCTAAACAAAGGGAACTACGAAGGTATGAGATATGAATTGTGATGATAGATTGGGAAGATTCATTAAAAGGCATGATGGTGGATAGGCAATGGCTAACACTTAAGGAATGAATGCATGAATTGCAAGTTAAACATTCCTTTCTGGTGCAAAAACACAAGGAAAAGTGGCCCAACCATGGCTAACAAAATAAATTAAGGATAGTATTAGATCCAAAGAAGACTCATGAAAGTTGCCAGAAAAAGTAGCAAGCCTGAAGATTGGGAGCAGTTTAGAATTCAGCAAAAAAGGACCAAGAGATTGATTTTAAGAGGGGAAAAATAGAGTATGAGAATAAACTTACAAGGAACATAAAAACTGACTGCAAAAGTTTCTACAAGTATGTAAAAAGAAAAAGATTAGTGAAGACTAATGTTGGTCCTTTACAGTCAGAAATGGGAGAATTTATAATGGGGAACAAGGAAATGGCAGAACAATTAAATAAATACTTCAGTTCTGTCTTCCTGGAAGAGAACACAAATAATGTCCCAGAAATGCTAGGGAACCAAGGGTCGAGTGAGCAAGAGGAATTAAAGGAAATGATGATTATTAATAAGAAAATAGTGCAAGAGAAACTATTGGGACTGAAAGCCGATAAATCCCCAGGGCCTGATAATCTGCATCGCAGAGTACTAAAAGAGGTAGCCATGGAAATAGTGGATGCATTGGTTGTCATCTTCCAAAATTCGATAGATTATGGAACAGTTCCTGCAGTTTGGAAGGTGGCAAATGTAACCTCACTATTTAAAAAAGGAGGGAGAGAGAAAATGGGGAACTACAGACCGGTTAGCCTAACATCAGTACTAGGGAAAATGTTAGAGTCTATTATAAGGGATGTGATAACAGGACACATGGGGCTAGACTTTCCCTAAAGGCCCTCAACACCCGATTGCCCGCTGAGAAACACAACTAATGTTCGGCAAGAAAAGCTGGCATGAATTTCCATTTTTAAGTTTAAAGTAAGTAAAACTAATCTCCCGGCGAGAAAATGGATGTTGCACACTCATTGTCGGTGGTTTTCTCAGCAGGCAAGTGGAAAGGTAGCAACCGTTACCGGAATGGATGGTAAGTACAAAAATTTAGTCCGAGGGTGCGGTTGGGCCTTTGGACGTGGGGAAAACTTTTGCCCATTTACAATGTTAAATAAAAAATAATAAAGAACCTTTCACTTACCTTTCTTTGCAGGGTCCCCCCCCTTACCGCCCTGTTTAAGCAACTTTTACAGGGTGGTTCGCTCGGCGATCTGGACGTCGGCGGTTGAGGCCAAACTTACGCCCTGGTGGATATTCTTGGCGTTGCACATGGGTGGTTTGGTCCCGGCTGGCGACTTCAAATGTGGGCGATAACGTTGAAAAATGTATGTGGAAAATCTCGCTGGACGGAAAACCAGCTGTAACGCCGAGAAAATCGCCGACAATGAAGCCGAAAACCTGGCCCTTAGAAAATATCAACGGGATTAGACAAAGTCAACACGGATTTATGAAAGGAAAATCATGTTTGACAAATCTACAGGAATTTTTTGAGGATGTAACTGTTGAGTATCTGTAAAGCATGCACTCCCATGTTCCGCCACCAGGGAGTCCATCCGCTGAAGTCCCAAGGGATCCCAGCATCCCTTGGGAGCACTGTATATAAGCTGGCCCCTAAGGCCTGCTCCTCACTCTGGAGTGTCTTAATAAAGACTGAGGTCACCTGTTACTTTAACCTCCCTGTGTGCAGTCTCATCTGTGTTAGGAACACAACAATAACTGATAGACTAGATAAGGAAGAACCAGTGGATGTAGTGTATTTGGATTTTCAGAAGGCCTTTGATAAAGTCCCACAGGGGGTTAGCATGCAAAATTGAAGCACATAGGATTGGGGGAAATATACTGGCATGGATTGAAAATTGGTTAACTGACAGGAAACATAGTAAGAATAAACGGGTCTTTTTCGGGGTGACAGGCAGCAACTAGTGGGGTACACAGGGATCAGTGTATTCACAAAAATATAAATGATTTGGATGAGGGAACCAAATGTATTTCCACATTTGCTGATGACATAAGACTAGGTAGGATTGTGAATTGTGATGAGGATGCAAAGACGCTGCAAGACGATTTAGATAGGTTGAGTGAGTGGGCAAATACATGGCAAATGCAGTATAATGTGGATAAATGTGAAATTATCCACTTTGGTAGGAAAAACATAAAGACAAAGTATTATTTTAAATTGTGATAGCTTGGGAAATGTTGTTGTGCAAAGGGACCTGGGTGTTCTTGTACACCAGTCATTGAAAGCACACATGCAGGTGCAGCAAGTAGTTAGGAAGGCAAATGGTATTTTGGCCTTCATTGCAAGATCATTTAAGTACAGGAGCAAGGATTTCTTACTACAGTTATACCTGGAGTATTGTGTGCAGTTTTGGTCTCCTTACCTAAGAAAGGATATAATTGCCATAGAGGGAGTGCAACGAACGTTAATCAGACTGATTCCTGAGATGGCAAGACTGTCATATGAGGAGATATTGGGTTGACCAGGCCTGTATTTACTTGAGTTTAGAAGAATGAGAGGGGCTCTCATTGAAATGTATAAAATTCTGACGGGGCTGGACAGACTGGATGTGGGGAGGATGTTTCTCCTGGCTGGGAAGTCTAGAACAAGGGGTCACGGTCGCAGGAAACTGGGTAGGAAATTTAGGACTGAGATGAGGAGAAATGTCTTCACTCAGAGTGGTGAACCTGTGGAATTCTCTGCCACAGAAGACTGTGGAAGCCAAGTCTCTGAATATATTTAAGAAGGAGATAGATAGATTTCTAGACACAAAAGGCATCAAGGGGTATGGGGAGAAACTGGTAATATGGGGCCCAAGTTTCGAGCCGTGCTTAGAATGGCGCAGTCCCGACCTGGACGTCCGTTTTTCACGCCACAAAGTGCGCCTAAGAAAACCCTCCAGATTCTCCACCTCCCTGCAGGTCTTCTGGCCCTCGGCGCAGCACAGCACGAGCTGTAGGGGGTGGAGCTAGGTCCCTGCGCTGAAAACAGTGCCGGGACCTCTGCACATGCGCGCTACAGTGGGCGCGCAAGTGCAGTAGCTCTAGGTGCCCGAAACTGTGTGGGAGGGGCCCGAAGCACGCAGCCCCTAGCCCTGACCGAATGGCCTCACTGGGGCTGCGTGAATAAGGCTCCTCCCACGGCCAGCTCCTGCTTCCTCCCGACCTGACTCGACTCCCGCTTCCCGCCTCTGGACTCGAACCGACCCGACTCCCACTCCCCACCCCCCCCCCATCGGACCCGACACCGACCCGACTCCCGCTTCCCCCTTTCCCCCCGCCTTCGGACCCGACCCGACTCCCGCTTCACCCCCCCCGACTCCCGCTTCACCCCCCGCCTCCGGACCCGACTCCCGCTTCCCCGCCCCCGGACCGGACCCGACTCCCGCTTCCCCCCACCCCGGACTGGATCCGACCTGACCTCCCTCTCTCTCCCTCCCCCCCGAACCGAACCGACCTCCCTCCCACCACCCCCCCGACCCGACCCAATTCCATCTACCTGTAAATCTGGTGCTGGGGACGGCCCTGCCCGAAGTCTCGGGCCCAGCCCGTTCAGCCTCCCTCCCTCTTCTCCTTTTCCCCCCCCCCATCTCCTTCCTTTCTCCCCTTCCCCCCCTTTCTCCCCTTCCCCCCCTTCTCCCCTCCCTTCTCCCCCTTCCCTCCCTCTGCTCCCCCCCCTCTCTCCCTCTACTCCACTCCTCCCCCTCCCCTCACTGTCAGAAACACAGACACTGACAGACAGAGAATGATGAGAGACACACACAGAGAGATAGAGACACTGACAGAGACACACTGGTGGGGGGGCATCCCAGCACGCTGTTGGAGGGCTCCCGGTGCTGCAGTCGGGAAGTAGAAAATGTTTTATTTATTGATTTTTTTAAAAATATATTATTTCTTATTAATTTTTTTTGATTGATTTATTAGTTGATTTATTGATGTATTTATCATTTATTATTGATGATGGCTCTTTATTTGTAAAACTGAAGTGTTTAATGTTTGTAAACTTCCCTTTAAACCGCTCCCCCCCCCGCCACCCCATTCCCTACGCCTGATTTGTAACCTACGCCTGATTTTCTAAAGTGCAGACATGGTTTTGTCGAGCGTACAAAAATCTTCACTTACTCCATTCTAAGTTAATTTGGAGTAAGTTTTCACTGACGAAACTTTGAAAACAGGCGTAAGTGGCCGGACACGCCCCCTTTTGAAAAAAAAATTCTGTTCCAAAGTGAAATTGTTCCAACTGACTAGAACTGGAGCAAATTAAATGACGAGAATTTCGATTTCTAAGATACTCCGCTCTACACCAGTTGCTCCTAAAAATCAGGAGCAAATCATGTGGAAACTTGGGGCCATGGTGATGAGATAGAGGATCATATTCAATGGCAGTGCAGGTTCGAAGGGTCGAATGGCCTACTACTGCTCCTAATTTCTATGTTGCTATGTTCTGGCACATCCAGTCAGGAAAGGTGGTGGACAATTCATGAATATCCCCATCCTTAATGATCGCAGAGCCCAGCACGCAAGTGCAAACGACGGGACTGAACCGTTTGCAACTACCTTGAGCCAGATGTGCCACATATATGATCCATATTGGCCTTCTCCTGGGGTGCCCACCATCACAGAAGCCAGTGTTCAGCCAACTTGATTCACTCCACACGATATCAGGAAACAGCTGAATGCGCTGGATAAAGCAAGGGCCCCAACAATATCCCAGCTGTTGTGCTGAAGACTTGTGCTCAAGATTTAGCTGTGCCTCTAGCCAAGTTGTTCCAGTACAGCTACAACACTGGCAGCTAACCAACAATGTGGAAAACTGCCCAGCTCTGTCCTGTCCACAAAAAGCAGGACAAATCCAATCTGGCCAATTATCACCCCATCAGTCTACTCTCAATCATCAGCAAAGTGATGGAAGGTGTCGTCGACAGCACTATCAAGCGGCACATATTCACCAATAACATGCTCACTGATGCTCAATTTGGATTCTGCCAGGACCACTCTGCTCCAGACCTCATTACAGCCTTGGTCCAAACATGGACAAAAGAGCTGAATTTGAGAGGTGAGGTGTGCTGTGTATGGAGAAAGAGTCAGACTGAACACTGTGAGCTCAAAGTAAAGTCTTTTATTGCAGGTCTCCTGAGTGCCTCACCAACCTGTGAAGCCTCCTTTAAATACCTGTGCTCCCAAGGGATTATGGGATCCATTGGGACTGCAGGGGATGAGCCCTCTGGTGGCTGTACAGAGTAAATACAAGTTTACACATATAACAAGGTGAGAGTGACTGCCCTTGATACGAAGGCAGCATTTGATCGAGTGTGGAATCAAGGTGCCCTAGTAAAATTGGAATCCGGGGGGAAAACTCTCCACTGGCTGGAGTCATAGGAAGATGGTTGTTGTTGTTGGAGGTCAATCATCCCAGCCCCAGGAAACGTAACTAGACCAACCATATAAATACTGTGGCATCAAGAGCGGGGCAGAGGCTGGGTATTCTGCGACGACTGTCTCAGCTCCTGACTCCCCAAAGCCTTTCCACCATCTACAAGGCACAAGTCAGGAATGTGATGGAATACTCTCCAATTGCCTGGATGAGTGCAGCTCCAAAAATACTCAAGAAGCTCAACACCATCCAGGACAAAGCAGCCTGCTTGACTGGCACACGATTAACCACCTTCATTATTCACTCCCTCCACCACCATCGCACCGTGTGTACCATCTATAAAATGCACTGCAGCAACTCGCTACGGCTTCTTCAGCAGCACCTCCCAAACCCGTAACCTCTACCACCTAGAAGGCCAAGGGCAGCAGGCACATGGGAGCATCATCACCTGCAAGTTCCTCTCCAGAGGGAAGAGGAAGAGGAAGAAACAGAAGAGGAAAAAGCAGGCTCCATAGACACTTACCTATCAACCATACTAGTGACCTCAAAATAATTCAACATTTAGATTAGTCAGGACATGACCTACTTTTCACAAATCCATGCTGACTCTCCTTGATCAGCTCATATTTATCCTATTGCTCAGTTACTCTGTCTCTGATGATTTTTTTTCCATAATCCTGTTTGCATCTATTTACTTTATCACATTGTTGCTTTTATAGCTCTCCCCAGAACTGATAAATTGATGATCTATAGTTACCGTGGCCTAGATATGTGGGTGTGCCCATTTATGAGAGACTTAGGGAACAAACCCTCTACCTGAATGGTGAGGCCCGAAGCGCATCCGATTGTAGACCTCAAGACTCATTACCATCAAGGCAGCGAGGTAGGGACAATAACAGGCAGCTCGCCAGTCAAGTGGCATTCAAGATCAGACCATGTGATGCCAGCAGCAGCCCTCAGATAAGCGATTATAGGGGACTGGGAAGGAGGTGACCGGGAAGCTGACTGGCTACTGCTCCTCCTGGCTAAACATTCAGGTAACTATATTTTAAAATCTCACCTTTTTGGTTTAAGGACTGCTCTGGAGTGGTACTCTATCATTACCCTGTCACCCCAGTGTAGACCTCGTTAGACCATGCGGCAGATACAAGAGAAATGCAGGGAACAGCACTATCTCTGTACATGGCCGCCTTCAATCTCACAAAAGCCTTTGACACTGTCAACTGTGAAGGATTATGGAGCATCCTCCTCAGATTTGGCTGGCCTCAAAGGTTTGTCACCATTCTCCGCCTGCTCCACGATGACATGCAAGCCGTGATCCTGACCAATGGATGCACCACAGACCCATTCCAGGTTCGGACCAGGGTCAAGCAAGGCTGTGTCATTGCACCAACGCTCTTGTCGGTCTTCCTTGCTGCAATGTTCAATCTCACCCTTGGCAAGCTCCCCGCTGGAGTGGAGCTAAATTACAGGACAAACAGGTATCTGTTAAACCTCCAGGCCAGATCCAAGCTCATCCCATCGTCCATCATCGAACTACAGTACGCAGACGATGCCTGCATCTGTGCACACTCTGAGGCCGATCTCCAAACCATCATTACCACCTTCACCGAGGCGTACAATAGCATGGGCCTTACACTAAACATCTGTAAGACAAAGGTCCTTTACCAATCTGACCCGGCCACACAGCATTGCCCCCCCCCCCCCGACCCCCTGCCAGTTATCAAAGTCCACGACGAGGCCTTGGACAACATGGACCATTTGCCATACCTCAGGAATCTACTGTCAACAAGTGCAGACATCGACGACAAGATCCAACATCACCTTCAGTGTGCCAGTGCAGCCTTCGGTCCCCTGAGGAAGAGAGTGTTTGAAGACCAGGACCTCAAACCCGGCACCAAGCTCACGGTCTACAGAGCAGTAGTGATACCCGCCCTCCTATATGTCTCAGAGACATGGACTATATACAGCAGGCACCTCAAAACACTGGAGAAGTACCACCAATGCTGCATCCACAAGATCCCAGGGTAGGCGCACCAACGTCAGTGTCCTCGCTCAAGCCAACATCCCCAGCATCGAAGCATTGACCACGCTCGATCAGCTCCGCTGGACGGGCCACATTGCCCGCATGCCTGACATGAGACTCCCAAAACCAGCGCTCTACCAGGAGCTCCGACACGGTAAGCGAGCCCCAGGTAAGCAGAGGAAACGTTTCAAGGACACCCTCAAAGCCTCCTTGAAAAAATGTAACTTCTCCATCGACACCTGGGAATCCCTGGCACAAGACTGCCCAAAGTGGAGGAAAAGTATCCAGGAAGGCGCTGAACACCTTGAGTCTCTTCGCCAAGAGCAAGCTGAAGCCAAGCGCGACAGTGGAAGGAACGAGTGGCAACACAGGCACCCCACCCACCCGTTCCTTCAACCACCGTTTGTCCCACATGTGACAGAGACTGTAGGTCCCACATTGGACTCTTCAGTTACCTGAGAACTCATTTCTAGCAATGGAAGCAAGTCATCCTCGACTCCAAAGGACTGCCTATGATATGAGACCAGATTTTTATGAATACACTGGCTTACCCTGGGCAAACCAATCTTGCAGTGGAAGCTTCAAACAAATGTTAGTCCTCTTTATTTATTTGCATAATGTAGACACCAATATTTTGGCTTTTATCATTATGGCGGGTGTGAAACTTCCAGCTCTTAAGACTGGGCTCAATTTTCCCCAATGCTGTTTTTTGGTGTATTTGAAGAGTTATACATGTTTGTTTTGGGCCGGACTATGTCAAAAAAAAGTTCTAATTTTTTTAATTGGCGTCGCACAGCCTGTCCTTTAGCTTTGGTGGGGGGGGGCGGGGTGGAACCTAAGGTCTGCGCCGAAAAAAGGAAGGCCCCCCACCCCTGCCACAGCTTCTGTGCACGTGTGGAAAACAAATAATGTTTTCTACGTGATTGGTTATGGGCACGCATGCCCAGTATACCTCCTGCATTCAGCCATTTTTAAAGAGTTATGTGTGAGAACTTTTATTCTGAGGGAAAAAAATCAGAGCTGCAATATGCAATGTGGCTCGAGGACCAAGAGTTTTTCACAGGATGAAGTGGAGGCCCTGGTTACTGTAATTGAGGAAGATGGCACGAGCTGGACACCAGCAGAGGTCAAATAAAAGTTTCACCAGAAGAAATGCTGGAACCAACTTTCACAATTATTGTGCAATGGTGACCACCCCGAGGTCCAGGCAGCAATGCAAACAGAAGTGGCAGGACCTTGGTCAAGCAGTTGGTGTAAGTAATATTTTCATTTACTCACTGGAATTGCAATTGTAAATGTGACCATTTGTATGTCCTACCCAGCAGAAAGACACCCTCCCTGCAAAGGTGAAATTATAATTTTTTAGAGGAGGGTGGCCCACAACAAAAGAGAGAGAACTCGAACAGGAGGAGGCCCAGCAAATCTGCACCCACTGACACCCTTGGAAGAGAGCTGCTTTGATGGGACCTGCCTGGAGAAAAGCAAGCACCACAGCACAAGCTGGGCCCACACTCGAGGGAGAGGGTAAGTCCTGCAAATTCCACAGTCAGGCTTTGCTAAATGTTAAGTACTGCGCGGGCTAGTCATGCTTCGGTTCGTGGAGATGTCTCCGTCAGCTACGCTTCGGTTGGTGCAATGTGCTATCATTCATCGTGGTCCTTCAAATGAGCCTGCTGCCTGCGCTGTGTGAGCCTACTCATGCCACCCACCCTGCCCCCTCCTCTGCTGCTAGCCATTTGTCTGTTCTGTTATATTTTGCAAAACTTGAGGCCAACCCTGACTAGGCTGAGTCCAATGAAGATTCAGACGTGGATGAGCGTGAACAAGAGGACATCTTCCAATCTGACCTTCCAGACCAAGAGCATGGGGGTGAGGGGGAGGATGAAGCCTCCACTCTTGTACTCACTCTGGAGGAAGTGCTGGTGTCGCCCATTGAGGTGCAAACTCCTTTCCTGAGTGTTGGGACATTTCCTAAGTTCACTGTCCGAGGCTGCGGGTTCCAGTGAGGTGCAGCGAGGCATGCCCAAGGCCCCATCGTCCCAGGTTGTGGGTCCCAGTGGCGAGCAGCAAGCTACACCCAGGGCCCCACCGTCCGAGGCTGCGAGTCCCAATGCGGTGACGAGGGGAAGGAGAGCTCGACCGTGCTCTCCTGAGATGCAGGATGTAACAGATGTGGTTCAGATGATGGCACTGAGTGGGGAGAGCACTGACCTTGCGTAATCACTCCTGGACACCATCGGTTGGGTGGGTGATGGGTTTTGGGAGAAGTAACAACATCCTTGTGAGAAATGGAAACACTGTCGGTGAACATGAGGGAGGGAATGTCGCAGGTAGGTGATACACTGTCGGTAAACATTAGGGAGGGAATGTCAGAGTTAGCTGCTGCAATAAGGGAACACTCCCTGACCCCGCGGCCATTGATGGAATCGACTGCCACTCCTACTCCAATTCCCAGACCAACCTCTGAAGAGGCCCAAGCCTTCCACATTACTGCCTGCCCACACCTCCCAACAAGAAGTGTACATTACCCGAGATGCTCGCAAGAATAAGCTTGATACCAACCCAAGAAATGCTACGCCACCACCAGTGGACAGGGGTGGAGTCACCAAGACCAAGCGCAGCAGGTGGTCTTGGAATAAGGTGGAGGACAGATGGGTGCAGCCCTAGTTTGCTGTTGTTGTTTTGTTGTATCTGTTCTCAAATTAAAAGTTTTTTGTAAATGATGTAAATTTAAAAGTTTGTAAGTGATCTTAATTAAATAGTTTAATACAAGAATATTTTTATTAAAGTTAAGTACAAACAAGTATTAATTTTGAATAAAATATATTTTAAATTATAACTGAATCATTTACATTGGACCTGTTCCATATGGAACAAATAAACAGTAAACAGGAGGCTAGACATTCCACTTTGCTGGCTATCGCCCAAAAAATGGGAAATGTTCCAGCGATGTATGATGTTACGCACGCGCACACACACACACACACACACACACACACACACACACACACACCTTTACTCTGTAAATAACCCCGTGATGTACCAGCCCTGGGAGTGTTTGATGGGACAGTGTACAGGGGGCTTTAATCTGTATGTAAATTGTGATGTACCAGTCCTGGGAGTGTTTGGGACGGAAGTCTCTCTGGCTACTGCAGTATAGATAGATGTATATGTGTCAAGTTGTAGCATGTAATGTTTTAAACTGTTGTGACGCCATGATATTACCTAGTCAATTAGCTTATGCTATGCTCTTTTCTCATTTGCAGAAGAAGATATCTAACACCTGAGCAGAGGTGCACTGGGTGGGGGGGGGGCTCTGTTCAGCTTCAAACTTTGACGGACCTCCAGGATCATGCAGCCGCGCTGGTGGGCCATGAAAGCCGTTTGGCCACCACCCGCGGTCTAGCGGAGCCCAGCTATGCGTCTCGTGAGTAAGGTGTCGAACAGTATTCAAAAGTAATGTAATGTCCTGTAATGCAATATACAAATGATGTCATGTCATGCATGCAGCCTTTGTGCATAAGAAGCAGGGGATGCAGCCGCTACAGCTTTCTGGAGTAGTGAAATGTATTGATATGTAACATCGCTTGTTAATGTGCACCATTATGTTCTAATAAGCTCAAATGTGCTTTTAAGGTCATCCTGAGACACTGGTCAAGGTGCAACCAGCACCTGGTGAACAGGAGGAGGAGCGCGACACCATCACCACCACTGAGCCCAAGGAGGAGGAGGAGGAGGAGGAGTGTGACACCACCATCACCACCACTGAGCCCGAGGAGGAGGAGAGTGACACCACCATCACCACCACTGAACCCGAGGAGGAGGAGTGTGACACCACCACTGAGCCTGAGGAGGAGGAGTATGACATTGCCAGCACCACCACTGAGCCCGAGGAAGAGGAGGAGGAGAAGTGTGACACCACCACTGAGCCTGAGGAGGAGGAGTGTGACACCACCACTGAGCCTGAGGAGGAGAGGTATGACACTGCCAGCACCACCACTGAGCCCGAGGAGGAGGAGTGTGACACCACCACTGAGCCTGAGGAGGAGGAGTATGACATTGCCAGCACCACCACTGAGCCCGAGGAAGAGGAGGAGGAGAAGTGTGACACCACCACTGAGCCTGAGGAGGAGGAGTGTGACACCACCACTGAGCCTGAGGAGGAGTGTGACACTGCTATCACCGCCACTGAGCCAGAGGAGGAGGAGGAGGAGGAGGAGTGTGACACCATCATCACCACCACTGAGCCCGAGGAGGAGGAGGAGGAGGAGCAGTGTGACACCACCACTGAGCCTGAGGAGGAGGAGTGTGACACTGCCATCACTGCTACTGAGCCTGAGGAGAAGGCGCAACAGCAGCAGACGACAAATGTTGAGGGGGATGAACCTGCAGTCATCTCATTTGAGACTGAAGAGGCACCGGGACCAAACGGCGTGCAGCCGGCAACACTATGGCGCATTATATTGCGCATGCCAACCCCACGGAGGCTGGATCAGTGAGGTCAGCAATTGCCTCCCTTGGACGATCAGTTGGAGGGCTTGATCTCCTTGTGCTCAGAGACGGTTGCGATCGGTCGTGAGCTTCTCCAGGGGTTCTCTCAGTTCGCACGTGACGTTTCACCAGTGTCTGCTCTGCAAGTCGAGCGACTGGAGGTAGCACGGCAGATCCTGGATGAGGTGCGTGAACAGAGCGCCGCCACCAATGCTCTTCGGCATGCGCTGCTGGCTCAACACAGTGCTGCACCCCAAGGTGTCGTGTTGGGTCTAAGTATAACCCTGAGCACTCAAGCGAATACAGAGGATACACTCCCTCTTGATTCAGAAGATGAACCGCCAGTTTTGTCTTCCATTCCAACACCCCCACCACAGCAGGAAGTCTTTTAGTCGTCCACCACATGCCAGCGTCGTCTTGGTCTGCGGGGACCAAAACAGGTGGGTGTTGCTAAGACACTGAGGGTACAGGATATTGTATTCCGAACACAGATGAGGCTGCACACAGTGAGGTTAAAGTAACAGTGATCTCAGTCTTTAATAAGACACTCCACAGTGAGGAACAGGCCTCAGGGGCCGGCTTATATACAGTGCTCCCAAGGGATGCTGGGATCCCTTACGACTTCAGGGGATAAGCTCCCTGTTGGCGGAACATGGGAGTGCATGCTTGACAGATACACAACATCACTTCCCCCGCCAAAGTCAAAGTGAAAACTATTTATAAGGTGAGGCGATTGGGAGCCTTTCTTTCCCTGGTGGACCGCTTCGGTACAAATGTCTGTTCTGGTGTGTTGGCTGTGCCCTCGCTGGGCTGGCGTGTGGTTGGCCCTGCAGGGCTGCGAGGTGAGCCTGGCCTTGCTGGGCTGTTGGACGTTATGGGTTCGATTTCCTGGTCTGACGTTGATCCTTTGGGTGTGTGTTGTGGGCTCGAAAAAGGTGGTGTCTGCTGTGGGTTGTTCAGGGCAGTCTGTGAACCGCAGCCTCGTTTGGTCCAGGTGCTTTCTGCAAATTTGTCCATTGTCTAGTTTGACTACAAATACCCTATTTCCTTCTTTAGCTATCACCGTGCCAGCAATCCACTTGGGACCATGTCCATAGTTTAGCACATACACAGGGTCATTCAGATCAATTTCCCGTGACACAGTGGCGCGACCATCGTTTACATTTTGTTGCTGCCGCCTGCTCTCTACCTGATCATGCAGGTTGAGGTGAACCAGCGAGAGTCTGGTTTTAAGTGTCCTTTTCATGAGTAGCTCAGCCGGGAGCACCCCTGTGAGCGAGTGGGGTCTCGTGCGGTAGCTGAGCAATACTCGGGATAGGCAGGTTTGGAATGAGCCTTCTGTGATTCATTTAAGGCTCTGTTTGATGGTTTGTACTGCCCGCTCTGCCTGCACGTTGGAGGCTGGTTTAAATGGGGCCGAGGTGACATGTTTGATCCCATTGTTGGTCATGAATTCTTTAAATTCGGCACTGGTGAAACATGGCCCGTTGTCACTGACCAGTATGTCAGGCAGGCCGTGGGTGGCAAACATGGCCCTCAGGCTTTTAATGGTGGCGGTGGCGGTGCTTTTCGACATTATTTCACATTCAATCATTTTGAAAAAGCATCCACCACCACCAGGAACATGTTACCGAGAAACGGGCCCGCATAGTCGACATGGATCCTCGACGATGGTGTGGAGGGCCAGGACCACAAACTTGGTGGTGCCTCTCTGGGCGTGTTGCTCAACTGAGCACATACACTGTATTGCCGTGCACAGGACGTACATTGCCGTAACAACTCAGAGTTGTTACCGGGCCACCACACGTGGGATCTGGCTATCGCTTTCATCATTACTATACCCGGGTGTATGCTGTGGAGATCCGAGATGAACATCTCCCTGCCCTTTTTTGGTAGCACTACGCGGTTACCCCACAACAGGCAGTCTGCCTGAATGGACAGCTCGTCCTTTCGCCACTGGAACGGCTTGATTGACTCTTGAATTTCAACGAGGATGCTGGCCCAGCTCCCATGCAGTACACAGTTTTTTACTAGGGACAGCAGAGGATCTTGGCTGGTCCAAGTCCTAATCTGGCGGGCCGTGACAGGTGATTTATCATTTTCAAACGCTTCCATGACCATCAACAGGTCTGCGGGCTGCGCCACTATCAACAAGTTTGCAGGCTGCGCCATTTCCACCCCCGTGGTAGGCAATGGTAGCTGACTGAGAGCATCCGCACAGTTCTCGTTGCAGGCCTGTGGCGGATGGTATAGTAATACGCTGATAGCGCGAGTGCCCATCTTTGTATGTGGGCTGAGGCATTAGTATTTATCCCCTTGTTTTCAGTGAACAGGAATGTGAGGGACTCAAATTTGAGGCCAAACAGGTACTGATGCATTTTCTTTACCCCGAACACACACTCTAATGCCTCTTTCTCAATCATGCTGTTGGCCCTCTCGGCCTTAGACAAGCTCCTGGAAGCATAGGTGACACGTTGCAACTTCCCCACAACGTTAGCTTGTTGTAATACACACCCAACTCCGCACGACGATGTGTCACATGCTAGCACAAGTCTTTTACACGGGTTCAAGAATACAAGCAGCTTGTTGGAGCATAAAATGTTTCTGGCTTTCTCAAAAGCAATTACTTTTTTTTCCCCATACCCAGTTCTCACCTTTGCGCAATAACACAGGTCGGGGCTCTAAAAGGGTGCTTAACCATGGTAGGAAGTTACCAAAATAGTTCAGGAGTCCCAGGAACGACCGCAGCTCCGTGACATTTTATGGCCTGGACGCATTCCTGATAGCCTCTGTCTGGTGTCTGTGGGCCGAATGCCGTCTGCCGCGATCTTTCTCTCCAAAAACTCCACTTCTGTTGCCATGAAGACACATTTTGACCTCTTCAGCCCTAGCCCTACGCACTCCAGTCGCTGGAGTACCTCCTCCAGGTTTTGTAGGTGCTCGGCAGTATCCTGACACATGACCAATATGTCGCTCTGAAAGACCACCATGTGTGGTACCGACTTGAGTAGGCGGTCCATGTTTCTCTGGAAGATCGCTGCAGCCGACCGAATTCCAAACGGGCATCTGTTGTAGATGAACAGTCCCTTGTGCGTGTTGATGCAGGTGAGGCCCTTCAAAGACTCCTCCAGCTCTTGCGTCATGTAGGCCCAAGTTAGGTCGAGCTTGGTGAATATCTTGCCTCCTGCCAGCGACACAAATAGGTCGTCTGCCTTAGGTAGTGGGTATTGGTCCTGCAGCGAGAAACAATTAATAATTACTTTATAATTGCCGTAAATCCCGACCGTGGCATCACTTTTGAGTACTGGAACAATCAGTATGGTCCACTCGCTGAATTCCACTGGGGAGATGATGCCCTCACGTTGCAGCCTGTCCAGCTCGATTTCCACTCTCTCCCTCATCATGTGAGGTACCGCTCGCGCCTTGTGGTGAATGGGTCGTACCTCTGGGACCAAGTGGATCTGCACCTTCTCCCCGGAAAAGTTTCCAATGCCTGGCTCAAAAAGGGAAGGAAATTTGTTCAGAACCTGGGTACATGAGGCCTCATCGACATGTCATAGTGCTCGGGTGTCATCCCAGTTCCAGTGGATTTTGCCCAGCCAGCTCCTTCCAAGCAGTGTGGGGCCATCGCCTGGGACAATCCAGAGTGGCAGTTCGTGCCCTCGTAAGTGACCTTGACCATGGCGCTGCCCAGGACAGTGATAAGCACTTTGGTGTATGTTCTCAGTTTCGTATGGATGGGGCTCAGGGCTGGTCTGAATGCCTTGTTGCACCACAGTCTCTCAAACATCTTTTTACTCATGATGGATTGGCTAGCGCCAGTGTCCAGTTCCATGGCTATGGATAAGCCATTCAGTTTCACGTTTAGCATTATAGGTGAACATTTCGTCGAAAATATGTGCATCCCGTGTACTTCAGCATCTGCCTCCTCTCTCTGAACTCGAAATTGCTTTGATCCACCATGGACCGATCTTCCTCTGCCACGTGGTGGTTAGCAGGTTTTGCAGAGTTTGCAGCTCATTTGCAAGCTCGTTGGAGATACCCCATTGTTCCAAAGCTCTTGCAAACATACCCTTTGAAGCGGCATGAATAGGCTGAATGGAAGCCTCCACAACGCCAACAAGGTGTGAATTGCCTTGCATTCATCCTTTGTTGGGGACTCTTGAGTCATCTGGATCACCTGAGGCCTGCTGGCAGTTGCAGACTCGTGGGTTCTGCCTTGTACATTTCTGCTCGCAAACACAGTTCCAGTTAATTTATGACCATTGCTAGCACTTATGTGCTGAGAGATTTGTTTGGTGTTATCACTGGTGGACATAAACGCCTGTGCTATCGCAATGGCCTTACTGAGGTTGGTGTCTCTATAATCAAAAGTTTTCGTAGGATGGTCTCGTGGCCAATGCTTACTATAGAAAAGTCTCTGAGCATTTGCTCCAGATAGCCATCAAACTCACATTGTCCTGCAAGTCAGCTTAGCTCGCCACTTCCTGACCTTCAGATCGCTGGCCTTGTAGAACCGATAGCTCGCCATCAGCACGCTCTCCCTTGGGTTAAGATGCTCCCGAACCAGTGTACACAGCTCCTCATACGACTTTTCTGTGGGTTTCACCGGAGCCAGAAGATTCTTCATGAGGCTGTAGGTCGGTGCCCCGCAGAACGTGAGGAGGACCGCTCTCCTTTTTGCAGCGCTTCCTTCTCCATCCAGCTAGCTGGCTACAAAGTACTGGTCTAGCCATTCGACATAGGCTTCCCAGTCCTCACCCTCTGAGAACTTCTCCAGGATGCGCACAGTTTTCTGCATCTTTGCGTTGGATTCGTATTCTCGTCGCCAGTTATTGTGTTCCTAACACAGATGAGGCTGCACACAGGGAGGTTAAAGTAACAATGATCTCAGTCTTCAATAAGACACTCCAGAGTGAGGGACAGGCCTTAGGGGCCGGCTTATATACAGTGCTCCCAAGGGATGCTGGGAGCCCTTGGGACTTCAGGGGATAAGCTCCCTGGTGGCGGAACATGGGAGTGCATGCTTTACAGATATACAACACAGCACCTGCAGGTAAACGTGCTCGCAGTTAGGGAGGGGGGTGTTTTTGCAATGTTACCTTATTCTGGTCATGTTCATGTAAAATTTTTTAGTGTTCAATTGTTATTAATGTGTGTTCATGGTTGTGGTGGGGGGGGGGGGGAGCGGGCAGGGAAGTGTTGTCAAAAATTTATTAAAAGTTCTTTGTTTGGAATAACATTTTTTACTGAATTTAACAATTTTGTTGTGCATTCTCTTACAATAACATAAGTTTAGTTAAGTTAAGCATTAATGGAAATGTACAGCAATGGACAGATCAGTCCAGTGCAGGCAAGGCTAAAATGTAACTCAACGCAAACCGTAACTGTAAATGTGACTGTGCACAATGTAAGTTTATGCAAAGCATGCATTTATGAGCTGCTGGCGCAACAGCTTTGCAGCCACGTAACTCCCACGAGGTACTGGTCTTCTGGAGGTGGTGGTGGGACCATGGCTACATGGCCAGGCTGATTGTCCTCACCAGCCTCCTCCTGCTCCTCCTCCTCCTCCTCTTGCTCCTCGCCATCTGGCTCTTCTGTCTCCCCTCCTTCTGGAGGTGGATCTGCAGCCCCATCTGGCATTTGTTTTCGTCTCCTTATAGCTAGGTTATGCAACATGCAACACCACACAATAAACTCAGCGACCTGTAGGCTGCCACCAGAGTGATCCAGGCATCTGAAGCGCTGCTTTAGGACTCCAATTATCTTTTCCACTAGGTTGCGTGTAGCTATGTGGCTTTCGTTGTAACGTTTCTAGGTTCTGTTATATATGCAAACCTGTATATACCTTGCATAGCCACCAGAGGGCTCATCCCCTGGAGTCCCAAGGGTTCCCACAATCCCTTGGGAGCACACGTACTTAAGGAGGCCTCACAGGCTGGAGAGGCACTCTGGAGACCTGCAATAAAAGACTACGGTTACACTTTGCTTTGAGCTCACAGTATCCAGTCAGACTCTTTATTCATACTTAACAGGCTTCAGTGACGAGATTATGCAGTGGGTTCATCAGCCAGCTGGCAAGGCCATGGGCTAGAACCTTCACTTTATTTGCATGCTTAACACACATTTTACCACTGAAATGATGTATAACGCCCATATATCGGCCATTTTGGCACAAAATGGAAACTGGTGGGCATTTTTAGGAAACTTATCATCGAGCGTTTCTTTCCCCATGTACTTAATGCCGGGAAAAAATATTACCACCCGCCCACTTTTTTTGGGCAGAATCAGCAGAATGGACATCCATAATATCGCCCAACGTTACTTTCCACACGGAGTTAACGCCGAGATTCGATATTAACGCCCGCCCACTGTTTTTTGTCGTAAAGAGCATATTTATCCAAACTAGTGGCTATGGATATCGCCCATCCTCAATTTCTCCACCTCTCACACATCGCTCACAATATCGCTCACTCAAAAAACCGCCCACAAAAAGTGGAACTAACCGGAACAAATCACAGCGTTATGAACGCCATGTTGTAGATCACATGGCGCGTCCTTTAAAAGGCTGCTGTGCTTCAACTTCAGCGGAGTTTAGATGTACTCTGCAGGTCATTGGAGTTGATGTGAACATCTCTAAAAACATCTTGACCACACTGTGATCGATTGGAATTGAAGAGGTGTGTTCATCAGGACATTCCTTGTTTGTGAGCAATCGATTGTAAACAGATAGCTACTGCAATGGTGCCTGTCCTTTTTCACCCTCTCTTGACCAAATACATGCAGCAGACTTGACATCGCCGAAGGAATGCTCCACTGTATTATGTGCCCAATGTACGAAGTGACAGACAGATGAGGAGGACCAGACGTTACAATCCCCCGCAAGTACAAGGAGAAGTATTCTTGCCTCGACTTGCCCGACACCATCTGCCTTCGGAGACTGTGCTTCCTCAAAGAGGTTATCACTGAGGTATGCCAGCTGATAGAAGTCAGATCTACAGCCTGCCAGCATCATCAGTACTGCACTGTCCGTCGAGGTCAAAGTCACCGCAGCATTGTCATTCTATGCCTCGGGTTCTTTTCAGGCCACAGCTGGCGACATTTGCGGACTTTCTCAGCCTGCATTAGACAGGTCACTGAAGCCTTGTACGCATGCAGGAGGGACTTGAGCAGCTTCCCTATGACCAGGGAGGCACAGAGTGAGAGGGCTCTCGGATTCTCCCGAATTGCAAAATTCCCCAAGGTGCATGGAGCAATAGACTGTTCGCACATTACGATGTGGGCACCTTTTCAGGATGCTGAGGAACTGCAAGAGATTCCACTTTCTGAATGTCCAACTGGTTGTTGACCACCAGCAAATTATACTGGCAGTGAATGCTCAATTTCTGGGCAGCATCCATGATGCTCACATGCTGCGTGAGAGCCACAAGGTCAATGCTGGATGCTTGGGGACAAAGTATATGGCCTTGCCACCTGGCTGATGACCCCTCTGTGTGACACCCACACCAAGGCCGAGGGGCAATACAATGAGAGCCACAAAGCAACTCGCAATATCGTGGAGAAAACTATTGGAGTGTTGAAGCAGCGCTTTAGATGCCTGGACCAGTCAGGAGGCGAGCTCCAATACCACCCTGAGCAGGTAGCTCAATTCATGGTGGTGTGCCGCATGCTACACAACTTGGCTATCGGGGGGACAAGAATTGCCTGATGAGTCTGACAGTCCACCTCACCAGAGAGAGAAGGGCGAGGTGGCGGACGCTGACATCAGTCCAGACAATTGGGCTGATGCTGAACCCATGCCCCCGCCCCCCTGTAGACCGCATGAAAGGGCCCATGGTGGCATGATAGCTGCAAGAGCCTTACATCAGGAGCTCATCAATGATCACTTCACCTGAAAGAACGTTGGTGTTATTTACCAGGCTGACACACTGCTGGGTGTGCAGGTTATACATCAATGGTAAGCATCACCTTGGTGACAGTTTAAGTTGATTGAAGTTAAGTGTAATTATACCCTTTTTTTTGATAAGGATTCACCAGCGTGTAATGATGCAGCCAACTGAGCTAATGTGCTATAAGGTTTTGTTAAATAAAAAACATTTAAACCGAACATCATCAGTATTTCTGTACAAACCAACCCTTCCCCGCCCCCCCACCCCGCTTTTCCTCCCCACCTCTACCCCTTATCCTCCTGACTCTAAGCTGCCTGGCCGAGCGGGTCCTCAGGCAATGCTTGATTGGGTGGGAGGTGACGGCTGAAGCACTGCTGAATGGATACAGGAGAGGACGGTCCCGAGGTGGGAACGTGCTCCAAGCCAGAAGCAAGATGTTGCTGCTGGCTCTCGTGTGGTTGGCAATGGGGTGCATCACCTTGGGGTGCAGTGTGGTCGTCCAGAACCACTAGGAGCCCTCTGCCACCAGTGTTCCTGGCTACCAGCTCCACAGCCTCCTCCATCCCTTCCATGTTATTTCTTATTTGTTGGACAAAAACTCGGTGCCAACTAGGTTTTTGGTGCTTAGTAGGCTTTTTGCTACTGGTGAATCTCCATCGTTCCTCCCACAACAGCCAAACAAGTACACACCACAGTCACACACGCTTTCAGTGCCTCTGCGCTCCCTCGCTCTCTATCTCCTTTTCTGCACAATCATGATGACCTTTGACCTCCTGAATCGTGGGAATTGAGCGTTGCCATTCCGTTGCTAAGGACAGCCACACTTTACGGCAGAAGGTCAAAAAATTTTAACGCTACCGTCCATTTGATATCGCTCGTGGTCATGCCCATTTCCAAAAATATAAACTAAATGGTTTGAGAATGGGTAAGAAGCTAGCGATCTGAAAACCCTTTTTAACGCCCATGCCGGAAATAATGTCCATTTTTGGGTGATAAGCACAAAAGTGGAAATTCCAGCCCCTAATCCTTTATCCCCCAGCATCCAACTGTGATCTTCTGGCTGATTGACAAACAGATCAGGGATAGCACTCTCTCGCAGGATGTAGCATTTACTGTCATAATTATTTGGTTGTGGTCGACAACAAGCTGCACATTCAGGGAGTGGAATCGCTTTCTGTTACAAAACACCTTCATGCTCTGTACAGGGGCTTTCAGGGTGATGTGCGTGTAGTCTATTGCTCCCTGCACCTTGGAGAAGTTTGCTATTCTCGAGAAACCCAAAGCTCTCGTGGTCTGTGCCTCCCTGGTCATAGGGAAGTTTATAAAGTCCATCCTGCGAACGTAAAGGGCTTCGTCACCTGCCGAATGCAACAGTGTGTGGCGTGTTGAGAGATACTACAGATGTCACCAGCTGAAGCTTAAAAGGAACCAGATGCATAGAAGGATAGTGCAGCAGTAACCTTTACCTCAATGGGCAGTGTGGTTCTGATGGTGCTGGAAGACTGCAGATCCCCCTTGATGAGCTGGCAAATCTCATCGATGACCTCCTCCCGGAAGCGCAGATTCATAAAACACGCGTTTTCAGACAAGTTGAGGTAAGATTACTTTTCCTTGTACCTTCGTTAGCTGTATGCTCGCCTCCTCTGTCTTCGTATTACTCTGCCGCCTCTTCGCTTGATCCTTTCAGAAACCAGCAGTTATGATTAATGGCAGAGAAAGCATAGGCCCCATCACTATCAATAATTATTTCCACTTGCTATAAATGCACATTTTAGTAAAAAAATGCCTAATTTGCTAAGCTATTATTAGTACAATTAAATATAAGTATAAATGTGAGTGTATCTATCTGTAAAGGACCCTTAAATAACTCAATAGGTAAGCTCGAGTTTTTCAGCTGCCTCCTCCCTGCCTCCGAAATTTAAAATGGTGTCTGTAGTGCCCAGTTCGGTGAGGAAGGCCCGGGAATAGCAACTATTATCCAGCGATGTTCTCGGCGAGCCATCAGCCCGGTGATGTGCTATCAATGTGCCTAAAGTTTCACTCGTCGATGTGCGGGTAATCACCTGAGCGATCAGCTCGGTGATGTGATCTGAAACTTGAAGGCTTAATTTTCCGGCGATGTTCCAGCCTGAGTTTCCATTTTTTGCTCAAAATAGGCACTAGGCGTCTGTTTTGGGCGATTATATGGGCGATGTGAAATAGAAAGTCTAGCACAGGGTCCATTTTGAATAGTTGCCGCTGAACCTTCAGACAGCAAAGCGTTCACAGATGAGCTGCTGGCACAAGGCTCAAGCAATCGTTATGGGGCATGGCGGCCCACCCTCCTCCGCCGTCGTGCTCCAGGTTCAGGTAGTTGCATGTCGCCGTCGCCGTCGTCGTCTGCATCTTCCTCTGCCTCTGCATCTTTCTCTGTCTCCTTATCTGCATCTTCTCCCTCATCATCAGCCGCTCTCACCTACGGTAAGTCTCTTACTATCAGCTGCTGTAGTCTCATAATGGATAAGTTGTGCAGCAGACAATAGTGAACTGACTGACAATCTCAGGGGAGTATTGCAAGTAGTCTCCGGAATGGTCCAGGCATCGGAAACATTGTTTCAAAATACCAATGATCCTCTATTATATTGCACGTCGCAATGTGCGACATGTTGTATTGCCACTCAGCTTCCATCCGGGTTAAGCGTAGGGGCGTCAGAAGCCAGGTGGCGAGGCAGTACCCTCTGTCTCACAGCAGCCAGATCTGCCCTTCTGGCTGCTGCTGAAACATAGTAGATATAGCACTCTCGCGTAGGATGAAAACATCATGGGTGCTCCCAGGGTATATCACATCAACTGCCATGATGCAATGCATGTCATCACAGATGAGCTGCATGTTCATCAAATGGAAGCCTTTTCTGTTCCTATACATCTCCGAATCCTCCAAACATGCTCACAAGGTGATCTGGGTATAATCAATGCAGTCTTGTACCTTGGGGAAGCCAGCAATCCTGGAGATGCCAACAGCCCTGTCAGGCATTGCCTGGGTGATTATGGGGAACTTTATGTCGTCATTCCTCCAGGCATATAGTGCAGCAATCACCTGCCGAATGCTGATATGTGTTGCATGTTGAGAAATGGTGCACACATCCCCACTTGTAGCCTGGAATAATCCAGATGCATAAAATGAAAGTGCAGCTGTAACCTTCACTTCAACTGACAAAGCAGTCCTCCTGGTGCTTCTAAGTTGCAGGTCTGCTTTTACTAACTCACAGATCTCAGTTCCAATTTATTTGCGGAAATGCAGCCTTCTGACACAGTCTGCATCACTCAGGTGCAGGTATGATTGCCTGTCTCGATATATCCGATGTGGGTAAAGCCTCCTGCCCATCATCCTACATGCTCTGAGGTTCCTCAGGTGATACTGTCTAATCAATCTTCTCCTCCACAGCACCATCATGCAGAAGGCTTGCACAAGGTATGGCATTGTCAATATTGCCCCTGTTATATATGTAAACCTGTATATACAATCCCTTGGGAACACAGGCACTTAAGGAGGCCTCACAGGCTGGAGAGGCACTCTGGAGATCTGCAATAAAAGACTAAGGTCACACTTTACTTTGAGCTCACAGTATCCAGTCAGACTCTTTATTCATACATAACAGTCCCCATAATTAAATTGTAGCTTTGCAACAACCTCAAAACACTTGGACAAAACACTCACATCTCTTCTTCCCTTTGTTTCTCCAAGATGGATGCCCTAATATGGACCACACCCTGGTCTGCGCATGTTTAATAGCCTTGCTTACAAAGTCAAATGAGGCATTCAATGAAGACATTTGGGGCAACAAAGTGTAATGCAATTCTTGAATTTTTGATTTCTTTCAAAGTGCCACCCCACCACCTCTCCTCTCCTCACCGGGCTCGAGGGTCAGAGCATCGGCCGGCAGAATCGCTCACTTGCCCGGACACAGGGGTTTGGGGCTCGGCTTCCACCCCCACCTCCCCCACCCCAGGACTTCCTTTAAGTGATGTGGTGGTACCTTGGAAAAAAAATCAAAAATTCAAGAATTGCATTACACTTCCTATTTCTCCCTTTAGACTTTGAAAAAATTAAGATTTATGATGCATATTCTCTGCCTTCTTCGGCTAAACACAATGGCGTCTTCACGATTTTGTAATGTGCAATGATTTTTGTTAAGTGCCCAGAAGGTTTTTTGGAAGTGGTCACATACGCCGTCATAGAAAAAATGTAAGTTTGGAGATTTTAATTTACTCCAAAAAAAAAGTGCACGCCAAAAAAACGGTGCAGATAATTGGGGAAAATTGAGCCCCTTGTGTTATGTTATTATGTTCTTCCTGCTAACATATTAGAGGCTTGGGAGGCCATTTAGCACCCAAAAAAATGGTTATTGTGTGGCAGAATCTCTCCATTCCAACTTAAATAATGAAGAAACATTTTGAAATCGGGATGATTATAGGGGACTTTGTACACTGGCGTAATGCTCCCAGGCGGTACTCCTCTGCGCCGCCGGTACCGGGAAATTACCAAGCGGCGTGAATGCTGGTCTCGCAGCTCCCAACCCTTCACCGCCCCTGTTCCAACCCTCGCAAGTGTTGTCCCGATTTCAAAATGTGTTTTGCGCTGACCCCATGGCGCCCCATAGACAACTCGCCAGAGAAAGCTGGCGTGCAGAGCTCTACCGGTGGCGGTGAGGGAAGGAATGACCGCATGAGGTAAGTGTGATTGTTTTTTTGTCTTTTTGCGATTTATCTTTATTTCGGGTGAGTAATATATGTAGCTGCAGTGCTCTTGCAGAGAGCTGGCACAAGTTCGATGGGCCGAATGGCCTCCTTCTGTGCTGTACCATTCTATGATTCTATGAAAAGACATCCAGGGTCTCGGACGCAGTACTCGAGCTTTGTGTAGGGGGTCAACTCTGGGAGACAGGTCCTTTGCCAATCCCTCCAGAAATAAGGATGTGGGACCAGATCACCGAGGTAGTCACTGCCAGTAATGTCACCCCAGGACCCGGCTCCAGTTTAATGACCTCCGATTAGTGATCAAGGTCAGTGAATGCATCTTCAAAAGTCATCTCCTACCAACTGCACCACTATCCTCACATACTGCTCAGTGCATGACCCTCCCATCACTCAGCTACCAACAAGCACGATCAAACACAAGGCACACCTTACATCCCTAGCTTCACCTCATATTCTTGGAGACAGTGCTGGCCTTTCTTGGCAGAAAGAAAACAAGATGCTGGTGTCCTCATATGTTATCTTCCTTCTCACATCCCACTTCCCCCTCATCCCACTGTATCTTCTGATTTACAAACTGCAGGGGGTGTAAACATGCACCTCTTGTTTTACCCCCACCCCCTCCTCCCCTCACCACAACCCTACCATTGTGCCTTCCCCATTTCAGAAACCCATGAAATCCAGCCTTCCCCACCAATAGTTGACCACGAAGATGGAGAGGAGAGTTAAGAAGACGAAGAAGAAACACCGTCACTCAATTTCACACTCCCAGCCATTAGCTCCTCGAGGTCATCCTGCAAAGGCCATCTGAGTCTTCCCCACTGAAAGTCAGCAGCCTTCCACCAGCCATCTGCAGCCATTGGGGTAGCACTGCATAACAGCACTAGGATAGGCAAATGCACATCACTAAGGGAATGCATAAAGGCGATTTGTTGATTTTTTGATGTAATACTGGATGCATATATGGATAAAGTTGAATTGGAAAGTTTGCTTTGTGGTAGCTTTTATTTCAGCATTGTGGCCAAGAGGTTGCTCTGATGGTCAACAACAGAGTGAAGGTCAGGTGTGGAATAAATTTTGAAAGGGGAATTGGGTTTGTGTTTACCGGTACCGCAGGCAGATGATTTGCTCCCTGGATATCCTAGCCAGAAAGGACTGTCTGGGTTGCTTCCTTACTTCCACTTCCTCCTCTACTGTTTTTTCTTCTTCTGCTTCCTCCTTTTCTGCTTCTTTCTTTTCCCCCTCCTCCTCCTGCCTCTGCAAGCAGCTTGTCCCCTTAGCTACCTCTGCTCCATCTCCCTGCCACGTTGCAGCCCAAGAGGGACTGCAGCTTGAGCCCCGAGGACTGGGAGCAAGTGGTGTTCTCAGAGACCTTCCTTAAGAGCCAAAGCCTTGCAAACATCCAGCATCACTCGCTGCACTCCATTCATACTTTAACAACTTTTTAAATGTATTAAACCAAGTCATTACACCAATAAAATATTAAAAAAACAGTATTAAAGCAAAAATCTAAACTTACCTGAAAGTTGCATGTGTCCCTTCAAGAAGCTCTGGCAGGGGTCCGTCATACTGCTGCACACATGTTCTACCATGCGAGCTTTGGAGAGGGAGTTAAAAGGAGCAGCAATGTCCAAAATATCAGATCATGCATCAATTCAGCGTTGCACAATCTGGCTCATCTAAATATCTTGAGTGACCGCAGGCAACGATAGTGTAGCCGACCTGCCAAAATGGCAGTCGCTGCGTTCTGCACCAGAAGTGTTTTTTTCTTCCAAACCAGCCTCAATGACTGGCACAAATGAGTCCAATTTCCCTGCCAGAGACTTTATTTAATAAGCAAACAGCTATAAACTTTCTTTGTCCGAGCCTCATAGATATCTCAGCTGTCCTTCTAGGGATTAACTCTTCCAAGAACACATTTCTAACAAGGCGAGTGATAACTCATCTGTAGGAGAGTCTTTGGTGTCTGTAACGGTTCCCAGTTGAATGATTTTTTGTAAAATTTTTTAACACAGCGAGTTGTGATCTGGAATGCACTCCTTGAAAGGTTATGGAAATAGATTCAATAGTAACATTCCAAAGAGGATTGGGTAAATAATTGAAGGGAAAACTTTGCAGGTATATGGGGAAAGAGCAAGAGACTGGGATTAATTGGATAGCTCTATCAAAGAGCCGGCACAAGCACGGTGGGCCAAATGGCCTCCTTCTGTGCTGTATCATTCTTCTAGTTGCAGAGGTTCAATCACTCTAGCCTCATGACATCACTACAGAAGTTCCTCAGGGCAGCCTCCTTGTCCCGACCATCTTCAGCTACTTCATCTGTGTCATAAGGTCAGTGTATGCTATCTTATGATTCTTTCGTGTTCAGCTCCATTCACAACTCCTCCAATAAAGAAGAGGCCAATGCTGGCTTACAACTTGGGCTGACAAGTGGCAAGTAACATTTGCATTACATAAGTACTAAGTAATGACTATCTCAAACAAGAAACCGACCAGCCATCTCCCTGATCTTAAAAGGCACCACTGTCAGCGAGTCTCCCATCGTCAACATCCAAGGATCAATAAATTACCTATTACTGGATCAATTCAGTACACAGTTAAGGGATCAAATGTAAGCAGCTCCAAATATTGAACAGCTAACAGAAGGAAGTTCAAGTGATTTAATTAAAATAGATAAAATAAATTCATGAAAATGTTAGTACATATATATCAATTACTAAAGTGGATATTTCCAATCCTCTTACCAGGTATAACATTTTGTATCAAGATGGTGATATATTTATCACGGTCACTCCTTTGGTGCTCATGATGAAAACCAATTGCATGTAGAAATTCATGCAATATTACACCAAAATATACACAACCTGGTATTTCCAGTGATAATCTCCGTTTATTTCTTCTGTATCCAACATGTGAATAGCAACTAGGAAAGCAAAGGATTAAAAATGTAAATGGATTTTTGTACACTAGAAATTAAAATATCAAAATCTGATCAAATTAATCTGTGAATATCCAATAGGTTTGTGGGTAAATGGACAGAATGTTGCAGAACTGATTCACACAAACCAGGAGGTCTCTGATATATTTCTGGATTAGTTAGCTAGTACTTGATGGGGCACTACCAATGGCTTCAGTCCCTGAGCACAAGAGAAAAAATGTCAGTTAAAGTTCCTACTCTTGATTGTTAGCAGCAACTCATCCTGAAAAGTGTGTATCTATGAATATTAGGTGAGGATAGAATCAGACTCAGCTATGGTGCTTCCCATAGTTGTTACCCTATTATCACTTGGGATACTTTTTCCTTGACTGCTTCACCCATTCTCAAGTGGTTGTTGAGTGGCTGGTGGTGTAAAAGTTCATTTGTATCCTGTTCATGTGTACTTTTAGATTTCAACAGATACTGTGAAAAAATAACGTAAAACCTTCATTTCTGAACCTTTTCTCATATTTTATATTGCTCCATCTCAGTGTTTGCTATCTATTGCTGTGCAATTAGCAGTTTTGCTTCCTCATCAATTCATAGAAATTACATAGATTTGCATTAAATTACAGCATGGATATAAGCTATTCGGCTTAACTAGCTCGTGTTGGCGTTTATCCTTTACATGAGCAGTAGTAATCCCATGTGTCTGCTCTGTTTCCATATCTTTTCATCCACATTATTTTAACCATCTATGTAATCTATTCTTAAATGCTGACATGATCTCTGATTCAATCACGAACTCTGGTAGTGTATTCCACAAGTGCATAACCATCTGTTGAGAAGAAGGTTGGGGCAATGACACAGCCATGCTTGACCCCGGTCCGGACGTGGATTGGGTCTGTGATGGATCCGTTGGTAAGGATCACGGCCTGCATGTCGTCGTGAAGCAGGAGGAGGATGGTAACGTACATATGGGGGCATCTGAAACGGAGGAGGGCGCTCCATAGACCCTCACGGTTGACAGTATCAAAAGCCTTTGTAAGGTCGACCAAGGCCATGTATAAGGGCTGGCGCTGTTCCCTGCATTTTTCCTGCAGCTGTCGCGCTGCAAAAATCATGTCCGTTGTGCCCCGGAGGGGCCAAAATCCACACTGCGACTCTGGGAGGAGCTCCTCGGCCACGGGGAGAAGACGGTTGAGGAGGACTCTAACGAAGACTTTCCCAGTGGCTGATAGCAGGGAGATTCCTCTGTAGTTGCCACAATCTTCCTCGCTGCCATGCTCCACCTCACAGTTGACAAGCTCCCCGCTGGAGTGGAGCTAAACTACAGAACCAGTGGGAAGCTTTTCAACCTTCGCCGTCTCCAGGCTAGGTCCAAGACCACCACAACCTCTGTCGTCAAGCTACAGTATGCGGACGACGCCTGTGTCTGTGCACACACAAAAGCTGAACTCCAGGACATAGGTGACGTATATACTGAGGCGTACAAAAGCATGAGTCTTACGCTAAACATCAGTAAAACAAAGGTCCTCCAACAGCCTGTCCTCGCCGCACAGCACTGCCCCCCACCCCAGGCATCAGGATCCACGGCGCGGCCCTGGACAATATGAACCACTTCACTTATCTCAGGAGCCTCCTATCAACAAGAGCAGGCACAGACAATGCGATCCAACACCGTCTCCAGCGCGCCAGTGCAGCCTTCGGCCGCTTGAGGAAGAGTGTTTGAAGACGAGGCCCTCAAAACTGTCACCAAGCTCATGGTCTACAGGGCCATCGTAATACCCACCCTCCTGTATGGCTCAGAGACGTGGACCATGTACAGTAGGCAGCTCAAGTCGCTGGAGAAATACCACCAACGATGTCTCCGCAAGATCCTACAAATCCCCTGGAAGGACAGACATACCAACGTTAGCATCCTCGTCCAGGCCAACATCCCCAGCATTAAAGCATTGACCACACTTAATCACTTCCGCTGGGCAGGCCACATAGTCCGCATGCCAGACATCGAGACTCCCAAAGCAAGCGATCTACTCGGAACTCATCCACGGCAAACGAGCCAAAGGTGGGCAGCGGAAACATTATAAAGACACCATCAAAGCCTCCCTGATAAAGTGCGACATCCCCACTGACATCTGGGAGTCCCTGGCCAAAGACCGCCCTAAATGGAGGAAGTGCATCAGGGAGGGCGCTGAGCTCCTCGAGTTTCGTCACCGAGAGCATGCAGAAATCAAGAGCAGGCAGCAGAAAGAGCGTGCGGCAAATTAGACTCCCCGTCCACCCTTTCCTTCAACCACTGTCTGTCCCACCTGTGACAGAGACTACTGTGGTCTCATATTGGACTGTACAGCCACCTAAGAACTCATGCTGAGAGTGGAAGCAAGTCTTCCTCGATTCTGAGGGACGGCCTATGATGATGAGCCATCTGTGTAAAAAGTTTCTAATCTCTCTGGTCAAAATACTTTGGGCTAGACATTCATTATAGTCAATCAATGGGCAGTGTGAGTAGAAAAGTTGTAGAATTAGTGGTAGGCGCTAATGCTTTAGACTGCACGCAAAATTCATGCCCATTGCTCAATAAAATGATTGGAGTCTTAATTCAAGTCTTAAAACCCAAGCTCATTGAGTGTAACGCCAAAGGGTGGACCAATATCGGGTCCCGTCTAATCGCAATTAGGATCGACACAGGCTTTTTTCACTACTTAAAGGGGATATTTATTGATGCTGCAGAAACTCATTCTCAGCATTGCTGGTTGTGCAGATGTCTCAGCAAGTAGAAGCAGAACAAGGAGAAGGAGCCAGTAGACTGAACCAGGTGTGCTCATGGCAGATCCACGTTGTTATGCTCATAATAAAGGATGAAACTGAGTATTGTGTACAATGAGCAAGTGTGACCTTAGCTCCTTTAATGCGACTCCAGAGTGCAGGTACCTCGTGGGTGGCCTGCTTATATACCGTGCTCCCAAGGGATGCTGGGTTCCCTTGGGACTCCAACAGGTAGGCCCTCTGGTGGTAGTGTAATACAGGTTACAAGGGGTTAAATACATAACATCACTCCCCCGTGAAGTAAATAGTACACTTATTTACAAGGTGAGATGATCTGGGGCTTTTCGCTCCCTTGTCGATCGTTTTGGTACAAATGTGGGTGTGGGTGAGTTGGTTAGTTCTTCTATGGGCTGTTGGGCAGCCAGCCTTGTCGGGCTGCTGGGGATGGTGAGTTCGGCTTCGTGGTCAAACATGATGTCAGTTGCCATGTGTGTGTGTGTGTGTGTGTGTGTGTGTTGGAGAGTCAAAGTTGGTGGTGTCTTCTTCGGGTTCTTCGTAGCTGTTGAACCACAATTTGATTTGGTCCAAATGTTTTCTGTACATTTGCCAATTTGGCCAATTTGACCTGAAACACCCTATTCCCCTCTTTGGCTGTGACAGTGCCAGCGAGCCATTTAGGACCATGTCCATAATTGAGCACAAACACAGGATCATAGATCTCAATATCGCATGACAAATTTGCGCGGTCATGGTGCACACTTTGTTGATGCCGCTTGCCCTCCACGTGATCATGGAGATCAGGGTGGACAAGTGAGAGCCTTATCTTAAGCGCCCTTTTCATGAGCAGCTCGGCTGAGGGAACCCTGGTGAGTGAGTGGGGTTAGGTACGGTAGCTGAGCAGCACTCGGGACAGCCGAGTCTGCAGGGAGCCTTCCGACATGCATTTCAAGCTTTGCTTGATGGTCTGAGCTATCCGTTCTGCCTGGTTGTTAGATGTGGGCTTGAACGGGGCAGATGTGACGTGTTTGATCCCATTGCGGGTCATGAATTCTTTTAATTCAGCACTGGTGAAGCATGGCTCATTTTCGTTGATTAGGACATCAGGCAAGCCATGCGTGGCAAACGTGGCTCGTAGGCTTTCAATAGTGGCCGTGGATGCGCTTAGACATTATCGCACATTCAATCCATTTTGAGTAAGCATCCACGATAACCAAAATTATTTTGCCTAGAAATGGGCCCGCATAGTCCACGTGGATCCTTGACCACGGTTTGGAGGCCCACGACCATAAACTTAGCAGTGCCTCTCTGGGTGCATTGTTCAGCTGAGAGCAAGTGTTGCACTGGCGCACGCATGACTCTAAATCTGAATCGATGCCAGGCCACCACACATGGGAACTGGCTATGGTTTTCATCATTACAATGCCCGGGTGGATCCTGTGCAGTTCACAAATGAACGTATCTCTGCCTTTCTTGGGCAAGACTATGCGATTGCCCACGACAGACAGTCTGCCTGCAAGGACATTTCTTCATTGCGCCTGTGGAACAGCTTAATCGCCTCCTGCATCTCCGCTGGGACACTGGACCAGCTCCCATGGAGGACAGATTTTTTTACCAGGGACAGTAAAGGATCCTGACTGGTCCAGGTCCTGATCTGGCGGGTCGTAACGGGGGACTTTTCGTTCTTGAATGCCTCCATGACCATGAGCAAGACCGCTGGCTGTGCCATTTCCACTCCGGTGGTGAGCAATGGCAGCCTACTGAGAGCATCTGCGCAATTCTCTGTGCCCAATCTGTGGCGGATTACATAATTGTATGCATGAGCGGCCATCATTGGATGCGGGCAGAGGCATTGGTGTTAATTCCTCTGGTATCAGAAAACAACGATATGAGCGGCTTGTGGTCAGTTTCAACCTCAAACTTGAGGCCAAATAAGTACTGGTGCATTTTTTTTTAACCCCTATATATAACATAATCATATTATATATAGGGGAATATAGGTTAATGAGTATTAAGCATAGCATGCCAGAGCCTCTTTTTCAATTATGCTGTAGGCCCTTTCTGCCTTGGACAAACTCCTGGACGCATACACGACCGGTTGCAAGATCCCAGTTAGCCTGTTGTAACACACACCCGACCCTGTATGACAACGCATCGCAAACTAACACTAATCTTTTACAAGGGTTATATAGGACAAGCAATTTGTCTGAACACCACAGTGTAAAGTCCTGTCCCTGCAGTACAGACTCACACGAGGCACATGCTGAAGTCAAGGTCACTCAGGGCCTGCACCTTTATTACACAGCTCTCGAATGCCACACTTGCCTGAGACCTGGCTTTATATACCTGTGTAGAACAGATATGCAGTGTCTCCTGCAAGTGCACCCCTGGTGGTAAGGTATGCTGGTGGTTACAGGTCATATCTAGTTACAGTCATGTATAGCATGGTAAGATACAGTTATGTACAGTAGTGTGAGGTACATGACATCACCCTCCCCCAAGGTCTTATTGTCTTTATAGATTCAGTCTCTCAGATGGTCTACGCTCTCGCTTGGAGCGTCTTAGTTGTGGTTCAGTTGTTTGCCTTGGTGCATGTTTTTCTTCCGGCGTGATTGCTGGTATCTCGCCTGGGCTGTCTGTTTCGTTTAGTATGATTGTTGGTATCTCACCTGGGCTGTCTGTTGAGATTGCCCTTTCCTCAGGTTGTTTCCTCTGTCTGTCCACCAGGTGTGGTGTGAGTTCCATATTGTAGTCTGCCTCTGGTTCAGCAGTTTTGTTGGTGAATCTACTTTTTACTTGGTCTACATGCCTCCGGCAGGTTTGGCCATTGTCCATTTGTACCACCAGTAGCCTGTTTCCTTCCTTGCCTGTTACTGTCCCTGCAAGCCATTTGGGACCCCTGCCATAGTTTAGCACAAACACTTTGTCTCCTATCGTATTCCACCTCCCCCTCGAATTTCGGTCATGGTACTCAGTTAGCTTACGGCGCTTTGCCTCAACGATTTCATGCATGTCAGGGAGGATTAATGAGAGCCTTGTCTTTAAGGTCCGTTTCACCAATAGTTGCACGGAGGGAACCCCAGTCAATGAATGCGGACGAGATCTGTATGCCAGCAGCAGTCACGACAGGCGGCCCTGCAGCATGGGACCTTGGATTTTGAGCATGCCTTGTTTAATGATTTGCACTGCTCACTCCACCTGGCTGTTAGAGGCCAGCTTGAACGGTGCCGTCCTAACGTGATTTATATCGTGGTCAACTATAAAATCTTGGAATTCTGCGCTGGTGAAGCACGGACCGTTATCACTGACCAATATGTCAGAAATTCCGTGCATTGAAAACATAGTTCCAAGGCTCTCCACGTGGTGGAGGTGGTGCTCGAGTTTAAAATGGTGCATTCGATCCACTTTGAAAATGCATCTACTACTACGAGGAACATTTTGAATGAGCCCGCATAGTCTACGTGCACCAGCGACCACGGTTTGGTGGGCCAGGGCCAGGTGCTCAGGGGAGCCTCCGTGGGGGCATTACTAAGTTGGGCACAAATGGTGCACCGTCGGACGCAGAGCTCCAAGTCTGCGTCAATGCCAGGCCACCAGCCGTGGGATCTGGCTATGGCCTTCATGAGAACGATCCCCGGGTGCTCGCGGTGGAGCTCTGGGACAAATGCCTCTCTGCCTCACAGAGGCATAACTACTTGGCTGCAGTCTGCTTGTAGTGATAGCTCATGCATGCGACTTTGGAAAGGTTTGATCTCCTCGGGGCAGACATCGTGAGCCTCTGCCCAGTCGCCAGTTGAGATACATCTTTTTACTAAGGATAACGTGGGGTCGCTGGTCGTCCAGGCTCTGATTTGGCGAGCCGTCATGGGCGAACCTGTGGATTCAAAGGCATTGATTGCCATGACTATCTCACCGTCCTGTTCGTCAGACCCTTCCGTGGTCGCCAGGGGTAGCCTGCTAAGCGCGACGGCACAGTTGTCTGTGCCTGGTCTGTGCCTTATTGTGTAGTCATAGGACGCCAGCATGAGTGCCCACCATTGAATGCGCGCCGAGGCATTGGCGTTTATTGCCTTGCTCTCAGATAGCAGGGACACGAGAGGCTTGTGGTCGGTTGCTAGCGCGAACTTGGCTCTTAAAAGGTATTGGTGCATCTTTTTGACACCATACACGCACGCGAGTGCCTCCTTCTCCACCATACCGTACCCGCGCTCCGCCCGCGAAAGTGACCTGGAGGCATAAGCATGGGTTGTAATTTACCCGCACCACTGACATGCTGTAAAACGCACCCGACCCCGTACGCTGACGCATCACATGTAAGAACGAGCTTTTTACCTGGATCAAAAAAAGTCAAAACACTGTTGGAACATAGAAGGTTGCGTGCCTTATTGAAGACGGGTTCTTGGGCGTCCCCCCAAAACCAATCGCACCCCTTTCTGAGTAGCACGTGGATAGCCTCCAGCAGCGTGCTTAAGTTCTGCATAAAGTTCCCAAAGTAATTGAGTAGCCCGAGAAAGGCGCGCAGTTCCAAGACATTCCGGGGCCTGGATGCCAGACGAATTGCTTCAGTTTTGGATTCTGTTGGGGGGATTCCATCAGCGGCAATCCTTCTGCCCAAAAATCCAACCTCGGGCGCAAGAAACAGACACTTGGATTTCTTAACTCTTAGGCCTACCCGATCCAACCGCTTCAGTACTTCCTCCAAATTGCGGAGATGGGAGTTGGTGTCCCTGCCCGTGATAAGTATGTCGTCTTGAAATACAACCGTCCCAAGGATGGACTTGAGCAGACTCTCCATGTTGCGCTGGAATGTAGCAGCTGCCGATCTGATGCCGAATGGGCATCGATTGTACATGAAAAGGCCTCGATGTGTGTTGATGGTGGTGAGTAGCTTAGACTCTTCGGTCAGTTCTTACGTCATATACGCAGATGTGAGATCTAGTTTCGAGAAAAGTTTTCCTCCAGCCAATGTGGCAAATCGGTCCTCCGCTCTGGGCAGCGGGTATTGGTCCTGCAGGGAGACTCTGTTTATGGTAGACTTGTAATCCCCACAGATTCGTACGGATCCATCAGGCTTCATGACTGGGACAATGGGACTTGCCCAGTCGCTAAATTCCATGGGTGAGATAATGCCTTCCAGCAGAAACCTGTCCAGTTCATGTTCAATCTTTTCCCTCATCACATAGGACACAGCTCTAGCCTTGTGATGGACCGGTCTAGCATCCTGTGTGATGTCGATTTTAACTTTAGCCCCTTTGAACGTGCCCACACATGGCTGAGAGATGTTCAAATCGACTTAAAACTGTTGAGCAGCAGGTCTGTTCCTCTGACAACATGGCGTGAACATCATTCCATTTCCAATTTAGTTTTGCCAGCCAGCTTCTCCCCAGCAGTGCTGGGAGATTTCCGGGGACAATCCACAGGGGAAGTCGGTTCACTGTCCCTTTGTGTGTGATTGAGAGCATGGCGCTGCCAATGATTGGGACTATTTCTTTGGTATCGATCTTAGTTTGGTGTCGACCCTTGTGAGTTTTGGTCTGTTGCTTTTGTGCAGCCACAGCTGTTCAAATTGGTGAGCGCTCATGAGAGATTGACTCGCTCCCGTATCCAGTTCCACATTGACGAGTATCCCGTTGAGTAGGACCCTCATCATTATTGGAGGCGTCTTGTTGTAAGAACAGTGTCCATTGATCGTGTTGACCTGCTGTACCTCGGTGTCCCAGGCACTGTCCCCACCGTCTTCTGGTCCGCTTTCCGACCCTTCCAATTCGTATACCAGCCGAGCTGCTGTTTTTCTACACATGTGGGCCAGATGCCCTGTATAGTTGCAGTTTCTGCAAACGGCATGCTGAAATCGACACCCCCTTGATGAGTGCTTTCCCCCACATCTCCAGCACAGACCGCTTCCATTGTTTCCGAAGGATGAGCTGCGTCTGGCTGATCTCTCTTGAGCTTCTCTCAGTTTGTAGTTGATTACTCGCATTGTGGGTTGATGAGGTGTGAACGGCCGTTCATGTGGCCCTTGATGGCTTCTGGCGCCACTGCCTGCTGCTCAGGGCCTGCTCTCCTGCCTTCGTCTGTGTCTGGGGGTAGCAGCTTGTTTCACGCTGTGAATCCCTTGTTCCGATGTTTCGTTAGTTGTCGTACCCGCAGTGTAGATCAACCTCGTTTCTTCTTCTCCTGCCAAGAATGTCTGTGCAACCAGTGCTACTGCCTCTAAGGTCAAGTTCTGGGCCTCTATGAGCTTTCGAAATATGCCTGCGTGGCCGATTCCTTCAATAAAAAAAGTCTCTCAGTATTTCTCTCCTTAGTTCATCGGAGAACTCACATAAGCTAGCCAGCCTCCGAAGTTCCGCCACAAAGTCGGGTATGCTCTGGCTCACACAGCGTCTGTAGTTGTAGAACCTGTGTCTGGCTATGTGTAGGCTGCTCGCTGGCTTCAGGTGGTCTCTTACCAGTGTGCTCAACTCTTCAAACGACTTGCTTTTTTTTTTTCCGTTGCCAATCTTTCCAATTCTTTGTCAAATCACAAACGCCAGAGGTCACCTTGCACACGTCAAGGATCACTCTGCGCCAATGCTCTTAGCCAAAAGGCCGAGAGCCACTGCACCGTTCCTGGAAGTACTGCAATACCAGGTTCATGCCATGGAGGTGGATGGATCAGGCCCCCCACACACCTCCGTGGAGGCGGATGGGTCAATCCACCCCACCCACTTCCTTGCTGGTTTCTCAGGTGTCAGCAGGTCCTTCATTAAGGCGTATGCTTTCGAGCCACAGCTGGTCAAGAGATGAGCTCTTTTCTTGCCTGCCTTGTCGTCGCCTAACCAGTCTTTGGTTACAAAGCTTTGCTGGAGCCTTTCTATAAAGTCCTCCCAATTATCTCCAGCATTGTATTTTTCATCTGAGCCGTTGGTCGCCAGTCTGTGGATTCTGTGATCCCGTAACTCATCACCACTGTAAAGTCCTGTCCCTGCAGTACAGACTCACACGAGGCACATGCTGAAGTCAAGGTCACTCAGGACCTGCACCTTTATTACACAGCTCTCAAATGCCACACTTGCCTGAGACCTGGCTTTATATACCTGTGTAGAACAGATATGCAGTGTCTCCTGCAAGTGCACCCCTGGTGGTAAGGTATGCTTGTGGTTACAGGTCATATCTAGTTACAGTCATGTATAGCATGGTAATGTACAGTCGTGTGAGATACTTGACACACAGATTTCTAGTTTTTCTAAAGGCAGCCTCTTGTGAATTCCCCCATACCCAGTCAGCTCCCTTGCGCAGTAGCGCATGTAGGGGTTCTCGCAGGGTGCTTAACCCGGGTAGGAAATTACCGAAATGCTAAGGAGTCCTCGGAATGACCGCATCTCCGTCATGTTCTGTGGTCTCGGTGCGTTCTTGATGGCCTCCGTCTTGGCATCGGTGAGTCTGATGCCGTCTGCTGCGATTTTTCTTCCCAAGAACTCGACCTCTGGCACCAAGAAAACACATTTCGAGTGTTTTCAAACTGAGCCCCACGCGATCCAACCAAGAACCTCTTCCAGATTCTTCAAGTGCTCAATGGTGTCCCGATCTGTAACCAGTATGTCGTCCTGGAAAACCACGGGGCGAGTAACTGACTTTAGCAGGCCCTCCGTGTTCCATTGGAAGATTGCAGCGGCCGACTGAATCCCGAACGGGCACCTGTTATAGATGAACAGACCTTTATCCATGTTGATGCAGATGAGGCCTTTCGAAGACTCCCAGCTCCTGCGTTATGTAGGCCGAGGTCAGGTCCAGCTTGATGAATGCCTTTCCTCCAGACAGGGTCGCAAATCGGTCGTCTGTCTTGGGTAGCAGGTACTGCTCCTGTTGCGAAAAACGGTTAATCGTTACTTTATAGCCCCCACAAATTCTAACTGTACCATTCTCCTTAAGTAGCGGGACAATCGGAATGGCCCACTCATTGAATTCCACCGGCACGATGATGTTTTCTCGCTGCAGCCTGTTCAGCTCAATTTCTACTTTCCCACGCATCATGTACGGTGCCGCCGGTGCCTTGTGGTGGATGGCTCATGTACCGGGGATCAAATGGATCTGCACTTTTGCCCCCAAGAAGCTTCCAATGCCTGGCTCGAACAACGATGGTAACTTGCTCAGAACCTGGGCACATGAGGCATCGTTGACGGACGAAAGCGCTCTGATGTCATCCCAGTTCCAGCAGATTTTTCACAGCCAGCTTCTGCCAAACAATGTGGGGCCATCCCCTGGCGCAATCCACAGTGGGAGTTCGTGTACTGCTCCATCATAGGAGACTTTGACCTTTTGCACTGCCAATTACAAGGATTAGTTCCTTTGTGTAAGTCCTTAGTTTGGTGTGAATGGGGCTGAGCTTGGACCTGTGTGCCTTTTTGCTCCACAGCCTTTCGAAGGCCTTTTTACTCATTAGGGACTGACTCGCACCCATGTCCAGTTCCATAGATACTGGAATTCCGTTCAGTTCAACTTTCAACATTATTGGTGGACATTTCATCGTGAATGTGTGGACCCCGTACACTTCCGCCTCCTCGGTACAAGTCTCCAATTCGAAGTGGATTGATTTTCCTCTGCAACGTGGTGGTTTGCAGGGTTTGCAGCTCGCCTGCACATTCGCTGGAGGTGTCCCATCGTTCTGCAATCGTTGCACACATAGTGCTTGAAGCGGCATTGATGGGGCCGATGATCACCTTCACAGCGCCAACAAGGTGTTAATGCGAGACAGTTAACGATTGATGGCAGAATCTGGGTCATCTGAGGTCGGGCAGCAGCAGCTGGCGTGTACATTCTGCCATGTATATTTCTGCTCGAAACCGATGTAATTTTCTTTACTCTGCGAAATCTGTTTGTTGTTGTCGCTGGTGGACATAAATGCCTGGGCTATCGTTATGGCTTTACCTAGATTCGGAGTTTCTACAGTCAAATGTTTGCGAACGATTGTCTCATGGCCAATGCCCAGTGCAAAAAAGTCTCTGAGCATTTGTTCTAAGAATCACCCAAATTCATAATGTCCTGCGAGGTGCCTTAGTTCGGCGACATAGCTCGCCACTTCCTGGCCCTCCGATCGTTGACACGTGTAGAACCAATATCTCGCCATCAAAACGCTTTCCTTAGGATTTAGGTGCTCCCGGACCAGCATACACAATTCTTCGTAGGATTTCTCTGTTGGTTTTGCTGGCGCTAGGAGATTCTTCATGAGGCCATAGGTTGTTGCCCCACAGTCAGTTAGGAGGATCGCCCTTCGTTTGGCAGCGTTCTCGTCCCCTTCCAGCTCGTTGGCCACCAAGTATTGGTCGAGTCTCTCCACGGAGGCCTCCCAATCGTCGCCTTCTGAGAACTTCTCCAGGATACCAACTGTTCTTTGCATTTTCGCGCGGTTGTTCATTACCTCGTTGCCAATTGTTATGCTCATAATAAAGGATGAAACTGAGTACTGTGTGCAATGAGCAAGTATGACCTTAGCTCCTTAAGTGTGACTCCAGCGTGCAGGTACCGCGTGGGTGGCCTGTTTATATACCGTGCTCCTAAGGGATGCTGGGATCCCTTGGGACTCCAACAGGTAGGCCCTCTGGTGGTCGTGTAATACAGGTTACAAGGGGTTAAATACATAACACACGTCCCAGGGAAAGAGCCCACAGATTGTCCAATGAAGCATTGGAGGCATTGGATTTTGCTGTGGAGAGACAGAGGATGGTTCCCTACCTGGCAAGTGGCAGGAGATCCTCGCGACAAGTCTTCCGCATATTGTGGAGGGAGGTAGTGCAGATTGTCTCGGGTAGCACTGTGGACCCCAGGACCCATACACAGCGTAAGAAGAAATTTAACAACCTGACTCGGGTGGTCAGGGTGAGTGAATGCTTCAACAAATGCTACATACCACACCTGTACCACAATTTTCATACACTGCCCAAAGCATCACACCCCCAGCACTCACCAACAATCTCTACCTAGCAGCACTCACACCCACATCTCACACCTTGCATACAATGATAGCTATTCAACTATGGCAAGCACATTACCCAAACACATTGCTCCACACTCACTCGCAGGCCAGGCACAAGCTGACACCCAACCATTGTCTGCGCTGGAGAATCGAGTGCTGCAGATTATTGGATGTCAGGTGATGGGCGCCGAGGCCACCAGCGCCGTTGACCCTTTGGGGACAATAATGGTATGTTCATCCCTACTACTCCTTCTCACATCACTTCCTCCTCACTCCTCAAGCATTTCACATTTTACAGCTAATCATTCTGTATGCATGCATTTCTCCCTTCCTGCCCCCCTCCCCTCACCTTAACCCCACTATTGTGTCTTTATGTTTCAGGTAATCAGCAAGCACCTGAGCAGCCTATCCCTGAGGCCACGGTCGAGAGCGAGGCTGGAGAAAAGGGGGAGGAAGAACACTGCATCTCTCACCTGCAGACACCAGCTCAGATACTGGCACAATGCGTAATTGAGAGACTAGTATAGTAGTGGGATCTGTACAGGTTGAGGCACCGGGGATGAGTGGACTGCAGTGAGGTCAGGGGCAAAAAGGTAGCTTGGGGGCTAGCTACTTGGAGGGCGAGTTTGTGCACAAGTTCTGCTGCATAGGACTCAGATGAGGACCTCAATGGGGAGGTGTTTAGAAAAAGGGTGATGGGCATGCACACTGAGATGATAGGTGCAATGGCAAGGGTGCCCGAGAGCCTCTTGGCAATGATAAGGAGCATGGAGGAGTCCACCTCCAACATTGCACAAGGTTCTGCGCACACCATGGAGCCCATTATTTCCAGTCTGGAAAGGATCATAGACTCCCAGAGAGAGCGTGGTGACCCAGACATGATGTCGCATGCGATGGGTGATCTGGCAGTTTCAATTGCACCACAGGTGGAAGCGACGCGACGTCTTAGTGTTGTAATGCAGTCTATGCTTGGTGGCATCCAATCTCAGAATGCTCTCCTGCAGTCTCAGCTTGATGTCATGCAAGCTCTGACTGCTGCCACCATGACTGGGTCTATAATGGTCGACCAGGGCTTTCATGGTACGCAACAGGCCAGCAATCTGTGCTCCAACAGATTGCTAGGGATGCTGAGGTGCTGCCCCAGGGAAGTGACAGTAGGTCAGTGGAGCAGGAACCTTCTGTCCTTTCTCAGGATGACAGCATTCCTGCTCCCACCACTGACACTTAGGCAGCGACAAGGGCAACGGCGGTCATCCAGCCAACCCAGACTTCTGTCGCCCATGCTGAGGTGGTGCAGTCTACAGCCAGGCCTTCCAGGTCCAGAGCTGGGCGCAGGTGTCATGCAAGGCCATCTGAAGTCTCCCACATGGACACTCAGCAGCCTTGCTGCAGCCACTAGGCCAACACTTTGTAGGAGCACTAGAGTAGGCAAAGGCACAGTAACAACAGGCACAAAGGGATTGTGTAAGTGTGAATACTTAATATTTTTCATGTAAATATGTGTTCACTGATTTTATATACATTTGTTAATTCACTTACCATTCTTTTGTGGTGTCTGATATTTCAGCTTTAAGGTGTGATACGGCCTGGGAGAAGGATGTAATAATGGGGATGAGGTAAGCAAAGGGGACCTGGGCTTTAAGTTATCCTGATGTAAGGCTGGAGGTCTGTTTGGAGGAGGTGGCAGAGTTCTGTGACCACCTCCTTAGTGATCTGTCTAATATACTGCTGCTCGCTTAATTGAAGATAGGAGAAGTGCTCGCGGAATACCCTCAGAGCGTAAGGCCTCCTGATGAAAGCCCTGATGTCCCTCCTCATCCCTCTGTGCACATGTTCCCATGTTCCACGTAGATCCTGGAGGACGAGGTGGCATGCCAATACAGCCCCATTAATGTTACCAAGTGTAGAGGTTTGATTCTTTGAAGAATAAATATAGCTACTTTTTAGTTGCCAGAAGACTCCTGATACAAAAGAACCTTGAAATTACTGATTGAAACTGTTGCAATGAGTGAAACAGACAAGAAACCACTGAAAATGTATTAACCTGACAACTGCAAGTGATTACTGATGATCCCTTTAAATAACATCCCTGGAGCTGGCTTCCTGGTACTTCATGCCAGCTCTCTCTGTCGGTGTTTACTCCAGGTTCTGAGGTAAATGGCAAGAATCAATTTTGGAAATCGGGTCAGTGAGTGTTGGATGCTCACTGATGTCACTATCCACCTGGTATTGATGATCCCGGCAATACCACTTACCGATGGCACTATGGAGTGGGCTGATTTGGCGTGCGGTGCTATATTTGCCGAGCCCTCGTGATACTAGTCTAGCACCCCATTAGCACCATCTACTTGAGCCAATGGGAGGAGCTAAGGGGAGGAATTTTTTCCCCCTTTATATTTAGTCTTGTATATCTTGGGCTGGAGATTTGATTGTATAGTGCCTCTGTTAGCGCCGCATCTCGAATTGCTTACTGCCCGGGCGGCCAGCTTCCAGCGCCCCGCCGTGAAATTTGATGTTGGATTTGTGCCTGCGCCAAACACTACCGCCTCGCTCTGTAGTTTCATTAGGTCATGACGACAGTTGTCATGCAACATCCCGTTAGTGCCCCAGTTGCAAAATTAGGTGGATCCTCCTCATTTAGCGTCCGAACCTAATCATACCAGAAAAAGCAGGCAGTTCCACATTCTGTTGCCGCTATCTGTAGCCTATTTAAAAGGAGGGAGGAGGATCATAAATCAGCGGATACGTTGAGCACAACATTTTCATACAGCATGCTGCGGGAACCTCTGACTTTAAATCTGAATGATGATCTGCCATTACAGCTTGAGTGAAACCATTTAATGGTTGCATGGCTAGTTTGCCAGTGTCGCCTACTCCATGCTCTAGTTATGTGGCGTGAAGATAGAAGGGCTGTTGGCCATGCAAGGCCACAAATGAGGATGTCTGGACAGGAGGCCTTACCTTCCATGGTACAGGCAGAAATGCTCATGCCTATACCTCTCTGAGGAGCAATGTATGAGAAGGATGTGCTTCCGAGAGGAAGTGCTGAGAGAGATATGCCATCTCCCATAGGCAGACCTGTAGTCTCATATCGGGAGGAGAACAAGCAACAGGATCATGGCGAGGCCCCGAATGGCCAGCCACACCAGGAGGAGCACCATCAATGCTGCCAGTGCAAGAGCCGCATGTCAGAGACTCATAATGCATCCGGTCTCTTGAATGGAGGAAGCCGAGGGATGCAGCTAATACTGATCGCACTATGTGCCACCAAAATGGCACATCTCCGTTAAAGTCCACAATCATACTCAATGCAAAACGTTCAAAGTAAAATGTTATTGATGACACCAACATAGTCGCCTCAAACACCACAACAAAAGCCGTCACCAGCAATTAACAAAAGAAAAACGCAACATTCTATTGAAAGGCCATCAACCACAATTAACTTATACAATGTATGGACAAAGACCGCTTCTGTTAGTCATCCCACAGCAGCATCCATGTGGTATATTAGGCACGCACACTCGCAACAATAGCTTGTGTCAAACAATGCAACAACATATTTAGAACCATTATTTACACGATGAGTACATCTGGCCCTCCTGCTGTTGACATCATCAGCATAGGAGTGGAAGATACCTGCGTGATTTCTTTTAACGTGGGGTGATTGTTGCATGCCGGCTACCACACGGGCTTAGCTGAGCGAGGTCTTGGTCCAGTGGCAAGGGGGTCCTGGGCGACTGAAGACCAGGCACTGTTATATGGGCCTAATTGCCTACAGCGAGATGTTGGCGCAGGCTCAGCGCTGGGTAGCGCCTTTGATGGTAGGTGGTCCAAGGCTTGGTTGGGGGCAGGCATTGGGGGGGACCAGCAGTGCACTGGGGTTCAGAATGGGGGGGCGGGGGGGTGGGCCACAGGGTACTCGTCATTCAGCGGAAATCGGCACGGTCCCAGCCTGCAAGACCATCAGCAAGCCAGGCCATTAGAGGGAGCAGTGTGCGGTGGTGTGCCACTGCAGAGAGCAGTGTGTGCTGCTGCAGGAGGGCGATGCCTGCGAAGTCAGGTCGCTGATTGCAGTGTGGGCAAGCACAGCAGGAAGGGCTAGGAGTGGCAAGAGTTTGTAGAAGGAAGTGACCGGGGCCCAGGAGAGGCGCGAGTCTGGGGCCCAGAAGAAGCGAGAGCCCAGGGGCAGCACGATCCAGCCCACACTGCTATATGTATGCGCGCTCGGTTCCTCCGGTCGTCTTGGATAATCCTTACCACTGGACCAAGACCTAGCTCTGTCAAGCCTGTGTGGTGGCTGGTGTGCAATGGCCACTCCATGTTAAAAAGATCCAAGCACAGGCATCTACCCTCCAAGATGTAGTTCAGGATCTGGAATATTAGGTCCATCATTGAAACACCTGTGAACTCATCCCTTTTTGGCGTGGAAGCAAGTCATCCTCACTTCGAGGGACTGCCTATGATGACATCTGTCCATGGCGGGCAAAGACCTCACACACTTTGGCTGACATTTACCACCCGTCACCTTTTCCCGACTCCCATGCCTAGTGCTCCTCCTCAATGTGGCCGACTGCAAGGCTGCTTGAGGGCTGCTGTGTGTGGGGCAAACAGTACAAATGGCCTAGCAGAATGCCCTGGACCAGCTCTGGGCCTAGAGCCCTGCTGCGGATGCCACCATTTCAGCATCGGTGGCAGCAGTCTGGAATGACGGGGTGTAGACTGCAGCAGGTGCACAGGAAAAGTGGCAGTGGTGGGAGCCGGAATGCTGTCATCTTGAAGAAGGACAGCACCTTCCATTTCCAGCAGCCCACTGCTACTCACCCGAGGCGGAGCGTCAGCATCCACAGCAAGATGTGTGAACACATATTCTTGGCCTGCTTCGGCACCATCACTTCTCCATCGGACTGTGGGGAACACAGAGAGGGTGGCAGCAGTCAGTGTGTGCATGGCATCATTTTGAGACTGACTCAGAGCACACTGAGCCTGAAATGCAGCAGTCTGAGAGTTCATGCCAGCAATCACTGACATCAGGAGGTTCTTGTGTGGCTTGGGACTGGGAAGCGATAGCTGCTGTCATATCAACCATGGGACTCCATTATCGCTCGTTGGGCCCATCTCCCTCTAAGCAGGCTGTCATGTATGTAAGGACTTTACACAGGCAACGATGGGCTTGTTGGACTCCTGAGAGGCACGGACAATGCTTGAGGTGGACGCCCCCAAACTCAGAGCAAGTGCGTCCATGCTCTGTGGTATCTTCTCCAATGCACCCATGAGCTTGCGATGCATTTGCATGGACTCCCTGGACATAGCCTCCAAGGCTGGGTCCTTGTCTGACTATCTCTCAGCGGGAATTCTGGGCTGACTCAAACTCCGGGGAACTGGCTTCTGCACTTCCCCTCGCGCTGGGCGTTGCTGTAGGCACTGGGGCAAGGAGCCTCAGGCTCGTCAAACTCCACGAATTCAGGCTCCTCCACCAATGTGGTGTCCCCACTCGATGGGACTGTGTCTCGCTCAGTGTAAAAACTGTTGCCCCCTCCCTCGTCATCTTCCCCTCCAGCCAATGTAGAAGGATCAGGGGCACACTTCTGGCTGATCATCTGCAAGCACAAAGCAACAGAAGTGTGATTAGCAGCGGGGGAGGGGGCAAGGAGATAAGAGGAAGGTGGCATCAGGCATTTATATATAAAGGGGGTCGGCCAATTGATATCAGGGGTTATGGAACTCACATATCGTAAATGCCATCCACATACCATCACTATGCATAGAGGGTTATGCCTTGCCGCCTGCTACCGCGCCAACTTGGGTGCCCAGGAGGGCTGACACTCGCTGTTCGACCTGAGTGAGGTCCCGTAGATCAGACTCCCCATCACCAGTGCGCTGCTGTTTGTGCGCCAATATCCCCTACAATAAAAAAGGTGTGAGTCTGCATCGTGTGGCACATGTGCCTTCCATAGTAGAGTAGCTGCTACTGTCTGGAAGTGTAAAGATGTCCATTATAATCTGCATGGCTGTGCACAGAGCATGTGGAAAGGATGGGATGAGGTGAGCGCCACCGACGATTGCGGCTCAGGGTGACGTTTTGCAATTGCATATCAAGAGTCCAAGGGTAGCGCGAGGAGGGGTGAAAATAATTAAGGAACAGGAAGGTGCGCGACACTTGTATGTGCAAGGTATGCCTGGTCGAACTGAACCTCCACTTTTCAGGTGACTTCGCCAACCCACACCACGGCCTTGAACACATAGAGAAGGGGCACATTGTGCAAAAATGTTACATTGCATCAGACAGTCAGTTTGAAATTATAGCATTGGTGCATTAATATAAAGGATACTCACCCTGACCACCCTCGTGAGGTCGGTAAACTTCTTGCGACATTGTGTCGCAGTTTGCCTCACCGCATCTCTAGCTGAGGTGTCCTGTGCTCCCTCCAAAGCCTCCAATAAACTCTTGGAATGGGCCTCCTTCTTCCAAGAAGCTGCAAGACATCTCCTTTCTACAGCCTCTATCAATGTTTCAGTGGCTGTGGCTGAGAAAGGGCGCACACGATGGCGACCTTCCTGCTCCTCCATTTTCCCACTCTGCAGAGTTCAAACTGTACATGCGGATACTTAGAGTGCCATGCCTTTAAGATTCAGTTGGGCTCGGGATCTATCGCGGGGCTCTGAGTATGTGCATTTCACCTTGCATTTTAGCGATGAGGTTTTCGGTTGGAGCGGCCGAGCACAGATGTGGAATGCCTGATTTAGTGCCCCCTTTCAATGCAGCTGTGTTTCAAACAAATTTCCCGGTCAGAGGCACAAACCGTTAGAAGGTGCTATATTACTGACCCGCCATGAATTATGCTACAAAATGGCCAGAACCTAATTTCCTGCCCCTAGTTTTCTATTCTAGACTCCTCAATTACTGGAAACAGTGGCTGCAAAATTTGGCTCCGTCGCGCCCATTGTTTGCATGTACAAGTGCTGCTTTGATTCCAAAATGGGGACTGCAGCGTGCACCTAGGGCATCCTAGCAGCAATCATGATGTCTTCATTCTGCAGAAGTCCGCTGTGCCATCTGCATTTGAGCCACCATGGCAAAATAGAGGGTGGCTTCTAAGCGACAAAGGCTATCAGTTAACAACATGGGCTCATGACTCCAAGGCACAATCCATACACACATGGGCAACATTCATGCAATGAAAGACATGCTGTCATACGAAATATCATCGAGTAGACCATTAGCATGCTGAAGGAATGCTTCCACTATCTGGACAGCTCTGGAGGAGCCCTGCAGTACTCTGCAGCACGGTTGTCAAGATTTGTGGTGGCCTCCTGCATGCTGTTCAACCTCTCCATCATGAGGGCACATCCCTTGTCAGTTGGTGGGGGAGCTGGAGGAGCAGGAACAGGAAGAGGAAGAGAGGATGCAACCTACGCATCCCTTTTCTGGCCGGGACATCCATGACCGACTCATCCGACTGCGATACCAGTAAATGTAACCATAATTTTCAATTCACCAGCTGTCCCACACTTTACCTTCCCTCTGTTATTGACCGTCACAGCTCCTGCATGGCCACAATGCAAAAATAAAAGCCAACACAAAATAAACATCGCAAACCAAATTTATGAATAAAACCTTGCTATATTACATACAAACAACAACTAATCACCCCTGTGCATTCTCTTAGCACCTGTTTTCCATGTGCCTTTGCCTCTCCTAATGCTTCTACTCAGTGCTACTCCAGTGGCTGCACCATGGCTGGTGGAAGGTTGCTGACTTTCAGTGGGGCGAAATAGGAAACTGCAGGTGGGCTTGGAGGAGGACCTCAGGCTTTGGGCTGCTCCATTTCAGCATGGGCGGCAACAAGAGCACTGTTGGAGTGGCAGTGGTGGGATGACAAATGTTGTCATCCTGAGAGAGGACAACAGGTTTGTGCTTCATGGAGCTACTGCCACTACCCTGGGACAGCGCCTCAAAACCTAGCCATCTGTTGGAGGACAGATTGCTCCAACAGATGACTAGGTTTTGAGAAGCGGTCTGCGGTTTTGAGGCGCGGTCTGCGGGACTGCGGTGACATCCTGCAAGCCCTTTTAAACACTGGTATCAAGAGCCTGTGCTTGCGTGGCAGCAAGCTGACCTTGCATGACAGAAGTCTGAGCTTCCACTACAGCACCCAGACGTTGGGTAATTTTTGCTCTTGATGAAATGGAAGCTGAGACATAAGCCATCAGATGCTGCATCACAGCTAGGTTCGCAAGTGTGCTAATGGAGTTGGCCACCATTTCCAGTTTTAAATGGGCGGCCTCTTATTCTGAGACAATGCCCCCTGATTTTAGTTTCCCCTATGAGTGGCAATATCCTCTCTGCATCCACCTTGTCGAGCCTCCTCATTATCTTATATTCTTCTGAACACCAATGAATATATTCCCAACCTATCTTCATAAGTCAACACCCTCATCTCTGGAATCAATCTAGTGAACCTTCTCTGAACAGCCTCCAATGCAAGTATATCCTTCCTTAAATACGGAGACCAAAACTGTATGCAGTACTCCAGGTATGGCCTCACCAATAGCCTGTATAGTTGTAGCAGGACTTCTCAGCTTTTATACTCCATCCCCCTTGCAATAAAGGCCAACATTCCATTTGCCTTCCTGATTACTTGCTGTACCTACATGCTAACTTTTTGTGTTTCTGTCATGTGGCTGTCCTGGTTGAATAGTTGGCAGTATGTGCAAGCTGTGAGATGTGAGTGTCTGGCTTGCAGCAGTGGTAAGTGTGTGAAGGTGAGGTGAAGCTCTGAACGTGAGGTATGAGTCGTGATTGATAGAGATTGTAGGTAGGTAAGTGATGAATTGAGCAATGTGCAAGGTTAGTGCTGCAGTTGGTGGGATATGGCTTTTGAAGATGAATTCACTGACCTTGACCACTCGTGTGAGGTCATTAAACTTCTTTCAGCACTGCATGCAGGTAATTGGGGCTTGACTCCTGACATTGACAGCCATGGCGACCTGCTCCCACTGCATTTGTAGATTTGTTTGGTGGGTCTCCTGGCCCACTGTAGATAGAGGCCCTCTCAAATCCTGCTCATCTTCTCCACCAAGGCCTCCAGTTGAGTGTCTGAGAACCTTGGTGCAGGCATTCTGCTCTGTTGCGCTATAATTCAGTTTTCTTCCTGCTCAGACTCTCTTCCACAAACAGTTCCAGCACCTGCTCCTGCCAGAATACACCAACCCTTTAAGAGGTACAGGCTGGCTTTAATAACTGAAAACTAGCTTTAAGTAGTGCTACCCTCGCAAAAATTTTGGCCCCATGATGAAGCGTTCAGCCACTTAACAACGCATTTAGCACTGGCTGCACGCAGCAATCTTACAAATTAGCAGGCAGCACGAAGTTAGCGTGCTGCCTATGTCGAAGCAACAGGCACGTTTTTATTGTGCATCGTGATCCCCATGCTCATTTTCAGGGGCTGTCGAATTTTGTCCCCAATAACTTTAGTGCAACCAATAATTTTGATAAAAACCCATTTGTCTGTCTCCTTACTAATTACTTGCTTTTTCTTGATGCCATTGTTGTACAACATTTTGAAATCTGCACGGAATGAGAGTCCGGGCAGGAGGATTGTCTGGGTGCAGACGGGGGGGAAATGTTCTCTGAAGTATTGCTCATTTTGGGGTGAATTTGTGGCAGTAAAAAGAGCAGAATGGGTTCTTTGAGGCTGCTGCCTTAAAATAAAAACTATACCTGCATTCTCCTCCCAAAAACCACAGGCGAAACCCCGAACGCAAAGGATTGGAAAATCCAGTCCCAAAACTGTACGCACTACTCGAGGTGTGGTCTCATCAATACCCTGTACAGTTGTAACAAGACTTCCTTACTTTTATACTCAATCCCCTTGCAATAAAGGCCAACATTCCATTTTCCTTTAAAATTACTTGCTGTACCTGCATACTAACTTTTAGTATTTCATGTACAAGAACACCCAGACCTCTCTGTACTGCTGTAGTCTCTCTCCATTTGAATAATATTTTGCTTTTCTATTCATCCTACCAAAGTGGATAACCTCACATTTTTCCATATGTCAGATAAATCTGCCGTTGCAACATCAGACATTCTCCATCTGCCAAATTTTTGCCCACTCACTTAACCTATCTATATCCCTTTGCAGACTGTAGGCCACGGCAGGTGCAAAGGCGAAGTGGCAGTGGTGGGAGTCGGAAGGCTGTAACCTTGAACAAGGACAACACCTTCCATTTCCAGTGGCCCACTGCAACTCCCCTGGGGTGGAACCTAATCATTTGGAACAATCTATGGGAACATAGCTTGCTGGCCTGCTTCAGCACCGTCACTTCCCCGTTGGACTGTGGGGAACACAGAGAGGATGCTAACAGTTAGTGTTTGCATGGCATCACTCTGTGACTGACTCAGACCTGACTTAGTCTGAAACGCAGCAGTCTGAGAGTTGATGCTGGCAATCATTGACAGCATCACAATGAACCTCAGTGACCCACCCCTCTCCCACAGTGACCCACCCCTCCCCCACGGTGACCCACCCCCTCCCCCACAGTGACCCACCCCAACCCACAGTGACACACCCCTCCCCCACGGTGACCCACCCCCTCCCCCACAGTGACCCACCCCAACCCATAGTGACCCACCCCCTCCCCCACAGTGACCCACCCCAACCCACAGTGACCCACCCCTCCCCCACAGTGACCCGGCCCTTAACTGACTGTGACATCCCCTCCCCCACATTGACCAACCTGTCCCCTACAATGAGCTCCCCTCCCCTTTCAAAAACCTGTCCCTCCCCCAGTGACGCGCCATTCCCAGAGTGACATCCTGCTCTTCCACAGTGACAGGCCCCTCCCCCACAGTGACAGGCCTCTCCCCCACAGTGACACCCCCCTTCCCCATCCCCCAGAGTGACCCACCCCTCCCCCAACGTGACCGCCCCCACAGAGACCCGCTCCTCCCATACAGTGATGTCCTCTCCACCACAGTATCTCGACCCACACCCACAATGACCTCCCCTTCTCCACATTGTACTTGCCCACAATGACCCGCACCTCGCCCGCAGTGATCTGCCCCCTCCACAGGGACCCACCCCACCCCACCTCCACAGAGACAGGCCTCTCCTCCACAGTGACCTCCCCCAGGGTGAGCTCCTCGCCCCCAGTGACCCACACCTCCACTACAGTGATCCGTCCCTCCCCCACAGTAACCTCCCTTTCCCCCTCAGTGACCTCCCCCTTGCCCACAGTGACTTTCTCCTCCCTCACAGCAACCTCCCCCATAGTGACATGTCACTCCCCTACAGAGTCACTCCCCTTCCTCACAGTGACCCGCCCCTCCCCCACAATCAACTCCCCCTGCCCCAGTAACTTGCCCCTCCCCCACAGTGACCCGACCCACACCCAGTGACCTGCCTCCTTCCCCATTGTGATCTCCCCCTCTTCCAGTGACCTCACACTCCCGACATTGTACTCCCCCAGTGACATCCCCCTCCCCCACAGTGACACGCCCACCCCCACAGTGAACTGCCCCTCCCCCACAGTGACTTCCTCTCCCACATAATGACTGGCCCCTCCCCAACGTGACATCAACCTCCCCAACAATGCCCTTCCCCCTTCCCCACAGTGAGCACTGCATTTCCCACAGAGACATGCCCCACCCCCACAGATGCCCCTCCCCCACAGAGACATGCCCCTCCCCCACAGAGACATGCCCCAGCCCCACAGATGCCCCTCCCCCACAGAGACATGCCCCACCCCCACAGGCGCCCCTTCCCCACAGAGACATGCCCCTCCCCCGCAGAGACATGCCCCCCCACAGTGACGCCCCTCCAGCACAGTGACCAACCCCTCCCTCAGTGACCTCCCGCTCCCCCATGTCGACCCGCCCCTCCCCAACGGAGACCTGCCCCTCCCTCACAATGACCTTCCATTCTCCCACAGTGATCTCCCCCTCATCCACAGAGACCTCCCCCATAATGACCCAACTCTCCCACACCATGACCTTCCCTACCTCACAGAGGACTGCCTCTCCCCTGCAGTGACCCACCCCTCCCCCACAGGTATCCGCCGCTTCCGCAAGGTGAACTCCCCTCCCCCGTAGTGACGAGCCCCTCCTCCACAGTGATCCAAACCTCCCCCAGAGTGACCTGCCTCTCCGCCACATTGAACGCCTCTCCCCCACAGCGATCTCACCCACAGTGACTCGTCCCTCCCCCAGTTATCAGCCCTGCCACCACAGTGGTCACCCCCACAGTGACGCACCCCAACCCCACAGTAGCCTTCCCCCTCCCCCAAAGTGATCCGACCCTCCCCCACAGTGACCTCCCCCACTGTGATCTCCTCTCCCCCAGTGACCCACCCCTCCCCCAAATTGACCCACCCCTCCTCCGCAGTAACTGTCCTCATCCCCCAGTGACCCTCCCTTCACCCTGATACCTGCCCCCTCCTCCACAGTAACTCGCCCGTCCCCCACAATGACCTCTCCCTCTCCCAGTGACCTCCCTCTACCCCACAGTGACCCACCCCTTCCAACACAGTCACCTCCCCATCTCATGTGGAGAACCATTTGCACCAAACACATTGCAGAGAAGGTGGCGCACAACCATAGACAGCAGCAACCAAACAGAAGGGAACAGCTTGCATATCCTAAACCCGATAGAGGAGAATGTGCTTGCCAATATTGGAGTGGCTGTGACTGAGCCGCTGGCCAGTGGCAGAGCTGAAACCATTTAAGTTGATGCTGTGCTCACACCAGATCCTCTTTCTCGCATCCCACTTCATCCTCAACCCACAATCTCTTCTGATTTACATTGAAACATAGAAAATAGGTGCAAAAGCAGGCCATTCAGCCCTTTGAGCCCGCCATTCAATATGATCATGGCTGATCATGCAACTTCAGTGCCCCACTCCCACCTTCTCTCCATAACCCCGATCCTCTTAGCCATAAGGGTCACATCTAACTCCCTCTTGAATATATCCAACAAACTGTTATACGCTCATAATAAAGGATGAAACTGAGTACTGTGAGCAATGAGTAAGTGTGACCTTAGCTCCTTTAATAAGACTCCAGAGTGCAAGTACCTTGTGGGTGGCCTGCTTATATACCGTGCTCGCAGGGGATGCTTGGATCCCTTGGGACTCCAACAGGTAGGCCCTTTGGTGGTGGCGTGATACAGGTTGCAAAGTGTTAAATACATAACATCACTCCCTCGTAAAGTTAATAGTACACTTATTTACAGGGTGAGACGATCTGGAGCTTTTTTCTCCCTTGTCGATCATCTCGGTACAAATGCGGGTGTGGGTGAGTTGGTTAGTTCTTCACTGGGCTGTTCGGCAGCCGGCCTTGCCGGGCTGCTGGGGATGGTGAGTTTGGCTTCTTGGTCAACCATGATGTCGGTTGCCACTTGTGTGTGTGTTGGAGGGTCAAATTTGGTGGTGGCTTCTTCGGGTTGTTCATAGCTGTTGGTGAACCGCAATTTGATTTGGTGCAAATATTTTCTGCACGTTAGTCCATTGGCCAATTTAACCTGGAACACCCTGCTCCCCTCTTTGGCTATGACCGTGCCAGCGAGCCATTTGGGACCATGTCCACAATTGAGTACAAACACAGGATCATTGACCTCAATATCGCGTGACAAATTTGCGCGGTCATTGTGGTGTCCTTACACCTTACTATAGAATCATACGAAGCATGTACTGCAGACAAGGTCACTACATGACCTGAACCTTTATTCCAAGGACCAAGAAGTGATGACCCTGCGTGGGACCTCCCTTTATATACCTGGATGCCCAGATGAGGAGTGTCTCCCACAAGTTCACCCCCTGTGGTCAAGGTGTGCATTACTCAGGTGTATGCAGTATACAGTGTTGTTACATAAAGGTTACAGTTATGTGAAAGTTACAAACATGACATCACCTCCCCCCAACGTCTTTGGGTCAAAGATTGAGTCTTTCAGGCGGTCGACGCTCTCTCGTGGAGCGCCGCAGTTGGGGCTCTGGTGGTTGGGCCTTGGCATGCGTCTCTGTTGCCTGAGGTGATTCCGGCCTGTCCGGGCTTGCCGCAGGGACTGTGCCTGTTGGTGAATGTCCTTGTTGCTCGTTCAGTGGCAGTGGTGTGGTTGACATCTCATGATCTTCCTCAGGTTCCTCAGTGTCCATGCTGAGCCTTTTCTTTACTTGGTCCAGATGTTTGCGGCATATCTGCCCATTGTTAAGTCTGACCACTATGACCCTATTCCCTTTTTTGCCAATTACAGTACCCTCAAGCCACTTGGGTCCCAAAGCATGATTGAGAACGAAAACAGGGTCATCGATTCCTATGCATCTCCCCACTGAGTTGCGATCATGGTACTCGATTTGGGACTGGCGCTTGCCCTCAACAATGTCTAACAGGGCTGGATGAATGAGGGACAGCCGCGGGCGGGACTCCCGTGAGCGAATGCGGGTGAGACCTATAGGCCAGCAGGAGGCGCGATAGGCGGTACTGAAGGGAGGATCCTTGAATCCGGAGCATGCCCTGTTTTATGATTTGAAGCGCACATTCCACCTGGCCATTGGAAGCCGGCTTGAACGGTGCTGTCCTGACGTGTTTGATACCATTACCCGACATAAACTCCTGGAATTCATAGCTAGTGAAACACGGGTCATTATCGCTAACCAGGATGTCCAGCAAGCCGTGGGTCGCAAAAACCGTACGCAGACTCTTCACAGTGGTGGATGTCATGCACGAATTCAATATGATGCACTCGATCCATTTCGAGTATGCATCGACAACAATCAGGAACATTTTTCCCATGAATGGGCCCGCATAGTCTACGTGAATACGTGACCATGGCTTGGTGGGCCAGGGCCACGGGCTGAGTGGGGCCTCCCTGGGGGCATTGCGCAGCTGGGCACATGTCGTGCACCTGCGAACCCAGTGTTCCAGGTCTGAGTCAATTCCCGGCCACCATACTTGTGACCGGGCAATGGGCTTCATTAGCGCGATGCCTGGGTGCTCACTATGGAGTTCCCAGATGAATGCTTCCCTTCCTTTCTGGGGCATGACTACCTGGCTGCCCCATAGCAGGCAGTCGGCTTGGATGGAGAGCTCGTCCATCCGTCTGTGAAACGGCCTGACCTCCTCGGGGCACGCTTCGTGTGTGGGCACCCAATCCCCAGTCAGGACACATTTCTTTATCAGGGATAGGAGGGTATCTCTGATGGTCCAGATTTTTATCTGGCGGGCTGTGATGGGGGAGCCTGCGGTGTCGAAAGCCTCAACGGCCATGACTATCTCTGCGCTTTGCTCCGACGCCCCCCGGTGGTCGCCAGTGGGAGCCTGCTGAGCGCGTCAGTGCAATTTTCGGTGCCTGGCCGGTGCCGTATGGTGTAATTATACGCAGCCAGCGTGAGGGCCCACCGCTGTATGCGAGCTGACGTATTAGCATTGACAGCCTCGCTGTTGGACAACAGGGATGTTAACGGTTTGTGGTCCATTTCTAACTCAAACCTTCTGCCGAAAAGGTACTGGTGCATTTTTTTCACCCCGTAGACACATGCGAGTGCTTCCTTATCAACCATCCCATATCCCCGTTCTGCCTGGGAGAGCGACCTGGAGGCATAAGCCACAGGTTGGAGTTGGCCCTCATCATTATTCTGCTGCAACACGTACCCAACCCCATAGGATGTTAAAATTAGTTTCTTACAGGGGTTGTACAAGGTCAACAGCTTGTTAGAACAAAGCAGATTCCGCGACCGATTGAAAACCCGTTCATGACAGTCCCCCCCAAAACCATTCACAACCCTTACACAGGAACACGTGCAGCGGCTCCAACAATGTACTTAAGTTCGTCAGAAAGTTCCCGAAGTAGTTCAATGGTCCCAGAAATGACCACAACTCCGATGTATTGCCGGGTCTGGGCGCATGATGGATCGCCTCCGTTTTGGATTCTGTAGGCTGGATCCCGTCTGCGGCAACCCTCCTGCCCAAAAACGCGACCTCTGGGGCCAAAAACACACACTTGGACTTCTTTAGTCGCAAGCCTACCCGGTCCAGTTGGCATAGCACCTCCTCCAGGTTGTGGAGATGTTCCTCGGTGTCTCGACCCGTGATTAGGATGTCATCTTGGAATACGATTGTTCCAGGGATGGATTTAAGCAAGCTTTCCATGTTCCTCTGGAAGATAGCGGCTGCGGAACGAATGCTAAACGGACACCTGTTGTAAACGAATAGCCTCTTGTGTGTAGTGATGGTAGTCAGAAGCTTGGATTCTTCAGCCAGTTCCTGAGTCATGTAGGCTGAAGTGAGGTCCAGCTTGGTGAACAGCTTGCCACTTGCAAAGAGATCCTCCGCTCTCGGAAGCGGGTGTTGGTCCTGTAGTGACACTTGGTTGATGGTGGCCTTGTAGTCGCCACAAATCCTGACCGAGCCATCCGCTTTAAGGACAGGAACGATGGGGCTTGCCCAGTCACTGAATTCAACAGGCAAAATTATGCCCTCTCTTAGCAGCCTGTCCAACTCACTCTCAATTCTTTCACGCATCACATACAACACGGCTCTGCCTTTGTGGTGCACTGGTCTGGCATCCGGGGTGATGCGTATCACTACTTTGGTGCCCTTAAAAGTCCCGACACCTGGTTGAAAAAGTAGCTCGAATTTCTGTAGAACCTATGAGCATGAACTTCACTCCACAGATGAAATGGCGTGCACATCCCCCCATTTTCAGTTCATCTCGGCTAACCAGCTCCTCCCCAAGAGCGCGGGACCATTCCCCGAGACAATCCAGAGTGGCAGCCGGTTCTCCGATCCATTGTGTGTGACCACCAAGTTTGCACTGCCTAGTACTGGGATGATCTCTCTGGTGTACGTCCGTAACTGCGTGTCAATGCGTTCCAGTTTGGGACTGTTAGCTTTGAGTGGCCATAGTTTTTCAAATTGTTGGGCACTCATAAGTGACTGGCTGGCTCTTGTGTCCAGCTCCATGCATACCGGGATGCCATTTAATAGAACTTTCTTCATTATGGGTGGCATTTTGGTATACGAGCTGTTGACGTCTGCCACATGAACCCACTGGACTTCAGCATCCATAGCTTTGCCCCAAACATCACCCTGCCTTGCAGACCCCTCGTCTGGTTCCTCTGCCTCATAAACTAGCCTCGCTATGGGCTTTCTGCACATTCTGGCTCGATGTCCACTGAAGTTACAGTTTCTGCAGATAAATTGCTGAAACCTACAGGTTTTCGCAGCATGTCTGCCACCGCACCTCCAGCATGAGCTGAGATTGTTGTGAACAAAGGAACTGTTAACAGGCATTCCTCTCTGATTGTCTCTTTGATTACTCCTGAGCACTCTGTCGCTGAGTATCAATGGTCCCATCCCGGACGCAGGTCCATCGCTACGTTGGAACCAGGGCTGCGTGCGTAAATTATCTTGGTCTCCTCTTCCCCTGCCATGAAGGTCTGAGATATCAACGTTGCCCTTTCCAAAGTCAAGTCCTTGGTCTCAATAAGCTTCCTGAAAATCCTGGCATGACCAATGCCCTCAATGAAGAAATCCCTTAACATCTCCCCCCTGCAGGCGTCTGTGAACTTATAGAGGCTGGCCAAACGCCGAAGGTCCGCAACAAAGTCCGATATGCTTTGTCCCTCCCGACGCCGGTGTGTGTAGAACCGGTGCCGGGCCATGTGTATACTGCTCGCCGGTTTGAGGTGCTCACCAATCAGAGTGCTGAGCTCTTCAAAGGATTTGTCCGCCGGCTTCTTGGGTGCAAGCAGGACTTTCATCAGCACATAGGTCTTGGAACCACAGCTGGTCAGTAGACGCGCCCAGCACTTGCCAGCCACTTCCTCTCCCAGCCAGTCCTTCATGACAAAGCTCTGCTGGAGCCTCTCAATGAAATCGACTCAGTCCTCACCAACACAGTACCGTTCCTCTGTGCTACCGATGGCCATCCTCGTGGGTCGTTGATTCCCGTTTCTCATCGCCAAATGTGGTGTCCTTACACCTTACTATAGAATCACACAAGGCATGTACTGCAGACAAGGTCACTACATGACCTGAACCTTTATTCCCAGGACCAAGAAGTGATGACCCTGTGTGGGACCTCCTTTTATATACCTGGATGTCCAGGTGAGGAGTGTCTCCCACAAGTTCATCCCCTGTAGTCAAGGTGTGCATTATACAGTGTACAGTGTTGTTACATAAAGGTTACAGTTATGTGAAGGTTACAAACATGACAGTCATGGTACATACTTTGTTGATGCCGCTTGCCCTCCACGTGATCATGGAGATCAGGGTGGGCAAGAGAGAGCCTTGTTTTGAGCGCCCTTTCATGAGCAGCTCGGCTGGGGGAACCCCGATGAGCGAGTGGGGTCTGGTGCAATAGCTGAGCAGCACTCGGGACAGCCGGGTCTGCAGGGAGTCTTCCGACACACGTTTCAAGTTTTGCTTGATGGTCCGAACTGCCCGCTCTGCCTGGCCATTGGATGCGGGCTTGAACGGGGCAGATGTGACGTGCTTGATCTCATTGCGGGTCATGAATTCCTTGAATTTAGCACTGATGAAACACGGCCCATTGTCGCTGACTAGGACATCAGACAGGCCGTGTGTGTCAAACATGGCTCATAGTCTTTCGATGGTGGCAGTGGACGTGCTTACAGACATTATTACACATTCAATCCATTTTGAATAAGCATCCACGACAACAAAGAACATTTTGCCTAGAAATAGGCCCGCATAGTCCATGTGGATCCTCGACCACGACCACAAACTTAGCGGTGCCTCTCTTGGTGTATTGCTCAGCTGAGAGCAAGTGTTGCACTGGTGCACGCATGATTCTAAATCTGAGTCGATGCCGGGCCACCACACATGGGATCTGGCTATGGTTTTCATCATTACAATGCTTGGGTGGGTGCTGTGTAGGCCACAAATAAATGTTTCTCTGCCTTTCTTGGGCAAGATCACACGATTACCCCACAACAGACAGTCCACCTGCAAGGACATTTCGTCTTTGCTCCTGTGGAACGGCATAATCACCTCCTGCATCTCCGCTGGGACACTGGACTAGCTCCCATGGAGGACACAGTTTTTTTACCAAGGACAGTAAAGAATCCTGGCTGGTCCAGGTCCTGATCTGGCAATCCATAACAAGTGACTTTTCGTTTTCGAATGCATCCATTACTATGAGCAAGTCTGCAGGCTGTGCCATTTCCACACCGGTGGTGGGAAATGGTAGCCGACTGAGAGCATCAGCGCAGTTCTCTGTGCCCGATCTGTGGCGGATTGCATAGTTGTATGCTGACAGTGTGAGCTCCCATCTTTGGATGCGGACAGCGGCATTGGTGTTAATCTCTTTTCTCTCAGAACACGGTGACATGAGCGGCTTGTGGTCAGTTTGAAGCTCAAACTTGAGGCCAAACAAGTACTGGTGCATTTTTTTCACCCCGTAAATGCACGCCAGAGCTTCTTTTTCAATCATGCTGTAGGCTCTTTCGGCCTTGGACAGACTCCTGGATGCATAAGCGACCGGTTGCAAAATCCCCGATTCGTTAGCCTGTTCTAACACACACCCGACCCCGTATGACGATGCATCGCAAGCTAGCACTAATTGTTTATGTGGGTTATACAGGACAAGCAGTTTGTTTGAACACAACAGATTTCTGGCTTTCTCAAATGCAGCCTTTTGTGAATTCCTCCATACCCAGTCATCTCCCTTGTGCAGTAGCACATGTAGATGTTCTAGCAAGGTGCTTAACCCAGGTAGGAAATTACCGAAATAGTTGAGGAGTCCCAGGAACGACCGCAGCTCTGTCATGTTCTGTAATCTCGGCACGTTCCTGATGGCCTCTGTCTTGGTGTCAGTGGGTCTGATGCCATCCGCTGCAATTCTTCTTCCCAAGAGCTCGACGTCCGGCACCAGGAAAACACATTTTGAGCGTTTCAACCTGAGTCCTACGCGATGCAAACGACTAAGAACCTCTTCCAGATTCTTCAAGTGCTCAATGGTGTCCCGACCTGTAACCAGTATGTCGTCCTGGAAAATCACGGTGCGAAGAACTTTAGCAGGCTCTCCATGTTCCGTTGGAAGATTGCCACAGCCGACCGAATCCCGAACGGGCATCTGTTATAGATGAACAGACCTTTGTGTGTGTTATGCAGGTGAGGCCTTTCGAAGATTGCTCCAGCTCCTGCGTCATGAAGGCCGAGGTCAGGTCCAACTTGGTGAACGTCTTCCCTCCAGCCAGGTTCGCAAATAGGTCGTCTACCTTGGGTAGCAGGTACTGGTCCTGTAGCAAAAAACGGTTAATCATTACTTGCTAGTCCCCACAAATTGTGACCGTGCCGTCACCTTTAATACCCGGACAATTGGACTGGCCCACTCGTTGAATTCCACCGGTGCGATGATGTCTTCTCGCTGCAGCCTGTCCAGCTCAATTTCCACTTTCTCACGCATCATATACGGTATCGTCTGTGCCTTGTGATGGATGGGTCGTGTACCGGGAAGCAAATGGATCTGCACTTTCACCCCCAAGATGCTTCCAATGCCTGGCTCGAACAACGATGGAAAGCTGCTCAGAACCTGGGCACATGAGGCATCGTCGACGGACGAAAGCGCTCGGATGTTGTCCCAGTTCCAGCGGACTTTTCCCAGCCAGCTTCTGCCAAACAGTGTGGGGCCATCCTTTGGCACAATCCACAATGGGAGTTCGAGCACTGCTCCATCATAGGAGACTTTGACTTCTGCACTGCCAATTACAGGGATCAGTTCCTTGGTGCAAGTTCTTAGCTTAGTGTGAATAGGGCTGAGCTTGGGCCTGTGTGCCTTGTTGCAACACAGCCTGTCGAAGGCCTTTTTGCTCATCATGGACTGACTCGCACCCGTGTCCAGTTCCATGGATACTGGAATTTCGTTCAGTTCAACTTTCAACATTATTGGTGGACATTTCGTGGTTTAGGTGTGTACCCTGTACACTTCTGCCTCCTCGGTTCGAGTCTCCAATTCAGTCTGATCCACAGCGGATTGATCTTCCTCTGCAACGCAGTGGTTTGCAAGGTTTGCAGCTCGCCTGCATATTCGCTGGAGGTGTCCCATTGTTCTGCAGCCATTGCACACATAGTGCTTGAAGCGGCATTGATGGGCCCGATGATCACCTCCACGGCGTCAACAGGGTATTAACTGCCTCGCATTAACGATTGATGCTTGCCTCTGGGTCATCTGAGGTCGTGCAGCAGCCGGCGTGTATGTTCTGCCATGTATATTCCTGCGTGAAAACGACTTTGTGCACAGTACTGGCCAAAATCTCTTTATGCTGCGAAATTAGTTTGGTGTTGTCACTGGTGGACATAAATCCCTGGGCTATCGTTATGGCTTTGCTCAGATTCGGAGTTTCAACAGTCAACAGTTTGCGAAGGATTACCTCATGGCTAATGCTGAGCACAAAAAAGTCTCTCAGCATTTGTTCGAGGAATCCATCAAATTCGCAATGTCCTGCGAGGCGCCTTAGTTCGGCGATATAGCTCGCCTCTTCTTGGTCCTCTGACTGTTGACATGTGTAGAACCGATACCTCGCCATCAGAATGCTTTCTTTAGGATTTAGATGCTCCCGGACTAGCGTACACAATTCTTCATAGGATTTCGTTGTTGGTTTTGCCAGAGGTAGAAGATTCTTCATGAGGCCAGAGGTTGTTGCCCCACAGACAGTAAGGAGGATCACCCTTCGTTTGGCAGCGTTCTCATCCCTTTCCAGCTCGTTGACCACAAAGTATTGGTCGAGTCTCTCCACGAAGGCCTCCCAATCGTCCCCTTCTGAGAACTTCTCCAGGATACCAACTGTTCTTTGCATTTTCACGCGGTTGTTCGTTAACTCGTCGCCAATTGATACGCTCATAATAAAGGATGAAACTGAGTACTGTGAGCAATGAGTAAGTGTGACCTTAGCTCCTTTAATAAGACTCCAGAGTGCAGGTACCTCGTGAGTGGCCTGCTTATATACCATGCTCCCAAGGGATGCTGGGATCCATTGGGACTCCAACAGGTTGGCCCTCTGGTGGTGGTGTGATACAGGTTGCAAAGGGTTAAATACATAACAAACTGGACTCAATAACTTTCTGTGGTTGAGAATTCCACAGGTTCACCACTCTCTGGGTGAAAAAGGTTCTCCTCATCTTGGTCCTATATGGCTTACCCCTTATCCTTAGACTGAAACCCCAGGTTCTGGACTTCCCCAACATCAAGAACATTCTTCCTGCATCTAACCTGTCCAGTCCCATAATAATTTTATATGTTTCTATGAGATCCCCTCTCATTCTTCTAAATTCCAGTGAGTATAAGCCTAGCCGATCCAGCCTTTCTTCATATGTCAGTCCTGCCATCCCGGGAATTAGTCTGGTGAACCTTCGCTGCACTCCCTCAATAGCAAGCACATCATTCCTCAGATTAGGAGACCAAAACTGCACACAATACTCAAGGTGTGGCCTCACCAAGGCCCTGTATAACTGCAGTAAGACCTCCCTGCTCCTATTCTCAAATCCTCTCGCTATGAAGGCCAGAATGCCATTTGATTTCTTTACTGCCTGCTATATCTGCATGCTTACCTTCAGTGACTGATGTACCATGACACCCAGGTCCCGTTGCACCTCCCCTTTTCCTGATCTGTCACCATTCAGATAATAATGTGAGGTTAACCTTACATTTATCCACATTATACTGCATCTGCCATGCATTTGCCCATTCACCTAACCTGTCCAAGTCACCCTGCAGCCTCTGAGCATCCTCCTCACAGCTCGCACTGCCACCCAGCTTAGCGTCATCTGCAAACTTGGAGATATTACATTCAAATCCTTCATTTAAATCATTGATGTATATTGTTAATAGCTGGGGTCCCAGCACTGAAACTTGTGGCACCCCACTTGCCACTGCCTGCCATTCTGAAAAGAATCCATTTATTCCCACTCTTTGCTTCCTGTCTGCCAACCAGTTTTCTATCCACGTCAATACATTACCCCCAATACCATGTGCCATGTGCCTTAATTTTGCACACCTATCTCTTGTGTGGGACCTTGTCAAAAGCCTTTTGAAAGTCCAAATACACCACATCCACTGGTTTTCCCTTATCCACTCTACTAGTTACAGCGTCGAGGAGGTGCGTGGAGAGGCAGTCGGGACTTCGGTGAGAGGCCTATAAAAGGCACAGCAGGGAGTCCGGGGCCCAGCGTCGAGGAAGTGCGTGGAGAGGCAGTCGGGACTTCGGTGAGAGGCCTATAAAAGGCACAGCAGGGACTCCGGGGCCCAGCGTCGAGGAGGTGCATGGAGAGGCAGTCTGGACTTCGGTGAGAGGCCTATAAAAGGCACAGCAGGGAGTCCAGGGCCCAGCGTCAAGGAGGTGCATGGAGAGGCAGTCGGGACTTCGGTGAGAGGCCTATAAAAGGCACAGCAGGGAGTCCGGGGCCCAGCGTCGAGGAGGTGCGTGAAGACGCAGTCGGGACTTCGGTGAGAGGCCTATAAAAGGCACAGCAGGGAGTCCGGGGCCCAGCATCGAGGAGGTGTGTGGAGAGACAGTCGGGACTTCGGTAAGAGGCCTATAAAAGGAACAGCAGGGAGTCCGGAGCCCAGCATCGAGGAGGTGCATGGAGAGGCAGTCGGGACTTCGGTGAGAGGCCTATAAAAGGCACAGCAGGGAGTCCGGGGCCCAGCGTTGAGGAGGTGCGTGGAGCGGCGTGCTTGTGCAGCTACAGGGAGAAGGCAAAAAAGTAGAAAGAAACAGAAAGGTGACGTCACAGCGAAGGGGGTAAGTGATTGGCTGGTGATTGGTGAGCAGTTTTTCTTTTTTCCTCTTCGTTAACAGTGAGTAAACTTTAGCATTGTTGTTGCCTATCTAAGGGTTAAGACATGGCAGGACAGCTCGGTCACGTGTTATGCTCCTCCTGTACCATGTGGGAACTCAGGGACGACTCCAGTGTCCCTGACGACGACGTGTGCGGGAAGTGTATCCGCCTCCAGCTCCTGAGGTCCCCTGTGGTCATCCCCCTGCAAAACAGATACACTGCTTTGAGTACTGTTGAGGGGATGACTCATCAGGGGAGGGCAGCAGCAACCAAGTTCATGGCACCGTGGCTGGCTCTGTTACACAGGAGGGCAGGAAAAAGAGTGGGAGAGCGATAGTGATAGGAGATTCAATTGTAAGGGGAATAGATAGGCATTTCTGCGGCCGCAACTGAGACTCCAGGATGGTATGTTGCCTCCCTGGTGCAAGGGTCAAGGATGTCTCGGAGCGGGTGCAGGGCATTCCAAAAAGGGAGGGAGAACAGCCAGTTGTTGTGGTGCACATTGGTACCAACGACATAGGTAAAAAAAGGGATGAGGTCCTACGAGACCAATTTAAGGAGCTAGGAGCTAAATTAAAAAGTAGGACCTCAAAAGTAGTAATCTCAGGATTGCTACCAGTGCCACGTGCTAGTCAGAGTAGGAATCACAGGATAGTGCAGATGAATACGTGGCTTGAGCAGTGGTGCAGCAGGGAGGGTATCAAATTCCTGGGGCATTGGAACAGGTTCTGGGGGAGGTGGGACCAGTACAAACTGGACGGTCTGCACCTGGGCAGGACCGGAACCAATGTCCGAGGGGGAGTGTTTGCTAGTGCTGTTGGGGAGGAGTTAAATTAATATAGCAGGGGGATGGGAACCAATGCAGGGAGACAGAGGGAAACAAAAAGGAGACAAAAGCAAAAGACAGAAAGGAGATGAGGAAAAGTGGAGGGCAGAGAAACGCAAGGCAAAGAACAAAAAGGGCCACTGTACAGCAAAATTCCAAAAGGACAAAGGGTGTTAAAAAAACAAGCCTGAAGGCTTTGTGTCTTAATGCAAGGAGTATCCGTAATAAGGTGGATGAATTAACTATGCAAATAGATGTTACCAAATATGATGTGATTGGCAGTACAGAGACGTGGCTCCACGATGATCAGGGCTGGGAACTCAACATCCAGGGGTATTCAACATTCAGGAAGGGTAGAATAAAAGGAAAAGGAGGTGGGGTAGCATTGCTGGTTAAAGAGGAGATTAATGCAATAGTTAGGAAGGACATTAGCTTGGATGATGTGGAATCTATATGGGTAGAGCTGCAGAACACCAAAGGGCAAAAAACATTAGTGGGAGTTGTGTACAGACCTCCAAACAGTAGTAGTGATGTTGGGGAGGGCATCAAACAGAAAATTAGGGGTGCATGCAATAAGGGTGCAGCAGTTATAATGGGGGACTTTAATATGCTGGGATCCCTTGGGACTTCAGGGGATGCGCTCCCTGGTGGCGGAACATGGGAGTGCATGCTTTACAGATACACAGCATCACTCCCCCCCCAAAGTCAAAGTGAAAACAATTTACAAGGTGAGGCGGTCGGGAGCCTTTTTCTCCCTGGTGGACCGCTTCGGTACAAATGGCTGTTCTGGTGTGTTGGTTGTGCCCTCGCTGGGCTGGCGTGTTGTTGGCCCTGCAGGGCTGCTGGGTGAGCCTGGCCTTGCTGGGCTGTTGGGTGTGATGGGTTCGATTTCCTGGTCCGGCGTGGTGTCGTTGATCCTTTGGATGTGTGTTGTGGGCTCAAAAAAGGTGGTGTTTACTGAGGGTTGTTCAGGGCAGTCTGTGAACTGCAGCCTCGTTTGGTCCAGGTGCTTTCTGCAAATTTATCCATTGTCTAGTTTGACTACAAGCACCCTACTCCGTTCTTTAGCTATCACCGTGCCCGCGATCCATTTGGGACTATGTCCATAGTTTAGCACATACACAGGATCGTTCAGATCAATTTCCCGTGACATAGTGATGCGAACATCGTTTACATTTTGTTGCTGCCGCCTGATCTCTACCTGAGCATGTCGGTTTGGGTAAACCAGTGAGAGTCTGGTTTTAAGTGGCTTTTTCATGAGTAGCTCAGCTGGGGGCACCCCTGTGAGCGAGTGGGGTCTCGTGCGGTAGCTGAGCAGTACTCGGGATAGGTGGGTTTGGAGTGAGCCTTCTGTGACTCGTTTAAGGCTCTGTTTGACTGTTTGTACTGCCCGCTCTGCCTGCCCATTGGAGGCTGGTTTAAACGGGGCCGAGGTGACATGTTTGATCCCATTGCAGGTCATAAATTCTTTAAATTTGACATTGGTGAAACATAGCCCGTTGTCACTGACCAGTATGTCAGGCAGGCCGTGGGTGGCAAACCTGGCCCTCTGGCTTTCAATGCTGGCGGTGGCGGTGCTTCCCGACATTATTTCACATTCAATCATTTTGGAAAAGCATCCACCACCACCAGGAACATTTTACCGAGAAACAGGCCCGCATAGTCGACATGGATCCTTGACCATGGTCTGGAGGGCCAGGACCACAAACTTAGTGGTGCCTCTCTGGGCGCGTTGCTCAACTGAAATTGCGGTACACAGGACTCTAAGTCAGAGTCGATACCGGGCCACCACACGTGGGATCTGGCTAGCACTTTCATCATTACTATACCCGGGCGTGTGCTGTGGGGATCCGAGATGAACGTCTCCCTGTCCTTTTTGGCTAGCACTACGCGGTTACCCCACAACAGGCAGTCTGCCTGAATGGACAGCGCGTCCTTTCGCCGCTGGAACGGCTTGATTACCTCTTGCATTTCAATGGGGATGCTGGCCCAGCTTCCATGCAGTACACAATTTTTTACTAGGGACAGCAGAGGATCTTGGTTGGTCCAAGTCCTAATCTGGTGGGCTATGACAGGTGATTTATCATTTTCAAGCGCTTCCATGACCATCAACAAGTTTGCAGGCTGCGCCATTTTCACCCCCGTGGTGGGCAATGGGAGCCGACTGAGAGCATCCGCACAGCTCTCGTGCCTGGCCTGTGGCGGATGGTATAGTTATACGCTGATAGCACAAGTGCCTACCTTTGTATGCGGGCTGAGGCATTAGTATTTATCCCCTTGTTTTCAGCCAACAGGGATATGAGGGGCTTGTGATCGGTTTCCAGCTCAAATTTGAGACCAAACAGGGACTGATGCATTTTCTTTACCCCAAACACACACGCTAATGCCTCTTTCTCAATCATGCTGTAGGCCCTCTCGGCCTTAGACAAGCTCCTGGAGGCATTGGTGACAAGTTGCAACTTCCCCGCAACGTTGGCTTGTTGAAATACACACCCGACTCCGTACGACAACGCATCACATGCTAGCACGAATCTTTTACACGGGTTATACAATACAAGCAGCTTGTTGGAGCATAAAATGTTTCGGGCTTTCTCAAAAGCAATTACTTGGTTTTTTCCACATACCTAGTTCTCACCTTTACACAATAACACAAGTCGGAGCACTAAGAGGGTGCTTAACCCTGGTAGGAAGTTACCAAAATAGTTGAGTCCCAGGAATGACCGCAGCTCCGTGAAGTTCTGTGGCCTGGGCGTGTTCCTGATAGCCTCTGTCTTGCCGTCTGTGGGCCGAATGCCGTCCGCCGCGATCTTTCTCCCCAAAAACTCCACTTCTGTTGCCATGAAGATGCATTTCGACCTCTTCAGCCGCAGCCCTCGTGATCCAGTCGCTGGAGGACCTCCTCCAGGTTTTGTCGGTGCTTGACGGTGTCTCGACCCATGACCAATATGTCATCCTGAAAAACCATCATGCGTGGTGCCGACTTGGGTCGGCTCTCCATGTTTCTCTGGAAGATCACTGCAGCCGACCGAATTCGAAACGGGCATCTGTTGTAGATGAACAGTCCCTTGTGCGTGTTGATGCACGTGAGGCCCTTTGAAGACTTCTCCACCTCCTGCGTCATGTAGGCCGAAGTCAGGTCGAGCTTGTTGAATGTCTTGCCTCCTGCCAGCATCGCAAATAGGTCGTCTGTCTTAGGTAGCGGGTATTGGTCCTGTCGCGAGAAACGATTAATAGTTACTTTATAATCGCCGCAAATCCTGACCGTGCCATCACTTTTAAGTACTGGAGCAATCGGGCTGGTCCACTCGCTGAATTCCACTGGGGAGATGATGCCCTCGCGTTGCAACCTGTCCAGTTCGATTTCCACTCCCTCATCATGTAAGGTATCGCTCGCTCCTTGTGGTGAATGGGTCGTGCCTCTGGGACCAAGTGGATCCGCATCTTCGCCCCGGAAAAGTTTCCAATGCCTGGCTCAAAAAGGGAAGGAAATTTGTTAAGAACCTGGATACATGAGGCCTCATCGACATGTGATAGCGCTCGGATGTCATCCCAGTTCCAGCGGATTTTGCCCAGCCAGCTGCTTCCAAACAGTGTGGGGCCATCGCCCGGGACAATCCAGAGTGGCAGTTTGTGCACCGTGCCCTCGTAGGTGACCTTGACCATGGTGCTGCCCAGGACAGTGATAAGCTCTTTGGTGTACGTTCTCAGTTTCGTGTGGATGGGGCTCAGGGCTGGTCTGAATGCCTTGTTGCACCACAGTCTCTCAAACATCTCTTTACTCATGATGGATTGGCTAGCACCAGTGTCCAGTTTCATGGCTGTGGGTAAGCCATTCAATTTTACATTTAGCATTATAGGTGGACATTGCGTCGAAAATGTGTCCACCTCATGTACTTCAGCATCTGCCGCCTCTGTCTGAGGCTCGAAAGTGCTTTGATCCACCGTGGACCGATCTTCCTCTGCCACTTGGTGGTTAGCAGGTTTTGCAGAGGCCCATTGTTCCACAGCTCTTGCAAACATACCCTTTGAAGCGGCATGACTCGGCTGAATGGAACCCTCCACAACACCAACAAGGTGTGAATTGCCTTGCATTCATCCTTTGTTGCGGACTCTGGGTCATCTGGATCACTTGAGGCCTGCTGGCAGTTGCAGACTCATTGTTTCTGCCCTGTACATTTCTGCTCGCAAACACAGTTCCAGTTAATTTATGAACAGTGCTCGCACTTGTGTGCTGAGAGATTTGTTTGGTGTTATCACTGGTGGACATAAACGCCTGTGCTATCTCAATGGCCTTACTGAGGGTCGGTGTCTCTACAGTCAAAAGTTTTTGTAGGATGGTCTCGTGCCCAATGCCCAGTACAAAAAAAATCTTTGAGCATTTGCTCCAGGTAGCCATCAAACTCACATTACCCAGCAAGTCGCCTTAGCTCGGCGACGTAGCTCACCACTTCCTGACTTTCAGATCGCTGGCACGTGTAGAACCGATACCTCGCCATCAGCACGCTCTCCCTCGGGTTAAGATGCTCCCGATGCAGTGTACACAGCTCCTCATTCGACTTATCTGTGGGTTTCATTGGAGCCATTAGATTCTTCATGAGGCTGTAGGTCGGTGCCCCGCAGACCGTGAGGAGGACCGCTCTCATTTTTGCATCGCTTCCTTCTCCGTCCAGCTCGTTGGCTACAAAGTATTGGTCTAGCTGTTCGACATAGGCTTCCCAGTCCTCACTCTCTGAGAACTTCTCCAGGACCCACAGTTTGCTGCATCTTTGTGTTGCATTGGTATACTCGTCAACAGTTATTGTGTTCCTAACACAGATGAGTCTGCACACAGGGAGGTTAAAGTAACAGTGACTTCAGTCTTTATTAAGACACTCCAGAGTGAGTAACAGGCCTTAGGAGCCGGCTTATATACAGTGCTCCCAAGGGATGCTGTGATCCCTTGGGACTTCAGGGGATGCGCTCCCTGGTGGCGGAACATGGGAGTGCATGCTTTACAGATACACAACAAATATGATCATGGCTGATCATGCAACTTCAGTACCCCATTCCTGCTTTCTTTCCATACCCCTTGATCCCTTTAGCTGTAAGGGCCACATCTATCCAACGAACTGGTCTCAACAACTTTCTGTGGTCGAGAACTCCACAGGTTCACAATTCTCTGAGTGAAAAAGTTTCTCCTCATCTCGGTCTTAAATGGCTGACCCCTTATCCTTAGACTGTGACCCCTACATCGGGAACATTCTTCCTGCATCAAACCTGTCCAATCCTGTCAGACATTTATATGTTTCTATGAGATCCCCTCTCATTCTTCTAACTTCCAGCGAATATAAGCCTAGTCGATCCAATCTTTCTTCATATGTCAGACCTGCCATCCCGGGAATCAGTCTGGTGAACCTTCACTGCACTCCCTCAATGTCCTTCCTCAGATTAGGAGACCAAAACTGTACTCAATATTCAAGGTGTGGCCTCACCAAGGCCCTGTACAATTGTAGTAAGACCTCCCTGCTCCTATAGTCAAATTCTCTCGCTATGAAGGCCAACATGCCATTTGCCTTCTTCACCGCCTGCTGTACCTGCATGCCAACTTTCAATGAATTATGTACCATGACACCCAGGTCTCGTTGCACCTCCCCTTTTCCTAATCTGTCATCATTCAGATAATATTCTGCCTTCCTGTTGTTGCCACCAAAGTGGATAACCTCACATTTATCCACATTATAACTGCATCTGCCATGCATTTGCCCACTCACCTAACCTGTCCAAGTCACCCTGCAGCCTCTTAGCATCCTCCTCACAGCTCACACTGCCACCCAGCTTAGTGTCATCTGCAAACTTGGAGATATTACATTCAATTCCTTCGTCTAAATCAGTAATGTATATTGTAAATAGCTGGAGTCCCAACACTGAACCTTGCGGTACCCCAGTAGTCACTGTCTGCCATTCCTACTCTTTGCTTCCTGTCTGCCAACCAGTTCTCTATCCACGTCAATACATTACCCCCAATACCATGTGCTTTAATTTTGCACACCAATCTCTTGTGTGGGACCTTGTCAAAAGCCTTTTGAAAGTCCAAATAAACCACATCCACTGGTGCTCCCTTGACCACTCTTTTTAATTTAACTCCTGGCTCCCTAAATTCAGCTTATAGAACCTCATCCTGTTTTTTACCTATATCGTTGGTACCTATATGCACCACGATAACTGGCTGTTCGCCCTCCCCCTCCAGAATGCCCAACAGGCACTCCGAGACATCCTTGACCCTTGCACCAGGGAGGCAACATACCATCCCGGAGTCTCGATTGTGGCCGCAGAGATGCCTATCTATTCCCCTTCCAATATAATCCCCTACTATAGCTCTCCCATTCTTTTTCCTGTCCTCCTGAGCAGCAGAGCCACCCATGGTGCCATGAACTTGGCTGCTGCTGCCTTCCCCTGATGAGCCATCTCCCCCAACAGTATCCAAAGTGGTATATCTGCTTTGGAGGGAGAAGACCGCACTGGACCCCTGCACCACCTTCCTTCCCTTGCTCTGCCTGATGGTCACCCATTCCCTGTCTGCCTTTGTAACCTTTACCTGTGGTGTGACCAACTCACTAAATGTGCTATTCACGACATCCTCACCATCGCGAATGCCATAGAGTGAATCCATGCGTAGCTCCAGTGCCGCAATGCGGTCTGACAGGAGCTGCACCTGGATACACTTCCCGCACACATAGTAGTCGGGCACACTGGATTTCCCACATAGCACAGGAGGAGCATGACATGGGTCTGGGCTCTCCTGCAATGACTTAACCCTTAACTTAACTTAATTTGGCAAAAATGCCAAAGGTTTCTTACTGATACTGGGACGTGGCTTGCAGTAAACTGGACTTGCGTCCTTCTGCACTCTGACACTCACCTTGAAGTCTTTGATCGGACTGCCTGTTTCACGGAACACCTTTGGATATTGCTTGCTGATGTCATCTTTTCATGCAAATTTTGTTTCCACACGAAAAACCTCATTCCAATCTAGCTTCAGTGATCTCAACCAATTTCTACCTATCAAGGCAGGCTTGTCTCCTGCCACTACTATGAGAGACAAGCTCTGAAACTGATCCTTGTTATTTCACCAATATGGTGATGCTTCCTATAACAGGAATTTTCTCTCCTGAGTAGCTGTGCAGCTCTATCTTCGATTTCTCCAGTCGAGATATAGCGATTCCGGTACAAAGCTCATGGATGCATCAGCGTCGATTTCCATGGGTAGCCTCATTCCTGCAACATCTACTTGGATGATAATACTTCACGAATTGCTGTCAGACACCTTCCTGCTCCTGACGACGTGTATCTCCAAAACCTCCTCATCCTTTCGCTTCTCTTCAATGCTATGTAGTCTATGGCAATTTCTATTTCTAGCATTTAAAGTCGGTTTACTCTTCAATCAGCACGCCTTCGAAAGATGCCCAGTTTTCTTGCAGCAGAAACACTCTGCCTTCACATTTGGACAGCATTTGAACAATGTGTTGTCCCAGGCACTGATTGGATGACTTCAATGCACTGTGACCTTATGCAGTTGCTGAGCACTTGGGGCCCAACTGCCTTTTACTTTTAGCTTGTAGCCGATTCACCTCGTTTGGGAGTATTGGTCGGCCATATCCATCGACATAGCTGTCGGACAAGCTAAATCAAATTTCAAGCTGGGGGTTGTCAACAATTTCCTTCTGATTCCTTCATGTTTCAATCCACAAACAAAGTGGTCACGCAATGCTCGGTCCTGAAAGTTTCCAAAATGATAGCTTTTTTAAAGCTGCAATGTACTCACTGATACCTCATCATTTAATTGATTTTGTGTTCCAAAACAATCACTTTCAATAATTTCAAGGGGCTCAGGACTGTAGTGCTGTTCCAACATACCGAGAATCTCCATCAGTGGCATGTCCTTTGGTTAGACCGGAACAAACACATTTTTCAGGGTTTCATACACCTCAGGGCCTGCTACAGTCAAGAAAATAGCCCATTTCCTTTCTAAAACCACCTGGTTACGGTTTACATCATCGGGGACTTCAACGATACTATTCGTGGTGGAAATCATTTCTATCCGCTCCACATAGTTTCGGTCACGATGGAACTCACCCAAACACCCTATTATTCCCATAGGCATGGCCATCGGGACTCTGGCAGTGTCGACAGTTCCGCCAATTGTGCTTGAAATTTACATTCGATTTTTAGCTGTTCTGCAAAACAAAGAACCTCTCAAAGTCTCTCCGTCAGTTGTCAGGATTATCCACCAACAAAAATATCAGCTAGGGAATCCAAAAATTGCATTCTCATCACCAATCTGTGATATCTTGAGACATAGCTACACAAGTACACACACTTACAAGATGCCTCCTAACAAAACTGTGTGACTACATGCTTTATTGTTGTTACATTAGTAGTTATTACATTAGTAGTCCACCAGAGGAAGTCGTCCACTAGTCCACAACAGCCGAGTACTGCAGGGTATCTCGTGATTTGGCAAGGCATCTAAACCTCTGCTTCAGGACCCCAATGGTCTGCTCAATAATATTTCTTGTGGCTGAGTGGCAGTCATTGTATGAGTGCTCAGCTAGTGTCTGGGGGTTTCTCAGTGCAAGCCATGGCATCAGGGGGTATCCCTTGTCACCTAATAGCCAGCCATGTACATTGCATTGCGGCTCAAAGATCTGTCTCATTATAAATGCATCATGGTAGCTCCCTGGATAGCACACATTCACTTGCATGATATGCTTGCCGGTGGTCGCAGAAAAGCTGAACATTGAGGGAATGGACACCCTTCCTGTACCTGAACACCTCCAAATTTAGATGAGGGGCTCGCATGGCCACATGTGTGCAGTCAATGGCTCCCTGGACCATTGGAAATCCCACAACCTTGTTGAATCCTAGAGTTCTCTGTCTCTGGTTTTCTCTGGTAATAGGGAATGATAATCATTCCTCAGAGCGTATAGAGCTGCAAAGACCTCCCTTATACAGAAATACACAGAGAATTGCGATATGTGACTTATATCACTTGTGATAGCTTGAAGGTTCGAGTAGCATAAAAATGAAGTGCTACTGTGACCTTGATTCCCACAGATAATGCGTTTCTGCAACATCTAAGTCTTTGTTCCACGAGGCCATAGAATACTCTGATGAACTCCTTGGTAAAATTCAGCCTTATCATGCACTGATCTTTGGTTATTTGAATGTAGGAGTATTGCTCTCTGAAGACCCTAGTTGGATAGGGCTTCCTGCTGAGAGCCCTCCTCACCATTCTGTCCCTCTCTCCTGCAGTAGCTGGTGCTGATCTGCCTGGCCTCATTTCTTCCTCCAATACCTGTTACACAGAAAGGGGGAAGCCTAGCAAGATGACCAAGCATTCCCTTTTTCCTGATAACTTCTATAAGATGTCCAATAAGTAGAGCAGCACAGCACTCATTCTTTTTAGTTGAATTTCTGAGAGAGTTTCCGGGAATAATGTTGATAGAGTGTTGGTGAAGTCTTGAAATACCTAGGGGGAGAAATTGGCCAGCTTTGCACCTCCCGTTAGCACCTGTGGAGGGCAGTAATGAGGCGTTAAGGTGTTACCAACTGGGCACGGAGAAATCACCGATGCCCGTGAACGTCCCTGCTGGTTTGCACTGGCGGTAACACTTTACTCATCGCACTCTTGTGTCCTGTAAATCATCCGGTGCGTAGCGCCTCATTACCGCCCCGGATGTAATATTTGCTCCCACCTCCTGCAGCATCGCCAGGTGTCAACAATCGCAGCTGCAGGAGGCGTTGTCACCTCGGCTGGCCACTTGGGGAGTGATATGTAGGGTCAGGTAGGGAAAAACTTATTTATCTCCCCATTCTACTGCTTCCTGATTTGTTTTGACTCCGTGATTGCTCAGCCCTGCACTCTCTTAGATTGCTTGGGGCTGCTATGCACATAGCACAGGTGCCGTGGCCCAACACAGGCAGCATGAAGATTCATATTCAACCCATTATTGGCCCTTCCCTTTAAGCAAAGAAAGGAGCCTGTACATTGCTCAGCGCTTTGCCGATACCGCACCTCTCATTGCCTTTAGCGCAGTAAGGGAAGTGGTACTGCTTGATTTAGGGCTCCACTTCCTTCTTGGAGTGCTAAAGAGGAAGTTCCCGACAGCAGCAAATCTTTTTCGCCCGGCAATACTTTTGCGCTCCCTGAAAAGTTAACGCCCGCAAAGCAATTTCTAGCCTCTATTCTAGAAAGACTCCCAATGTGTCTCAAGCATCCTCTTCAAACACAATGCAGTCAATCTATCTCAATCAACTAGTGAACACTGAAAGCTGAGCATGGCTTTAAATAGTGCTCAAAATCCTCAGCAACAACCTGTTCAGCTGGTCGTTGTTAGGGGTAGTTGTTAAATGAAACATTACTGCCAAAATGGCATCAAGCCTCTTTCATGAGCACTAGCAGGCAATTTAAGTGTCAATCAGCACCTTAACAATCCTCTAGGTGTCCATTCCTTGCACGCGCTTGAACTCCTTTACCAAGATGGCATCTCTTCTGCGCCTTATCTTCTCCAGAGTAAACAATCCCATGGTCTTCAATCTCTTCTCATAGCACAGATACCTAAAGCTAGGTATCACCTCTGTTGGCCTTTTCTGCACTGCCTCCAATGCCTGGCGATCTTTGATGTAGAATGGCAATCAGAATTGTGCACTGTACTCTAAGTGTAGCCTTTTTACACTAGCATTTTCACCTCCTAGGATTTGTGCTCTATCACTCTAGCTATACATCCCAAAACCTGGCTAGCTTTCCTTATTGCTGCCACGGAATGTGTTGCTGGTCTCAGTGAGCTTTTCATTAATACTCTCAGCTCACTCCAGTGCACTTTGTCTTGCAGCCTAATATCATTTCAGTTAGATTCCCTCTGTTTATTTCTCTTTCTTAGTCTCATTACTCTGCATTTGTCCATGTTAAAATGCATTTTTCCTCACCCACCCACCGTTCTAATCTACCCAGATTGCTTATCATTGTCTGTTTCTCAACAAATAAATAGCCTCTGTGCAGTTTTATTTCCCACTGATTTAACCTGCCCCTGGTTTACGGCTAGACTGCAAAGAGAGCAGAACACATACACCATCTTAAACTCTTTCAGTTCCCTGACTGCATTAACAAGCTCATTACATACCTGCATTTTACTACTCACCCTTTTTCTGAAGTAACAGAAATATAGGCAGGTTCATTTGTTCGCCTATAGTAAAACTTTACACACGTTAAAGTACCAATCTCATCCAGTGATCTTTTTATTAGGATTCTGTGATCCTGACCTACAATTTAGAACAAAAGAAAGCAATTATTACAGTGCAATACTACAAACTTGATTAAACAGACATAGGAGGAAAAATTTGTGTTCACCAGCAAAGTTGTTGGTGTTATAAAAACAGAAAATGCTGGAAATCTCAACGGGTTCGGCAGCATCTGTGGAGAGAGAAACAGAGTTAACGTTTCAGGTCGGTGATCCTTCGTCAGAATTGGCAATAGTTCGAAATGTAACAGATTCTTAAGGAAGTGCTGGGACTCTGAAAGAGGGAGGGGCGATGGGGAGCAGGTGGTGGAAAGAACAAAAGGGAAGGTCTGTGACAGGGTGGAAGGCAGAAGAGATTTGAGAGACAAGGGATGATCGGCCGAATTGAGATGGTAATAGCACAAGTTAGGAAACAAAAGGTGAGTCTAGATAGGGTGTGAATGGCGGAATAACTACCAGCTGCCATGGGAAACAGAGAGAAACAAAATAAAAATAAAAAAGGGGGGGAGTTTTTGTAAATAAAACGAGGAAAGGGAACAAAATGTGGGCAGAGGTTCAGCTCTGAAATTGTTGCACTTGATGTTGAGTCCGGAAGGCTGTAAAGTGCCTCAACGAAAGATGAGGTGCTGTTCCTCAAGCTTGCGTTGAGCTTCATTGGAACATTGTAGGAGGCCGAAGACATTGTCGGTGTCACTGGCAACTGCAATTCACAGTTGGTGGAAATGGCCGCAATGCTAAGCAAGTGAAATTGATCTGGGACGCATGCAAATAGGTGGCGCAGTGCTAACCATCCATGCAATGCCATCCTGTTACGTTGCTGGAGAGATCCGGGGTGAAATTTCTGTCTAAATCCAGCATTGGAGCTTCCCACAGCCTCTGGGAGCGAAACTGTAGAGCTCGCAAGGAATTGTGGGCAATGAAAATGTCTGAGAATTAAAGGTGCCATGCACACTGAAGCAATAGAAAATAAAATGAAATGAATCAATACATTTTTCCGCCCTTTCTGCCTTTTAAAAATTATTCAACATTTAAAAGAAATTCCAAAAGTGAATATTCAGTTCATAAAGCTGAATTACCTTCCTAACCTCAACAAATGGGAAAACTGTTGTACTAACATAAATGGCTCAGCAAGGCAGGCAAGGGGCACTGAGGATCTCACATGTAGCACTCCAGCTATGCGCAGGGGGTCAACACTAGAACACAGGCCATTTACTCACAAGGGCCAGAAGGCCCTCCAGAACAAAGGATGTGGGAGTACATCACCGAGGCTGTCACTTTCAGCAGTGTTACCCCCACCATCTGGCTCCAGTGCCCAAAGAAGCTTCATGACCACAGAGGTTAGTGAATTCATCTTCAAAAGCCATCACCAACCAACTGCACCACTAGCCTCACACACTTCTCATTGCATGATGTAGTCATTCACCTACTAACATCCTGCACCAATGACAAGGCACATCTCCCATTCCTAGCCTCACCTCACCACCTTGCAGGAAACGATGCAGGTCATTCTTGGCAAGGGCATGGCAGGGCCCTTGGCCAGTACATTATCCTCATTCTGGCATGCACCTCTTGCTTCCCACCCTCCTGTCAGCACAACTCCACCCTTGTGCTTTGTCATTTCACACACAAGTGCAGCCTGCTCAGCCAGTGGGTCAACAAGGAGAGGGAGAGGAGAGTGAAGAAGAACAAGAACAGAAGACAATTGATTTGACATTCTCAGCCACTAGCTCCTCAAGTTCAATCAGCAAGGACATTTGCAGTGTCCCCCACTGAAAGTCAGCAGCCTTCCACCAACCATGCTGCAGCCACTGGGGTAGCACTGCATGATATCAGTAGGATAGGCAAAGGCACACACAAGACAGTCACTAGGAGAATGCATGCGGATGATGAGTTGATTCCTTGATGGATAGATATATAGAGGTAAATTGGAAAGTTTGCTTTGTGATGCCTTTTATTACGGCATCGTGGGCCAGAGGATGTTGTGATGGTCCGTAACAGATGGAAGGTAAGGTGTGGGACATGGGGCTAGATTTTACATTTTTGTGCAGATTGCCCAAAAATGGGCGTTATTTCCGGCGTGGGTGGTAAATATGGCTTTTTATATCGCCGGATTGTCGCCCATTTTCAAAGCCCCTACTCTCCATTTTAAAAACTAAGCCTTACCGTGAGCGATCTGAAATGGGCGTTAGTGTTAAAACTCTCTGACCTTCTGCCGTAAAGTGTCACCATCCTTAGCAACGGCATGGCAATGCTCGTTTCCTGCAATTCAGGAGGTCAAGGGTCATCATTACATGCGCTTAAGAGACAGAGAGAGAAGGAGCAGAGAGGGAGTGAAGACGTGTGTGGGTCTGGTGTGGCTGCTTTGGGAGGAAGAAGGGAGATTTTCGAGCTTCATAGCAAATTGTGTGAAAAAAGTTAGCTGTTACCAGCCAGATATTTTCACGAATTTGGTGCCTATAATGGAGGGAGTGGAGGAGGCGACACAGCACGCTGTGGAGACTGACTTTTGGGAGAGCAGTGAGTTGGGAAAGGAACAATTCAGGGGATATAAAAGAGCGAGGAGGTTCTCAGACGAGGCAAATGCCTTCCTCAAGCAGGAGGTCGAGTCACGCTGGGATGATTTGACCCAGGAAGAGCGTGGAAAGCACACCCGAAAGGCCTACCAGAAGATATGGGCCGAGATAGCAGAGGTGGTCTCGACGGCGACCAACGAGGGCAACCAATGCCGAAAGCGGTGGAACGACCTTGAGGGATCCGCAAAAGTATTACATTTATTTACATGTCATGGGTGACTATAATCAGATGTGAGGTCTTTCACTTTTACCGGGAATGTGGTACTCAAAGCCTGCAGACACGGTGCATGTCTTTAGGTAAAGAATGATAATGATCATAATAATCAGGATTACATCTGTCGGTTATGTGTTGTATCAGTCTCTGTGACAGTACCTAGCAATGATATCACGCAATGATCTCATGCCATGTCGTCCTGTTACCTTTTACAGAAGAAGCTATCGAGGAATAGGGCCGTGCAGAGGCGAACGGGTGGGGTGTCACCAGTCATCAGCGACCTTACTGACGTGGAGAAGCAGGTGCTCACACTAGTGGGGACCCACTCCCGGACAGGCACGCAGGCAGCTGCTGACCCTGAAGTGATGCCACGTGAGTAAAGTATACACCATTGTGTAATGTAAAGTCAATAGATGCCACACCCACTCATATCCGAACAATAATATATGATAGGTGATTTCCAAAAGTGTCTTATAAATAATGCTGGCCTCATGAGAATCATTGCAATGCAGAATGTGTTCATGGGCAATGAAATGTGATGGCTATGATGATTTTGATAGCGGTGGTGCTTTTGTCGTGCATATGCTGTGTGTAGCGCTGGACTCACCTTGTCACCCGAGCATCCGCTTCTCCTCTAATAACCTCATTTGTGTTTTGCAGCTTAGCCAGCAGCGCGTCCCAAGGCAAGACGACAGAGGCCAGAATGTGAGGGCGCGGGGCTGGACTCACCGGATGATCCTGTTGTGTATGGAGAAAGAGTCAGACTGAACATTGTGAGCTCAAAGTAAAGTGTGACCGTAATCTTTTATTGCAGGTCTCCAGAGTGCCTCTCCAACCTGTGAAGCCTTCTTAAATACCTGTGCTCCCAAAAGAATTATGGGATCCCTTGGGACTCCAGGGAATGAGCCCTCTGGTGGCTGTGCAGAGTAAATACAAGTTTACATATATAACAACACTCCTCCCCCGACAAAGTCAATAGTGTAACTATTAACAATGTGAGTCGATCTGGGGCCCTTCTTGCCCTAGTTGATCGTCTCGGTGTGAAAGCTGATGTTGTTGAATCATTTGTTGGGCCCTCGCTGGGCTGCTGTGCAGCTGGCCCTGCTGGGCTGCCTGGTGTGTTGGGCCCTGCTGGGCTGCTGTGGATGATGGGTTCTGCTTCGTGGTCAACCGTGGTGCCGGTTGCCACTGGTGTGAATGTTGCAGGATCAAAAAAGGTAAGGTCCAAGGTGGGTTGCTCAGGATAGTCCGTGAATCTGAGTTTGATTTGGTCCAAGTGTTTCCGGTGAATGAGTCCATTTGAAAGTTTGACCCAAAACACTCAGCTCCCCTCTTTGGCCACAACAGTGCCGGGATGCCACTTGGGACCTTGTCCATAATTTAATACAAATACAGGATCATTGATTTCAATCTCGCGTGACACATTTGCGCTATCATGGTATGCACTTTGTTGAAGCCGCCTGCCTTCTACCTGTTCATGTAGGTCAGGGTGAACTAACGAGAGCCTTGTCTGAACTGCTCTTTTCATGAGCAGTTCAGCAGGTGAGATCCCAGTGAGTGATTGGGGTCTCGTGCGGTAGCTAAGCAGAACTTGGGATAGGCAAGTCTGCAGTGAGCCTTCAGTTACCCTCTTCAAGCCTTGCCTGATGGTTTGCACTGCTCTCTCTGCCTGACCATTGGACGCTGGTTTAAACGGGGCAGATGTGACATGTCTGATCCTGTTACAGGTCATGAATTCTTTGAATTCAGCACTGGTAAAACATGGCTCACTGTCGCTCACCAGGACATCGGGTAGGCTGTGTGTGGCAAACATGGCCCGCAGGCTTTCAGTAGTGGCAGCGGATGTGCTAGCTGACATTATCTCACCTTAAATCCACTTGGAGTACGCGTCCACAACCACAAGGAACATTTTACCCAAGAAACGGGCCTGCATTGTTGACATGTACCGTAGACCATGGTTTGGAGGGCCAAGACCATAAACTTAGCTGCGCCTCCCTGGGTGCATTGCTTAACTGCGAGCATGTATTACATCTGTGAACACAGGATTCTAAGTCCGCATCGATACCGGGCCACCACACGTGGGATCTGGCTATCGCTTTCATCATTACGATGCCTGGGTGGGTACTGTGGAGGTCATTGATGAAGTTGTCTCTGCCCTTCTTGGGAACCATTACTCGATTGCCCCACAGAAGGTAGTTTGCCGATATAGACATTTCATCTTTGCGCCACTGGAATGGCTTTATCTCTTCCTGCATTTCCACTGGGACACTGGACCAGCTCTCGTGAAGCACACCGCTTTTGACTAGAGATAATAAGGGGTCCTGGCTTGTCCAGGTTTTGATCTGCCAGGCAGTGACGGGTGATTGTTCACTCTCAAATGCTTCCATAATCATGGCTAGATGTGCAGGCTGCCCCCACGCCGTGGTGGGCAATGGCAGCCTACTGAGAGCATCGGCGCAGTTTTCTGTGCTTGGCCTGTAGCGGATGGCATAGTTGGATGCGGACAATGTGAGCACCTATCTCTGGATGTGGGCCGATGCATTGGTATTTATCCCTTTACTCTCGGAGAACAGCGATATAAGTGGCTTATGGTCAGTTTCCAATTCGAATTTTAGCCCAAACAGGTATTGATGCATTTTCTTTACCCCATAAACACATGCTAACGCTTCTTTCTCGATCATGCTGTAGACTCTATCAGCCTCAGACAGACTCCTGGATGCATAATCAAATGGTTGTAGTTTCCCGAAATCATTAGCTTGTTGCAATACACACCCGATGCCATGTGATAACGCATCACATGCTCGTACCAAACGCTTACATGGATCATAACACAAGCAACTTGTTTAAGCATAACAATTTTCTCGCTTTTACAAATGCATTTTCTTGGCTTTTGCCCCAAACCCATTTGTCCCCTTTTCGTAGTGAGACATGCAGTGGTTCTAACAGTGTGCTTAGACCCGGTAAGAAGTTACCAAAGTAGTTCAAGAGTCCCAGAAACGACTGCAGCTCCGTCACGTTCTGTGGCCTCGGTGCATTCTCGATTGCCTCCGTCTTCGCGTTGGTGGGCCTGATGCTGTCCGCCGCAATTGTCCTTCCCAGGAACTCCACTTCAGGCGCCAGGAAAATGCACTTCGAGCGTTTTAACCTGAGCCCCACGCGGTTGAATCGACTAAGAACCTCCTCAAGGTTCTGCAGATGTTCGACTGTGTTCTGACCTGTGACCAAGATGTCGTCCTGGAAGACCATGGCATTCAGGACCGACTTCAGTAAGCTTTCCATTTTTCTCTGGAATATCGTCGCCGCCGATCGGATTCCAAACGGGCATCTGTTATAAACAAAAAGACCTTTGTGCGTGTTGATGCAGGTGAGGGCCTTCGATGATTCCTCCAGTTCCTGCGTCATGTAGGCTGAAGTCAGATCCAGTTTCGTGAACGTCTTTCCTCCCGCCAGCGTTGCAAAGAGGTCATCAGACTTTGGTAGTGGGTATTGGTCCTGCAGGGTGCCGTCTCCCTTGATGATTGGGACAATAGGACTGGCCCACTTGTTGAACTAGATTGGGGAAATGATGCCCTCTCTTTGCAGCCGGTCTAGCTCGATCTCTACCCTTTCTCTCATCGTGTACGGTACTGTTCTCGCCTTGTGATGGATGGGTCGCGCCCCCAGAATTAGGTGGATCTGCACTTTTGCTCCTTGGAATTTCCCGATGCCTGGTTCGAACAGCGAAGGAAATTTGTTTAAGACCTGGGCACACAAAGTGTCGTCAGCGGGCGATAGCGCTCGGATGTCGTCCCAGTTCCAGCGTATCTTTCCCAGCCAGCTCCTGCTGAGCAGCATGGGACCATCGCCCAGTACCACCCAGAGAGGCAGCTTGTGCACCGCTCCATCGTAGTAGACCTTTACGGTAGCAATGTCGATTACGGGTATCAGTTCTTTCGGGTAAGTTCTTAGTTTCGTGCGAACTGGAGTTAAGACTGGCCTTGAGGCCTTGTTGCACCACAACTTTTCAAAAGTCTTTTTGCCCATGATGGACTGGCTCGCGCCCGTATCCAGCTCGATTGACACCGGGAGTCCATTTAGTTCAACATTCAGCATTATCGGGGGACAATTCGTGGTGAATGTGTGTACCCCATGTACCTCTGCCTCCTCGGTCTGAGGCTCTGGTACGTCGTGATCCTCCATGGATCTGTCCTCCTCTGCAACATGGTGGTTTGCAGGTCTAACAGGCTTTGCAGCTTGCCTACACACTCGTTGGAGGTGTCCCATTGTTCCACAGCCCTTGCAAATGTACTCTGTGAATCGGCATGAATGGAAACGATGATCACCCCCGCAGCGCAAACAAAGTGTTAATGGCCTAGCATTCATCACCCTTGATGGTGGACTCTGAGACATCTGTGTAGCTGCAAGTATGTGTGACCTGCCCTGTACGTTACGATTCGAAAACAACATCACTTTGTTCACAGTACTGGTAGCAGCACTTGTGTGCTGAGAGATTTGCTTCGTATTGTCACTGGTGGCAATGTACACCTGGGCTATCGCTGTGGCCTGACTCAAGGTTGGGGGCAAACAGTCAAAAGTTTGCGAAGTATGGTTTCATGGCCAATGCCAAGTATGAAAAGGTCTCTGAGCATGTGCTCCAAATGTCCTTCAAATTTGCAATTCGTCTTAGCTCTGCGACATAACTCGCCACTTCCTGGCCTTCAGACCTTTTGTCGGTGTAGAACCGATAGCTCGCCATCAGAACGCTTTCCTTCGGGTTCAAATTTGGAAAGCAGTGACAGGATCGGTCCAAGTCAGCATGGATTTATGAAAGGGAAATCGTGCTTGACAAATCTTCCAGAATTTTTTGAGGATATAACTAGTAGAGTGGACAAGGGAGAACCAGTGGATGTGGTGTCTTTGTATTTTTAAAAGCCTTTTGACAAGGTCCCACACAAGAGATTGTTGTGCAAAATTAAATCACATGGTGTTGGGTTTTCTCCTGCACCTAGTTTCTATGTTTCTATTAAATGCTCTCAGACCAGTGTGCACAAATCGTCGTACGATTTCTCCGTGGATTTCGCTGGAGAGAGCAGATTCTTCATGAGGCCATACGTTGGTGCTCCACAGACAGTGAGGAGGATTGCCCTTCGTTTGGTAGCATTCTCTTCTCCCATCTAGCTCGTTGGCCACGAAGTATTGGTCGAGTCACTCCACAAAAGTTTCCCAATCATCTCCCTCCGAGAATTTCTCCAGGATGCCCACTGTTCTCTGCATCTTTGAGTTCGCTTTCTGTATCTCGTCGCCAGTTGTTGTGTATGATTAATGAGTCAGACTGAACACTGTGAGCTCAAAGTAAAGTGTGACCTTAGTCTTTTATTGCAGGTCTCCAGAGTGCCTCTCCAACTTGTGAAGCCTCCTTAAATACCTGTGCTCCCAAGGGATTATGGGATCCCTTGGGACTCCAGGGGATGAGCCCTCTGGTGGCTGTACAGAATAAATACAAGTTTACATATATAACAGATCCTACATCTGGTGCTGAGGAGCTCTGATTCTCGCCCGTCAATCTGCTGGGTCCGTTCTCAATGGATGAGAGTGTGGACTTTGAGGGGCCTGCATTGCCAGGCTCCAGAAAGCATTCTACCCCAAGGCCATCTAGTGCTCCTCCAGCCATTCCCACCTCCACTCTGGAGGTATCGAGCACAAGCACCTCGCCACAGGGCACCCCAGATGTCCCCAGGATGGTGCCAACCTCGCGAAGGTTTCGTGGACGTGGCAGGTCTACTCCACGAGCGTCAGGTGAGAGGGGCGACATGGTCATCATCATCATAGGCAGTCCCTCGAAGCGAGGATGACTTGGTTCCACACCAAAAAAGGATGAGTTCACAGGTGATTCAATGAAGGACCTAATATTCCAGATCCCGAACTACATCGTGAAGGGTGGAAGATGCCTGTCCGTGGATTTTTTTAATGTGTAGTGGCCATTGCACACCAGCCAGCACATGGCTTGACAGAGCTAGGTCTTGGTCCAGTGGCAAGGGTTATCCAAGACTAACTGGAGACCAGCTCTGCTGCACAGACTGAGCGCGCACACATATCGCAGTGTGGGCTGGCCCGTGCTGCCTCTGGTCCCAGATTCACACCTCTCCTAGACCCCGGTCACTTCCCTCTATGGACTCTTGCTGCTCCTTCGTCCTTCCTGTTGTGCCTGCCCGCACTGCAATCAGCAACCTGGCTTCGTAGCCGTCGCCCTCCTGCAGCAGCACGCACTGCTCCCTGCAGTAGTATGCCACCGCATGCTGCTCCCTACAATGCCCCCGGCCTGCTGATGATCTTGCAGGCCGGGACCACGCCGATTTCCAGGCCAGGCCGCCGCACAGTGCTCCCTCCAATGGCTCTGGTTTGCTGATGGTCTTGCAGGGCGGGACTGTGCCGATTTCCAGTCCGGGCTGCCGCACGCTGCACCCTCCAATGGCCCTGGCCACCAATGCAGCCTCTCAATGGCAGAGCATTTGCCCAGCAAATGGTAGAGTTGACCAGGAGGACTGCAGACATAGGTGACCAGATCCTACAGGCATTGGGGGGGGTATATCCCGATAGCTGGCCAGCATCTCCGGCACCATGACAGAGTACATTCCACGGATGTTGGAGGCCCTGGAGGTGATAGCCAGGAACACTGGTGGCACAGGCCTCCCAGAGGTCACGGAGTGTGGTACTCCATTCCTCTTCAGCTTCCTCCTCTGTGGCTTCCTCCTCTTTTCCTCTTCCCTCTGCATGCAGGCGCTGTAAAAGTGCAGTTGAATCAAAAGTCAAGTTCGGCGTCGTCAAAAACTTTCTTCTGATCACATCATTTTTCATCCCACAAACAAAGCAGTCTCGCAATGCTCGGTTCTGAAAGTCTCCGAAATTACAGTGAATAGATTGTTTTGTTAATGCAACAATGTATTCACTGATATTTTCTTCGGCCTTCTGATTTCCTATTCCGAAACGATAACTTTCAGCAATTTCTAACAGAATGGGGCTGTAATGTTATTCTAACTTATGTAGAATCTGTTTTATCATTGTATCCTTTGGCCTGTCAGGCATAAGCAAATTTATCAGCGTTTCATACAACTCGGGCCCGGCCTCATTTAAGAATATCACTCTTTTTCGTTCCAACACCACCTGGTTATTGTCTTCATTCCCGGGGGTTTCGATGATATTATTTGCAGTGAAAAATATTTCTAGCTGATCCAAATACGCTCTGAAACTTTCACGGTTGGGTTGAAATGCTCCCAAATGCCCTATAACTCCCATAATGGTAGCCATTTTGACTCTGGCAGTTTTACCAAGTGTGCTCGTAATATACCTCGGATTTGTAGCTGTTTCCAAAAACAGAGAAGCTCTCAAAGTCTTTCTGTCAGCTGACTGAATCCTTCACCAAAAAAAATTTCAGCTTTGTATGATCCGATTACATCCCATTCTCGTCGCCAAATGTCATATTTTCGGAGAGCACACAACACACAACCTGTAAGATGGCTGCAGATTCTGGAATCTTCTGACCTGCTGGTCAGGTGACGTGTTCTTTATTAAACAGCACTAGCTGCAGTAACACAGGTGTCTATAGTGTGTCTCTACAGACATTATACCTTGCCAATCAGCCACGGCACTGGCAACGTCACGTATCTTGGTGAGGGAAATGTTATCTAGGTAGGGACTGCCGCAGATCGTGGAATCTGACCAGGAGAGCAACTTCATAGGGCAGGTCATGCAGGCTATCTTGAAAGTGCTAGGGATAGAAGGGAAATGGCATGTGGCTCACAACCCACAGTCAACGGGGGTTGTGGAGCAACTTAATCGGAGAAAGGCTGTGGTAGGAAACAGGACCATCCCCGAAATAGTGGGTTGAGGTCCTGCCCGCCCTTATGGGGGGCTGAGCCAGCCTCTCCAGAAGCACAGGGTATTCCCCGCATGAGCTCATGACTGGTAGGGTCATGCACACACCCACCCATGTTCTGGCGCTGGTTCTCATAGCAGGGCAGGTAAGAGAGGTAAACTGGGACAAGTTTGTCAAGAATCTATTCGAGCACTTGAAACAGGTACATTGGCAAGCTGCCAGCAACATGGGGAAGCAGCAGCGGGGCAATCGGTTGCTGCTCGAGCCTCGGAGAACCCACGAGTGGAAGGTAGGGGATCAGGTCATGGGCCGCAATTACGCTCGGGTGGGCATGTTTGAGCCTTTGTACATGGGACCCTATAGCATTATCGATAAGGCCAGTCCCATGGTGTACGCGGATAAGCTTCCGAAGCACACAAAGCGAGAAACAGAAAGAAGCATCATTATCATCAAAGGCAATCCTTCAGAATCGGGGAAGACTTGCTTCCACTCTTAACATAAGTGCTTAGGTGGCTGTATAGTCCAATACGAGAACCAGAGTCTCTGTCACAGGTAGGACAGATAGCCATTGAGGGAAGGGGTGGGTGAGACTGGTTTGCTGCACGCTCTTTCCACTGCCTGCGCTTGATTTCTGCATGCTCTCGGCGACGAGACTCGAGGAGTTCAGCGCCTTCCCAGATGCACTTCCTCCACTTAGGGCAATCTTTGGCCAAGGTCTCCCAGGTGTCAGTGGGGATGTTGCACTTTATCAGGGAAGCTTTGAGGGTGTCCTTGTAACGTTTCCACTGCGCACCTTTGGCTCATTTGCCATGATGGAGTTCTGAATAGAACGCTTGTTTGGGAGTATCGTGTCTGGCATGTGAACTATGTGGCCTGCCCAGTGGAGCTGATCAAGTGTGGTCAGTGCTTCAATGCTGGGGATGTTGGCCTGGTCGAGGACGCATCTGTCCTCCCAGGGGATTTGTAAGCTCTTGTGGAGACATTGTTAAAGGTATTTCTCCAGCGACTTGAGGTGTCTGCTGTACATGGTCCATGTTTCTGAGCCATACAGGAGGGCGGTTATTACTACAGCCCTATAGACCATGGGTTTGGTGACAGTTTTGAGGGCCTGGTCTTCAACACTCTTTTCCTCAGGCAGCCAAAGGCTGCACTGGTGCACTGGAGGCAGTGTTGGATCTTATCGTCAATTCCTGCTCTTGTTGATAGGAGGCTCCCGAGGTAAGGGAAGAGGTCCAAGTTGTCCAGGACCGCGCCGTGGATCTTGATGACTGGGGGGGGAAGTGCTATATGGCGAGGAGAGGCTGGTGGAGGACCTTTGTCTTCCTGATGTTTAGCGTAAAGCCCATGCTTTCGTATGCCTCAGTAAATACGTCGACTATGCCCTGGAATGCAGCTTCTGTATGTGCGCAGACACAGGCGTCATCCGTGTACTGTAGCTCAAGGTTGGGGTGGTCTTGGATCTGGCCTGGAGATGACGAAGGTTGAACAAGCTCCCACTGGTTCTGTAGTTTAGTTCCACTCCAGCGGGGAGCTTGTCGACTGTGAGGTGGAGTATGGCAGCGAGGAAGATTGAAAAGAGGGTTGGGGTAATGTCGCAGCCCTGCTGGACCCTAGTCTGGACGTGGATTGCTTCTGTAATGGATCCGTTGGTAAGGATCACGGCCTGCATGTCGTCGTAGAGCAGGCAGAGGATGGTGAAGTACGTTTGGGGGCATCCGAAATGGAGGAGGACGCTCCATAGACCCTTTCGGTTGACAGTGTCAAAGGCCTTTGTAAGGTGGAAGAAGGCCACGTATAAGGGCTGGCGCTGTCCCCTGCATTTTTCCTGCAGCTGCAAAAATCATGTCCGTTGTGTCCCGTAGGAGACGAAATCCACACTGTGACTCCGGGAGGAAGCTCCAAGCACCAAGGCGCTGTAAACAGCATGGCGGATGCGGGTCTTCCTCCCATAGTTTGGGACAGTGAGGAGCCTGTGCTGGTGGTGGTTAGAAGCAGTGGCAGAATCCCACAGCCGAGAATGTTGTGGTTGCCTCCTTACACACCACCGAGGAGCTGTATAAGGCCCAGGGTTGTAGAAACCTTGCGTAGCCACCCAGAGACGGGTGGCAGTGTAGATAGTTTCCTTCTCAGTTTCGTGTTTTTACAGAGTGTGTTTTCATGAAGCCAGACCTGTGGAGGTACACCCTCAGACTCCACGATCTGCGGCAGTCGCCACCTAGATAACATTTCCCTCACCAAGATCCGTGACGTTGCCAGTGCCGTGGCTGATCGGCAAGGTATAATGTCTGTAGAGACACACTATAGACACCTGTGTTACTGCAGCAAGTGCTGTTTAATAAAGAACACATCACCTGACCAACAGGTCAGAAGATTCCAGAATCTGCAGCTATCTTACAGGTTGTGTGTTGTGTGCAAAGTTAAAGCACATGGGATTGGGGGTAGTGTGCTGACGTGGATTGAGAAGTGGTTGTCAGACAGGAAGCAAAGCGTAGGAGTAAATGGGTACTTTTCAGAATGGCAGGCAGTGACTAGTGGGGTACCGCAAGGTTCTGTGCTGGGGCCCCAGCTGTTTACATTGTACATTAATGATTTAGACGAGGGGATTAAATGTACTATCTCCAAATTTGCGGATGACACTAAGTTGGGTGGCAGTGTGAGCTGCGAGGAGGATGCTATGAGGCTGCAGAGTGACTTGGATAGGTTAGGTGAGTGGGCAAATGCATGGCAGATGAAGTATAATGTGGATAAATGTGAGGTTATCCACTTTGGTGGTAAAAACAGAGAGACAGACTATTATCTGAATGGTGACAGATTAGGAAAAGGGAAGGTGCAACGAGACCTGGATGTCATGGTACATCAGTCATTGAAGGTTGGCATGCAGGTACAGCAGGCGGTTAAGAAAGCAAATGGCATGTTGGCCTTCATAGCGAGGGGATTTGAGTACAGGGGCAGGGAGGTGTTGCTACAAAGGCCTTGGTGAGGGCACACCTGGAGTATTGTGTACAGTTTTGGTCTCCTAACTTGAGGAAGGACATTCTTGCTATTGAGGGAGTGCAGCGAAGGTTCACCAGACTGATTCCCGGGATGGTGGGACTGACCTATCAAGAAAGACTGGATCAACTGGGCTTGTATTCACTGGAGTTCAGAAGAGTGAGAGGGGACCTCATAGAAACGTTTAAAATTCTGATGGGTTTGGACAGGTTGGATGCAGGAAGAATGTTCCCAATGTTGGGGAAGTCCAGAACCAGGAGTCACAGTCTAAGGATAAGGGGTAAGCCATTTAGGACCGAGATGAGGAGAAACTTCTTCACCCAGAGAGTGGTGAACCTGTGGAATTCTCTACCACAGAAAGTAGTTGAGGCCAATTCACTAAATATATTCAAAAGGGAGTTAGATGAACTCCTTACTACTCGGGGGATCAAGGGGTATGGCGAGAAAGCAGGAAGTGGGTACTGAGGTTTCATGTTCAGCCATGAACTCATTGAATGGCGGTGCAGGCTAGAAGGGCTGAATGGCCTGCTCCTGCACCTATTTTCTATGTTTCTATGTTTCTCTGTTTCTTTGTATCTTTACAGGAAGCCGAGAGAAAGATGGAGACAACCCTGGTAATCATATCTTGGAGCTTGGCCGGAACAGGGTACAGCAGAACTGGGGACGGCGCGTTGTCCTTCCTCTACGGATGTACTGGGGGGAACGGACCCACCATGGCACAGGGGGGTAGGACAGGGGACACGAATGGGATGGCAGCCTACTACCACGAGGGAAGGTGGCCAGGGTGGCTGGGGTCGAATTCAACGAAATACTCCAGCCACGCCGGATTCACATACGGGGAAGCTTCCATACCATGTCCCAGACTGAAGGTCACAGCCACACGGGTTGGGGTGACTGAGGGCAAGCGGACATGCAAGGGACACATTCTCCGGGGATGGTGATGGTGGCTCAGGAAATTGAGTCAGGACACGGGGAACCAGACAGCGGACTGGGAACGACTGGGGAACGATACATACCGACAGATCACGGGGTCAAAGGCGGGAGTGGAAATGTGCTGGGATAAGTGGTGGAAGGAGGAACAGGGAATGTATGGGTGTATGTGGGGGTCGGAGAGGATCTGCCCAGCAAGTGTGTCAATTGCCTTTTTGCACCAATGACAGAACGCCGAGGCTGGGATCAGATGGGATCAGAGTATGGACTCCTGCATGATCCCAGACCTTCCCAATAAAATAAATGCCACTGAACTTGTAGCACACAAGAGGAAACCACTGCCCACAGCCCCACTGGTGCAGACGACAGAAATCAGGTGTCCAGCTGCCACACCAGGCTCAGGGAATGGTTTAGTTTTAGTTCCGACTGGAAAGGTTTTATTCCAGAGGGTGCATTACGCGGTGGCATCACTCATTTTAAACCTAACCGGGGTTCATCTGCCCAAGTGCTGTCCAAAAGAAACTGAGCAGCTGTATGAGGCACTCATTAAAAAAATGTTTCGCCAGTTCTATGAGCTCAGTTACAGGGATGTGAGTCGGGAAAGACTGTACGATATGGGAGTGAGGGATAACATTGGTCTGGGGAGGTGGAGGCGAGGGGTGCTTAATGATGTCGCTATGGTGTTTAGCACGGGTACAGCTCGTCAATTATCCAGTTCGGGTAGCAGATTCCTTTTTTGCCGGAACACCTAACAACGTTATTAAAGGCCATCAAGCTATCACAAAAAACATTATTTCACACTGGAACAGACAAACTGGGTCATAGGGAAAAGAATTAAAGGGAGAAATTCCTGGTGGGACCTTGGTATAAGTGTGGAGGTTCCTCCGCAGATCCAGATATGTTCACATACTCTCGTCATTGTACAGTTTTTGATTGTGATATACCTGTTGTGTATTTCTTGTAAAAAGAGAAGTCAGGCACTCCAGAGTTGATGGGAGGCCATAGTTAACGAACCTTGAATGTAACTTTCTGTATATATGTGGTAACAGTGCGGTGCACGGTTATATTTCCAGGATGTATATTCGGGGTGTTTTAAAAGTAAAGGAGATAGGATTGGTTGGGAACCACGCTGCTTGCTCACCAGCTATGTTTTAGAAGGACTCTTGAAGTATCATGGGGGGACTGTAAGCATCGGCTCCCCAAGGATTGTTGGATATCTGGACATTGTGTTTTAATATTTCTCACTGCAGAAAAAGCTGGAAGCCTGTTGTGGAAGGGGCCCAAGCACTATTCCATGTTGTACTCCAGATCTGATGGGTGGGGGGTAGTCTGGGAAATTACAATGGCCAGGAGAAGGCAACTCATCACAGGTAATGGGCAAAGATGGAAGGTCCATTGTTAAGCAATGTGAACTTGTCAGAGATAGCTCAGATATATCTGGTCAGTGATTAAGCCACCATTACCTGGATGAGATAAACCTGAAAGGCGGGAAACCAGAACAATAGAAAGCCATTAAGCCCCAGGCTGGTTGGAAGTGAAACCCCATCAACCAGCCATTACTAGAATACACATGGGCTACTCAGACAGAAGCCTCAAAAGAAAGAAAAACTTTATTGGGCCAGAAAAGGCAAACAGACTTGGGATATAGAAACATAGAAACATAGAAAATAGGTGCAGGAGTAGGCCATTCGGCCCTTCTAGCCTGCACCGCCATTCAATGAGTTCATGGCTGAACATTCAACTTCAGTACCCCATTCCTGCTTTCTCGCCATACCCCTTGATCCCCCTAGTAGTAAGGACCTCATCTAACTCCTTTTTGAATATATTTAGTGAATTGGCCTCAACAACTTTCTGTGGTAGAGAATTCCACAGGTTCACCACTCTCTGGGTGAAGAAGTTCCTCCGCATCTCGGTCCTAAATGGCTTAGCCCTTATCCTTAGACTGTGACCTCTGGTTCTGGACTTCCTCAACATTGGGAACATTCTTCCTGCATCTAACCTGTCTAACCCCGTCAGAATTTTAAATGTTTCTATGAGGTCCCCTCTCATTCTTCTGAACTCCAGTGAATACAAGCCCAGTTGATCCAGTCTTTCTTGATAGGTCAGTCCCGCCATCCCGGGAATCAGTCTGGTGAACCTTCGCTGCACTCCCTCAATAGCAAGAATGTCCTTCCTCAGGTTAGGAGACCAAAACTGTACACAATACTCCAGGTGTGGCCTCACCAATGCCCTGTACAACTGTAGCAACACCTCCCTGCCCCTGTACTCAAATCCCCTTGCTATGAAGGCCAACATGCCATTTGCTTTCTTAACCGCCTGCTGCACCTGCATGCCAACCTTCAATGACTGATGTACCATGACACCCAGGTCTCTTTGCACCTCCCCTTTTCCTAATCTGTCACCATTCAGATAATAGTCTGTCTCTCTGTTTTTACCACCAAAGTGGATAACCTCACATTTATCCACATTATACTTCATCTGCCATGCATTTGCCCACTCACCTAACCTATCCAAGTCGCTCTGCAGCCTCACAGCATCCTCCTCGCAGCTCACACTGCCACCCAACTTAGTGTCATCCGCAAATTTGGAGATACTACATTTAATCCCCTCATCTAAATTATTAATGTACAGTGTAAACAGCTGGGGCCCCAGCACAGAACCTTGCGGTACCCCTCTAGTCACTGCCTGCCATTCTGAAAAGTACCCATTTACTCCTACTCTTTGCTTCCTGTCTGACAACCAGTTCTCAATCCATGTCAGTACACTACCCCCAATCCCATGTGCTCTAACTTTGCACATCAATCTCTTGTGTGGGACCTTGTCGAACGCCTTCTGAAAGTCCAAATATACCACATCAACTGGTTCTCCCTTATCCACTCTACTGGAAACATCCTCAAAAAATTCCAGAAGATTTGTCAAGCATGATTTCCCTTTCACAAATCCATGCTGACTTGGACCTATCATGTCACCTCTTTCCAAATGCACTGCTATGACATCCTTAATAATTGATTCCATCATTTTACCCACTACCGATGTCAGGCTGACCGGTCTATAATTCCCTGTTTTCTCTCTCCCTCCTTTTTTAAAAAGTGGGGTTACATTGGCTACCCTCCACCCCATAGGAACTGATCCAGAGTCAATGGAATGTTGGAAAATGACTGTCAACGCATCCACTATTTCCAAGGCCACCTCCTTAAGTACTCTGGGATGCAGTCCATCAGGCCCTGGGGATTTATCGGCCTTCAATCCCATCAATTTCCCCAACACAATTTCCCGGCTAATAAGGATTTCCCTCAGTTCCTCCTCCTTACTAGACCCCCCGACCCCTTTTATAACCAGAAGGTTGTTCGTGTCCTCCTTCGTGAATACCGAACCAAAGTACTTGTTCATGGCCGTATGGCCATAGCTCTCTTTCTTGCTTGCTTCACCTCGAGCCGAGCACTCCGTCTGGGACGGAGAGAAGAAACCATACAGTATGGAACCAGAAGAGACACATTTTCACCAGGAGAAGCAGCGAATAAGCCAATGAATCAATGAGCACCATCCCTGCCCACGCATCTTTAAGATCACAGCCACTGTGTGAGGAGGTGACATGTGTTCTTCCAACCAAGCCTTAGAAGGGTTTTAGTGGGGAAGTTTTGCTGCAAGGGCCATAAGGGTATGCTCAGCCAATCGGTACAGATTCGGGGGTACACTGTGGATCCAAGCAGAGGGTCTAGATGTTGGGTACTTCGCGATAGGAGCAGTTTAGACATGCCAGGATATTGGATTGTACTACATCGTCACTGTGTTTACTTGTAGTTTTGCTGAGTTGAGGTAGCTTTAATAAAGCATTAATGGTTGACACTGAGGTATTTGCCCATGACTCAATCATTTGTTCAGTACAGTAATCACTCCCAGGTCTAGAACTATTGTAACGTGGGGGTGCATCGAAAACACCTAAAGAAAAACATTTACAACACAGGCAACAAGAACCTCTTTTCTGTTGGGCAAGGGCAAAGGCCGAGGCTCCTCCAGCACTGCTCCTGCTATCCCCTTACCTGCCTGAGTTGCAGTCACACCCTCCGGTCCCTGACCACTAACCAGATCTGTATCATCAGCTAACCTAAGTCCATTGTGCCCCACAATGTCTGCACATTGGACTCCAACTCGACAACTCTGAGCTTAAGTTCCTCGAGATGCAGACACTGACTACAGACGTGGTCTTCTGGGATCACGATGCTCTCCACAAATTTCCACATGTATTTGACAATTCAGAAGGACTGACAGAAAGGAAATGGATGTGGAGTAGCTCTGTTGATAAAGGATGGAATCAATGCAATAGTGTAAAATGATATTGGCTCAAATGATCAGGATGTTGAAACAGTTTGTGTGGAGATAAGGAATAATGAGGGGGAAAAAGCCATTGGTGGACCTAGACTATAGGCCCCCTAACAGTAGCAACTCTGTTGGTCGGACTATAAACCAAGAAAGAGTGGGGGCTTGTAAAAAGGGAACAGCAATAATCATGGGTGACTTTAAACTCCATATTGATTGGACAAATCAAATTGGTCAGGGTAGTCTTGAGGAAGAATTTATAGAGTGCATAAGTGATGGGTTCCTTGAGCAGTACATAACGGAACCAACCAGGGGGCAGGCTCTTTACATCTGGTCCTGTGCAATGAGACAGGATTAATAAACAATCTCCTAATAGAGAATCCCGTTGGAATGAGTGATCATAGCATGGTTGAATTTCAAATTCAGATGGAGGGCGAGAAAGTTGGATCTCAAACCAGCGTACTAAGCTTAATAAAGCAGACTACAAAGGTATCAGGGCAGAATTGGCTAAAGTGGACTGGGAAAATGGATTAAAGTGTAGTTCAGTTGATGAACAGTGGTGTACATTGAAGGAGATATTCCATAACACTCAAGAAAAATATATGCCAGTGAGGAGGAAAGGGTGTAAAAGAAAAGATAGCCATCCGTGACTAACTAAAGAAATAAAGGATGGTATCCAATTAAAAAAAAGGGCATATAAAGTGGCAAAAACTACTGGGAGGACAAAAGATTGGGAAGCTTTTAAAAGCCAACAAAGAATTACTAAAAAAATGATTAAAAAAGGGAAGCTGGACTATGAAAGTAAACGAGTACAAAATATAAAAACAGATAGCAAGAGTTTCTACAGGTATATAAAAAGGAAAAGAGTGGCTAAAGTAACTGTTGGTCCCTTAGAGGACGAAAGCAGGGAATTAGTAATGGGGAACATGGAAATGGCAGAAACTCTGAACACATATTTTGTATCAGTCTTTATGGTAGCGGACACTAAAAATATCCCAACAGTGGATAGTCAAGGGGCTATAGTGGGGGATAAACTTACCAGAATCACAATCACTAAGGAGGTGGTACTCAGTAGGATAATGGGACTAAAGGCAGATAAATCCCCTGGACCTGATGGCTTGCATCCTAGGGTCTTAAGAGAAGTAGCGGCAGGGATAGTTGATGCATTGGTTGTAATTTAACAAAATTCCCTGGATTCTGGGGAGGTCCCAGCAAATTGGAAAACTGCAAATGTAATGCCCCTATTTAAAAAAGGAGGCAGACAAAAAGCAGGAACCTAGAGACCAGTTAACCTAACATCTGTGGTTGGGAAAATGTTGGAGTCCATTATTTAAGAAACAGTAGCAGGACATTTGGAAAAACATAATTCAGTCAGACAGATTCAGCATTAATGAAGGGGAAGTCATATTGGACAAATTTTCTGGAATTCTTTGAGGATGTAATGAACAGGGTAGATAAAGGGAACCAGAGAATGTGGTGTATTTGGACTTCCAGAAGGCATTTGACAAGGTGCCACATAAAAGGTTACTGCACAAGATAAAAGTTCACAAGGTTGGGGGTAATATATTAGCATGGATGGAGGATTGGCTAACTAACAGAAACCAGAGAGTCGGGATAAATGGTTCATTCTCGGGTTGGCAATCAGTAACTAGTGGGACGCTGCAGGGATCAGTGCTGGGCCCCCAACTATTTACAATCTATATTAACGACATGGATGAAGGGACCAAGTGTAAGGTAGCCAAGTTTGCTGACGATATAAAGCTGGGAGGAAAAGCAATGTGTGAGGAGGATGCAAAAACCTGCAAAAGGACATAGACAGGCTAAGTGAGTGGGCAAGAATTTGGCAGATGGAGTATAATGTTTGAAAGTGTGAGGTTATGCAGTTCGGCAGAAAAAAAATCGAACAGCAAGTTATTATTTAAATGGAGAAAAATTGCATAGTGCTGCAGTACAGCGGGACCTGGGGGTCCTGGTGCATGAGACACAAAAGGTTAGTATGCAGGTACAGCAAGTGATCAGGAAGGCCAATGGAATCTTGGGCTTTATTGCAAAGGGGATGGAGTATGAAAGCAGGGTAGTCTTGCTACAGTTATACAGGGTATTGGTGAGGCCACACCTGGAATACTGCGTGCAGTTTTGGTTTCCATATTTAAGAAACGAAGCAGTTCAGAGAAGGTTCACTGGATTTATTCTGGAGTTGAGGGGTTTGACTTATGAGGAAAGATTGATTAGGTTGGGCCTCTATTCACTGGAATTCAGAAGAATGAGAGGTGATCTTATCAAAATGTATAAGATTATGAGGGGGCTTGACAAGGTGGATGCAAAGAGGATGTTCCCAATGATAGGGGAGACTAGAACTTGGGGGCAAATTTTAGAATAAGGGGCCACCCATTTAAAACTGAGATGATTAGGAATTTCTTCTGTCAGTGGGTTGTAAATCTGTGGAATTCGCTGCCTCAGAGAGCTGTGGAAGCTGGGTCATTGAATAAATTTAAGACAGAGATAGACAGTTTCTTAACCGATAAGGGAATAAGGGGTTATGGGGAGCAGGCAGGGAAGTGGACCTGAATTTGTTATGTATTGTCCAGGAACATTAAATGTATAAGTACAGTGGTGAGCCACAAAGGGCGCTGTGGTGGGAGACCTGAAAGTACCTGCAAGACAGAGTATAAAAGGCTGCCCACCACACCTGAGAGGCACTCTGGAGTTGCACTATAAAGGACTAAGGTCACAGCAGTTACTACAACACCAGACTGTGTGGAGTCAGTGATTTGAGTGCTACATACATCACATTGTTGACGAAGACACGGACGAGCTTCACTCAACCGTGGCTACTCTGGGCTCGTTAAAGGATTTTACGGTGGGCAATGATTGGGAGGCCTTTACGGAAAGGCTCAAGTACTACTTTACAGCAAACGACCTAACGGGGGGCACGGATGCACTGAGAGAGAAGCGTAAGGCGATATTGCTTTCCAGTTGTGGCGATGAGGTTTACTGTCTCGTCAGGGATTTGCTAGCACCCGCGAGTGCCAGTGACAAGTCATATGAGGAGCTGATCGAACTCATTCATGACCAACTGAAACCGAAGGAGAGCATCCTCACGGCCAGGCACAAATTCTACCATCACTGCAGATCTGAGGGCCAGGATGTCACCAAATATGCTGCGGCCCTCAGGAGACTCGTGGCACCGTGTGATTTTGGCACACACCTTGACGAGGCATTGCGAGACGTTTTTGTTATGGGGATTGGCCATGAGGGTCTCCTTCACAAGCTGCTATCCACTGAACCTACAGTCACCCTGAAGCAAGCCATCACCATCAGCAGGGCATTTATGACCTCGACTTGCAGCACCAAGCAGATGATCCACACAGTCTCGAACCCGGCAGGCACTGTCCACAGGATAGCGCCCGCCACGGACAAAACTGCAGAACATGGGTCTGCCCAGGGCAGAGAGCATGGACCTCGGAGTCCTGGAACTCAGAGTCCGCCGAGGGGGGGGCTAATCGAGTAGCAGGTTTGCGGATTATACGTGCAATGCCTGCCACACGAAAGGCTACCTTCAGTGTATGTGCAAAAGAAACCTGACTCACCGTGTGGCTGAGGAGATGGTAGAGGATCCCAGCGTGGAGCAGGCAGAAGATGAGACGTTTGGACTGTATATGTGTACCAATGATTCGGCCCCAGTGATTATGGAAGTCAAGATTAACGGAGTCCCCGTGAGTATGGAAGTGGACATTGGATCGGGTCCGTCGTTGATGAGTCAGAAAACTTTTGATAAACTGTGGGTCAGCCCAGCTGCACCGACCCAAGCTGGTCCCGGTCATGGCGAAGCTACGCACCTACACCAAGGAACTGATACGTGCTCTTGGCAGAGCGTGTGTGCAGGTATCTCATGGGGGCGAGAGGCATGGTTTACTTTTGTGGGTCATTGCAGACGATGGGTCGATGCTACTTGGCAGGAGGTGGATGGGGAAGGTCCGTGGGAGCTGGGAAGACTTCATTCCTCCACAATCTGCTGTCCACTGCGTTCCCAAAGAGCAGCGCCGACCGAGCTGGAGGAGAAAGAAGCAGTTCATCGGCAGTCTAAATCCCCACACAGATGAGCAGACCTGGGAAGAGCAGTTTTGTAAGTACGGGCCGATCGCTGAAGTGCGAGCCGGCGGGGTGCTGCAGGCGATGAACGGGAAATCCACCGATGGCCGGCAAGTCTGGGGGACCCACGTGGAGAAAAAGTTGGGCGGCGGTCGCGGTTGCGGTGGTGGCGGCTACAGCGGCCGCAGGAGAGGCGGCTACCTTGGCCGCAGGAGAGGCGGCAGTTACGGGGACAACGACAGGAGTGGAGGCTACAGCGGCGGCGGAGGCTACGGCGGTGGCCGATGTGACTCGGGAGAACGCAATTACTCGGGCGGGTACAAGAGCCACAGCGGCGGATACGGCAGCAATTATGGAGGCTGCTCTCACAGGGACTATGACTGATCGAATCCAAAGAACCACTTCTGCCAGAGTCAAGATAAAATTGTTCTTGGCCGTTTTTTTTCCTTCTTTCTTCTTTATTCCTTCTATTCCTTCTTTAAACTCCATCCACAACTGCACGAAGAGAGCAAAACGTCACGCCAGCAAGCTCAAGATGGTGGCAAGCCTCGTGGCAGCAGAGCTCTGCAGAGAAAGGCAAGCAGAGCAACTAAAATGGCGGTGCCCAGTGGAAGCCTCGTGGAAAACACAAGATGGCATCTTAAAAGGGAAATGCACCCGGGAATCTTAAAAGGGCCTTACACCATTGGCGGTCCCCACAAAGAGACTTTTGTAAGGCAAGAGCGAGTCTAAATGAGCAATGTGATTGTAGGATGATGGATTTATGATAAGAGTTAATATTTTAATGCTGAATGGTTACTGTGTTTAAAATAATGGATATGAATTATGAAAAGAGCTAATACCACGAGGTATAAGTAAAAGGGTAATGGATCCGTGACTAACATGACTAATGGACTAATGCGATTTTCGATTTATGTGATTCATGCAATGGTTCAGCGGCTGCAGATGAGCCGCTAAGGTGACTACTTTCTGAGAACAGAGGCAACGCACTAGTTGCGATACCCTGTCTCAGCGCAGTCCATTACCTCGGGCAAAAAGGGGCAGTATACCGCCACCATACCTCACCCAGAGGAGCTGGGATTAAATAGCTGTTCAGTGTACCTGCAACCTTTTGACATAACATCTGTACCATATATCATATGTACCATACAAATGTACTGCCTATGTATACCTGCTTTCTGTTGGAGGTTATGCTCGTGTACTTCATCACCCATGTAAGGACTGCAAACACCACATGCTTGCACCGGATCGCAAGCATAATCTCCACATGGGGGAGAAGAGGGAAGTAGATGGTCATGGACTCACACTCACAAATCAACCAGGACGATCAAGACCGAGATTACTGGCAATGGCTTTTGGAACTTGGGGGGTGGGGGGAGTGAGATGTTATGTATTGTCCAGGTACATTAAATGTATAAGTACAATCGTGCGCCACAGAGGGCACTGTGTTGGGAGACCTGAAAATACCTGCAAGACAGAGTATAAAAGGCTGCCCACCACACCTGAGAGGCACTCTGGAGTTGCATAATAAAGGACTAAGGTCACAGCAGTTACTACAACACCAGACTGTGTGGAGTCAGTGATTTGAGTGCTATATACATCACAGAATTCATGATCGGATAGCCAACTTCAAATTAAATGGTGGAGCAGGCTCACGGGCTTGGATGGCCTACTCCTGCTCTTATTTCTTATGTTCTTGCGTTCTTACTACAGACGTAGTCGTCCGGGATCACGATGCTCTCCACAAATTTCCACATGCTGAAGTTGCGGCACACCCACTTCCACTGCCATCTCTTTATAACCTTGTTTTATTTATTTAGTTAATTAAAATTTATGTATTTAGTAAACTTAATTCATAGCTTCGTTTTTAGCTCATTACTAGAGCTAGTTTAAGTCAAGGTACATTAAATTAATTAGCGGCGCCAATACTTAAAACAATGGGAGAGCAGGCAGCGCAAACCTAATTGGAGGTGGCATCAGTGGCAGCGGAACCTTTGAAGATTTCCAAAAAAACAAGGAGTGACGTGACAGGACAGCAGGTCAGTGATTGGTTGGTGAGTATTTTTTTTTCTCTCATTTCTCTATGTGGTTTAAACCAGGTGAGAGAAACTATAAAGTTACTGTATTAAATTTTAACTTAACTAGCTAAACTAATTAATATAACTATAAATAATCAGTGAATAAAGGCTTTAACTAATTAAATAAATAAAACAAGGCTGGACAAAGATATGGTAGGGCAGGATTTGTGTCTGGACTGCAGTATGTGAGAGTTTGTGGAAAGCGAGACGGTCCCAAGCAAATACATATGGTAGGAGATGTCTCCATCTCAAATCTACCCAGCTCAGAGTCACTGAGCTGGAGTGCGAGTTGGAGACATTCTGACACATAAGGGAGGGGGAGGAATTTCTGGACAGTTTTATCCAGAATATAGTTACGCTCCAGAAGAAAGCACAGGTTCAGGAAAGAGAGAATGTGATGTTTGGGATCCGGGTTTCGAGGATTTAGGAGAGGTTGAGAAGGAGGTCCTGCAGTCACTGGTCCTGTTCAACAGGTACGATGTACTCACTACCTGTGAGGACAAGGAGAGAGACTGCAGGGAAGACAGACACAATGCAGATCAAGGCACCGTGGCTCAGAAAGTTGTCCAAAGTGGGGCGTGGGGAGCGGGGATGGAAGAGCAGAATAGAAATGCGGTAGTGATAGGGGACTCTATAATTATGGGGATGGATAAAGTCCTCTGCAGCCCAGAATGAGAATCCCGAAGTGTGTGCTGCCTACTCGGTGCCAGTTTTGGGATAGGAAGGGGCTGTACCGATGGGACGGGCTCCAGGGCCAAAACGGATTGCTGTGTATGGAAACAATGTCATCTGTTATGTATGCAACCATTATACAATGGTAATCTTCATGTAATTGTAACCTTCATGCAACTCCTGTACACTGTACTTATACTCTAGAAATGCACACCCTGACCACAGGGGGTGAACTTGTTGGAGACATTCCTCACCTGGGTTTCCAGGTATAAAAGGGGAGATCCCACCCAGGGTCAGCACTCCTTGGTCCTGGGAATAAAGGTTAAGGTCACAGAGTGACTGTGGCTGCAATATATGCCTCGTGTGAATTTGTGGTAAGGTGCAGGGACATTACATTTGGCGACGAGAAACAGGAATCATCGAACCACGAGGATGGCCACTGGTAGCACAGAGGAACGTTACTGTGTGGGTGAGGACTGGGACGACTTTGCGGAAAGACTTCAGCAGAGCTTTGTCACAAAGGACTGGCTGGGAGCGACAACGGCTGACAAGCGAAGGGTGCATCTACTGACCAGCTGCGGACCACAGATGTATGCGCTGATGAAAGACCTGTTCACACCCCAAAAGCCAGCGGACAAGTCCTTCGAAGAGCTCGGCCAACTGATCAGTGAGCATCTCAAGCCGGCGAGTAGCGTACACATGGCCCGGCACTGGTTCTATACACTCCGGCGTCAGGAGGGACAAAACATCTCGGACTTCGTTGCGGACCTGCGGCGCTTGGCCAGTCTCTGTAAGTTCACAGACGCCTGCAGCGGGGAGATGTTAAGGGATTTCTTTATTGAGGGCATTAATCATGCCAGGATTTTCAGGAAGCTCATAAAGAGCAAGGTCTTGACTTTAGAAGGGGCGGCGCTGATAGCTCAGACCTTCATGGCAGGGGAAGAGGAGACCAAGCTAATTTACGCACGCAGCCCTGGTCCCAACGTGGCGATGGACCAGGGAGTTAACATGGTGAACGTGGCTCGGGACCCCGCAGCCAGGCAAGAGCATTTCGAAACTGCCCAGGCAGCAACAGACTCGAGGGTGGGCCCGAAACAGGGACAATGGAAAGGGGATCGGCAATTCATGCCATCACGAGGAACAATGCGTCCCGCGATGGGACCATTAAAACCTACCATCAGAGTGCTTAGAAACAACCAAATGGGAATCAGAGAGGAATGCCTGGAAACAGTCCCTTTGTTAACAACAATCTCAGCTCATGCTGGAGGTGTGGGAGCAGACATTCTGCAAAAAGCTGCAGGTTTCAGCAATATACCTGTAGGATTTGTAACGTCAGTGGACACTTGGCCAGGATGTGCAAAAAGGCTGTAGCGAGGCTAATCTGCGAGACAGAGGAACCAGACGAGGGGTCTCTAAAATTCAGGATGATGCCTGGGGAAAAACCATGGATGCTGAAGTTCAGCGGGTTCATGTGGCTGACGTCCACAGCTCATGCACTAAAACGCCACCCATGATGATGAAAGTTTTATTGAATGGCATCCCGGTGCACATGGAGCTGGATACGGGAGCTAGCCAGTCACTTATGAGCGCCCAACAATTTGAGAGACTATGGCCACACAGAACTAGCAGGCCCAAACTGGAACGCCTTGAGACACAGCTACAGACGTACACCAAAGGAATCATCCCAGTGCTGGGCAGTGCAAACTTGGTGGTAACACATAATGGATCACAGAACCGGCTGCCACTCTGGATCATCCCGGGAAATGGCCCCGTGCTCTTGGGGAGGAGTTGGCTAGCTGAGATGAATTGGAAATGCGGGGATGTGCACGCCATTTCATCTGTGGAGCGAAGTTCATGCTCACAGGTCTCACAAAAATTTGGGTCACTGTTTCAACCCGGTGTCGGAACGTTCAAGGGCACTAAAGTAGTGATACGCATCACTCCGGACGCCAGACCAGTGCACCACAAAGCCAGAGCAGTGCCGTATGTGATGCGTGAGAAAATTGAAAGTGAATTGGACAGGCTGCTCAGAGAGGGCATAATTTCGGCCGTTGAATTCAGTGACTGGGCAAGCCCTATCGTTCCTGTTCTCAAAGCGGATGGCTCGGTCAGGATTTGTGGCGACTACAAAGCCACCATCAACCGAGTGTTGCTGCAAGACCAATACCTGCTCCCGAGAGTGGAGGACCTTTTTGCCACGCTGGTAGGTGGCAAGCTGTTCACGAAGCTGGACCTCACTTCGGCCTACATGACTCAGGAACTGGCTGAAGAATCCAAGCCTCTGACCACCATCACGACGCACAAGGGATTATTTATCTACAACAGGTGTCCGTTTGGCATTCGTTTGGCGGCAGCTATCTTTCAGAGAAACATAAAAAGCTTGCTCAAATCCATTCCTGGAACAATCGTATTCCAAGACGACATTTTTATAACGGGTCGAGACACCGAGGAACACCTCCACAACCTGGAGGAGGTGCTACACCGACTGGAGGCTTGCAGCTGAAAAAGGCCAAGTGTGTGTTTTTGGCCCCAGAGATCGAGTTTTTGGGCAGGAGGGTTGCCGCAGACGGGATCCGGCCCACTGAATCAAAAACGGAGGCGATCCGCCGGGCGCCCAGGCCCGGCAACATGTCGGAGTTGCGATCATTCCTGGGACTTTTGAATTATTTCGGGAACTTTCTGCCGATCTTAAGCACATTGTTGGAGCCGTTACACATGCTCCTGCGTAAAAGTTGTGAATGGCTTTGGGGGGACTGTCAAGAACGGGCTTTCAATAAGGCGAGGAACCTGCTGTGTTCTAACAAACTGTTGACTTTGTATGAGCCCTGTAAAAAACTGGTTTTAATGTGCGATGCATCATCCTACGGAGTTGGGTGCGTGTTGCAGCAGGTTAATGATGACGGCCAACTCCAACCGATGGCTTATGCCTCCAGGTCACTCTCCCAGGCAGAGCGTGGATACGGCATGGTCGAAAAGGAAACACTCGCTTGTGTTTACGGTGTGAAAAAGATGCACCAGTACCTTTTTGGTAGACGGTTCGAGCTAGAGACGGACCACAAGCCGTTAACATCCCTGTTGTCCGACAGCAAGGCTGTCAATGCCAATGTGTCAGCTCACATACAGTAATGGGCCCTCACGCTGGCTACGTATGACTACACCATACGGCACCGGCCAGGCGCCAAAAATTGCGCTGACGCACTCAGCAGGTTCCCACTGACCACCACAAAGGGGGCGTCGGAGCAGAGCGTCGAGATGGTCATGGCCGTTGAGGCTTTTGACACCGCAGGCTTCCCCATCACAGCCCGCCAGATCAAACTCTGGACCAATAGAGACCCCCTCCTATCTATGATAAAGAAATGTGTCCTGACTGGGGATTGGGCACCCGCACACAGGGCGTGCCCCGTGGAGGTCAGACCGTTTCAGAGACGGATGGATGAGCTCTCCATCCAAGCCGACTGCCTGCTATAGGGCAGCTGGATAGTCATGCCCCAGAAGGGAAGGGAAGCGTTCAACAGGGAACTCCACAGCGAGCACCCTGGCATCGTATTAATAAAGGCTATTGCCCGGTCACATGTATGGTGGCCAGGGATTGACTCAGACCTAGAACACTGGGTTCGCAGGTGCACGATGTGTGCCCAGCTGGGCAATGCCACCAGGGAGGCCCCACTCAGCCCGTGGCCCTGGCCCACCAGGCCATGGTCACGTATTCACATAGACTATGCGGGCCCATTCATGGGGAAAATGTTCCTGATCGTTGTCGATGCATACTCAAAATAGATCGAGTGCATCATATTAAACTCATGCACGACATCCATCACCGTGGAGAGTCTGCGTACGGTTTTCGCAACCCACGGCTTGCCAGACATCCTGGTGAGCGACAATGGCCCATGTTTCAACAGCCATGAATTCCAGGAGTTTATGTCAGGCAATGGTATCAAACACGTCCGGACAGCGCCGTTCAAGCCGGCTTCCAATGGCCAGGCGGAACGTGCGGTCCAAGTCATAAAACAGGGCATGCTACGCATCCAAGGATCCTCCCTTCCGTACCGCCTTTCGCGCCTCCTGCTGGCCTACTGGTCCCGCCCACACTCGCTCACGGGAGTCCCGCCAGCGAAACTCCTCATGAAACGCACGCTTAAAATGCAGCTGTCCCTCATCCACCCAGCTCTGGCAGACATTGTTGAGGGCAAGCGCCAGTCCCAAACCGAGTTCCATGATCGAAACTCAAGGGGGAGGTGTATAGAAATGGATGACCTGGTATTTGTTCTTAACCATGCTTTGGGACCCAAGTGGCTTGAATGGCACTGTAATTGGCAAAGAAGGGAATGGGGTCATAGTGGTCAGACTAAACAATGGGCAGATATGTCGCAAACACTTGGACCAAGTAAAGAAAAGGTTCAGCATAGACACGGAGGAACCTGAAGAAGAGCATGAGATGTCACCCACACCACTGCCAGTGGATGAGCAACAAGGACAGTCCACAGCATGCACAGTCCCTGCAGCCAGCCCGGAGAGGCCGGAATCACCTCAAGTGACAGAGACGCTGCTGAGGCTCAGCCACCAGAGACACAACTGCGGCGCTCCACGAGAGAGCGTCGACCACCTGAAAGACTTAACCTTTGACACAAAAAGACGTAAGGGGGGAGGTGATGTCATGTATGTAACCATCATGCAACTCCTGTACATTGTACTTATACTCTAGAAATGCACATCCTGACCACAGGGGGTGAACTTGTGGGAGACACTCCTCACCTGGGTTTCCAGGTATAAAAGGGAAGGTCCCACCCAGGGTCAGTACTCCTTGGTCCTGGGAATAAAGGTTAAGGTCACAGAGTGACTGTGTCTGCAGTACATGCCTCGTGTGCATTTGTAGTAAGGTGCAGGGGCACTACATTGTCAACGCCGGTGCAGCGGAGCAGAGTGCTACCGGTAGGAGCAGGACGCTACCAGATACTACCACTGCTAAAGTTCCGCGGAATCTCGCAGGAGTGGGTTGTGGCCCTGCGCCCGGGCGAAAAGTCGTTTGTCCTGGGGATGCAACCACCTTGAATATCTCCCCCAAAATGTTTTTGAGAAGTATTTAATATTTAGATTACCTGTTTTCTCTGCTCTTTTGAAACATGAGTTCTTGCTGCAGTACAGTTCCTTGGATACTCTCCAGTATCTCGTTCCTCTAGCTATTCTTCAAGTGTGAGCTTCAGGTTATATCCCTAAGAAGTGGGAGGCATCACAGTCGAACCCTCCCCTCCCCTCATTCAATGTTCACTCTTCCAGCAGAAGTCACTGGATAGGAATCATGAACAGGATCCCTGCTCAATCTTCCCCTACCTAAATCAAGGCTACAGAATCCCAGGTGCAATTATCTAATTCCTGCACACTAGAATTCAAAGCTGGGAGCCTTCTTGGTCTGTATGGCTTAGCTACTCATTGGCTTAATTAAATCTGCAGAGTAGCCCTTTATCCAGGTTCTTGGTAAGATACATCAATAATCATGAGTGCACCAACATCCACAAGTTATTATATTTGTCTATCATTAGGAATAAACATTAATGAAAGTAACTTACTGTAGTCTTGATGGAGTGTATATGGTATATAAACATTCCCATCTCCTGAAGAAGGCCATAAGCAGCTTCTTGGTTCATTGTCACACATCTTCGCATTCCTGGCAGTATCAACTAGGACATCACCATATTGAATTATTTTATTTCTTGTACGCTTTACTGCAAAATGAGAAAAACATAATATCATGTGTAAAAATATCTGCAGCTATTAAAAATATTAAACACGAACATTCAATACTTCTTATTCAACCTTCAAAACAATATAATCTAAAAGTAGGAACCATTAGATCTGTGTTTGTCCTGTTGTTTCCAAAATGAAAATAAATTATATGGTAGCACTAGTTAGTGTCCACAGTTTAAATATTAATGGTGCGATATTCCTCACAGAAATAGCACAAATGACATAACCAGGTCAGAAAAATTGGAGATTCACCTACATGCAGTTGTGCTTCACTCTGTCTTGTCAAGTGTACTCGATTCACATCACCCCTCACACGCACCTAAATTTTAATAGCACCAATTGTTCGATTTCAATGCACTTCCTCATCTCCCTATCCTCTATCCAACACTGCCACTCACCCAAATCCTTACATAAACTGTCCTCAGTCAGCTCCCTGATTCCCGGATTACAGCCTCAAAAGGCATTTAACATGACCATTTGTGGTGAATCTGGCTGATATTCACACTCACCGAATGCACTTTATCCATCAGGTGTACACATGCCTTACAGCCATTCATAGGTCTGTCGTGCCAGTCTTGCAGAAGAGAGCACAAAATACAAGAGAGAGGGAGAGGACTGGAGGCAGACCCCCACAAATTGTTAAACTCACCACTGCAGAACAGGAGGCTTGGAGATAAGCAGCATCTCTGCCTCCGACAGCCTGAGAGTTGGCGAGACTGGTACTTCATTGCTGTAGAGTGACAGAATGAATCTCTCAGACCCATATCTCCGACAAGACAAAGTCATCTTGAATTAACTTCAGTGCTTAATGAAATATGATCAACTTAATCACGTGCATTTCAACATTTTTACATTCTCATGAGTAAATCATATCCATCTCTTCTCTCCTCGAGGGCCATCACGCAAAGAACAACAGTCACTGCCCTTTGATGAGGATTCTTCCTCAGCTGCACAGGGGAGGAGGAAGAAGAATTGAAGAGCAACAGTGGTAGGGGATTCGATAGTCAGGGGAGCAGACAGGCGTTTCTCCAGAATGGTATATTGCCTCCCTGGTGCCAAGGTCAAGGATGTCACCCAGCAGCTGCAAGATATTTTGGGGGAAGAGGATGAACAGCCAGAGGTCGTGGTCCATATCGGTATCAATGACATAGGTAGAAAGAGGGATGAGATCCTGCAGGCAGAGTTTAGGGAGCTCGGAGAGAGATTAAAAAGGTAATAATCTTTGGGTTACTGCCGTAATGTCCGTCAGCTTGTAAGTTGTAGCTCCACATTGTGGATGTTGACATATTGTGTTATTGCAACTAAAGGTGAATAAATGAGTCAGCTAACCAGAAGATTTGGAAACTTCTGAGATGCTATCTGCCATTATAGAAAGCTGTGTGTGCTGTGCTCTGTAAATATATCACATTTGGCAATGAGATGGGATTTTTCGGATGATTTAAAGCTGAAATTTTGTTGGTGAAGGATTCAGCAGGCCGACAGAGAGATTTTGGAAGCTTCTCAGTCTTTGGAAATAGCTGCAAAATCCGAGGTAAAAAACGAGCACACTAGTTTAAACTGCAAAGGCAAAAATGGTGGCATCCGTTGGAGTAATGGGACACTTAGGTGAAAGGTTTAAGGCGTATGTTGACTGGCTAGAAATGTATTTCACTGCAAATAATATAATTGAAGTTCCAGAGAATGCAGATCAGAACCGGGCTGTGTTGGAACGGAAGTGAGCTGTCTTCTTATCGGAAGCGGGTCCTGAATTGTGCGAAACCCTGGTAAATCTGCTTGTGCCTGATGAGCCAAAGGACATAATGCTTAAACAGATTTTAATGAAGCTGGAGCAGCACTACAACCCCAAACTGTTAGAAACTGCTGAAAGCTATCGTTTCGGTATACGAAATCAAAAGACTGATGAAAATATCAGTGAATATATTGGAGCATTAAAAAAGATATCTATTCACTGTAATTTCTGAAAATTTCAAAACCGAGCACTGCGGGACCATTTTGTTTGTGGAATGAAAAATGATGCGATCAGAAAAAAATTATTGATGACGGATGACTTGACTTTTGAGATTGCTTGTCAGGCAGCAAGGTCGATGGGCATGGCCGGTCAATATTCCTGAGAATTTCAGAATAATTGCTGTTGTGTATTGCTCTGGGACATGAAATGTATGATATAAGTACAATGGTGCACCACAGAGGGCGCTGTGATGGGAGACCTGAAAGTACCTGCACGAGGCAGTATAAAAGGCTGCCCACCACACCTGGAGGCCACTCTGGAGCTGTTCAATAAAGTACTAAGGTCACAGCAGTTAGATCAACACCAGACCGTGTGGAGTCAGTGATGTGTGCTACATATACGACGTTGGCAACGAGGAAGCGGACGAACTCCACGCAACCATGACTACTCTGGGCTCGCTAAAGGATTTTACCGTGGTCAATGATTACGGAAAGGCTCAAGTACTACTTCACAGCAAACGACCTGATGGGGGACATGAACGCACTGAGAGAGAAGCATAAGGCGATATTGCTTTCCAGTTGTGGCGATGAGGTTTACTGTCTCATCAGGGATTTGCTGGCACCCGCGAGCGCCAGGGACAAGTCATATGAGGAGCTGGTCGCAATCATTCGTGACCAGTTGAAACCGAAGGAGAGCATCCTCACGGCCAGATACAAATTTTACTATCACTGCAGACCCGAGGGCCAGGATGTCACCAAATATGTTACAGACCTCAGGAGACTCACGGCACGTGTGATTTTAGCGCACACCTTGACGAGGCATTTTCGTCATGGGGATTGGCCATGAGGGCCTCCTTCACAAGCTGCTATCCACGGAACCCACAGTTACCCTGACAAAGGCCATCACCATCAGGTGGGTATATATGACCTCGACTTGCAGCACCAAGCAAATGATCCACGCAATCTCAAACCCGGCAGACACTGTCCACAGGATAGCGCCTGCCACGGACAAAACTGCAGAACGTGGCTCTGCCTGGGGCAGAGAACATGGACCTTGGGGTCCTAGAACTCAGAGTCTGCTGAGGGGGGCCAATCAAGCAGCACCATGCTGGCACTGCGGAGGAAACCATGGAGTTCACCGGTGCAGGTTTGCGGAGTACGCGTGCAATACCTGTCACATTAAAGGCCACCTTCAGCGTATGTGTAAAATAAATCTGACTCACCATGTGGCTGAGGAGATGGGGGATGAGCCACTGTTCAGCGAGGAGCAGGCAGAAGAAGATGAGGTATTGGGACTGTATACGTGCACCGACGATTCGCCCCCAGTGATAATGGAAGTAAAAATTGACGGAGCCCCAGTGAGTATGGCAGTGGATACAGGATCGGGTCCGGCGTTGATGAGTCAGCGAACTTTTGAGAAACTGTGGGACAACCCGGCTGCACGAACCAAGCTGGACCCGGTCATGGCAAAGCTGCGTACCTACACCAAGGAACTGATACCTGTTTTCGGCAGGGCGGATGTGCAGGTATCTCATGGGGGCGTGAAGCACGGTTTACCCTTATGGGTCGTTGCAGGCGATGAGCCAACGATCCTCGGCAGAAGATGGATGGGAAAGGTCCGTGGGAGCTGGGAAGACTTCACTCCTCCACGGACTGCTGTCTCCCGGGTTCCCAAAGAGCAGCGCCAACCGAGCTGGAGCTGCAGCCTAAATCCACACACAGGCGACAGCAGCCCAGAACTCTTGACCCTTAGCAATCCTGCAGCCTCAGCCTCCACAGACGAACAGACCCTGGAAGAACAAAGTTGCAGGTGCGGGCCTATTGCTGGGGTGCGGGCTGGCGGGGCACTGCGGGCAAGAAGCGGGAAGCTCATCTGTGGCCGGCGGATCCGGGGGGCCCACGCAGCGGAACAGTCGGGCGGCGGCAGCGGCTGCGATGGTGGCGGCCACGGCGGCCGCAGGAGAGGTGGCCACGAAAAGTGTGGAGACAACGGCGGGAGTGGATGCTGCGGCGGCGGCGGGCGCGACTCAGGGGAATGCGAGCCAGAGCAGCGGATGCGACAGCAGGCACGGAGCGACTCACAGGGACTGTGACTGATCGAGTCCAGACCGACTTCTGCAAGATAGGCCGTTTTATTTTCTCTTTTTCTCTTTCCCTGCTTCCTTGTCCCCTCTTCTTTCTTCGCCAGCGAGCTCAAGATGTCGGTGAGCCTTGTGGCAACGGAGCCCTGCAAACAAAGGCCAGCAGAATACCTAAGATGGCAGCGCCTCGTGGGAAGCCACAAGATGGCGTCTTAAAAGGGAAATGCTCCTGGGAGTCTTAAAAGAACCTTACACCATTGGCAGTACCCACGTAAAGACTTTTGTAAGGCAAGAGTGAGTCTAAATGTGCTATGTGAATGTAGGATGATGGATTTATGATAAACATTAATATTTTAATGCTGGATGGTTACCGTGTTTAAAATAATGGACATGACTTGCGAATTACGATAAGAGTTAATATTTCAATGCTGAATGGTTACTGTGTTTAAAATAATGGATATGAATTACAAAATATGATAAGAGTTAATATTTCAATGCGGATTGGTCACTGTGCTTGAAATCATGGACATGAATCACGGGAGGAGTTGATACCACGAGGTTCAAGAAAAAGGGACATGGATCCGTGACTAACATTACCAATGGGCTAATGCAATGTTCGATTTAGGGGATTCAAGCAACGGCTTTTTGAACTGGGAGGAGTAAGATGTTGTGTATTGCTCTTGTACATTAAATGTATGATATAAGTACAATGGTGCACCACAGAGGGCACTGTGGTGGGAGACCTGAAAGTACCTCCACGAAGCAGTATAAAAGGCTGCCCACCACACTTGGAGGCCACTCTAGAGCTGTTCAATAAAGGACTAAGGTCACAGCAGTTAGGTCAACACCAGACCGTGTGGAGTCAGTGATTTGTATGCTACATACACGACAATTACGGTCGTCAGTTAACTGAGGTGAATCACCTGCAGGTTCAAAGTAAAAGGCGGTTGGGGGCCAAAGTCTCAGAAACTGGAAATTGTAACAAAGCATTGAAGTTGTGTTATCGGTGCCTGGGACAACACATTGCTCAAAGTTGTCCATATCTGAAGGCAGAGTGTTTCTTCTGCAGAAAAACTGGGCATCTTGCGAAGGCATGCCGACTGAAGGGTAAACCAGCTTTCAAAGCTATGAGTCCAGTTTTCAAAGCTATGAGTAGAAATTCCCTGAGACTACATAACATGGAAGAAGAACAACAGGACGTGGAGATGTTAGAGTTACACGTCATCAGGAGCACGAGGTTAACGGACAGCGATTCGAAAAGTATCAAAATCCACACATGAAGTTGCGGGATTCAAGATACCAATGGAATTCGACCCAGGTGCATCCGTGAGTGTAGTACCGGAGTCGCTATACCGTGACAAATTGCGCGATTTCCCATTGGAGAAATCCAAGATGGAGCTGTGAGGCTACTCAGGGGAGAACATTCCTGTGGTAGATCATATCACCGTACCGGTGAAATACTTGGATCAATTTCAGAACTTTCCTCTAATAGTAGTGAAAGGAGACAAGCCTGCCTTACTAGGAAGAAATTGGTTGAGATCACTGAAGCTGAATTGGAGTGAGATTTTTCGTGTTGAAACGAGATTTACATCAACGGATGATGTTATCAAGAGTTATCCGAAGGTGTTCTGCGAAACGGGCAGTCCGATCTAAGGCTTCAAGGTGAGTGTCAGGATACAGAAGGACACCAGATCGGTTTACTGCAAGCCATGTTCCGTACCATATGCACTCAAGGAGAAAGTTGAGCAAGGACTCAAAAGACTAGAGACTGAAAACATTATTTGTAAGATAGATCGATGTAATTGGGCTACACCCATTGTTGTTGTACCTAAGTCCAATGGTAAGTAAGATTGTGTGGTAATTATAAAGTAACCGTAAACCAGGTTCGAGAGGGTAATGTTCCCAATACATTGCCAAATATAGAAGATTTGTTCACAACACTGACAGGTGGCCAGATTTTCTCAAAGTTGGATCTTACGAATGCCTACTTACAGCTTGAACTAGATGAGGAGTCCAAGTCATGTTTGAGTATAAATACTCATCTGGTCCTATATCAATTTAATAGGCTACCGTTTGGAGTGTCTTCCGCTCCTGCCAATGTTCCAAGGGGTGATGAATCAGATTTTGCAAGGTATTGTAGTATGTTATTTGCATGACATACTAATTTCAGCACCAAATAGGCAAATTCATAAAAACATATTGAATGAAGTCCTCAAACAGCTAAAGAAGCACAGAGTAAGAGTGTCTGCTCGTAAGTGTGAGTTATTTCAAAACTCAGTGGAATACTTAGGGTACAGAGTAGACAAAGATGGCTCACATCCAACCATGGGAAAGCTGGATGCAATCAGAAATGCACCCACTCCCAAGAATGTCACTGAACTTCGATCATTTGTGGGTCTTTTGAACTATTATGGGAAGTTCACACCAAATTTGGCTACAGTATTACATCCACTGAATGAACTTTTGAAAAAACAGGTCCATTGGAAGTGGTCAAATGTGATACAGCATTCAAGGAAAGTAAAAGCAAATTGGTAGAGAGCTCGATTATAGTTCACTATGACATATCTAAGGAAATCAAGCTAGCATGTGATGCCACTCCATATGGAGTTGGGGCAGTAATCTCTCATGTATTACGTAGTGGGGAGGAGAGACCAATTATTTTGCTTCACGCACTCTCAGTGCCAGTGAGAGTAATTATGCACAAATTGAAAAGGAAGCTTTGGCATCAATTTTTGGGGTCAAGAAGTTTCACAAGTACTTGTATGGTCATGAGTTTACCATCGTTACGGACCATAAGCCCCTAACAGCAATCCTCCATCCAAAGTCCTCAGTTCCAACATTAGCTGAAGCCCGAATGCAGAGATGGGCTTTGATTTTGTCAGCACATACATATGATATTGAATACAGACAATCAGCTGATCACCGTAATGCTGATGCTATGTCTCGATTGCCTTCCCCATCACAAGTTACACCGGATAGGGAAGAAGTGTTATATTTTCATACATTGATGAACTGCCAGTCACAGCTAAAGAGATTGGTAGAGCAACCAAACGTGACCCAGTGATGTCAAAGGTGTATGATTATATTGCAAATGGATGGCCAAACCAGGTAACAGACAAAGATATTCATCCATTCTTCATTCATAGGAATGAATTATCAGTCGATAAAGATTGTATCATGTGGGGTGCAAGAGTGGTTATACCAAATAAATTCAGGTCTAAATATTAGGAGACCTCCATGATCAGTGTTGTGTATGGAGAAAGAGTCAGACTGAACACTGTGGGCTCAAATTGAAGTGTGACCTTAGTCTTTTATTGCAGGTCTCCAGAGTGCCTCTCCAACCTGTGAAGTCTTCTTAAATACCTGTGCTCCCAAGGGATAATGGGATCCTTTGGGATTCCGTGGAATGAGCCCTCTGGTGGCTGTATAGAGTAAATACAAGTCCACATATATAACAACATTCCCCCCCAAAGTCAATAGTGTAACTATTTACAATGTGAGTCAATCTGGGACCCTTCTTGCCCTGGTTGATCGTCTCGGTGTGAAAGCTGGTGATGTTGAATCATTTGTTGGGCCCTCGCTGGGCTGCTGTGCAGCTGGCCTTGCTGGGCTGCCTGGTGTATTGGGCCATGCTGGGCTGCTGTGGAAGATGGGTTCTGCTTCGTGGTCAACCGTAGTGTCGGTTGCCACTGGTGTGTGTGTTGGAGGATCAAAAAAGGTAGGGTTCAAGGTGGGTTGCTCAGGGTAGTCCATGAATCTGAGTTTGATTTGGTCCAAGTGTTTCCGGTGAATGAGTCCATTTTAAAGTTTGACCCGAAACACCCTACTCCCCTCTTTGGCCACGACAGTGCCGGGAAGCCACTTGGGACCTTGTCTATAATTTAATACAAATACAGAATCATTGACTTCAATCTTGCGTGACACATTTCCGCTATCATGGTATGCACTTTGTTGAAGCCGCCTGCTCTCTACCTGTTCATGTAGATCAGGGTGAACTAACGAGAGCCTTGTCTTAAGTGTTCTTTTCATGAGCAGTTCAGCAGGTGGGATCCCAGTGAGTGAATGTGGTCTCGTGCGGTAGCTAAGCAGGACTCGGGATAGGCGAATCTTCAGTTGATGGTTTGCACTGCTCTCTCTGGCTGATCATTGGACGCTGGTTTAAACGGGGCAGATGTGACATGTTTGATCCCGTTATGGGTCATGAATTCTTTGAACTCAGCACTGATAAGACATGGTCCGTTGTCGCTCACCAGGACATCGGTTAAGCTGTGTGTGGCAAACATGGCCCGCAGGCTTTCAAGTGGTGGCAGCGGACGTGCTAGCCGACATTGTCTTACATTCAATCCATTTGGAGTAGGTGTCTACAACCACAAGTAAAATTTTACCCAAGAACGGGCCTGCATAGTCGACGTGTACCCTCGACCACAGTTTGGAGGACCATAAACTTGTATTTACTCTGTACAGCCACCAGAGGGCTCATTCTCTGGAGTCACAAGGGATCCAATAATCCCTTGGGAGCACAGGTATTTAAGGAAGCTTCACAGGTTGGAGAGGCACTCTGGAGACCTGCAATAAAAGTCTAAGGTCACACTTTACTTTGAGCTCACAGTGTTCAGTCTGACTCTTTCTCCATACACAACTGCCGATGAGGTACAGATCGCGAACCCAAAGATGCAGAGAACAGTGGGCATCCTGCAGAAATTCTTGGAGGGAGATGATTGGGAAACTTTTGTGGAGCAACTCGACCAATACTTTGTGGCCAACGAGCTAGGTGGGAAAGAGAGCGCTGCGAAACATAGAGCGATCCTCCTCACCATCTGTGGGGCACCAACGTATGGCCTCATGAAGAATCTGCTCACTCCAGCGAAACCCACGGAGAAATCGTACGACGATTTGTGCACACTGGTCCGAGAGCATTTGAACCCAAAGGAAAGTGTTCTGATGGCGAGGTACCGGTTTTATACCTACAAAAGTTCTGAAGGCCAGGAAGTGGCGAGTTATGTCGGCTGAGCTGAGACGTGTTGCAGGGCATTGCAAATTTGAAGGACATTTGGAGCACACGCTCAGAGACTTTTTCATACTTGGCGTTGGCTCCGAAACCATACCTCGCAAGCTTTTGTGCTTATCACCCAAAAATGGGCGATATTTCCGGTATGGGTGGTAAAAAAGGGTTTTCACATCTCCGGCTTCTCGCCCATTCTGAAACCACCTCGTCTCCACTTTTGAAAATGGCCGTTGCCGCTGTTATATAAACAACCTTAGGCAACCTGTATCATACCGCCACCAGAGGGCATACCTGTTGGAGTCCCAAGGGATCCCAGCATCCCTTGGGAGCACTGTATATAAGCAGGCTTCCCATGCTGTACCCGCACTCTGGAGTTTGAATAAAGGAGCTAAGGTCAAACTTACTCTTGACTACAGTACTCAGTTACATTACTTTATTATGAACATAACAACTGGCGATGAGATAACGAACAATCTTGTGAAAATGCAGAGAACTGTTGGTATCCTGAAGAAATTCTTAGACGGGGACGATTGGGAGGCCTTTGTGGAGCGACTCGACCAATACTTCATGGCCAACGAGCTGGAAGGGGATGAGAACGCTGCCAAAGAAAGGCCGATCCTCCTCACCGTCTGTGGGGCAACAACTTATGGCCTCATGAAGAATCTCCTAGCTCCGGTGAAACCAACAACCAAATCGTATAAAGAACTGTGTACGCTGGTCTGGGAGTACCTAAATCCGAATGGATTTCTTGAGCAAATGCTAAGAGAATTCTTTGTGCTTGGCATTGGCCATGAAGTTATCCTTCGCAAACTATTGACTGTTGAAACACCGAATCTCTGGATTGCTACCAGAGCCACGAGCAAATTTGCATAGGGTAAGTCAGGTCAGAGAGATCAACGGGTGGCTCGAAGACTGGTGTGGGAGAAATGGATTTTGGTTTCTGGTACACTGGCACCAGTTCTGGGGTAAGAGGGAGCTGTTCCATTGGGACGGGCTTTACTTAAACTATGCTGGGACCAGTTTCCTGGCGACTTGAATAACTAGGGATGTAGAGAGAGCTTTAAACTAAATAGTGGGGGTATGGGTTCAGGTGAGTGGAAATTTAAAAAGTCAAAGAGAAAGTAGATGGCTATAGAGGAAGGGTGTGATGGGGAAATGATAACCAGAGTATGACAAGAAGGGACAGAATGTATAAAAATAAGAGTGTATCAGAAAGTATGCATGCTGCATTCGTAACACGATAGATGAGTTGATGGCACAAATAGATATAAATAGGTATGATCTGATAGCCATTACAGAGATGTGGTTGCAAGGTGACCAGGGCTGGGAACTGAATATTTAAGATTATTTGACAATTTGGAAGAATATACAGAAAGGAAAAGAAGGTGGGTTAGCTCTGTTAATAAAGGATGAGATCAGTGCAGTAGTGAGAAATGATATTGGCTCAGAAGGTCAAGATGTAGAATCAGTTTGGCTGGAGATAAGAAATAAAATAGGTAGAAGTCACTGGTGGCCAAAGTGTATAGGCCCCCTAACAATAGCTCCATAAGCAGTAGTGATACCTGCCTTCCTATATAGCTCAAACACTTGGGCCTCAATATTGGTGGCCATACTGCCCACTGCCGCCTGCTGCCGCCGACTGCCAAGTTTTGCTGCCAGTTTCTACTCTTTGCCATTTTCCACTTGGGCTGGAGCGGGCGGGAGGGGAATATCGCCGGGAATCACCCACTAATGTCCTCTGGCAGCCCCGTAGCGTAAGTGGTCACCTGCCCGCCGAGCTGCCAGATTGATGCGGGCGGGAGTCGGCGCCAGCAGGGGGAAGGACCACTGCGTGGAGGCTGTTCTAACCCCGATGGTAGGTATGAAGAACGGAAAAAAAAGGTTCGTGACCATATTTAAAACATTTTTTTTACAGCGACTTATATGGATGGGGTCCCCTGAGGGTGTTCTGGTGTTTTTTTTTTGTTTGCCATGATTTTTATTTGCAGGTCTTCCACCCTCTCTGGACCTGACTCCATCCTCAGCTGCACTTGGGTGGCAAGAGCCTTTGCCGCCGAGATTGAGAGCTCCCGCCCGCTGCCGCCCAGATTGACGGTGTAAGCCATTGGTTGGCTGACAGGCGGTACTGCCACCTCTTTTAGAGGAATCTTCCAGGCAAAGTACCACCCAGTCTCTCGGCAGCCATCAATGGTCCTTTGGGCAGCACTTGGGCAGGCCTTGGCCTTCTCCGATTTCGGCTCCTTGGACTATATACAGCAGACACCTCAAAGTGCTGGAGAAGTACCACCAGCGCTGCCTCCACAAATCCACTGAGAGGATAGATGCACCAACGTCAGTGTTCTCGCTCAGGCCAACATCCCCAGCATTGAAGCACTGATCACACTCAACCAGCTCTGTTGGGCATGCCACTTCGTCCGCATGCCTGACACGAGACTCCCTAAGCAAGTGCTCTACTCAGAACTCCTACACGGCAAGCGAGCCCCAGGTGGGCAGAGGAAATGTTTCAAGGACACCCTCAAAGCCTCCTTGATGAAGTGTAACATCCCCACCGGCACCTGGGAATCCAAGGCCCGATACCATTGGAGGAAGAGCATCCAGGAGGGCGCTGAACACCTCGAGTCATGTCGTCGAGAGCATGCAGAAACCAAGCGCAGACAGCAGAAGGAGCGTGCGACAAACCAGGCTCCCCACCCACCCTTTCCTACAACCACTGTCTGCCCCACCTGTTACAGAGACTAATTCCCACATTGGACTGTACAGCCACCTGGGAACTCACTATTAAGAGTGGAAGCAAATCTTCCTCGATTTTGAGGGACTGCCTATGATGATGATGCACAGTAGCTACACTGTTGGACAGAGAATAAATCATTAAATAATGGAGCCTTGTAAGAAATGTATGGCAATAATCATGGGTGATTTTAATCTTCATGTTGGACAAATCAAATTGGCCAAGGTAGCATTGAGGAAGAGTTCATAGAGTGTATCCAGGATGGTTTCCTTGAACAGTACATTATGGAACCAACCAGGGAGCAGGCTATCTTAGATCTGGTACTATGTCATGAGACAGGATGAATAAATGATCACATAGTAAAGGGTCCTCCAGGAAAGAATTTCAAATTCAGTTGGAGGGTGAGAAAGTTATATCTCAAACAGTGTCCTGATCTTAATTAAAGCTGATTACAAAGGTATCAATGCAGAGTTGGCTAAAGTGGGCTGGGAAAATAGATTATGGTATAAGACGGTTGATAAGCAGTGGCAGACATTGAAGGAGAAATTTCATAACTCTCAACAAAAATATATTCCAGTGAGAGGGAAAGACTTTAAGAGAAGTAGACTCATCTGTGGATAGCTAAGGAAGTAAAGGATGGTATCAAATTGAAAACAATGGCATACAATATTGTGAAGATTAGTAGGCCAGAGGATTGGTAATTTTTTTTTAAAAACAGCATAGGATGACTAAAAATAATAAAAAGTGAGAAGATCGATTATGAGAGTACACTAGTAAGAACTATAAAAACAGATAGTAAGAGCTTCTACAGATATATAAAAAGAGAATAGCTAAAATAAATGTTGGTCCCTTGGAGGATGAGAATGGGGAATTAATAATGGGGAACAGAGAAATGGCACAGACTTTGACAGATATATTTCGGTCTTCACTGTAGAAGATACTAAAAACATCCCCAAAATAGATAATCAAGGGGCTATAGGAAGGGGGAAACTTAAAACAATCACGATCACTAAAGAAGAAGTAGAAAGAAGTCAAAGGGTGATGTCACAGCCAAGCGGGTAAGTGATTGGCTGGTGGATTGGTGAGTATTTAATATTTTTTTTGTTTTTTTTATTTCCTTTGACACTGTTGCCAAATTAAGTTAATTTAAGAGCCCAGACCCATGTCCTGCTCCTCCTGTGCTATGTGCGAAGTCAGGGATGTTCCCAGTGACCCTGACGACTACATATGCAGGAAATGCATCCAGCTGCAGCTCCTGACAGACCGCATTGCGGCACTGGAGCTGCACATGGATTCATTCTGGAGCATCCACGATGCTGAGGATGTCATGAATAGCACGTTTAGTGAGTTGGTCACACCGCAGGTAAAGGTTACACAGGCAGATAGGGAATGGGGTGACCATCAGGCAGAGCAATGGAAGGAAGGGAGTACAGGGGTCCCCTGCGGTTATCCCCCTCCAAAACAGATGCACCACCTTGGGTGCTATTGGGGGATGACTCATCAGGGGAGGGCAGCAGCAGCCAAGTTCATGGCACCATGGGTGGTTCTGCTGTACAGAAGGGCAGGAAAAAGAGTGGGAGAGCTATAGTGGTAAGGGAATTTATTGTAAGGGGAATAGATAGGCGTTTCTGCAGCCGCAATCAAGACTCCAGGATGGTATATTGCATCCCTGGTGCAAGGGTCAAGAATATCTCGGAGCGGTTGCAGGACATTTTGGAGGGGGAGGGTGAACAGCCAGTTGTTGTGGTGCATATAGGTACCAACGATATAGATAAAAAATGGGATGAGGTCCTACAAGCTGAATTTAGGGAGCTAGGAGTTAAATTAACAAGCAGGACCTCAAAGGTAGTAATCTCAGGATTGCTACCAGTGCCACATGCTAGTCAGAGTAGGAATTGCAGGGTAGCTAAGATGAATACGTGGCTTGAGGAGTGGTGCAAGAGGGAGGGATTAAAATTCTTGGGACATTGGAACCGGTTCTGGGTGAGGTGGGACCAGTACAAACTGGACAGTCTGCACCTGGACAGGACCAGAACCAATGTCCTTGGGGGAGTGTTTGCTAGTGCTGTTGGGGAGGGGTTAAATTAATATGGCAGGGAGATGGGAACCTATGCAGGGAGACAGAAGGAAGTAAAATGGGGGCAGAAGCAAAAGATAGAAAGAAGAAAAGTAAAAATGGAGGGCAGAGTAACCCAAGGCAAAAATCAAAAAGGGCCACATTACAGCAAAATTCTAAAGGGACAAAGTGTGTTAAAAAGACAAGCCTGAAGGCTCTGTGCCTCAATGCGAAGAGTATTCGTAATAATGTGGATGAATTAACTGCAAAAGCAGCAATTAATGAAGATGATATAATTGGGATTACGGAGACATGGCTCCAGGATGACCAAGGCTGGGAACTGAACATCCAGGGGTATTCAACATTCAGGAAGGATAGACAGAAAGGAAAAGGAGGTGGGGTAGTGTTGCTGGATAAAGAGGAAATTAACACAATAGTAAGGAAGGACATTATCTTAGATGATGTGGAATCTGTATGGTTAGAGCTGCAGAATACCAAAGGGCAGAAAATGCTAGTGGGAGATGTGTACAGACCACCAAACAGTAATAGTGAGTTTGAGGACAGCATCAAACAAGAAGTTAGGGATGCGTGCAATAAAGGTACAACAGTTATCATGGACGACTTTAATCTGCATATAGATTGGGCTAACCAAACTGGTAGCAATACGGTGGAGGAGGATTTCCTGGCGTGTATTAGGGATGGTTTTCTGGACTAATATATCGAGGAACCAACTAGAGGGCTGGCCATCCTAGACTGGGTGATGTGTAATGAGAAGGGACTAATTAGTAATCTTGTTGTGCGAGGCCCCTTGGGGAAGAGTGACCATAATATGGTAGAATTCTTTATTAAGATGAAGAGTGACACAGTTAATTCAGAGACTAGGGTCCTGAACTTCGATGGTATGAGGCGCGAATTGGCTAGAATAGACTGGCGAATGAAACTTAAAGGGTTGACGGTGGATAGGCAATGGCAAACATTTAAAGATCACATGGATGATCTTCAACAATTGTACATCTCTGTCTGGCATAACAATAAAACGGGGAAGGTGGTTCAACTGTGGCTAACAAGGGAAATTAGGGAGAGTGTTAAATCCAAGGAACAGGCATATAAATTGGCCAGAAAAAGCAGCAAACCTGAGGACTGGGAGAAATTTAGAATTCAGCAGAGGAGGACAAAGGGTTTAATTAGGAGGGGGATAATAGAGTATGAGAGGAGGCTTGCTGAGAACATATAAACTGACTGCAAAAGCTTCTATAGATATGAGAAGAGAAAAAGATTAGTGAAGACAAACGTAGGTCCCTTGCAGTCAGAATCAGGTGAATTTATAATGGAGAACAAAGAAATGGCAGACCAATTGAACAAATACTTTGGTTCTGTCTTCACGAAGGAAGACACAAATAACCTTCCGGAAATACTAGGGGACCGAGGGTCTAGCGAGAAGGAGGAACTGAGGGAAATCATTATTAGTCAGGAAATTGTATTCGGGAAATTGATGGGATTGAAACATAGGAACATAGAAACATAGAAAAATAGGTACAGGGGTAGGCCATTCGGCCCTTCGAGCTTGCACCGCCATTCAATAAGATCATGGCTGATCATTCTTTCAGTACCTCTTTCCTGCTTTCTCTCCATACCCCTTGATCCCCTTAACCATAAGAGCTATATCTAACTCCCTCTTGAATATATCCAGTGAACTGACATCAACAACTCTCTGCTGCAGGGAATTCCACAGGTTAACAACTCTCTGAGTGAAGAAGTTTCTCCTCATTTCAGTCCTAAATGGCCTACCCCTTATCCTAAGATTATGTCCCCTGGTTCTGGACTTTCCCAACATCGGGAACATTCTTCCCACATCTAACCTGTCCCCAACATCTTATATGTTTCTATGAGATCCCCTCTCATCCTTCTAAACTCCAGTGAATAAAGGCCCAGTTGATCCAGTCTCTCCTCATATGACAGCCCAGCCATCCCTGGAATCAGTCTGGTGAACCTTCGCTGCACTCCCTCAATAGCAAGAACGTCCTTCCTCAGACTAGAAGGCTGGTAAATCCCCAGGACCTGATAGTCTGCATCCCAGAGTACTTAAAGAAGTGGCCCTCGAAATAGTGGATACATTGGTGATCATTTTCCAACAGTCTATCGACTCTGGATCAGTTCCTATGGACTGGACGCTAGCTAATGTAACGCCACTTTTTTAAAAAGTAGAGAGAGAGAAAACGAGGAATTGTGGTCCAATTAGCCTGACATCAGTAGTGGGGAAATTGTTGGAATCAATTATTAAAGATGAAATAGCAGCACATTTGGAAAGCAGTGACAGGATCGGTCCAAGTCAGCATGGATTTATGAAAGGGAAATCATGCTTGACAAATCTTCTGGAATTTTTTGAGGATGTAACTAGTAGAGTGGACAAGGGAGAACCAGTGCATGTGGTGTATTTGGACTTTCAAAAGGCTTTTGACAAGGTCCCACACAAGAGATTGATGTGCAAAATTAAAGCACATGGTATTTGGGGTAATGTATTGACGTGGATAGAGAACTGGTTGGCAGACAGGAAGCAGAGAGTAGGGATAAACGGGTCCTTTTCAGAATGGCAGGCAGTGACTAGTGGGGTACCGCAGGGCTCAGTGCTGGGCCCCCAGCTATTTACAATATACATCAATGATTTCGATGAAGGAATTGAGTGTAATATCTCCAAGTTTGCAGATGACACGAAGCTGGGTGGCAGTGTGAGCTGTGAGGAGGATGCTAAGAGGCTGCAGGGTGACTTGGACAGGATAGGTGAGTGGGCAAATGCATGGCAGATGCAGTATAATGTGGATAAATGTGAGGTTATCCACTTTGGTGGCAAAAACATGAAGGCAGAATATTATCTGAATGGCGGCAGATTAGGAAAAGGGGAGGTGCAATGAGACCTGGGTGTCATGGTACATCAGTCATTGAAGATTGGCATGCAGGTGCAGCAGGCGGTGAAGTAGGCAAATGGCATGTTGGCCTTCATAGCTAGTGGATTTGAGTATAGGAGCAGGGAGGTCTTACTGCAGTTGTACAGGGCCTTGGTGAGGCCTCACCTAGAATATTATATTAGTTTTGGTCTCCTAATCTGAGGAAGGACGTTTTTGCTATTGAGGGAGTGCAGCGAAGGTTCACCAGACCGATTCCTGGGATGGCAGGACTGACATATGAGGAAAGACTGGATCGACTGGGCCTGTATTCACTGGCGTTGAGAAGAATGAGAGGGGATCTCATAGAAACATATACAATTCTGATGGGACTGGATAGATTAGATGCAGGAAGAATGTTCCTGATGTTGGAGAAGTCCAGAGTCAGGGGTCACAGTCTAAGGATGAGGGGTAAGCCATTTAAGACTGAGATCAGGAGAAACTTCTTCACTGAGAGAGTTGCTAACCTGTGGAATTCTCTACCGCAGAGAGTTGTTGATGCCAGTTCGTTAGATATATTCAAGAGGGAGTTAAATATGGCCCTTACGGCAACGGGATCAGGGGTATGGAGAGAAAGCAGGAAAGGGGTACTGAGGTGAATGATCAGCCATGATCTTATTGAATGGTGGTGCAGGCTCGAAGGACCGAATGGTCTACTCCTGCGCCAATTTTCTATGTTTCTATGTTTCTATTCAGTAAAATAATGGGACTAATGGTGGACAAGTTCCCTGAACCTTATATCCTGCACCTTAGGTCTTAAAAGAAGTGGCTGCAGAGATAGTGGATGCATTGGTTGTAACCAATCAAAATTCCCTGGATTCTGTGGCAGTCCCAGCAGATTGGAAATCCACAAATCTAATGCACCTATTTAAAAAAGGAAGGAGTCAAAAAGCAGTAAAAACTATAGACCAGTTAGCCTCCTATCTGTTGTTGGGAAAATACTGGTGTCCTTTAGTAGTCAGGCATTTGGAAAAGCATAATATTGTCAAGCAGAGTCAGCATGGTTTTATGAAAGGGAAATCATGTTTGACAAATTTGCTGGAGTTCTTTGAGGATGTAATGAACAGAGTGGATAAGGGAACCAGTGGATGTGGTGTATTTGGATTTCTAGAAGGCATGCGATAAGGTGCCACATAAGAGGTTACTGCACAAGATAAGAGCTCAAGGGGTTGGGGGCAATATATTAGCATGGATAGAGGATAGGCCAACTAACAGAAAACAGAGAGTGGGGATAAATGGGACATTTTCCAATTGGGAAACAGTAACTAGTGGAGGTGCCACAGGGAATGGTTTACAATCTATATTAATGACTTGGATGAAGGGACCGCGTATAATGCAGCCAAGTTTTCCTGATGATGGGAAACCAAGTTGTGAGGACACAAAGAATCTGATAAGGGATATAGACAGGCTAATTGAGTGGGCAAACATTTGACAGATGAAGTATAATGTGGGAAAGTGTGAAGTTATCCACTTTGGCAGAAAAAAATTTTAAAAATAATTATTATTTAAATGGACAGAGATTACAAAATGCTACAGTACAGAGGGACCTGGGAGTCCTCATGCATGAAACACAAAAAGTTAGGAAGGCAAATGGATTGTTGGCCTTTATTGCTTGGAGGATGGAGTATAAAAGCAGGAAAGTCCTGCTGCAACTGTACAGGATATTGGTGAGACCACACCTCGAGTACTGCTGTACAGGCTTGGTCTCCTTATTTAGGGAGAGATATACTTGCATTGGAGGCAGTTCAGAGAAGGTTCACTAGGTTGATTCCTGAGATGAAGGGGTTGATTTATGAAGAAAGGTTGAGCAGGGTGGGCCCTTACTCATTGGACTTTAGAAGAATCAGAGGTAATTTTATTGAAACATATAAGATACTGAGGGGGTTCGACAAGGTGGATGCAGAGAGGACGTTTCCACTTGTGGGGGAATCTAGAACTAGGGGGCATAGTTTAAGACGAAGATTGTCGCCCATTTAGAACGGAGATGAGGAAGAATTTGTTCTCTCAGAGGATCGTGAATCTGTGGAATTCTTTGCCTCAGAGAGCTGTGGAGGCTGGGTCATTGAATATATTTAAGGTGGACATAGACAGATTTTTGAACGATAAGGGAGTGAAGGGTTATGGGAAGTGGGCAGGGAAGTGAAGTTGAGCCCAAGATCAGATCAGTCCTGATCTTATTAAATGGCAGAGGAGGCTCGAGGGGCCGAATGTCCTGCTCCTGCTCCTATTTTTTATGTTCTTATAGCAGATGAAGTATAATGTGGATAAATGTGAGGTTATCCACTTTGGTGGTAAAAACAGAGAGACAGACTATTATCTGAATGGTGACAGATTAGGAAAAGGGGAGGTGCAACGAGACCTGGGTGTCATGGTACATCAGTCATTGAAAGTTGGCATGCAGGTACAGCAGGCGGTTAAGAAAGCAAATGACATGTTGGCCTTCATAGCGAGGGGATTTGAGTACAGGGGCAGGGGCCTTGGTGAGGCCACACCTGGAGTATTGTGTACAGTTTTGGTCTCCTAACTTGAGGAAGGACATTCTTGCTATTGAGGGAGTGCAGCGAAGGTTCACCAGACTGATTCCCGGGATGGCGGGACTGACATATCAAGAAAGACTGGATCAACTGGGCTTGTATTCACTGGAGTTCAGAAGAATGAAAGGGGATCTCAAAGAAACATTTAAAATTCTGACGGGTTTAGACAGGTTAGATACAGGAAGAATGTTCCCAATGTTGGGGAAGTCCAGAACCAGGGGTCACAGTCTAAGGATAAGGGGTAAGCCATTTAGGACCAAGATGAGGAGAAACTTCTTCACCCAGAGAGTAGTGAATCTGTGGAATTCTCTACCACAGAAAGTTGTTGAGGCCAATTCACTAAATATATTCAAAATCAAAATAGATGTAGTCCTTACTACTAGGGGTTCAAGGGGTATGGCGAGAAAGCAGGAATGGGGTACTGAAGTTGCATGTTCAGCCATGAACTCATTGAATGGTGGTGCAGGCTCGAAGGGCCGAATGGCCTACTCCTGTACCTATTTTCTATGTTTCTATGTTTCTATTACTCATCGGGGGCCTATATACTATTCCCACCAGTGCTTTCTACCCCTTGTTATTGCTTATCTCCACCCAGACTGATTCTACTTCCTGATCATCCGAGTGAAGATCCTTTCTCTCTACTGTCCTTATGTCATCCTTTATTATCAGGGCTACTCTCCCTCCTTTACTTTTTTACCTGTCTTTTTGAAATATTTAGTTCCCTACCTTGGTCACCTTGCAACCATGTCTCTGTAATGGCTATTTGATCAAACCCATTTGTCATTATTTGTGTCACGATTTCATCTATCTTGATAGAATACTCCCTGCATTCAGATAAAGAGCCTTTAATTTAATTTTTTTACTATTATTCCCTGCTTTGAGCTTATTCTCTGCTGCACTGCTACCATTAAACTTTCTGTCCCTTCCTGTCACACTCTGCTTATTTTTACTGAAATCGCTACACTGTTCTATTGCATTGACCTTTCTCTTTAGATATCTAAATTCCCCTCACTTGGCCCCTCACCCCCCTTCCTGCACTATCCCCATATCCCCTGATTCCCTTAATATCCAAAAATCTATTGATCTCTGACATGAATATACTCAACGACTGAGACTCCACAGCCCTCTGGGGTAGAGAATTCCAAGATTCATCACCCTCCGAGTGAAGACATTTCTCATCATCTCAGTCCTAAATCGCCGACCCCTTAATCTGCGACTGTGACCCTTGATTCTAGACTCCTCAACCAGAGGAAACATCCTCCCTGCATCTACCCTGTCAAGCCCTGCAAGAATTTTGTATGTTTCAATGAGATCACCTTTCATTTTTCTATACTGTCGAGAATATAGGCCTAGTCTACTCAATCTCTCCTCATAGAACAATCCCCCCATCTCAGGAATCAGTCTGGTGAACCTTCGTTGCACTCCCTCTATGGCAAGTATATCCTTCTTTAGCTAATGAGACCAACACTGTACACAATACTCCAGGTGTGGTGTCATCAGGGCCCTATATAATTGCAGGAAGACGTCTACTCTTATACTCAAATCCTCTTGTAATAAAGGCCAACATACCATTTGCTTTCTTGATTGCTTGTAGTACCTGCATGTTAACTTTCAGTTATTTGTGTACAAGAACACCCAGGTCCTTCTGAACACCAACATTTCCCAATCTCTCATTATTTAAAAAATTGGAGTAACTCCTGACAAGAAGCTGCACCGTGGCTTTCTGCACATCGCATGCATAGAAAGTTTTTGGGTCATTGCCAGCAACCGCTTCACATCGTGCGATCGGATTGAGATTTGTACCAAAAAACTGCGCAAAGGAACGCAGCCCAATGAATGTGTTCACTGCCCAAGGCTTCTGCCGGGTGTGGGGGGGAGCGAGGTCGGGCCTGGGAGTGGCGGGACGGGGGAGTGAAGATGGGCCAGTGTGTGGGGTAGGGAGCGAAGCTCGGCCCGGGTGAGGAGGGGGTGTTGTGGAATGAGGATCGGCCTGGGTGTGGGGGGAAGTGAGGCTCGGTCTGGGTGAGGGGGTTTGGATGAGGGCCCTGGGTGTGGGGGTGGAGTGAGGAACTGCCTGGGTGTGGAGGGGGCGGGAGGCGGACACCAGGCCCCGTGTTTGGGGGGAGACAAAGCCCTGGGTGTGGGCTGGAGTGAGGATCGGCCCAGGTGTGGGGGGAGACAAGGCCCCGGGTGTGGGTGGAGCGAGGATAGGCCCAGGTGTGGGTATAGGGGGAGACAAGGCCCTGGGTGTGTGGGTGGAGCGAGGATCGGCCCGGGTGTGGGGGGAACGAGGCCCCAGGTGTGGGGCTGGAGCGAGGATCGGCCCGGGTGTGGGGGAACGAGGCCCCAGGTGTGGAGCTGGAGCGAGGATCAGCCCGGCTGTGGGGGGAATGAAGACCCGGGTGTGGGGCTGGAGCGAGGATCGGCCCGGGTGTGGGGGAACGAGACCCCGGGTGTGGACAGCATAGTCCCGCATGAGCACAAATAATGATCTGGTATCTTCCAGTACATTGTGTAGGCTTCTGCATGAGCTGGAACCTGAATGTTTGGTTAATTTCAGAGTTATTAAATGCCTAACAATATCTTGCGGGGGGGCGGGGAGGAATGCACCCGCCATGTCTGCTTCCCATAACATAGTGACTAACGAACCAGAAGCTGCATATGAACACTTCCCGTTCATTTCATCACCCATACGACCGATGCAAAACATTTGTGCATGCGCAAAATCACCAAAACCTCCATGCTTGCGCAAAATCGGAAAAATGCTCGCGCATGTGCTATTTTCAAACATTTTCGCCCATGCACAAGTCATGACATCATGCATAAACTGTAAAAAAAATTGCTAGCCGCCAGCTCCCCTCTGATTGGTGAGTTTAAAAAACAACTTGCCCGCTGTTTAGTCTAACCTGAAGCAGGGATAATGTCACTGCCTCCTGTGATTGGCTGCTTGAGACGCGTGTGCTGGGTCGGGTGTCCACAAGTTAGCTTGTCCCATAGTCCTTGTTTCCCATTGTTTTTTTGTTAGTATTCTCTCCCCTGCTCCCCTGCATGATTGATGTCATGTATGTATGCTTGGAGTTAAGCAGAGCGAGCTGTCCAAACTATCAAGCAGAGTATGAAACGTGTAACTCAAGGTTCACTGCTGACTTGCTTGTCATGCATAGTGCTTAGTTACAGGACAAGACCCCACACGCTTACCGGGGTCTCCCCTGCTGAACTATTGATGAAGAGAGGTCTCAAGACCAAGCTCTCTCTTGACAACCCTGACTTGAACGATCATGTTGAATACAGACGTCAAAGTCAGCAATGGTATCATGATCGCGCTGCTGTGCCACGTGACATTTTTGTTAACGATCCTATGTATGCTAAATTATGGTCAAGGTCCCAAGTGGATCGCCGCTACTGTTATGGCCAAGGAGGGTAACAAAGTTTTTATCTTCAAGCTCAAGAATGGGCAAACATGCAGGAAACATGTTGATCAGATAAAGCTGCGGCACACAGGTGAGTCTGAGGAAGACACAATCAGTGACCAACCAAACAACCCTCAGTCATCAGAGGATTCCGCTGTCATCAATGAATCTTGACTTTCAATCCCTGACATGGTCATTGCCAATCCCATCAGATCAGCTACCCAGCCCCCAGTCATAACAGACTCAGATCGCTCGTCCAAGGCTGAAGTTGAACTGAGATAATCAACTCGGGAGCGGAAAGCCCCGAACCATCTCAATTTGTAAAAAGACTGTTACTAATATCTTAAAGGGGATATTGTCATGTATGTATGCTTGGAGTTACTAGCCACCAAGCGGCGCCACTGTCGGAGGTCAGTGGGCTGTACGCACGTGTGTGCGGCCCAGGTATAAAAGGCAAGCCATCGTGTAATCACTTTGGACCCTAATAAAGCAGAGCCAGGTTTGTACCTGTGTTAGTTTACAGTATTCAGTCTATCGCGTTATTACGCACATAACAATTAGAATAGTCTCAGACACTTATAGTGTTGTGCAGAGTCCTCCATTGCCATGCGACGAAGGTTGAATAAGTTCCAACTGGTTCTGTAGTTCAGTTCCACTCCAGTGGGGAGTTTGTTGACGCATTCCTGCTTGACCCTGGTCCGGACGTGGATTGGGTCTGTGATGGATCCCTGAGTCAGGATCACGGCTTGCATGTCATCGTGGAGCAGGTGGAGGACGGTGACAAACGTTTGGGGGCAGCCAAAATGGAGGAGAACGTTCCATATTCCCTCGTGGTTGACAGTGTTAAAGGCCTTTGTAAGGTCAAAGAAGGCCATGTACAAGGGTTGGTGCTGTTCCCTGCATGTTTATTGAGCTGTCGCGCCGTAAAAATCATGTCCTTTGTACCCCGTAGTGGATGAAATCCGCACTGTGACTCTGGGAGGAGCTCCTCAGCCACAGGAAGAAGACGGTTGAGGAGGATTCTAGCGACGACTTTTCCAGTGGCTGATAACAGGGAGATCCTTCAGTAGTTGCTGCAGTCGGACTTGTCCCATTTTAAAAAAATGGTCATGATAATTGCATCTCTGAAATTTCCTGGCATGCTCCTCCTTCCAGATGAGAGAGATGAGGTCATGCATTCGTACCAATACTGCCTCTTCACCATACTTTAGTGCCTCAGCGGGGATTCCATCCGCCCCCGTTGCCTTGATGTTCTTGTGTTTGCGGATGGCCTTTTCTACCTCGTGCAGGGCTGAGACTTTGCTGAGATGGTGGCGTCGTCTCCAGGCCAGGTCCAAGACAGTCCCAACCTCTGTCGTCGAACTACGGTATGCAGATGATGCTTGCATCTGCGCACATTCAGAGACTGAACTCCAAGTCATAGTCAACATCTTCACCATGGCTTATGAAAGCATGGGCCTTACATTAAACATCCGTAAGTCAAAGGTCCTCCACCAACCTGACCCCGCCACACATCACTGCCCCCCAGTCATCAAGATCTATGGCACGGCCCTGGATAACGTGGACCACTTTCCATACCTCGGGAGTCTATTATCAGCAAGGGCAGACATTAAAGACGAGGTTCAACATCGCCTCCAGTGTTCTAGCGCAGCCTTCGGCCGCCTGAGAAAAAGAGTGTTCGAACTGTCAAAACTGCCACCAAGCTCATGGTCTACAGGGCTGTTGTGATATCCGTCCTCCTGTATGGCTCAGAGATGTGGACCATATACAGTAGACATCTCAAATCGCTGGAGAAATACCACCAACGATGTCTCTGCAAGATCGTGCAAATCCCCTGAGAGGACAGACGCACCAACGTTAGCGTCCTCGATCAGGCCAACATCCTCAGCATCGAAGCACTGACCATATTTGACCAGCTCTGTTGGGCGGGCCACATTGTTCGCATGCCTGACACAAGATTCCCAAAGCAAGCGTTCTACTCGGAACTCCTACACAGCAAGTAAACCCAAGGTGGGCAGAGGAAACATTTCAAGGACACCCTCAAAGCCTCCTTGATAAAATGTTGTCCAGGGCCATGCCATGGATCTTGATGACTGGGGGGGCAGTGCTGTGCAGCAGGGTCAGGTTGGTTGAGGACCTTTGACTTGCAGATGTTTAGTGTAACGCCCCTATTTAAAAAAGGTGGCAGACAAAAAGCAGGAAACTATAGACCAGTTAGACTAATATCTGTGGTTGGGAAAATGTTGGAGTCCATTATTAAATAAGTAGTAGCAGGACACTTGGAAAAGCAAAATTTGGTCAGGCAGAGTCAGCATGGATTTATGAAGGGGAAGTTGTTGTGTTCCTAACACGGATGAGGCTGCACTCAGGGAGATTAAAGTAACAGTGACCTCAGTCTTTAACAAGACACTCCAGAGTGAGGAACAGGCCTCAGGGGCTGGCTTATAAACAGTGCTCCCAAGGGATGCTGGGATCCCTTGGGACTTCAGGGGATGAGATCCCTGGTGGCGGAACATGGGAGTGTATGCTTTACAGATACACAACATCACTCCCCCGCCAGAGTCAAAGTGAAAACTATTTACAAGGTGAGGCGGTCGGGAGCCTTTCTTTCCCTGGTGGACCGCCTTGGTACAAATGTCTGTTCTGGTGTGTTGGCTGTACCCTCGCTGGGTTGACGTGTTGTTGGCCCTGCAGGGCTGCTAGGTGAACATGGCCTTGCTGGGCTGTTGGGCGTGATGGGTTTGATTTCTTGGTCCGGCGTGGTGTCGTTGATCCTTTGGGTGTGTGTTGTGGGCTCGAAAAAGGTGGTGTCTGCTGTGGGTTGTTCAGGGCAGTCTGTGAACCGCAGCCTCATTTGGTCCAGGTGCTTTCTGCAAATTTGTCCATTGTCTAGTTTGACTGCAAACACCCTATTCCCTTCTTTAGCTATCACCGTGCCCGCGATCCACTTGGGACCATGTCCATAGTTTAGCACATACACAGGGTCATTCAGATCAATTTCCCGTGACACAGTAGCGCGACCATCATTTACATTTTGTTGCTGCCACCTGCTCTCTACCTAATCATGCAGGTTGGGTGAACCAGCGAGAGTCTGGTTTTAAGTGTCCTTTTCATGAGTAGCTCAGCCGGGGGCACCCCTGTGAGCGAGTGGGGTCTCGTGCGGTAGCTGAGCAGTACTCGAGACAGGCGGGTTTGGAGTGAGCCTTCTGTGACTCATTTAAGGCTCTGTTTGATGATTTGTACTGCCCGCTCTGCCTGCCCATTGGAGGCTGGTTTAAACGGGCCGAGGTGACATGTTTGATCCCATTGCAGGTCATGAATTCTTTAAATTCGGCACTGGTGGAACATGGCCCGTTGTCACTGCCCAGTGTGTCAGGCAGGCCGTGGGTGGCAAACATGGCCCTCAGGCTTTCAGTGGTGGCGGTGCTTCCCGACATTATTTCACGTTCAATCCATTTTGAAAAAGCATCCACCACCAGGAACATTTTACCGAGAAACGGGCCCGCATAGTCGACATGGATCCTCGACCATGGTCTGGAGGGTCAGGACCACAAACTTTGTGGTGCCTCTCTGGGCACGTTGCTCAACTGAGCACACACGCTGCATTGCTGTACACAGGACTCTAAGTCAGAGTCGATACCGGGCCACCACACGTGGGATCTGGCTATCGCTTTCATCATTATTATACCCGGGTGTGTGCTGTGGAGATCCGAGATGAACGTCTCCCTGCTCTTTTTTGGTAGCACTACGCGGTTACCCCACAACAGGCAGTCTGCCTTTCGCCGCTGGAACGGCTTGATTGGCTCTTGCATTTCAACGGGGATGCTGGCCCAGCTTCCATGCAGTACACAGTTTTTTACTAGGGACAGCAGAGGATCTTGGCTGGTCCAAGTCCTAATCTGGCGCGCTGTGACAGGTGATTTATCATTTTCAAAAGCTTCCATGACCATCAACAAGTCTGCGGGCTGCACCACCATCAACAAGTTTGCAGGCTGCGCCATTTCCACCCCCGTGGTGGGCAATGGTAGCCAATGCATCCGCACAGTTCTCGCTGCCTGGCCTGTGGTGGATGGTCTAGTTATACGCTGATAGTGTGAGTGCCCACCTTTGTATGCGGACTGAGGCATTAGTATTTATCCCCTTGTTTTCAGCGAATAGGGATGTGAGGGACTTCAGGGGATGAGCTCCCTGGTGGTGGAAGATGGGAGTGCATGCTTTACAGATACACAACAGAAGTCATGTTTGACAAATTTACAGAAGTTCTTTGAGGATGTAATGAATAGGGTGGATAAAGGGGAACCAGTGGATGTGGTGTATTTGGACTTCCAGAAAGCATTTGACAAGGTGTCACATAAAAGGTTACTGCACAAGATAAAAGTTCATGGGGTTTGGGGGTAATATATTAGCATCGATAACTAACAGAGAGCAGAGAGTCGGGATAAATGGTTCATTCTCTGGTCGCCAACCAGTAACTAGTGGGGTACTGCAGGGATCAGTGCTGGGACCCAACTATTTACAATCTATATTAACGCCTTGGAAGAAGGGACTGAGTGTAACGTAGCCAAGTTTGCTAACAAAACAAAGATGGGAGGAAATGCGATGTGTGAGGAGGTCACAATAAAATCTGCAAAAGGACATAGACAGGCTAAGTGAGTGGGCAAAAATTTGGCAGATGGAGTATAATGTTGGAAAGTGGTAGAAAAAAATCAAAGAGCAAGTTATTATTTAAATGGAGAAAGACTGCAAAGTGCCGCAGTACAGCTGGACCTGGGGGTACTTGTGCATGAAACACAAAAGGATAGTATGCAGGTACAGCAATTGATCAGGAAGGCCAATGGTATCTTGGCCTTTATTGCAAAGCAGATGGAGTCTAAAAGCAGGGTATTCTTGCTACAGCTATATAAGGTATTGGTGAGGCCACACCTGGAATACTGCGTGCAGTTTTGGTTTCCATATTTACGAAAGGATACACTTGCTTTGGAGGCAAGGTTCACTAGGTTGATTCCAGGGATGAGGCGGTTGACATGAGGAAAGGTTGAGTACATTGGGCCTCTACTCATTGGAATTCAGAAGAATGAGAGGTGATCTTATCGAAACGTATCAGATTATGCCTTGACTGTTGTGAAAAATCCTCGCATATCGTGGCTGTCGGCCAGTTGTTGTATCTCCTGTGCTTTCTCCATCCACCACCTGTTCTTTAGATCCCGGGTTTTTTGTTGGACCTCAGCCTTGAGTGTCTGTAACATTGTTTTGCTGCTCCCAAGTTAGGTTGTTGCCTGAGGTTCAGAAATGCTCTGCGCTTGCGATCTATTAGTTTTTGGATCTCTTGATAATTTTCATCAAACCAGTCCTGGTGTTTTCTGGTTGAGTGACCAAGTGTCTGTTCACAGGCACTGGTTATAGAGGCCTGGAGGGCAGACCAAGCTCTGTGGGTATTCAGTATCTCAGGGCCATCAAGGCACGCCAGATTAACTATGGGGCGCTGACTGTATAGGGCTCTCTTAGCTGAGTCTTTAAGTGCCCTGGCATTGACTTTTTTGCGGCACTGATTCTGCTGTCCACTCTGCTTTGGGGCTATGTTAATGCCAATGATGGATCGGATTAGGCAGTGGTCCGTCCAGCAGTCGTCAGTCCCTGTTATGGCGCGTGTGATGCGCACATTCTTGCGATCCCGGGCTCGGACGATGACATAATCGAGCAGGTGCCAGTGTTTGGAGTGAATGTGTTGCCATGATACCTTGTATTTGTCCCTCTGGTGGAACAGGGTGTTGGTGATGAGGAGTTCATGGTCTAGATATTTTGTCAGGAGTAGGGCACCACTGGAGTTGGCTGTCCCTACCCCCTCTCTGCCAATCACGCCTGCCCAGAGGGCTGTGTCTTTGCCGACCCTGGCATTAAAGTTACCTCTGAGGTTCAATTTGTCGCCCTTGGGGACGCGGGACAGGGATATCTCGAGGTTGGAATAAAAACCCTCTTTAGCCTCATCCGTTGCATCGAGTGTTGGGGCATACGCACTGATGACTGTGGCACATTGGGTCCGGGATAGGGTAAGACGAAGAGTCATGAGGCGTTCCGACCCACTCATTTTTGACGGCAAAGCCGACTCCATGAAGGCAGCGTTCTCCCTCTGGTTTTCCTTTCCAGAAAAAGGTGTAACCTCCACCTTGTTCCTTGAGCTGGCTTTCCCCAGCCCGCTTAGGGTGGTGATGTCGATGTCAAAACGTCTAAGTTCCCGGGCAACTATGGCGGTGCGGCATTTCGGCCTGTTGCTGTTGGAGTTGTCCATGAGGGTCCTGACGTTTCAGGTCCTGAACTTCATGTTAACAAAATGGAAGATGCCTGTGCATGAGTTCTTTTAACATGGGGTGGTCGCTGCACACCGGCAACCACATGGGCTTAGCTGAGCAAAGTCTTAGTCCAGTGGCAAGGGGGTCCAAGAAGACTGGAGACCAGGAGCTGTTGTATAAGCCTAAATGCCTACGGCGAGTTATTGGCCGCAGGCTCGGCTCCGAGTAGCACCATTGATGGTAGGTGGCCCGAGGCTTGGTTGGGGGGCAGACATTAGGAAAGTCAGCTGTCTGCTGGAGTTCCGAGGGATGTTTTAAAAAGTTTTTCCAAAGTTTCCAACGTTATTAAAAGGTTTCCAAGTGGTTTAAAAGTTGAAAAGTTGAAAAAAAATGTCAAATCGTTTGTTAGAGAGAAAGATTTTCCCCTAGGGCAACGGCACCTGTAGCATAGATGTTAGAACGAAATATGTAATTGTAGTAGTAAATATGTGTGTAAAATGTATAAAGGTGGCTGCTCATGGATTAGCAAAGCCCCAAGGGATGTCAGCCAGCAGAAAAGAGACTGCACTGTTAGTTACTGATAACGGCTGTGTTCTCATGCAGAAACACATTACAGCTCTGCAGATGTTCCCCAGACAAGATGTCCTGGTCCATGATAGAACAATACGACGCTGTAACAGGACTCGGATAAGGAGACTACCCAAAGAACAGCACCCAAGGACAGTAAGATAAAGGGGGGCCTGGACCATGTCACAAAATTATGAGTAACTCTTAGCAACACATCTCTTAGCAGCACATCTCTTGGCAACACATGAGGCGATGACGCAGCCATCTAATGTTTAGAGACTAACTCTATTGGTCTATTTGAATCTATATGTAATCTATAATCAATATGATTGGATAGTGTCTGGCCGAAATTGGCTGATATAACTGTAGTAAACTGTTGTAAAACATATAAAAATCCATGAAACCCTTTGTTCGGTGGAGAGAGGAACCTGGACCCACCAGTTGCTTCATCTCCCCGCCGACGTAATAAACCGTTTTGATGAATTGACCGACCCGGAGTGATGAGTGATTCTTGGAGGGTACATTTGCGCTAACAATGGCGTCATGAACAGGATATTGCAGAGGCCATTGGGACACACCTGGAGAATCCAGGTGAGTACGGGCAATAAATCTCGGAGGAAAGGAACCAAGCAGTGTCCGGAGGCCGAAGCAATATCCGACGTGTAAGGAGGGTCAGAAATACAGACAAAACGGTGGAAGGTAGCCGTTAGGGGGGATATAGAGCACTGCGGGAATTGCAATTGCTTATACTGGGGCATTGGAACCGGTTCTGGGGGAGGTGGGACCAGTACAAACCGGACGGTCTGCACCTGGGCAGGACCGGAACCAATGTCCTCGGGGGAGTGTTTGCTAGTGCTGTTGGGGAGGATTTAAACTGATATGGCAGGGGGATGGGAACCAATGCAGGGAGACAGAGGGAAACAAAAAGGAGGCAAAAGCAAAAGACAGAAAGGAGATGAGGAAAAGTGGAGCGCAGAGAAACCCAAGGCAAAGAACAAAAAGGGCCACTGTACAGCAAAATTCTAAAAGGACAAAGGGTGTTAAAAGAACAAGCCTGAAGGCTTTGTGTCTTAATGCAAGGAGTATCCGCAATAAAGTGGATGAATTAACTGTGCAAATAGATGTTAACAAATATGATGTGATTGGGATTACGGAGACGTGGCTCCAGGATGATCAGGGCTGGGAACTCAACATCCAGGGGTATTCAACATTCAGGAAAGATAGAATAAAAGGAAAAGGAGGTGGGGTAGCATTGCTGGTTAAGGAGCAAATTAAGGCAATAGTTCGGAAGGACATTAGCTTGGATGATGTGGAATCTATATGGGTAGAGCTGCAGAATACCAAAGGACAAAAAACGATAGTGGGAGTTGTGTACAGACCTCCAAACAGTAGTAGTGATGTTGGGGAGGGCATCAAACATGAAATTAGGGGTGCGTGCAATAAAGGTGCAGCAGTTATAATGGGTGACTTTAATATGCACATAGATTGGGTTAACCAAACTGGAAGCAATATGGTAGAGGAGGATTTCCTGGAGTGCATAAGGGATGGTTTTTTAGACCAATATGTCGAGGAACCAACTAGGGGGGAGGCCATCTTAGACTGGGTGTTGTGCAATGAGAGAGGATTAATTAGCAATCTCGTTGTGCGAGGCCCCTTGGGAAAGAGTGACCATAATATGGTGGAATTCTGCATTAGGATGGAGAATGAAACAGTTAATTCAGAGACCATGGTCCAGAACTTAAAGAAGGGTAACTTTGAAGGTATGAGGCGTGAATTGGCTAGGATAGATTGGCGAATGATACTGAAGGGGTTGACTGTGGATGGGCAATGGCAGACATTTAGAGACCACATGGATGAACTACAACAATTGTACATTCCTGTCTGTCGTAAAAATAAAAAAGGGAAGGTGGCTCAACCGTGGCTATCAAGGGAAATCAGGGATAGCATTAAAGCCAAGGAAGTGGCATACAAATTGGCCAGAAATAGCAGAGAACCCGGGGACTGGGAGAAATTTAGAACTCAGCAGAGGAGGACAAAGGGTTTGATTAGGGCAGGGAAAATGGAGTACGAGAAGAAGCTTGCAGGGAACATTAAGACGGATTGCAAAAGTTTCTATAGATATGTAAAGAGAAAAAGGTTAGTAAAGACAAACGTAGGTCCCCTGCAGTCAGAATCAGGGGAAGTCATAATGGGGAACAAAGAAATGGCGGACCAATTGAACAAGTACTTTGGTTCGGTATTCACTGAGGAGGACACAAACAACCTTCCGGATATAAAAGGGGTCGGAGGGTCTAGTAAGGAGGAGGAACTGAGGGAAATCCTTATTAGTCGGGAAATTGTGTTGGGGAAATTGATGGGATTGAAGGCCGATAAATCCCCAGGGCCTGATGGACTGCATCCCAGAGTACTTAAGGAGGTGGCCTTGGAAATAGTGGATGCATTGACAGTCATTTTCCAACATTCCATTGACTCTGGATCAGTTCCTATGGAGTGGAGGGTAGCCAATGTGACCCCACTTTTTAAAAAAGGAGGGAGAGAGAAAACAGGGAATTACAGACCGGTCAGCCTGACATCGGTAGTGGGTAAAATGATGGAATCAATTATTAAGGATGTCATAGCAGTGCATTTGGAAAGAGGTGACATGATAGGTCCAAGTCAGCATGGATTTGTGAAAGGGAAATCATGCTTGACAAATCTTCTGGAATTTTTTGAGGATGTTTCCAGTAGAGTGGACAAGGGAGAACCAGTTGATGTGGTATATTTGGACTTTCAGAAGGCTTTCGACAAGGTCCCACACAAGAGATTAATGTGCAAAGTTAAAGCACATGGGATTGGGGGTAGTGTGCTGACATGGATTGAGAACTGGTTGTCAGACAGGAAGCAAAGAGTAGGAGTAAATGGGGACTTTTCAGAATGGCAGGCAGTGACTAGTGGGGTACCGCAAGGTTCTGTGCTGGGGCCCCAGCTGTTTACACTGTACATTAATGATTTAGACGAGGGGATTAAATGTAGTATCTCCAAATTTGCGGATGACACCAAGTTGGGTGGCAGTGTGAGCTGCAAGGAGGATTCTATGAGGCTGCAGAGCGACTTGGATAGGTTAGGTGAGTGGGCAAATGCATGGCAGATGAAGTATAATGTGGATAAATGTGAGGTTATCCACTTTGATGGTAAAAACAGAGAGACAGACTATTATCTGAATGGTGACAGATTAGGAAAAGGGCAGGTGCAAAGAGACCTGGGTGTCATGGTACATCAGTCATTGAAGGTTGGCATGCAGGTACAGCAGGCAGTTAAGAAAGCAAATGGCATGTTGGCCTTCATAGCGAGGGGATTTGAGTACAAGGGCAGGGAGATGTTGCTACAATTGTATAGGGCCTTGGTGAGGCCACACCTGGAGTATTGTGTACAGTTTTGGTCTCCTAACCTGAGGAAGGACATTCTTGCTATTGAGGGAGTGCAGCGAAGGTTCACCAGACTGATTCCCGGGATGGCGAGACTGACCTATCAAGAAAGACTGGATCAACTGGGCTTGTATTCACTGGAGTTCAGAAGAATGAGAGGGGACCTCATAGAAACGTTTAAAATTCTGAAGGGGTTAGACAGGTTAGATGCAGGAAGAATGTTCCCAATGTTGGGGAAGTCCAGAACCAGGGGACACAGTCTAAGGATAAGGGGGAAGCCATTTAGGACCGAGATGAGGAGGAATTTCTTCACCCAGAGAGTGGTGAACCTGTGGAATTCTCTACCACAGAAAGTTGTTGAGGCCAATTCACTAAATATATTCAAAAAGGAGTTAGATGAAGTCCTTACTACTAGGGGAATCAAGGGGTATGGTGAGAAAGCAGGAATGGGGTACTGAAGTTGCATGTTCAGCCATGAACTCATTGAATGGCGGTGCAGGCTAGAAGGGCCGAATGGCCTACTCCTGCACCTATTTTCTATGTTTCTATGTTTCTATACGCGTTTTAGGAATTGCGCGAGTTTGTGTAATAGCAGATTCATAACCTGACAGTGGATAGAAACAGCCTCCTACAAGTCGAGCTGGGTGCAGACCTCTGAGAGTGAGGTCGTCTGACTACAAGTCGAGCAGGTAATAGCAGACCTCTGAGAGTTAGACCTCTAGCTATTCCCAACTCACGAGTTAGAAACAGTCTCCTACAAGTCGAGCTAGGAGCAGACCACTAGGAGTGAGGTGGCCTGACTACAAGTCGAGCAGATAATAGCGGACCTCTGAGAGTTAGACCTCTAACTGTACTAAGTTCTAAACATGGCCAGTTATAACAACAAAACTCGAGTGGGGGCCAGAAAGGTCCCTTACCCGCCACCTGGTGGAGAAACAAAAGAAAGTAATAGAAAAGGCTTGGGTTCTAATTCTTCGAATCCACGTAAAATTAACAGAGAAAGTAAATCAGTCATGTATTAATCTATCATCATGTATTAATTCATTAAAAAATCTTTAGTGAAGTATGGATCCAAAAAAAATAAGAACCGGCCAAACAATAAGCTTTGTTGAATGAACAGAGACTTTTGTGAATGTCTGTCTTTGCGTGAGAGTGCTTGTGTGATTTTTTTGTCCACGGAATGAATTTTTTATGTGTCTGAAAGCCTCTTTGGAAAAGTGGTGGAGCTGTCTGTTTGTTTTAGCTCGACCCACTTTTTCAGACAGAGTGAAAGTTTTTTTTTAACCCTTTGTGTGTTTTCCTGTATGTAGAAAGTTTTAAGTTCGAAACGCAGATATAGATTTATTTGGATGATAAGTTATGGAGCTAGGAAATGCCCAAAGGATATAGCTTTGCTGAGAAAAAGATTAAAAAATACATGGTCCCGGTGGTTTTAAAACAATTTTTATTTGACATGCTCACTTACTTGTCGAAAGAAAACCCGCAATCATTGATTACATTGGATTGAAAGACATAAATTTAGTCTGGGAATGAGATAAAGAATGCCTCTAAAAAAAAGCCTGCGTGGGTCTCTCGAGGTTGCGGGCTGGGGAAGTACGCTCCCATTTTCCTTTGTGTAAAACCTTGACGTGAAAGCATCTAGCTCAGTAAAAACAGTTTTAAATAAAAGATTGGAATTACAAAATTTGAATTGGGATTTTGAGATATTAAGAGAAGGCATAGCAAAATACTGAGTTAGATTCAAACTAAAAAAATATTACATTAAATCTGATGTTAAAACGGCAAGCTTTAGCAGTTTAGAAAAAAGGATATTGTAATGGCCTTGAAACTGGAACATTTGAGATAACTAAAAGCAGCCCTCAAAGCCTACGTGCTAGACTCCGTTCTAGTTATGGAAAAGATGAAAAAAAAGATAAAGACACAACCTTGAACGAATTTGAAAGAAAAAGTGTCTTTGATTAACAAATTTACGGAGACATGAGCCCTCTGTGTAAAATACAAAATCTAATTTGAAGAAAGGAGATCTGAAAAAAAAACAAAATGTTGGAATGTATGCAGCTTGTGTGAAAATTGGATTTCAGTAAACAAAATAGCTATTAAAAATGTGTGGTCTTGTTTTAAATCAATTTAAAAAAAATCTTTGGCAAGTACATGAATTAGAAGTTAAGAAAAAATTGGAGTTTAATCTAAAATGCTGTCTTTCCTGATGAGAAGACTTTTGTTATGACTGCTTTACTAATGATTTCTGCGAATTTTAACGAATTACTAATTTCTAAGCAAGTTTTGAAGGCACAAAGACTTAAAAAAAATGTTTTGGATGATTACGCGAAATCACATAATGACATCAGGCCTTCTTACAAACCTGTAAGAGAGTTAACCCTTTCCATTGACAGCTGTTTTATATTGGACATTATTAATTTGGATTTCTTAATAGAATAAAGAAGACTCGCTTGGCAGATAAAGGAAATGGTGGGATAGTCAGGCTAAAAAAAAAATAGAACTAGCCTATATAATAATACTTGACTGATACAATAAAGAAATAGATATTCAAACAAAACAAATTCAAGAGTTAAAAGCTAAGATAAATAAGCTGGAAGAGATTTTTAAAAACGGGACCCGATGGGTAGTGCAGTGAGTAGCCATAGCACCATTACCTATGGCAATAGAGCTAATGTACCCCATGGTGTGGAGTCCACAAACCCAACCTAACTCTTACCTCCGATTTCACAGAGTGACCTCGACATGCATGGATAAAAAAAATGAATAGACCAGAACCTAACACCTGATGACGACCAGGATCTGTTTAAAATTTGCAGATAAAACACCCACTGAGATGGAATCACAGTGGCCATTTCAGCTCTGCAGTATGATGCTAGGGATCACGAGACTCATACAAGCATCAGATAACCTGGATGGACTATGGGGGATGCAGAAAATGCAGGAAAGATACACTTACCCGAACTATGGGATCTTGTTTAATTTAACTGATGAAATATGTATCCCAGCAGCCAAGGACTGAAGCACAGACAGAACTTATTTGAACACATAATGTTAAGCATGGAATTGTGTCTGTTCTGATCAATTTTTCAGACATACAAATGCTGGAGTATTGTACAGAACAGGCAAGGAAGCTGTATAGTGTATTAAGTAAGGTTGTAATGCAGCAGGCTACCAATGCCATGGGTGCCAGTAGGTTCCGAAAACAAGAGCAGGTGCATAGGCATAAGAGGGGAGTAATTAATAACACTGCTACCGGCTTTAATACCGGGACCTCCATAGTAAACTCACTGGATATACAGGGGCTGAATGAAAAGGTGGAACAACTTAAAGAGGTAATGCGGAAACTGTTAGAGCGGACAGAGCAGAATCAGAAAGACCAAGTCGACTTAGGAAGGGAAGGCATGGATATACAATTAGATGGAATTTCAGTAACCGAGGCACATGCCAAAACAATTAATCGTCTAATTGACAGAGAAAAGGAAGATGCCGGAAAGCTCCGACAAGGGCAACTCTGTCATGCTTATGGTTTGTGGATGGTAGGACAGATACGACACAACCTTGATCAGATCCAAAGAGGTGAGGTACCAGACTGGATAGACAGCTCACATCTGGCTCAGTTAGCCAAGCTGAACGGGACACTGGATAACTGCACTCTGAAGGGACTAACCAGAGTATACTCAGCGATCCCAAACTGCCAGATGGGCACAGCCACGGGAGTGGAGATTGCTTGATGATCCCTATAGTCACACGAGACTCAGGTCCATTTCCCCTTTATCAACTGGAGAATATTGGGGTTGTACGGGACAATGCCTCCCTCCGTTACTACTTAACCGCAGACTCCGCTATCCATAGAGATAACACGCTATACGGCGTTACCCTGACAGGGTGCAAACAAAAGGGCGAGATCATGGTGTGCCCCCACCCGGTGGGACAGGGAGAATTAGATGAGTGTGGTTTTATCGAACTGGATGCGTTTTGGAAATAGTACCTGCCTCTACACATTTTGCTCGGGCAGGGTACGGAGGCAAAGGGAGATACTGTGTCTCCACCACGGAACACTCATGTCAGTATAACGGCTTGCAATGCCAGATCCCGCAACCAAACTTCTGCTTTATACCCCTACGACCCGTTACTATAGGGCAAGCCTGCATTATCCAAGTTAGACGGCGAGGTACCGAGATCACTGACGCCACCGATCAGCTCCATGATCACCTGCAGGACTATGACGAGCCAGAACAGGCCCCTATTCCCCATACAGCTAGTCCTAGCATTAGCATGAGGAGTCATGGCTTGCCGGTCCTGCAGATATTATGCACAACAACAGAGGTTTAACACCAGAGCTCAGATAAGCAAGGAGGTTCGCATGACAGGCGAAAGGGGCGATTCGAACTATATTAATTTGATCTAAGTAACTGGGACTCCTGAAATCGGATGACTGGCCAGCACGTTGAAGCAGGGAGTACCAGGTGATACAAAAACATAAATTATATAACATTAAATTAGTGTTGGTTTCAGGGGGCTAGGGCTAGCCCCTTTACCAAAAGTGGGGAGTGTTATAGAGAAAGATTTTCCCCAACGGCACCTGTAGCATAGATGTTAGAACGAAATATGTAATTGTAGTATTAAATGTGTGTGTAAAATGTATAAAGATGGCTGCTCATGGATTAGCAAAGGCCCAAGGGATGTCAGCCAGCAGAAAAGAGACTGCATTCTTAGTTACTGATAACGGCTGTGTTCTCATGCAGAAACACATTACAGCTCTGCAGATGTTCCCCAGACAAGACGTCCTGGTCCATGATAGAACAATACAACTCTGTAACAGGACTAGGATAAGGAGACTACCCAAAGAACAGCACCCAAGGACAGTAAGATAAAGGGGGGCCTGGACCATGTCACAAGATTATGAGTAACTCTTAGCAACACATCTCTTAGCAACACATCTCTTGGCAAAACATGAGGCAATCACGCAGCCCTCTAATGTTTAGAGACTAACTTTATTGGTCTATTTGAATCTATATGTAATCTATAATCAATATGATTGGATAGTGTCCGGCCGAAATGGGCTGATGTAACTGCAGTAAACTGTTGTAAAACATATAAAAATCCATGAAACCCTTTGTTCGGTGGAGAGAGGTACCTGGACCCATCAGTTGCTTCATCTCCCCGCCGGCGTAATAAACCGTTTTGATGTATGGACCGACCCTGAGTGATGAGTGATTCTTGGAGGGTACATTTGCGCTAACAATGGCGTCATGAACAGACTATTGCAGAGTCTCCTGGGGAGTCAGCAAGGCCCTGAGATCGGGAGGTCGGCAAATCGGCAAGACCCCGGGGTCAGCAAGGCCCTGAGGTCAGTGCAGGGTCCTTTCAGCCCGGGGTAGATGCGAGCCAGTGCAGGGTCATTTCGGCCCAGGGTAGGTGTGAGCCGGTGCAGGGTCCTCCCACAAGAGGCATGGCTACTGCAATACCACACCCAGACACGCCTTGTAATGCGCAAGATACGAAAGGATATACTTGCTTTGGAGGCAGTTTAGAGAAGGTTCACTAGGTTGATTCTGGAGATGAGGGGGGTGACATGAGGAAAGGTTGAGTAGGTTGGGGCTCTCCTCATTGTAATTCAGAAGAATGAGAGGTGATCTTGTCGAAACGTATAAGATTATGAGGGGGCTTGACAAGGTGGATGCAGAGAGGATGTTTCCACTGATGGGGGAGACTAGAACTAGAGAGTATGATCTTAGAATAAGGGGCCGCCCATTTAAAACTGAGATGAGGAGAAATTTCTTTTCTCAGAGGGTTGTGGATCTGTGGAATTTGCTGCATCAAAGAGCTGTGGAAGCTGGGACATTGAATAAATTTAAGACAGAAATAGACAGTTTCTTGAATGATAAGGGAATAAGGAGTTATGGAGAGCGGGCAAAGAAGTGGACCTGAGTCCATGAACGGATCAGGCATGATCTTATTGAATGGTGGAGCAGGCTCGAGGGGCCGCATGGCCTACTCCTGCTCCTATTTCTTATGTTCTTATGGGTTCAAGTCCCACTCTGGAGACTTTATCCAATAATCCAGGCTGACACTCCCAGTGGCAGTACCGAGTGGGTGCTGCACTGTCAGAGGGGTTGTATTGAGGGAGCGCTGCACAGTCAGCAGTGTAATATAGTTCCACCTAGTGGACTATTGCGCCACCTAGTGGACTACTGAGGTAATGCAGCCATTGCTATTTTCAGAATAAAAGCATCAGGTGACAGGTAACCTGACAAGTTCCTGTGTTGAAGCAATCTTTGGAGTCTGTGTGTGCTGTGAGGTCATGAGGAATATATACATTGGTGACGAGGATAGGATAATCAGATTCCCTAGCTGAAATTTTTGTTGGTGGATGATTCCAGCCAAACAACAAAGAGACTAGAGAGGTCCTTTATTTGCAGAACAGTTAAAAATCCAAGGAAAATTACAAGCACACTTGGCTGAACTGCCAGAGTCCAGATGGGAATAATTGGGCGATTGGGTGAATTTCATCATGACCATGAAACTTTTGGTGCATATGTGGAATGGCTAAAAATATTATTCACTGCGAATAGTATCATTGAAGTCCCCGATGATGGAAACCGTAACTGGTGGTGTTGGTAATTTGGGCTATTTTGATCAGTTCATTAATTTTGTTTGGAATATTTTGTGGTGTCGTCTTTCAATTTAAGCTTTGTGCCAATATTCAGTGAAAGGGGGATAGTATGGTGGGGATGAGCTGAACAGCGGAAATCTGGGGTTTCATTCAGTAGAATCAAGAGTCTGATGAGGCGTTCATGCCAGCCTGTCCGCAAGGTGGATTGGCTGGCTGCCTGCCTTCTCCCTCTCTCCTCCTCGTCCTCATGCACGCTCGTCCGGCTTCTCCCTGCTCAGGGAGAAGACAATGTCATCCCTTTGTCCGCTGTACAGAGTCTCTGTGAACTCCCAGATGCAGAGATGGACAGTGAACTGTGAGATGTTGGCTAGGGAAAGCACCTTCTTCCTCTTTACATCTAAGGGAAGAAATAACTTGAGGCTTAGGGACAAAGCCAGAGTACTTTTCCTTAGAGCAGAGAAGGCTAAGAGGAGTTTTAATAGAGGTGTTTAAAATCATGAAGGGTTTAGATCGAGTAATTAAAGAGAAAGCTGTTTCCAATGGCTGAACGGTCAGTAACCAGAGGACACAGATTTAAGGTGATTGTCAAAAGAGCCAGAAGCGACATGAGGAAAAAAAATTACCGCAACAAGTGACTAGGTTTTGGAATGCACTGCCTGATAGGACAGTGGAAATGGATTCAATCATGACTTTCAAAGGGAATTGGATAAATACTTGAAGGAGAAAAAATTGCCGGGATTATGGGGAAAAAGCAAGGAAGTGGGTCTTTTTAAAGTCTTGCATTTATTTCTATTTAGTTATTTTTTAAAAAGACGAGAAGTAAGTTAATAGACAAATAAATAAAGGCATGGCAGGGCAGCTCAGTCCAGCGGAATGCACATCCTGTGCCATGTGGAACTCCAAGACGTTTCCCGTGTTCTGGACAATCACGTGTGCAGGAAGTGTCTTCAGCGTACAATCCTAAAGGGGGTACATGAACAAAGAAACCTAGGGTTATATGTGCACAAATCATCGAAGGTGGCAACGCAGGTTGAGAAACTGGTTAAAACAGCTTACAGGATCCTGGGTTTCATGAATAGAGGTATAAAGTAGAAAAGTGTGGAAATTATGAAAACTTTATAAAACACTGGTTCGGTAGTGTCTCATTTGAGCTGCTAACATTTGAAATCTTGAAAATGTAGTGCCAGATGCTGATGATTCTCAACTTCCAGTAAATTGGATGTTAGCGCTCCAGGAAAGAACTGGAGCGCTAAATCAAGTGCTAATGACCTCAGTCGGGGCACTACCAGCAGAGCAATAATGAATTTCAGGTGCAATGCAAATGATCCTTCACACTGGCTCCTGCCAGCTCTTAAAGGGGAAGTTGCATCATTGAGCAGATCCTCATTATCAGCATTGCTGTCTGTGAAGGTGCCCTGCAACCAACTCAATCACCTGGTCGTAATGATCCCACTCCTAGGGAGATAGTTTGGCATTTCACGAACGAGGCATTGGTCGGCAGACCTGAGTGAAGGAGGGCAGTACCACTGGAATGAGGCCATTGCCCCAGGTCTTCAGGGCAATGTGGAAGGAAGTGGCCTAGGAGGCCTCGGCCAATAGTGTGGTCGTAAGCAGTCTGACAAAGTGCTGGTCTGACAAGAGCAGCAGGTAACAAGCGGTGGTGATGCGCAGCTCCAGCAGCTTACAGACCTTGAGGAGCGAGTGCTGCGACTCATTGAGCAGCAAGTGGTGGGTGCCATGAGCCTCCCACTGAGAGTTAGGAAGGAGAAGAGGAGCATGAGCAAAGCATTGCATCACTGCATCTCTCACCCACAGGCACCACCTCAGATACTGGCACTACTCGATCTTTTGAGGCAAGTTTAGTAGAGAAGTCTGCACTGGGTGATGCACTGGGGATGAGCGGGCTACAGCGAGGCCAGAGGGAAAGTGTAGCTTGATGGGGAGACGTTCACAAGAAGGAGGATGGACATGCATACGATGATGATAGGTGCAATGGCAAGGGTGCTCAAGAGCCTCTCGGCAATGGTAAGGAGCGTGGAGGAGTCCATCTGCAACATTGCACACACCATGGAGCCCATCATTTCTACTCTGCAGAGGATGGTGGACTCCCAGAGAGACCATGCAGATCCAGACCTCATGACGCGTGCCATGGGCGATGTGGCAGCTTCCACTGCAACACAGGCAGAAGTGATACAATGTCTTTGTGCTGTAGTGCAGACAATGGTTGGTGGCATCGAATCTCAGACTGTTCTCAGGGACCGCCTTTCCACAAGGCCGATTGAGTGGGTGGCTCCTCCGTCACTGCTGTTCCTGCTCTTGTACGTCCTCCTCCTCCTCGTTCTTCTCTCGCTCTTCTTCCTCCTGAAGTGGTGTGGCTATGACTGGTGGCAACGGCTGCGCCCTCATGATGGCCAAGTTGTGCAGCATGCAGCAGACGAAGACGAAAAGGGACACCCCTCAGCTGAGTACTGGAGGGCTCTTCCCAAGCGATCAAGGTAGCGGAACCGTTGCTTGAGCACGCCAATGGTTTGCTCAATGATGGCAGCTTGGCTCTCATTATATGAGTGCTGGACATGAGTATTAGGGTTTCAGAGGGGAGTCATGAGCTAGGTGGAGAGTGGATAGCCCATGCATCCCAGCAGCCAGCTGTGAGGTTGATGTGGTGGCTAGAACAGAGCTGGCACACCAGTGTGGCTCAGGATGAAGGCAACGCCAGGATAGTGAGCATTGATGGTGACGATTCACTATGTGTGGTCATACACCAACTGTACATTAAGCGAGTAGTAACCTTTGCAGTTACAGAATACTTCAGGATTTTCATGCAGTGCCCGCAAAGCAATGTGGGTGCAGTCAATGGCGCCCTGCACCATGGGGAAGCCTGGTATCCTGCTGCTTCTCTCTGGTCACGGGTTGGAAATGTAGTTCCTTCTCCTTCTGTAGAGATCATCTGTGACCTCACTGATGCAGCAATGGATGGCGAACTGCAATATGTTAGATAGGTCTCATGTTGCACACTGGAAGGATCCGCTGGTGTAGAAATTCAGGATCACAGTGACCTTGACTGTCACTGGCAAAGCTGTGTTCACCTTGCTGTCAGGCTGCAGGTCTGGTTGCAGAAGGTAGCAGAGTTCTGTGGCCACCTTATTGGTGAAGCATAGCCTCCTAATACACTACTCCTTGCTTAAATATATAAGAGAAGTGCTTTCGGAAGACCCTAGGTGGGTAAGGCCTTGAGAGGCTTTCTATTGAGAGCCCTCCTCCCTCTGCGTGCATCTTCTCCCCTTATTTGCTGCCTCCACTCCCTCCCCCGAAGATACTCGGACATGAGGGGGGATTACCAGTAGAGCCCCCATGACTGTGAGCAGAAGCCTTTGAAAAAGAATGAAGGCGTTCTCCACTTGCAACAACACTCCCTGATACCTTGGAACCTTGAAAGAACTTTATAAAGCTGCTGGAGTTGCAGAAAGCTGCAGAGAGCCAGTCAAAAGTCTCCTTTCTGCTTGTCAACGCTTGCTCAGCTCTTCGCACTTAAGGCATGCCGGTTAGTTGAACGGCGAACTACAAACTCCCAGATCGTATGTGCACTACACATTGCACACTCACTGATATCACAATCTGCATCATCTCCATAAGATACTGGATTGTAATACTGTCCCACATTGACAAACTGTACTGTAATAATGTCCCATACTGAGATACTGATATCCAGACCGAATCTTCTGCAGTAAACAGAGTGGATATCTTGTAGGCTGCCTGAGAACTGCTCCCAAGGCAGTGCTCAATGATGTGCTCCAATGTCTGATTAGGAGCTCCACAGTCACATGGCAGGAATGCCAAGACTGTCACTGACCTCATCTCCTCTGGTGATCTTCCCTCCACGGCTGCCAACCTCATAATCCTCCAAACCCACACAGGCCACATCTACTTCCTTCACAAGATCCACAAACAAGGGTGCCCTGGTAGACCCATGTAAGTGGTTTTGCCCTTGGTGGTTTCGAAACACCCCCCTTACAACAGTTCTAGACCCCGGGAATTATAGTAACGAACAGAATACTCAGTTATAGACAGATCTTTTGGTCTCAACCGTCACAATGCTTTTATTCAAGTTTAAACACACATCTACTTCCAGTAAAACACACCCTGATGACGTGAAACAAACACAGTACAACACACAACCCTGGCCCATTTGAACAGGCCCCTATCGCAAAGTAGCCACGACTAAAATACTCCTGCTCAGCTTAATAGGGCACCACCAAATCTGTCCAACAAACTGTGCATACGCCTATGATTCACGCAGAAACCTCCCCACTAAATCCCTAAGGCTTGGTTGGGACACACGACACCCCTTCACACTATGCGGTGGTCTAAAGGATGTGTAGGCTGGGATAATGCTCACTAATTACCCCTCTCGCTTACTCACTGCTTCTCCAGATGAGACATATCTTCTGGTTTCATATCAATCTGTGGTTTCCAAGTCCAGTCTCAAGGTCAGTTTCCCAGTCTAATTAGTGAGGCTCTCTTTGCTCATAGATGGTGGTTTCTTCTCTCCATCCCAGACGGAGCGCTCGGTCCTTGAAATGCGTTGAACGAAGCAAGAAAGCGTAGAAGAGAAGAGAGAGAAATGGCAGCCAATTACCATTCTCTTTTCCCTGAAAAATGCTTGAATGCTTGCGCCAAAAACCAGTCCTTTGCCTGAGGCAGTCCCACTAAAAAGCAATGAATCATGTCTTCGGCCTGTGCCTTTGTTACTGTGCTGTTCCTGGGGATAAAGGCTCCAATGAGTCTGGGTGGCCAGATAGCTTCCTTTGTCCTGAGGTTCCCATGTTCCGGGGCTCTCAGTCATTTTGATGGCTTGAGCACTGACCAGCTTACCTGGGTTCCCATTACATGACAAAAGGTCCTCCATCTCATTTCAGCCATTCCAGACTATCCCCGCCCACCTAATGTGCATTCCTGTGGAACATAGTTGGGCCTGTCCCAAGTCATGCTGTCAGCTCTTTTGGAATATGAAAAAGCAATGTCCAAAAGTTGAAGTCCAAAATGCGTTGAAGTCTGTATCGATGTTTACGCGGATTTTTACACCCATTGTTTCAGCCTGTTCTTGCCCCACAAGACTGATTGCTTCCCATCTCGTCTCGATTTCTTCTCCCCATGTCCAGCCTCTTCTCATTTACATCCGCGCCTATTCTGATGCCCTGCACCACTTCAACAGTTTCATGCTGCCTGGCCCCAAATGTCTCTTTTTCAACATGGCCGTCTGAACCCTCGACACATCCACCACCCCACCAGGACGGCCTGAGGGCATTGACTGTATTGGTGCCGTTTTCTGCTCTCGCCCTAAGCTGGAAGACACAATATCCATGCGACAACCCCCGTCGAATCTGCCCTCTAGACTTGCTTGCTTGCCCAGTGTGACGTGTATGGGTCCTCCGCCAAAACAAAATCCTCCTCGATTTGTCTGGTGGATGTTCCTAAGCATCTTGCTGAATGCCTCTACAACCTAAGTGTTTGAGAGACCTGAATGAGTCGATGAGAGTCTGTGGACAGTGCTTAACCAAATTGCAGGACTGCCTGACACTGCTTCTTTAATCCCATCGGCTTCAATGTTCCTAACTAGTCTATTTTATTGCAATTTTATTAAGGTGTTGATTTTCACAATGGTGACTGCAGTCGATACAATACTCGATGTGACAGAGCAATTCCTTGCCATTTTTATATCATAGAATCATAGGAATTTACAGCACGCAGGATGCCATTTCGGCCCATCATGTCCAAGCCGGCTGACAAAGAATTATCCAACTTCATCATCTTTCGAGTCGAGGATGACTTGCTTCCACGCCAAAAAGTTCACAGGTGTTTCAATGAAGGACCTTACATTCCAGGTCACAAACGAAATCTTGAAGGGTGGAAGATGCCTGTGTGTTGATTTTTAAACGTGTGGTGGCTGCTGCACACCAGCCACCACACGGGCTTCACAGAGCTAGGTCTTGGTCCAGTGGCAAGGGTTACCCAAGACGACTGGAGACCAGCTCTGCTGCACGGACCTATGTGCACACATATCGCAGTGTGGGCTGGCCTGTGCTGCCCCCGGGCCCTCGCATCTTCTGGGCACCAAACTCACGCCTCTCCTGGGCCCCGATCATGTCCTTCTACAATCTCTCGCCGCTCCTTCGTCCCGACCTCGTTGCTCCTGCAGTATCTGCCCACGCTCCAATCAGCGACCTGGATCTTGGTAACATCAAACCCAATCGCCCTCTTCACTGCCATTGCTCTCCTGCTCCAGCACGTGCTGCTCCCTGAAGTGGTATGCCGCCACGCTGCTCCTTCCGCTCCCCGGCCTGCTCTGATAGTGCTCGCAAACCGGGGGCCGCGAAGACTGCTGGGTCAGGCCACCACGCTGCTCCTTCTGCTCCCCGGCCTGCTCCGATAGTGATCGCAGGCTGAGGGCCTGCAAGCACCATCGGAGCAGACTGGGGAGCAGAAGGAGCAGCATGGCGGCCTGGCCGAGCAGTCTATCCACCTAATCCCTCTTTCCAGCTCTTGGTCCGTAGCCTTGTAGGTTCCAACACTTCAAGTGCACATCCAAATACTTTTTAAATGTGGTGAGGATTTCTACCTCTACCACCCTTTCAGGCACTGAGTTCAGGATCTCCACCACACTCTAGGTGAAAAAATTTCCCCTCAAATTCACTCTAAACCTCCTGTCAATAACTTTAAATCTATGCACCCTGGTTGTTGACCCCCTCTGCCAAGGGAAACAGGACCTTACTATCAACTCTATCTAGGCCCCTAATAATGTTATTGATATGTCCTTGCTATACAGTATAAATGCACACGAGGCCCATACTTGAGAGAAGGTCACTCTGTGACCAGTTACCTTTATTACCAAGACTTCAAGTGATGAAGGTGGGTGGAGTTTCCCCTTTTATACCTGAAAGTCCAGGTTAGGAGTGTCTCCCACAAGTTCACCCCTTGTGGTCAATGTTCTCAAGGTGTACAACTTAGGTCAGTTTATACATGGATTACATGATAGTTGAATACATGACAGTTATATACCTCAATAAGGTCTCCCCTCAGCCTCCTCTGTTCCAAAGAAAACAAACCCAATCTATCCAATTTTTCCTCATCGCTAAAATTCTCCAGTCAAGGCAACATCATTGTAAATCTCCTCTGCACCCTCTCTGGTGCAAAGTCCACATCATTGGAACTCCCCAGTTATGACCATTTCAACAATAAACTGCAGGAGTTTCAACAGGTAATTTGGTCTGCAGACACACCTTGGGTCATTTTCCTATGTTTAAGGGTGCTATAAAAATGCAATTTGGTGTTGTTACAGGCAACGGGCTTTCTCTTCAGAAAATTCTCCACCTACGCTCTTGATATGTGAAGAGAAAAAGATTAGTGAAGACAAACGGAGGTGTAAAGTCCTGTCCCCTCAGTACAGATTCACACGAGGCATGTAGTGAAGTCAAGGTCACTCTGGACCTGCACCTTTATTTCACAGCTCTGGAATGCTGCACTTGCCTGAGACCTGTCCTTATATACCTGTCTCTTGCAAGTGCACCCCTGGTGGTAAGGTATGCTGGTGGTTACAGGTCATATCTTATTACAGTCATGTATAGCATGTTAGGATACAGTTATATATAATAATGTAAGATACATGACAGTATTCACTGGAGTTTAGAAGAATGAGAGGGGATCTCATAGAAACATATAAAATTCTGACGGGACTGGACAGGTTAGATGCAGGAAGAATGTTCCCGATGTTGGGTAAGTCCAGAACCAGGGGACATAATCTTAGGATAAGGGGTAGGCCATTTAGGACTGAGATGAGGAGGAACTTCTTCACTCAGAGAGTTGGTAACCTATGGAATTCCCTACCGCAGTCAGATTCAAGTGAATTTATAATTGGGGACAAAGAAATGGCAGACCAGTTGAACAAATACTTTGGTTCTGTCTTCATGAAGGAAGCCACAAATAACCTTCTGGAAACACTAGGGGACCGAGGGTCTAGTGAGAAGGAGGAACTGAAGGAAATCCTTATTAGGCGGAAAATTATGTTTGGGAAATTGATGGGATTGAAGGCCGATAAATCCCCGTGGCCTAATTGTTTGCATCCCAGAGTACTTAAGGAAGTGGCCATTACAAATAGTGCTTGCATTGGTGATCATTTTCCAACAGTCTATCGATTCTGGACCAGTTCTTATGGACTGGAAGGTAGCTAATGTAACACCACTTTTTAAAAAAGGAGGGAAAGAGAAAACGGGTAATTATAGACCGGTTAGCCTGACAACAGGAGTGGGGAAAATGTTGGAATCAATTATTAAAGATGAAATAGCAGCGCATTTGGAAAGCAGTGACAGGATTGGTCCAAGTCAGCATGGATTTATGAAAGGGAAATCATGCTTAACAAATCTTCTGGAATTTTTTGAGGATGTAACTAGTAGAGTGGACAAGGGAGAACCAGTGCATGTGGTGTATTTGGACTTTCAAAAGGCTTTTGACAAGGTCCCACATAAGAGATTGGTGTGCAAAATTAAAGCACATGGTATTGGGGATAATGTACTGACGTGATATACATGATACAGGCCTAACAGAGGGGGGAGAACATGATCCATCTAATCCCCCTCCTTCAGACCTAGATCACATTCTCTCCCCCACCCCCCCCCCACCCAGATCCCCCTGAGCTCCTGACCGAACATATGGATCCCAGCCCATAGGATTCAAGGCACAGGACTCCCTGTCAGGGTCGAGGGTAAAGGGCAGCAGCAGATCAGGGCACCACGACCTCCACTCTAGGAGGCTGTGCTATATGAGAACTAGCCTCCTAATACACTACTCCTTGCATAAATATATATGAGAAGTGCATGAAATACAAAAGGCTAGTGTGCAGGTCCCGCTAGTAATCAAGAAAGCCAATGAAATCTTGGCCTTTATTGCAAAGAGGATGGAGTATAAAAGATGGGAAGTCTTGCGACAGTTATACAGGGTATTGGTGAGGCCACACCTGGAATACTGCGTGCAGTTTTGGTTTCCATATTTACGAAAGGATATACTTGCTTTGGAGGTAGTTCAGAGAAGGTTCACTAGGTTGATTCCCGAGATGAGGGGGTTGAGTTATGAGGAAAGGTTGAGTAGGTTGGGCCTCTACTCATTGGATTTCAGAAGAATGAGAGGTGATCTTATTGAAACGTATAAGATTATGAGGGGGTTTGACAAGGTGGATGCAGAGAAGATATTTCCACGGATAGGGGAGACTAGAATTAGAGGGCATAATCTTAGAATAAGTGGCCGCCCATTTAAAACTGAGATGAGGAGAAATTTCTTCTCTCAGAGAGTTGTAAATCTGTGGTATTCGCTGCCTCAGAGAGCTGTGGAAGCTGGGACATTGAATAAATTTAAGACAGAAATATACAGTGTCTTAAACGATGAGGGAATAAGGGGTTATGGGGAGCGGGCAGGGAAGTGGACCTGAGTCCATGATCGGATCATCCATGATCGTATTAAATGGCAGAACAGGCTTGAGGGGACATATGGCCTACTCCTGCTCCAATTTCTTAAGTTCTTATGACTAGTTCATCAATATTTTCCTGCACAGGAGAGCTTTCCTCCTCACTGTCAATCACACAGCCATTTTTTTGTATCATCTGCAATTTTCTTTATCATGCCCCCTAAATTTAAGGGACCAGTACAAACCGGACGGTCTGCACCTGGGCAGGACCGGAACCAATGTCCTAGGGGGAGTGTTTGCTAGTGCTGTTGGGGAGGATTTAAACTAATATGGCAGGGGGATGGGAACCAATGCAGGGAGACAGAGGGAAACAAAAAGGAGGCAAAAGCAAAAGACAGAAAGGAGATGAGGAAAAGTGGAGGGCAGAGAAACCCAAGGCAAAGAACAAAAAGGGCCACTGTACAGCAAAATTCTAAAAGGACAAAGGGTGTTAAAAGAACAAGCCTGAAGGCTTTGTGTCTTAATGCAAGGAGTATCCGCAATAAAGTGGATGAATTAACTGTGCAAATAGATGTTAACAAATATGATGTGATTGGGATTACGGAGACGTGGCTCCAGGATGATCAGGGCTGGGAACTCAACATCCAGGGGTATTCAACATTCAGAAAAGATAGAATAAAAGGAAAAGGAGGTGGGGTAGCATTGCTGGTTAAGGAGCAAATTAAGGCAATAGTTCGGAAGGACATTAGCTTGGATGATGTGGAATCTATATGGGTAGAGCTGCAGAATACCAAAGGACAAAAAACGATAGTGGGAGTTGTGTACAGACCTCCAAACAGTAGTAGTGATGTTGGGGAGGGCATCAAACATGAAATTAGGGGTGCGTGCAATAAAGGTGCAGCAGTTATAATGGGTGACTTTAATATGCACATAGATTGGGTTAACCAAACTGGAAGCAATATGGTAGAGGAGGATTTCCTGGAGTGCATAAGGGATGGTTTTTTAGACCAATATGTCGAGGAACCAACTAGGGGGGAGGCCATCTTAGACTGGGTGTTGTGCAATGAGAGAGGATTAATTAGCAATCTCGTTGTGCGAGGCCCCTTGGGAAAGAGTGACCATAATATGGTGGAATTCTGCATTAGGATGGAGAATGAAACAGTTAATTCAGAGACCATGGTCCAGAACTTAAAGAAGGGTAACTTTGAAGGTATGAGGCGTGAATTGGCTAGGATAGATTGGCGAATGATACTGAAGGGGTTGACTGTGGATGGGCAATGGCAGACATTTAGAGACCACATGGATGAACTACAACAATTGTACATTCCTGTCTGTCGTAAAAATAAAAAAGGGAAGGTGGCTCAACCGTGGCTATCAAGGGAAATCAGGGATAGCATTAAAGCCAAGGAAGTGGCATACAAATTGGCCAGAAATAGCAGAGAACCCGGGGACTGGGAGAAATTTAGAACTCAGCAGAGGAGGACAAAGGGTTTGATTAGGGCAGGGAAAATGGAGTACGAGAAGAAGCTTGCAGGGAACATTAAGACGGATTGCAAAAGTTTCTATAGATATGTAAAGAGAAAAAGGTTAGTAAAGACAAACGTAGGTCCCCTGCAGTCAGAATCAGGGGAAGTCATAACGGGGAACAAAGAAATGGCGGACCAATTGAACAAGTACTTTGGTTCGGTATTCACTGAGGAGGACACAAACAACCTTCCGGATATAAAAGGGGTCGGAGGGTCTAGTAAGGAGGAGGAACTGAGGGAAATCCTTATTAGTCGGGAAATTGTGTTGGGGAAATTGATGGGATTGAAGGCCGATAAATCCCCAGGGCCTGATGGACTGCATCCCAGAGTACTTAAGGAGGTGGCCTTGGAAATAGTGGATGCATTGACAGTCATTTTCCAACATTCCATTGACTCTGGATCAGTTCCTATGGAGTGGAGGGTAGCCAATGTAACCCCACTTTTTAAAAAAGGAGGGAGAGAGAAAACAGGGAATTACAGACCGGTCAGCCTGACATCGGTAGTGGATAAAATGATGGAATCAATTATTAAGGATGTCATCGCAGTGCATTTGGAAAGAGGTAATATGATAGGTCCAAGTCAGCATGGATTTGTGAAAGGGAAATCATGCTTGACAAATCTTCTGGAATTTTTTGAGGATGTTTCCAGTAGAGTGGACAAGGGAGAACCAGTTGATGTGGTATATTTGGACTTTCAGAAGGCTTTCGACAAGGTCCCACACAAGAGATTAATGTGCAAAGTTAAAGCACATGGGATTGGGGGTAGTGTGCTGACATGGATTGAGAACTGGTTGTCAGACAGGAAGCAAAGAGTAGGAGTAAATGGGGACTTTTCAGAATGGCAGGCAGTGACTAGTGGGGTACCGCAAGGTTCTGTGCTGGGGCCCCAGCTGTTTACACTGTACATTAATGATTTAGACGAGGGGATTAAATGTAGTATCTCCAAATTTGCGGATGACACTAAGTTGGGTGGCAGTGTGAGCTGCAAGGAGGATTCTATGAGGCTGCAGAGCGACTTGGATAGGTTAGGTGAGTGGGCAAATGCATGGCAGATGAAGTATAATGTGGATAAATGTGAGGTTATCCACTTTGGTGGTAAAAACAGAGAGACAGACTATTATCTGAATGGTGACAGATTAGGAAAAGGGCAGGTGCAAAGAGACCTGGGTGTCATGGTACATCAGTCATTGAAGGTTGGCATGCAGGTACAGCAGGCGGTTGAGAAAGCAAATGGCATGTTGGCCTTCATAGCGAGGGGATTTGAGTACAAGGGCAGGGAGGTGTTGCTACAATTGTACAGGGCATTGGTGAGGCCACACCTGGAGTATTGTGCACAGTTTTGGTCTCCTAACCTGAGGAAGGACATTCTTGCTATTGAGGGAGTGCAGCGAAGGTTCACCAGACTGATTCCCGGGATGGCGGGACTGACCTATCAAGAAAGACTGGATCAACTGGGCTTGTATTCACTGGAGTTCAGAAGAATGAGGGGACCTCATAGAAACGTTTAAAATTCTGAAGGGGTTAGACAGGTTAGATGCAGGAAGAATGTTCCCAATGTTGGGGAAGTCCAGAACCAGGGGACACAGTCTAAGGATAAGGGGGAAGCCATTTAGGACCGAGATGAGGAGGAATTTCTTCACCCAGAGAAACATAGAAACATAGAAACATAGAAAATAGGTGCAGGAGTAGGCCATTCGGCCCTTCTAGCCTGCACCGCCATTCAATGAGTTCATGGCTGAACATTCAACTTCAGTACCCCATTCCTGCTTTCTCGCCATACCCCTTGATCCCCCTAGCAGTAAGGACCTCATCTAACTCCTTTTTGAATATATTTAGTGAATTGGCCTCAACAACTTTCTGTGGTAGAGAATTCCACAGGTTCACCACTCTCTGGGTGAAGAAGTTCCTCCGCATCTCGGTCCTAAATGGCTTACCCCTTATCCTTAGACTGTGACCCCTGGTTCTGGACTTCCCCAACATTGGGAACATTCTTCCTGCATCTAACCTGTCTAACCCCGTCAGAATTTTATATGTTTCTATGAGGTCCCCTCTCATTCTTCTGAACTCCAGTGAATACAAGCCCAGTTGATCCAGTCTTTCTTGATAGGTCAGTCCCGCCATCCCGGGAATCAGTCTGGTGAACCTTCGCTGCACTCCCTCAATAGCAAGAATGTCCTTCCTCAGGTTAGGAGACCAAAACTGTACACAATACTCCAGGTGTGGCCTCACCAATGCCCTGTACAACTGTAGCAACACCTCCCTGCCCCTGTACTCAAATCCCCTTGCTATGAAGGCCAACATGCCATTTGCTTTCTTAACCGCCTGCTGCACCTGCATGCCAACCTTCAATGACTGATGTACCATGACACCCAGGTCTCTTTGCACCTCCCCTTTTCCTAATCTGTCACCATTCAGATAATAGTCTGTCTCTCTGTTTTTACCACCAAAGTGGATAACCTCACATTTATCCACATTATACTTCATCTGCCATGCATTTGCCCACTCACCTAACCTATCCAAGTCGCTCTGCAGCCTCACAGCATCCTCCTCGCAGCTCACACTGCCACCCAACTTAGTGTCATCCGCAAATTTGGAGATACTACATTTAATCCCCTCATCTAAATCATTAATGTACAGTGTAAACAGCTGGGGCCCCAGCACAGAACCTTGCGGTACCCCACTAGTCACTGCCTGCCATTCTGAAAAGTACCCATTTACTCCTACTCTTTGCTTCCTGTCTGACAACCAGTTCTCAATCCATGTCAGTACACTACCCCCAATCCCATGTGCTCTAACTTTGCACATCAATCTCTTGTGTGGGACCTTGTCGAACGCCTTCTGAAAGTCCAAATATACCACATCAACTGGTTCTCCCTTATCCACTCTACTGGAAACATCCTCAAAAAATTCCAGAAGATTTGTCAAGCATGATTTCCCTTTCACAAATCCATGCTGACTTGGACCTATCATGTCACCTCTTTCCAAATGCACTGCTATGACATCCTTAATAATTGATTCCATCATTTTACCCACTACCGATGTCAGGCTGACCGGTCTATAATTCCCTGTTTTCTCTCTCCCTCCTTTTTTAAAAAGTGGGGTTACATTGGCTACCCTCCACTCCATAGTGGTGAACCTGTGGAATTCTCTACCACAGAAAGTTGTTGAGGCCAATTCACTAAATATATTCAAAAAGGAGTTAGATGAAGTCCTTACTACTAGGGGAATCAAGGGGTATGGTGAGAAAGCAGGAATGGGGTACTGAAGTTGCATGTTCAGCCATGAACTCATTGAATGGCGGTGCAGGCTAGAAGGGCCGAATGGCCTACTCCTGCACCTATTTTCTATGTTTCTATGTTTCTATATTACAAAAAAAATAAGGCCCCTGTGGAACCCCACTGCAAACAGCCTTCCAGTCACAAAAACGTTCCTCATCCATTATCCTTTGCTAACTGCTACTGAGCCAATTTTGGATCCAATTTGCCATTCTCCCTTGAATGTCATGGGCTTTTACTTTTTTGATCTGCCTACCATGTGGGACCTCGTCAAAAGCCATGCTAAAATCTATAATTAGCTTTTATGCCTTCATTTTAACAATCATTCTACTGTTAACTGATGTTGGCTGGGCCTCAGGAAACCTGGTAGGTAAGGGGAGGCAAGAAGGGCTGAATCCATAATGTAACTGCTGTTAGAGAACTGCTTGTCGGTAAGAAGGAGCAGCAGTGTTTCTTCCAGACCCAACAAGATACCCAATAAACCACCAACCTCCCCAATGCTCTGTCTGTCCCCGCCCCACCATAGGACCGCCCCGACCACCATCAGACCTCCCCCCAGTCACTATCCAGGCTTGTTGTCTGAATCTCCATTGTAGAAGGCTATGAAGTGTCTATGCGGTCCATGGTGTGGTGTAATTGAGTAAATCCCTTTTCCATTGTTACTGAAAAATTGGAGGCATTCTGCTGCACATTTTTCAACAACCTTTGCAAGATTTTCGGAATGATCGCAAAGGATATGTGTGAGAGAGTTAGGACTGTAGAGGATGCTCAACTACTACAAGCAGATCTAGACATGTTGGAGGTCTGGACGATTGTTTGACAAATTATATTTATCTTAGGAAAGTTAATGTCATCAACACAGGCAGGTCAAATGCTAAATATACATACAGGGGAAAAAACATAAAGCTGGTGGAGAAAATAAGAAATCTGTTGTTTTAGTGCATTAACCTGTAAAGGTTCATGACCAATGTCATGAAACGATAGCCAAAACAGAGTTCTAGGGTATATTCAAAGAACAATTCACTATACAACAAAGCACAGCATTTTCACCTTATACCAGACCTTATTTAGATCTCATTTAGAATACTGTTCCCACTTTTGGTCTCCTCATTTGGTGGTGGATACTCAGGTTCTTAAGATTAATTCCCAGTTTGCAACACATTAGTTATCCTGATAGGCTCAACCAGCTGGATCATTTAGAGAAGTGTAGACCTATGGGAGCTTTGATTGAGGTTTATAAAATAATAAATGGACTATATTTTTCTATAAATATATATTCACAGGATGTGGCGTTGCTGGGAAGGCCAGCATTTATTGCCGATCAATAATTGCCCTTAAGAAGGTGGTGGTCCTCGTGGTGAAGGTTTTCCCACAGTGTTGTTAGGTAGGGAGATCAAGGATTTAGACGCAGCGATGAAGAAACAATGGTGATATATTTCCAAGTCAGGATGGTGTATGACTTGGAGGGGAACTTGCAGGTGATGGTGTTCCCATGCGCCTGCTGCCCTTGTCCTTCTAGATGGTAGAGGTCGCAGGTTTTGGAAGTGCTTCCGAAGAAGCCGTACCGAGTTGCTGCAGTGCATTTTATAGATCCTTTGACACTGTCAACCGCGAGCGACCTCCTCCGTTTCGGATACCCCCAAAAGTACATCACCATCCTCCGCCAGTTCCACGACGACATGCAGGCCATGATCCTTACCAACGGATCCATCACAGATCCAATCCACGTCCGGAACTGGGTCAAGCAGGGATGTGTCATTGCCCGAACCCTCTTCTCAATCTTCCTCGCTGCCGTGCTCCACCTCACACTCAACAAGCTCCCCGCTGGAGTGGAACTAAACTACAGAACCAGTGGGAACCTGTTCAACCTTCGCCGTCTCCAGGCCAGATCCAAGATTACCCCAACCTCTGTCGTTGAGCTACAGTACGCGGATGATGCCTGCGTCTGCGCACACACAGAGGCTGAACTCCAGGACATAGTCGACGCATTTAATGAAGCGTACAAAAGCATGGGCCTTACACTAAACATCCGTAAGACAAAGGTCCTTCACCAGCCTGTCCTCGTAGCTCAGCACTGCCCCCCAATCATCAAGATCCACGGCGCGGCCGTGGACAACGAGGATAACTTCCCATATCTCAGGAGCCTCCTATCAACAAGAGCAGGCATTGACAACGAGATCCAACACTGCCTCCAGTGATCCAGTGCAGCCTTCGGCCGCCTGAGGAAAAGAGTGTTTGAAGACCAGGCCCTCAAAACTGCCACCAAGCTCATGGTCTATAGGGCTGTAGTAATACCCGCCCTCCTATATGGCTCAGAAACATGGATCATGTACAGTAGACACCTCAAGTCGCTGGAGAAATACCACCAACGATGTCTCCGCAAGATCCTACAAATCCCCTGGGAGGACAGATGCACCAACATTAGGGTCCTCGACCAGGCCAATTCCCCAGCATTGAAGCACTGACCACACTTGATCAGCTTCACTGGGCATGCCACATAGTTCTCATGCCAGGCATGAGACTCCCAAAGCAAGCGCTCTACTCGGAACTCCTTCATGGCAAACGAGCCAAAGGTGGGCAGCGGAAACTTGAGAAGGACACCCTCAAAGCCTCCCTGATAAAGTGCATCATCCCCACTGACACCTGCGAGTCCCTAGCCAAAGACCGCCCTAAGTGGAGGAAGTGCATCTGGGTGGGTGCTGAGCTCCTCGAGTCTCATCGCTGAGAGCATGCAGAAATCAAGTGCAGGCAGCAGAAAGAGTGTGCGGCAAACCAGTCCCACCCACCCCTTCCCTCAACAACTATCTGTCCCACCTGTGACAGAGACTGTGGTTCTCGTATAGCCACCTAAGAACTCATGTTAAGAGTGGAAGCAAGTCTTCCTCGATTCCGAGGGACTGCCTATGATGATGAAATGGTACACACTGCAGCCACGTGCACCGTTGCTGGAGGGAGTGAATGTTAAGGGTGCTGGATGGGGTGCCAATCAAGTGGACTAATTTGTCCTGGATGGTGTCGAGCTTCTTGAGTGTTGTTGGAGCTACACTCATCCAGGCACGTGGAGAGTACATCACACTCTAGACTTGTATCCTATAGATGATGGAAAAGCTTTGGGGAGTCAGTAGGTGAGACACTTACTGCAGAATACCCAGCCTCTGACCCACTCTTATTGCCGCAATATTTACGTGGCTTGTCCAGTTAAGTGTCTGGTGATCCTCAGGATGTTGATGGTAGAGGATTTGGTGATGGTAATGCATTCAATATCAAGGGGACATGGTTAGGCTCTTGCTTGTTGGAGATGGCCATTGCCTGGCATTTGTGTGGCGCAAATGTTACTTGCTATTTATCAGCTCAAGCCTGAATGTCATCCAGATCTTGCTGCATGCAGGCATGGAGTGCTTCATTTTCTGAGGTGTTGTGAATGGAACTGAACACTGTGCAATCATCAGCAAACATCCCCATTTCTGATCTTACGATGGAGGGAAGGTGATTGATGAAACAGCTGAAGATGGTTGGGCCTAGGACACTGCCCTGAAGAACTCAGCAGCGATGTCATTTTCAATTTGGCAAATTGTAATTAGTGGGGTGCCACAGGGATTAGTGCTGGGGCCTCAACTATTTACAATTTATATTAATGACTTGGAGGGTAATGTAGCCAAATTTGCTGATGATATAAAGATAGGTAGGAAAGCAAGTTGTGAGGAGGATGCAAAGAATCTACAAAGGGATATAGATAAGCTCAGTGAGATAGACTATAATGTGGAAAAATGTGAGGTTATCCACTTTGGTAGGAGAAATAAAAAAGCAAATTATTATTTAAATGGGAAGCGATTACAAAATGTTGTAGTAGAGATTTTGTACTTGATGTGCAAAAGGTTAGCATGCAGGTACAGCAAGTAATCAGCAAAGCAAATGGAATGCTGGCCTTTATTGCAAAGGGAATGGAATATAGCACTCGGGAAGTCCTGCTACAACTGAACAGGGTGTTGGTAAGACCACACCTTGATGTACTGTGTACAGTTTTGGTCTCCTTATTTAAGGAAGGATAGAATTGCATTGGAGGCAGTTCAGAGAAGGTTCATGAGGCTGAGTCATGAGATGACGGGGTTGTCATATGAAGAAAGGTTGGTTAGGTTGGGCCTATACTCCTTAGAGTTTAGAAGAATCAGAGGCGATCTTATTGAAACAAATAAGATTCTGAGGGAGCTTGACAGGATAAATGCAGAGAGGATGTTTCCCCTCAAGGGGGAATCTAGAACTAGGGGACATAGTTTCAGAATAAACAGAAATGAGTAGGAATTTCTTCTCACAGAGGGTTGTGAATCTTTGGAATTCTCTACGAGAGAGCTGTGGAAGCTGGGTCTTCGAATATATTTAAGGTAGAGATAGACAGATTTTTTAATGATAAGGGAGTCAAGGGTTATGGGGAACAGGTGGGGAAGTGGAGTTGAGGCCAGGATCAGATCAGCCATGATCATATTGAATAACGGAGCAGGCTTGAGGGGCCAGATGGCCTGTTCCTGCTCCTATTTCTTATGTTCTTATGTCCTGGGGCTGCAATGATTGACCTCTAACAACCACAACCATCTTCCATTGTGCTAGGTATGACTCCAGCTAGTGGAGAGTTTTCCTCCTGATTCCCATTGACTTCAGTTTTACTAGGGCTCATTGATGCACCAGTCGGTTGAATGCTGCCTTGATGTCAAGGAATGTCCTGGATGATGTCGAGCTTCTTGAGTGTAGTTGAAGTGACAAACCTTCAGGAAAGTGGAAATATTCCATCACACTCCTGACTTGTACCTTGTAGATGGTGGAAAGGCTTTGGAGAGTCAGGATGTGAGTCACATGCTGCAGAATACCCAGCCTCTGACCTGCTCTTGTTGCCACAGTATTTATGTGGCTGGTCCAGTTAATTTTCTGATCAATGGTGACCCCCAGGATATCGATGGTGGAGGTTTTGACGATGCTAATGCTATTGAATGTCAATGAGAGGTGGTCAGACTCTCTTTTGTTGGAGATGGTCATTGTCGGACGTTTGTGTGTTCCGAATGTTACTTGCCTTATAAAATCAAGCCTGAATGTTGTCCATGCCTTGCTGATATTCGGGATAGAATCATCTGTCTGCCATACCAGTGACCACAACCCCAATTGTCCTTTTAACGTTTGTCCCTCATATTATCTGCCCTCTGTTACTGACCATCACAGTGTCCTCTGGCAACAATGCTGAAATAAAAGCAACCAAAGAGAAAACTTTCCAATCCAACTTTATACATCGATCACCAAATATATTATGAAATGAACTTATCATCCTTATGCATTCCCTCAATCACTGTCTTATGTGTGTCTTTGCCTATCTTACTAATGTCACACGGTGCTTCTCCTCCTTCCCCTCTTCCTCTTCACCCCCCCACCCACCCCCTTCCGCCACTGGCTGGGCAGGCTGTATTTCTTGAGTGTGTGAAATGGCGAAGGCACAAGGGTGGAGTTGTGGTAAGGGGAGGGCGGAAAAGCAAAAGGAGCATGCAAGGAGGAGGATAACATATGACGATACCATCATCTTTTATCCTTTCAACCCCACCACTTGCCAAGGGCTCACACATGCCCCTGCCAAGAATGGCGAGCACCATTTCCTCCAAGGGGGTGAGGTGAAGCTGAGAATGGGAGGTGGTTGGTGTTATATATGTAAACTTGTATTTACCTTGTACAGTCACCATAGGGCTCAGCCCCTGTAGTCCCAAGGGATCCCATAATCTCTTGAGAGCACAGGTACTTAAGGAGGCCTCACTATCTAGAGAGGCACTCTGGAGACCTGCAATAAAAGACTACGGTCACACTTTACTTTGAGCTCACAGTATCCAGTCAGACTCTTTCTTCATACATAACAACTGGCGACGAGATACAGATAATGAACCCCACCACAATGATGCAGAGAACAGTGGGCATCCTAGAGAAGTTTTCGGAGAGAGATGATTGGGAAACCTTCATGGAGCGACTCGACCAATTCTTCGTGGCCAATGAGCTGGAAGGAGAAGCAAACGGTGCCAAACGAAGGGCGATTCTCCTCACCATCTGCGGGGCACCAACGTATGGCCTCATGAAAAATCTGCTTGCTCCAGCGAAACCCACAGAGAGATCGTACAATGATTTGTGCACACTAGTCCAGAAGCATCTGAACCCGAAGGAAAGCGTTCTGATGGCGAGGTACCGGTTCTACACCTACAAAAGGTCTGAAGGCCAGTAAGTGGCGAGTTATGTCACCGAGCTAAGACGCCTTGCAGGACATTGCGAATGTGAAGGACATTTGGAGCACATGCTCAGAGACTTTTTCGTATTTGGCATTGGCCATGAAATGATACTTCACAAACTTTTGACTGTAGAGACCTCAACCTTGCGTAAGGCCACAGCGATAGCCTAGGTGTTCATTGCCACCAGTGACAATACTAAGCAAATCTCTCTGCACACGAGTGCTGCTACAAGTACTGTGAACAAAGTGATGTTGTTTTCAAATCACAACATACAGGGCAGGTCCAACATGCTTGCAGCTGCACGTTCGCCATCAAAGGTGATGAATGCAAGGCCATTAACACCTTGTTGGCGCTGCGGGGGTGATCATCGTTTCCATTCATGCCACTTCAAAGGGCTGTGGAACAATGGGACACCTCCAACGTATGTGCAGGCAAACTATAATCCTGTTAATCCTGCAAACCACATGCCGCAGAGGAGGACAGATCCACGAAGGATCACGACGAACCAGAGCGTCAGACCGAGGAGGCAGAGGTATATGGGGTGCATACATTTACCAATAAGTGTCCCCGTCTAATGCTGAAGGTTGAACTAAATGGACTCCCGGTGTCAATGGAGTTGGACATGGGTGCGAGCCAGTCCATTATGAGCAAAAAGACTTTCGAAAAATTGTGGTGGAGCAAGGCCTCAAGGCCAGTCTTGACTCCAATTCGCACAAAACTGGAAACTTACACAAAGGAACTGATACCCATAATCGGCAGTGCTACTGTAAAAGTCTCCTACAATGGAGCAGTGCACAAGCTACAACTCTGGGTGGTGATGGGCGATGGTCCCATGCTGCTCGGCAGGAGCTGGCTGGGAAAGATACGTTGGAACTTGAACGACGTCCGAGCGCTCTTGTCCGCTGACGACACTTTGTGTGCCCAGGTCTTAAACAAGTTCCCTTTGCTATTCAAACCAGACATCGGGAAGTTCCAAGGAGCAAAAGTGCAGATCCACCTAATTCCGGGGGCACGAACCATCCATCACAAGGCGAGAGCAGTACCGTACATGATGAGAGAAAGGGTAGAGATCGAGCTAGACCAGCTGCAATGAGAGGGCACCATTTCGCTGATCGAATTCAACAGTGGGCCTGTCCTCAAGGCAGACGGCACCGTCAGAATCTGTGGTGATTACAAAGTAACTAGCAATCGTTTCTCCCTGCAGGATCAACACCCACGACCAAAGGCCGACGACCTTTTTGTTATGCTGGCGGGAGGTAAGACCTTCACGAAACTGGACTTGACCTCGGCCTACATGACACAGGAGCTGGAGGAATCATCGAAGGCCCTCACCTGTATCAACATGCACAAAGGACTCTTCATTTATAACAGATGCCAGTTTGGAATTCGATCAGTGGCAGCGATATTCCAGAGAAACATGGAAAGCTAACTGAAGTCAGTCCCGCGCACCGTAGTCTTCCAGGACGACATCTTGGGTTACAGTTCGGGACACGAGCGAGCTCTGCAGAACCTGGAGAAGGTTCTTAGTCGACTCAACCGCGTGGGGCTCAGGTTAAAATGCTTGAAGTGCGTTTTCCTGGCGGCTGAAGTGGAGTTCCTGGAGAGAAGAATCGCGGCAGATGGTATCACGCCCACCAATTCGAAGATGGAGGCAATCGAGAACGCACCAAGGCCACATAACGTAATGGAGCTGCGGTTGTTTCTAGGACTCCTGAACTATTTTGGTAACTTCTTACCAGGTCTCAGCACATGGTTAGAACCACTGCATAAAGGAGACAAATGGGTATGGGGCAAAAGCCAAGAAAATGACTTTGTAAAAGCTAGAAAATTGTTATGCTCAAACAAATTGCTTGTGTTGTATGATCCATGTAAGCGTTTGGTACTAGCATGTGATGCGTCGTCATATGGCATCGGGTGTGTATTGCATCAAGCTAATAATTTTGGGAAATTGCAACCGGTTGCTTATGCATCCAGGAGTCTGTCTAAGGCTGAGAGAGCCTACAGCATGATTGAAAAAGAAGCGTTAGCGTGTGTCTATGGGGTAAAGAAAATGCATCAATACCTGTTTGGGCTAAAATTTGAATTGGAAACTGACCATAAGCCACTGATATCCCTACTTTCCGAGAGTAAGGGGATAAATACTAATGTATCGGCCCGCATCCAGAGATGGGCGCTCACGTTGTCTGCATACAACTACGCCATCCGCCACAGGCCAGGCACAGAAAACTGTGCCAATGCTCTCAGCAGGCTGCCATTGCCCACCACGGGGGTGGAAATTGTAGCATATGTAGGCACTTTCAGTAATGACTCCACAAGGCAGGGTATGATACTTAAACTGTGCAGACCAGCACTCCTTTATTTGCAGCTCCTGAGTGCAGACAACAAGCTGTGTGTTCCTTTTTATATTGGGTTACCTGCAGTGTGCAGGTAACCCTTAGGTCTCCTGCAGCAGCACTCTCTGGTGTACAGGCAAAGTGTTTACAGTGTAAGGGTACATTCAGTGTTGCATAACAGTGTGACAGACATCACACAGTAAACAGGCATGCATACACAACAACACTTTCCCACTAAGCTTTTTTCATATTCTTATTGTCATGCCCAGAGGATGTGATCAGAGGTGGGCTATGGGAGGATGTGGTGAGGGTTGTGTGGTTGCCAGGTGTGACCCCTGTGCTTGAGGCTGGCCTCGTACGTTTCCCCTCCCTCACACACAGACCATGTGGGTGTTACTGTTGTGGGATCCCTCGGGGGGGTAGCCACGGCAGCAGTGGGTGGTGTGTATACACTGTGATGTGGGTAGTTGTGGGCAGGGCCACAAGACTGGGTGGGCTCCTTGTCCACTGTTGTTGTGGTGGGCAGGGCCACAAGACTGGGTGGGCTCCTTGCCTACCAATTGGGATGAGGGTCAGGTCAGGGAAGTTAGAGGATATTGGCCTCATGCTCCTGGTGTTGGCCCTGGTGGCTAGGGATTGTCGGGCTGATCTGGTGCAGGTTGCCATTGGTGGTGGCTGGGCTGCCCATTGAGCACTGTCCCTGTAGTGGGTCTGCTCCCACTGGCTGTGTGTGTCCTGCAAGGGGCATCACTTTCGTTCCAAAGGTCCAGGCTACATGGTCAGGTAGCCAGCTGGACCTGGGGTTCTCCAACAGGGGGATTCCATTGGCATCAGCATGGTCCTTGTAGGATCCAATGTCCTTTGGCAGTGTCCTACCGGTATACATGACACCGTGGCTCTGATCACACATAGTCGAGCCTGCATTATACATTCTAGCATTTGCATCACTTTTGGGTGTCCTGGTTTCAACAGACATGGTTACATTAGGCATTTCACATTCTTTATCATTATTGTTAAGCATATTAAACTTGTTCTTAGCCTTACTGACACCTGCATTCATCTTATTACACATTAGTTAAACCAGCATCACAATTCATGGTTACATTGCATACATTTTCATACTTGCACCCTTTAATTGCATCTTTAGCTTTAAAGTCCGTGTAACTCAAATAGTTGAAACTTCCCCTTCAATTTTTTTTGTTACCGGTCTCCTTTAAGGGATCCTTCAAATCCGATTGGCCACTTGATGTCACATGATGCTCCTCCATGTTCACTTGTGGCATGGCGGAGGCCATTTTGATTACAGGTTCTGCTGCTTGTGGTGCTGCAGCCATTTTGTGGTCTTGCTGCAGGAGGGCTGTGGTGCTCTTTTCTTCCACAGGTTTGATCCTGCATGTTGGGAATCCATTTCTTTCATTGATGTTCACCTCTTGGGAGTGCTGCCCTGGCCCGGAAAGTGGAGTTTGGATCCTTGGTCTCGGAGATTTCGCCGGGGTGCTGTGGGCAGTCGAGCTGGACAGTGGAACCTCCGGATGCTGCGATGGATCCATGTTCGATTGCCGGAGCCCGGAGGCCTGGGAGCAGCTTCGCTTGGACAGGATGCTGTTGTGGTCTGATACGTCCTTACTACACAGTATAAATGCACACGAGGCCCATGCTTGAGAAAAGGTCAATCTGTGACCTGTCCTTTATTCCTTAGCACTCAAGTGATGAAGGTGGGTGGAGCTTCCCCTTTTATACCTGAAGGTCCAGGTTAGGAGTGTCTCCCACCTAGTGGTCAGTGTTCTCACGGTGTACAACTTAGGTCAGTTTATACATGGGTTACAATGCTGGTTGAATACATGACAGTGGTCGATTGGCAGGATTCATCCAAAGTTCTTCAAAGGTCGCTTGGCTCATCACAGACGGGCTTACTCCTGTGTCGCTCTCCATAGAAACTGGGACCCCGTCGACGTCTACTTTCATCGCCCACGAAGAACTTTTGGTGGAGCAGGTATGAGTTCCATACTCTTCTTCCAGGGATTGAGCAACTTCACCCTCCTCTGTGCCGGAGCCCCGGTGATCAACCAACTCATCAGAGGCGCGGTGAGTAAAGCTTTTTCTGCACATCCTTTGAAGGTGCCTTTTCTCTTTGCATGCATAGTCCTTATAGCAGCACTGGTGGGCCCTGTGGTTTCCTCCACAGTGCCACCATGGGGCTAGCCGGTTTGCCCCATGTGGCGGACTCAGGGTTGCAGGACTCGGGGCAGCATTTCTGCCCTCAGAAGTATCAATGTGGTGCACTGCTCTCGTCAGTTTAGAGTCCCTTCATGCTTCATTTAGGTGGTCACCAAAGTCGCACGGTGCAGCCAATCTCCTTAAGTGCTCCAATCTTTCTACAAAAGCGTACCAGTCTTCCCCATCGGTAAATTGCTGAAAGTTGCTGAGATTCGACACGTTGAGTGTGTGGTTCGTGACCTCGTATTCCCGTCGGCAGTTGTAGCGTATGTAGGCACCTTCAGTAATGACTCCACGAAGCAGGGTATGATGCTTAAACTGTGCAGACCTGCAGTCCTTTATTTGCAGCTCCTGAATGCAGACAACAAGCTGTGTGTTCCTTTTTATACTGGGTTACCTGCAGTGTGCAGGTAACCCTTAGGTTTCCAGCAGCAGCACCCTCTGGTGTACAGGCAAGGTGTGTACAGTGTAAGGGTACATTCAGTGTTGCATAACAGTGTTACAGACATCACACAGTAAACAGGCATGCATACAGAACAGAAATGGCGCAGCCCGCAGATTTAGTCATGGTTATGGAAGCATTTGAGAGTGAGCAATCACCCGTCACAGCCCGACAGATTAGAACCTGGATGAGCTAGGACCCCTTACTGTCCCTAGTTAAAAACTGTGTGCTTCACGGGAGCTGGTTCAGTCTTCCAGTGGAAATGCAGGAAGAGATAAAGCCGTTCCAGCGGCGCAAAGTTGAAATGTCTATATAGGCAGACTGCCTTCTGTGGGGAAATCAGGTAGTGGTTCCCAAGAAGGGCAGAGACACCTTCATCAATGACCTCCACAGCACCCACCCAGGCATCATAATGATGAAAGCGATAGCCAGATCCCATGTGTGGTGGCCCGGTATTGATGCGGTCTTAAGAGTCCTGCATGCACAGATGTAACACGTGCTCGCAGTTAAGTAATGCACCCAGGGAGGCGCCACTAAGTTTATGGTCTTGGCCCTCCAAACCCGTGGTCTGGGGTCCATGTCAACTATGCAGGCGTTCTTGGGTAAAATGTTCCTTGTGGTTGTAGATGCATACTCCAAATGGATTGAATGTGAGATAATGTCGGCAAGCATGTTTGCCACGCATGGGCTACCCGATGTCCTTGTGAGCAACAAAGGGCCATGTTTTACCAGTGCCGAGTTCAAAGAATTCATGACCCGCAATGGGATCAAAAATGTCACATCTGGCTCGTTCAAACCAGCATCCAATGGTCAGGCAGAAAGAGCAGTGCAAACCATCAAGCAGGGCTTGAAGAGGGTAACTGAAGGCTCACTGCAGACTTGCCTATCCCGAGTCCTGCTTAGTTACCGCATGAGACCCCACTCGCTCACTGGGATTCCACCTGCTGAACTGCTCATGAAAAGGGCAGTTAAGACAAGGCTCTCTTTAGTTCACCCTGATCTACATGAACAGGTAGAGAGCAGACGGCTTCAACAAAGTACCTATCATGATAGCACGAATGTGTCACGTGAAATTGAAATCACTGATCCTGTATTTGTATTGAATTATGGATAAGGTCCCAAGTGGCTTCCCGGCACTGTTGTGGCCAAAGACGGGAGCAGAGTGTTTCTGGTCAAACTTTCAAATGGACTCATTCACCAGAAACACTTGGACGAAATCAAACTCAGTTCACGGACTATCCTGAGCAACCCACTTTGGACCCTACCTTTTTTGACCCCCCAACATACTTACCAGTGGCAACCGACACAGCGGTTGGCCATGAAGCAGAACCCACCATCCGCAGCAGCCCAGCAGGACTCACCACACCAGGCAGTCCAGCAAGGCCAGCTGCACAGCAGCCCAGCAAGGGTTCAACAGACGGTTCACCAATACCAGCATCTGCACCGAGATGATCAATCAGGGAAAGAAGGGCCCCAGATCGTCTCACCTTGTAAATAGTTACACTGTTGACTTTGCGGGGGGGCGGGGGGGGGGGGGGGGGCGGCAGGGGGGAGTGTTATTATATATGTAAACTTTTATTTACCTTGTACAGCCACCAGACGGCTCATCCCCTGGAGTCCCAAGGGATCCCATAATCCCTTGGGAGCACAGGTACTTAAGGAGGCCTCACTGGCTGGAGAGGCACTCTGGAGACCTGCAATAAAAGACTAAGGTCACACTTTACTTTGAGCTCACAGTATCCAGTCAGACTCTTTCTTCATACATAACAGTTGGTATACATTATTGTTAGGCGAGCGACTAGCGGGGGAGGCAGTCATGCAATGAGCCGTGTGGAAGGGCAGTGGTGCAGTTTTTAAAAATTCGTTCCAGGATGTGGGCATCGCTGGCAAGGCCAGCATTTGTTGCCCATCCCTAATTGCCCTTTAGAAGTTGGTGAGCCACCTTCTTGAACTGCTGCAGTCCTTGTGGTGAAGGTACTCCCAACGGTGCGGTTAGGGAGGGAGTTCTAGGATTTGATCCAGAGCCGATGAAGGAACGGCGATATATTTCCAAGTCAGCATGGCGTGTAACTTGGAGGGAAACTTGCAGGTGATGGTGCTCCCGTGCTCCTGCTGCCCTTGTCCTTCTATGTGGTAGGAGTCACAGGTATGGGAGGTGCTGCCAAAGAAGCCGTGGCGAGTTTCTGCAGTGCATCTTATAGATGGTACACACTGCAGCCACAGTACTCCGGTAGTGGAGGGAAGGAATGATGAAGGTGCTGGATGGAGTGCCAATCAAGCAGGCTGCTTTGTTTGGATGGTGTCGAGCTTCTTGAGTATTTTTGGAGCTGCACTCATCCAGGCAAGTGGAGAGTATTCCATCACACCCCTAACTTGTGCCTTGTAGATGGTGGAAAGGCTTTGGGAGTCAAGAGCTGAGACACTTGCCACAGAATACCCAGCCTCTACCCTGCTCTCATTGCCATAATGTTTATGTGGCTCGGTCAGTTCAGTTTCTCGTCAATAGTGACCCCGGGATGTTGATGGTGGGTGATTTGGCGAAGGAAATGCTGTTGAATATCAAGGGGACGTGGTTAGACTCTCGCTTGTTGGAGATTGTCATTGCCTGGCACCTATGTGGCATGAATGTAACCGACCACTGCCCTGAGGAACTCCTTCAGCAATGTCCTGCGGCTGAGATGACTGGCCTCCAACAACCTCAACCATCTTCCTTTGTGTTAGCCAGTGGAGAGTTTCCCCCCTGATTCCTATTGATTCAATGTTACTAGTGCTCCTTGATGCACACTCGATCAAATGCTGCCTTGATGTCATTTTCACCTCACCTCTGGAATTCAGGTCTTTTGTCCATGTTTGGACTACTGCTGTAATAAGGTCTGGTAGCCAAGCTGAGCATCGGTGAGCAGGTTACTAGTAAATAAGTGCCGCTTAATAGCTCTACTGATGACACCTTCCATTACTTTGCTGATGATTGAGAGTAGATTGATGTGGCAGTAATGGATTTGTCCTGCTCTTTTGTGGACAGGACACGGCTTGGCAATTTTCCACTTTGTCGAATAGCTGCCAGTTCTGTAGTTGTACTGTAACAGTTTGGCTAGAGGTGTGGCTAGTTCTGGAGCAGAAGTCTTCAGCACTACAGGTGGGATACAGTATTTTCTGTATCCAGTGCATTAAACTGTTTCTTGTTATCACATGGAGTGAATCAAATTGGCTGAAGACTGGCTTCTGTGATTTTGTGTTTATGTAGATCAATTATTTCAACTGTACGTATTAGGGAGAACCAGGGGTTGTGCTTACAAGTTATGTAAGGACAGAACTGGGTTGGATATTAGGCGTGTTTTCTTTTACCAAAGAATAAGGGTCCTGGGGAACAGGTTTCTGGCTCATGCAGTGAATGCTGATTTGCTGTATTCCTGTTTTTGGCTGGGGTGGAGATCATCTTATTGAGGTAGTTATCCTGTAACATAAATCAGATCTAATGTGACCTACAATACTAGTTTTGATCACCTAAGGGGGTCAGAGCAGAATTTTCCAATTTATTCCCCTGGATTCTTACATAGGTTTTGGCCTCGCCCAAGAAATTACACGGCTCTGGGTTGGTGGAGAGTGTATATATTGTGATATTGGATATGGCATCACAACTGTATGGAACAGGCTGGACAGACCAGGTGATCTTTCACTGCCTGTCATTTATAAACGTTCATAGAATGCCACAAAGGCCTTTTGTTGATTGGCCAACGTTTGTAGGGTGGCCCAGCAGAATTCAACAATAACGACTTGCATTTATATAATGCCTTTAACATAGTAAAACGTCCAAAAGGTGCTTCACAGCAGCATAATCAGTCAAAATTTGACACCATGCCAAAGATTGAGACATTAGGATAAGTGACCAAACACTTGGATAAAGAGATAAGATTTTGAGAATGATGTAGAATAGAGGTTTAGGGAGGGAATTCCAGTGCATAGGGCTGAGACACCTGAAGGCATGGCTGCTAATAATGGTGTGAAAGGAGTGGGGGATGGATAAGAGGTCATGAAGGGTTGCAGGGCTGGTGGAGGTTACAGAGATTAGGAGGGGCGAGGACATGGAGGGACATGAACACAAGGATGAGAACATTAAAAAGGTGGCCAGGGATCCTGAGCCAATGTAGGTCAACGAAGAGAGAGGTGATAAGTAAATGAGACGGTGTGAGTTAGGATATGGGCAGCAGAGTTTTGGATGAGCTTACATTTATGGGTGGGATCAGATTGGAGGCTAGCCAGGAGAGTATTGGAATGGTCAAGCCTGGACAAAAACAAATCATGTGTACAGTTTCAGCAGCAAATGGCAGCATGTGTGACAGTTTCAGCAGCAAATGGCAGAGACGGGCGTTATTATGGAGGTGGAAATAGGCGGTCTTGATGATCGAGTGGATATAGGTTCGGAAACTCAACTCAGGGTCAAATATGATGTTGAGGTTGCAATTTTGTGTCCATATGCAAGAGGAACTGCTCGGGCTATGAGTTTAAGAAGTTGCTTCTTCTTTTTTGGCTGCTGCCTCCACTTGTTCCTCCACAGTTGTGACGGGTGCTGCATCTGGTGTATTCTCACGACCTAAATGCTCAGGCACTTGAATCTATGATGGTGCCTGCATCAGGTGGAGTGTGATATAACCTACTGTGAAATGCTTGGGTCTTGGCTGACATTCGATAATGCCACTTTGCTTCAGGAAGACTTTAGAAAAGAAAATCTATTACGATTGTTTCAAGATGAATGTCTTCTAACAGAGGCAAGAATCCTTTCTATTTTGGACCCAGCTGCTGCTGTGCAACTTCTGTTTTCATGTTACTGAGTAAGAGAGTGATTAAAGGTAATAATGAGATTAAGAAATGGAGGATACTTGTTGGGTGGTGACAACATGTCACTGAACTTTAATTTGTGCTTATGCAGACTCAAGACCAAAAATAAGTTGAAAACAAATGTGAAATCTGAAAAAATCATTCAGCATCTTCCTATTTTCAAATCATTTGGAAAAACTTAGAAAGCCTTTTACAACATAGAAAGATCTATCTATTCTACTGGAGTAATGAGCCAGATTTAGTTAGCAGTCTGACGGTGCGCAAACATTTATCCAATAGCGATCATAACATGATCGAGTTCAACATAGCGTTTGAAAGGGAGAAACGCGAAACAGCTACTAAGATTCTAGATTTAGGTGAGGTTGACAGAGACTGTCCATAGAAAACTGGGCAAATCTGTCAATGGGTAAAATGACAGAAGATCTGTGGGAGATATTCAAAAAAGAATTCAATATGATACAGAATCAGTTTATACCCCTGAGGGGCAATAGCTCTACTTGCCAAAAAAAAGCCATGGATGAAGGGACAGTTAAAACTAAAAGAAAAAGCAGACCAAAATGCAAAACATAGCACAGATCTTGGTAAATTGGCAAGATACAAAGTATGAAAAGAAACACAAAATCAACACAAAGATTTTTTTACAATTATATTAGGAAAAAGAGGGTAGTCAAGAGCAATGTTTTTCCCTTAAAAACTGAAAGCAGTGATATTTTCAATGATAAGGAAATTATGGACATGTTGAATAATTACTTTGCATCAGTATTTACAGTAGAGGAAGAGGATAGCATGCTGGAAATCACAAGGAAATTAAAATTTAATCAGAGACTCAATAAAATTAACGTAAGTAAAATAACAGTAATAAAGAAAATAATGGCACTAAAGAGTGACAAATCCCCAGGACCAGATGGTTTTCATCCTGGGATTTAAAGGAAGTAGATGAGCACATTACAGATCCCCTTACTGTAATCTTCAGGAATTGTTCCTTTAGATTGGAAAATTGTGCTTATCACTCTGCTATTTACAAGGGAATTATAGACCAGTTAGCCTAACATCTGTTGTCGGGAAATTACTACAGTCTATAATTAAAGATAAGGTGACTGGACACCTCGAAAATTTTCAGTTGATCAGAGAGATCCAGCATGGATTTGTAAAAGGTACGTCATACCTGAAGAGGTGACTATAATAGTGGTCAGGGGAATGTCCATGGATGTTATTTATATGGACTTCCAGAAGGCATTTGATAAAGGCATTAGAGTCTGTTAACTAAGGTAGATGCCCATGGAATTGAAAGCAAATTATTGAACTGTTTAAGAAATTGACTGTGTGGCAGGAGACAGAGAGTATGCAGGTACTCTAATTGGCAGGATGTGGCTACTGGTATCCCATAGGGATTTGTGTTGGGACCTCAACTATTCACAGTATTTATTAATGATTTAGATGATGACATAAAAAAACATAAATTTGCCAATGACACAAAGATAGGTGGCATTGTCGGCAGTGTAGATGAAAACATAAAATTACAAAGGGATATCGATAGATTAAGTGAATGGATAAAACTGTGAAAAATGGATTGCAATGTAGGCAAATGTGAGGTCATCCACTTTGGACCTAAAAAGGATAGAACAGGGTACTTTCTAAATGGTGAAAAGCTAAAACAGTGGAAGTCCAAAGAGACTTGGGGGTCCAGGTACATAGATCATTAAAATATCATGAACAGGTACAGAAAATAATCAAAAAAGCTAAAGGAATGCTGGCCTTTATATCGAGAGGACTAGAATACTAGGGGATAAAAGTTATGCTGCAGCTATACAAAACCTTGGTTAGACTGCACCTAGAGTAGTGTGAGCGGTTCTGGGCACCACACCTTAGGAAGGATATATTTATCTTGGAGGGAGTGCAGCAAAGATTTACCAGAATGATACCTGGACTCCAAGGTTCAAATTACGAGGAGAGATTAAATAAATTAGGGCTGTATTCCTTAGAATTTAGAAGGTTAAGGGATGATCTGATCAAAGTTTTCACGATATTAAGGGGAACAGATAGGGTAGATAAAAAAAAACCATGTCTAGGTTGGTGAGTCTAGGACTCGGGGGCATAATCTAAAAGTTAGACCCAAACCTTTCGGAGTGAAATTAAGAAACACTTCTACACACATAGGGCCCAAGTTTCCACATGATTTGCGCCTGATTTTTAGGAGCAACTGGTGGAGATGGACTATCTTAGAAATCGCAATTCTCCACATTTTTTTTTCTGAAGTTCAAGTCAGTTAGAACAGTTCCACTTTGGAACAGAATTTTTTCTTCAAAAGGGGGCGTGTCCGGCCACTGACGCCTGATTTCAAAGTTTCCACAGTGAAAACGTACTCCAAACTAACTTAGAATGGAGCAAGTGAAGATTTTTGTAGAACTGAAAAAACCTGTTCTACACATTAAAAAATCAGGCGCAGGTTACAAATTAGGCGTAGGGAACGAGGGGGGGAGGGGAGGGTGAAGGGAAGTCATTAAATTCGACAATAAATCCTTCGTTATACTTATACAAATATTATACAATAAATCCAACCTGAATAAAAATTTATAAGCAAAGAAAAGATTAAATAAACCATGTTCCTACCTGTGTGAAAGTTCTTCAGACAGGCCTTTAGGAAGCGGTTTGCCGTCGGAACCGAAGGCTGAACGGGCCGGGCCTGAGATTTCGGGCAGGGCCCGTCCCCAGCACCAGAGATAGGTGGCATTGGGTCGGGTCGGGGAGAGAGGTTCGATTCGGGTTGGCGGGGGGGGGGAGAGGGAGGGGGAGGGAGGGAGGGAGAGAGAGGGAGGGAGGGAGGTCAGGTCGGGGAGGGGGGGGGGAGGTCGGGGAGGGGGAGGTCAGGTCGGATCCAGTCCGGGGGCGGGGGCGGGAGTAGAGTTGGGTCGAGTCGGGTGGGAGCGGGAGCGACAGCGGCAGACGCAGACGGGTCGAGTCAGGTCTGGTAGGGGGGGGGGAAGCAGGAGCGGCAGCGACAGGCGGGTCGGGTCGGGTCGGGTCGGGTCCGGCCCGGGGGGTGGGGGGGGAGCAGGAGCGACAGGCGGGTCGGGTCGGGTCGGGTCCAGTCGGGGGGGCGGGGGGGGGAAGCAGGAGCGGCAGCGACAGGCGGGTCGGGTCGGGTCGGGTCCGGGGTGGGGGAAGCAGGAGCAGCAGACCGCCGGTCCGGGGGGGGTGCGGGGGGGGAAAGCAGGAGCGGGAGTCGGGAGGAAGCAGGAGCTGGCCGTGGGAGGAGCCTTATTCATGCAGCCCCAGTGAGGCCATTCGGCCAGAGCTAGGGGCTGCGTGCTTCGGGCCCCTCCCACACAGTTTCGGGCGCCTGGAGCTACTGCACTTGCGTGCCCACTGTAGCGCGCATGTGCAGAGGTCCCGGCACTGTTTTCAGCGCAGGGACCTAGCTCCGCCCCCCTACAGCTCCTGCTGCGCCGCGCCGAGGGCCAGAGGACCTGCACGGAGGTGGAGAATACGGAGGGTTTTTTTAGGTGCACTTTGTGGCGCGAAAAACGGGCGTCCAGGTCGGGACTGCGCCGTTCTAGGCGCAGCTCGAAACTTGGGCCCAAAGTGTGGTAGAAGTTTGGAATTCTCTACCACAAATGGCAATTAATGCTCGATCAATTATTAATTTTAAATCTGAGATTGATAGATTTTTGTTAACTAAGGGATTAAAGGATATGGGCCAAAGGCAAGCATATGGAGTTAGATCTCAGATCAACCATGATCTCACTGAATGGTGACATAAGCTCGAGGGGCTCAATAGCCTACTCCTGTTCCTATGTTCTATCATTCCACTTATCATTGCAGAATCCTACTGATACATGTTGTAAACTGTGCACACTCAGACTGTGATCTCTCCTTTCAGCTGACAGAGTGACAATTCTGGGGAAAAATATCAGCCTGGATTTTCCTTTCTGAAACCATCTGTGGTCCAAACAATGTTGTTTTCCTAGTGGAAGTGGACTGTAGCTCTGCAGCAAATAGTTGATGTATTTTCCCAATAACCTCCAGGACGAAGCAGAGCCTTCTGAGGCAGAAAGTCAAAAAAGTCGAAGTAAAATCTCCTTGTTCTGTAGATGCTCATGAGTAGATATATATACACTGGAGAGAGACATCATCTGTGCAGCCACTTCTATAGCCTCATCCTCTTCAACTTCATAGCATTAAAAATGTATTCCCATTGGGAAATCCATGACCTATAAATTCTAATGTACTCCAAAATAGGCATGTGGAGTAGGGTGCGCACTGCACGCTAATGTTAGTGCTCCTTATCAAAAGCCAGGCACGCAGCCAGCACTACCCAGGCTATTCATTGGCTGTTCGTCTGTTTGAGTGTCCGCTAATTGTGCATCTCTAATGTCACCTCAGGATAACCAGCGCCTCTTAAAGGGGAGGTTCACACTGGCTGCAGTAACCAGAAAATTGTTTGTAAGGAGATAAATAGCTCCTAGAATTGCAGATCGTGTCCTCAGGTTCTCTGATGATGCCTTGGAAGCTCTGGTCCAAGTGGTGGGCAAATGGATGGAAAGCGTCAAATCCATGGGGCATACAACGCACAGCACTAACATTTCCGAATTCAGACAACACACAGCAATAAAGCTCCTGCATTGAGAAAATGCATAGCGTCAACATTCCCCAAAGTTCAGACTGTTTTAATTATGAATGTGAGGTATGAGTCGTGTTTGGAAGAGATTGTTGGTAGGTGAGTGATGAGGATGTGGTGCAGTATGTGAGGCTAGTGGTGCAGATTGTAGGCTAAGGCATTTGAAGATGAATTCAATTACCTTGATCATTCGTGTGAGGTCATTAAATTTCTTCCCGCACTTCAGCCAAGTATTCAGGAAAATACTACTGACATTGGCAGCTATGGCTATCTGGTCCCATAGGCATTTTCTATTTTGCCTGGAGGGCCTCCTGGCCCCTGTGGAAATAGAACCTCTCTCTTACTTTCCACCTCCTGCACCAAGGTCTTCAATGCTGCATTACAGAACCTTGGTGTACATTCTCTCCCCTGTTGTGACATTTGCACTGTCTCCCACAGCCGGTTGCCTGAATTGCTGCAGGCAGAATGCACCTCCTCTTTAAGAGGTGCAGACTGCCTTTAAAAAGTGGAGGCTAGCTTTCATTGGCACTAGCCTCGAATGAATTTAAACACCCACTGAGCGTTGCACAATGGTCACGTGCAACCTGCATTCCTTTCAAAGGTTTCGAGTCGATCGCACGTCGTGATTCCCATACCAGTTTTTGGGGCCAATCCAATTTTTGGGCCCTGTTCTCTTATAAGAACATAAGAAATAGGCCATCCGACCCCTCGAGCCTGCTGTGCCATTTTATACGATCTTGGCTGATCCGGTCATGGACTCAGGTCCACTTCCCTGCCCGCTCTCCATAACCCCTTATTCCCTTATTGGTTAAGAAACTGTCTATCTCTGTCTTAAATTTATTCACTGTCCCAGTTCTACAGCTCTCTGATTTACAACCCTTTGAGAAAATAAATTTCTCCTCATCTCAATTTTAAATGGGCGGCCCCTTATTCTAAAATTATGCCCCCTAGTTCCATCAATGGAAATATTCTCTCTGCATCCACCTTGTCAAGCCCCCTCATAATCTTACACATTTCGATAAGATCATCTCTCAATCTTCTGAATTCCAATGAGTAGAGGCCCAACCTACTCGACCCTTCCTCATAGGTCAACCCCCTCATCTCTGGAATCAACCTAGTGAACCTTCTCTGAACAGCCTCCAAAGCAAGTATATCCTTTCGTAAATATGGAAACCAAAACTGCACGCAGTATTCCAGGTGTGGCCTCACCAATACCCTGTATAACTGTAGCAAGACTTCCCTGCTTTTATACTCCATCCCCTTTGCAATAAAGGCCAAGATTCCATTGGCCTTTCTGACCACCCTGCTGTCCCTGCATACTAACCTTTTGTGTTTTATGCACAAGTACTCCCAGGTCCCACTGTACTGCAGCACTTTGCAATCTTTCTCTATTTAAATGAATCAAGTGTTTCAATGCTTTCATGTTTCTGTGTGCCATTGCTTAGTCCCCCTTTATATTTCTTCAACCACATGCACAGTTTCCCACCACAGAAAGACAGCTTTCACAGCCTTTGTTTGTGCTGTTAGCTTTGGTGACTGGAAAATAGCTGATTTTGGGGCTGGTTGAAGTCAATCTATAATCCACAATGGCTCACTTAGGCATGATCTTACAGCATGTGTGCAGATAACATGATCCACAATAGATTATGGGACAACTTCAGCCAAGCCTGAAACCAGCTGTTTACCGTACTCCTATGCCAACAGTGCAAACAAGGGTTGCAAAAACACCAGAAAGTCACAAGGTGATAGGTCTCTGGTGAATTCCAGTTCACTCAGAGGCAAACCGTACTACTTATCTGGTCTGGGTGAAACCAGCTGAGGCAACTCTTTCAACCTTTTCTGCAGACTCCTTGGAAGGGGACAGATGAAGCTGTACAACTTGATTCTCATGAGCAACTAATACCACAAAAACATCTTCATCCTCCCTCGAGTAAGTCAAAGGTTCAAGCACATAGTAAGAAATAATCCTGATTACTAAAGTCAGCCAGACTTTAGTTAGCATCCCTGACACATAAGTAAATCCCTGAAATGAAACTTCATCATGACATTCTCTTCTTCACTCTCATCCATTTTATTTATCCTCTTCCTCATTTTCAGAGAAAACACAATCACTTGACTGGTTTTCAGTAAAGGCTACTACCACTTTCAGATGACTGCAGATGCACAAGAGCTTTTCAGAGGGTTAAAGTCAACCTGTATGAATATAAACTGGTGTAAGCAGCATCAAAGCTGTCCAACACATGAGCATAGTAGGAGCCAAAGCTACTTAAATGAGACTTGCTACATTCTGGAATGAGCTTGATGGCAGATAATACTAAGTAATAATTACTGGAATGCAACTCGAAATATCACCAAGTTCACAATCCACCATAGTTTGGTAATGTTGGTGCACCATTACAACCTAGCGTACATGAGAGGGTTGGGGCGATGACGCAGCCCTGTTTGACCCCGGTCCGGACATGGATTGGGTCTGTAATGGATCTATTGGTAAGGATCACGGCCTGCATGTCGTCGTGGAGCAGGCAGAGGATGGTGACGAACTTTTGGGGGCATCCGAAACGGAGGAAGACGCTACAGAGACCCTCACGATTGACAGTGTCAAAGGCCTTTGTTTTGTCGAAGAAGGCCATGTATAAGGGCTGGTGCTTTTCCCTGCATTTTTCCTGCAGCTATCATGCTGCAAAAATCATATCCGTTGTGCTCGGTAGGGGACGAATTCCGCACTGTGACTCCGGAAGGAGCTCCTCGACCACAGGGAGAGTTGGATTCTAGCGATGACTTTCCCCGTGGTTGATAGCAGGGAGATTCCTCTGTAGTTGCCGCAGTCGGGCTTGTCCCCTTTTTTAATGATGGTCACAATCATTGCATCTCTGAGATCTCCCGGCATTCTCTCCTCCCTACAGATGAGAGAGATGAGGTCATGTATCCGCACCAACAGTGCCTCTCTGCCATACTTCAGTGCCTCAGCAGGGATTCCATCCACTCCCATAGCCTTGTTGTTCTTAAGCTGTCTTATGGCTTTTCCTACCTCATGCAGTGCTGGGGTTTTACTGAGATGGTGGCAGGTAGCATGCTGCGGGATGGAGTCGAGAACACCTGAGTCAAAGGCAGAGTCTCGATTGAGGAGATCTTTGAAGTGCTCCTTCCAGCAGACTCTGACTAACTCAGTGTCCTTGATGAGAGTTTCCCCGTTCTTGGCCAGCTGTGGGGTGGGGCCTTGGGTGTTTGACCATAGGTGGCCTTGACTGCGATGAAGAATCCTCACACATCGTGGCTGTCGGCCAGCTGCTGTATCTCTTGTGCTTTCTCCATCCACCACCTGTTCTTTAGGTTCCGGGTTTTTTGTTGGACCTCAGCCTTGAGCCGTCTCTAATACTGCTTTGCTGTGCCCGAGTTGGGTTGTTGTTTAAAGCTCAGAAATGCTCTGCACTTACGATGTATTAGCTCTTGGATCTCCTGATCATTCTCATCAAACCAGTCCTGGTGTTTCCTGGTTGAGTGACCAAGCGTCTCTTTGCAAGCATTGGTTATGGAGGCCTGGAGGGCAGACCAAGCGCTGTGGGCATTCTGTATCTCAGGGTCATCAAGGCACACCAGGATTGCTGTGAGGCGCTGACTGAACCTTCGCCATCTCCAGGCCAGGTCCAAAACCATCACAACCTCTGTCATCGAGCTACAGTACGCGGACGACGCCTGCGTCTGCGCACATACAGAGGCTGAACTCCAGGACATAGTCAACATATTTATTGAGGCGTATGAAAGCATGGCCCTTACACTAAACATCTGTAAGACAAAGGTCCTCCACCAGCCTGTCCTCGCCGCACAGCACTGCAAACCAGTCATCAAGATCCATGGCGCGGCCCTGGACAACGTGGACCATTTCCCATATCTCGGGAGCCTCGTATCAACAAGAGCAGACATTGACAATGAGATTCAACACCACCTCCAGTGCGCCAGTGCAGCCTTCGGCCGCCTAAGGAAAAGAGTGTTTGAAGACCAGGCCCTCAAAAATGCCAGCAAGCTCATGGTCTACAGTAATACCTGCCCACCTGTATGACTCAGAGACATGGACCATGCACAGTAGGCACCTCAAGTCACTGGAGAAATACCACCAACGATGTCTCTGCAAGATCCTAAAAATCCCCTGGGAGGACAGATGCACCAACATTTGCGTCCTCAACCAGGCCAACATCCCCAGCATTGAAGCACTGACCACACTTGATCAGCTCCGCTAGGCAGGCCACAATGCCCACATGCCAGACACGAGACTCCCAAAGTAAGCGCTCTACTCGGATCTCCTGCATGGCAAACGAGCTAAAGGTGGGCAAAGGAAATGTTGCAAGGATACCCTCAAAGCCTCCTTGATAAAGTACAACATCCCCATTGACACCAGGGAGTCCCTGTCCAAAGACCGCCCGAAGTGGAGTAAGTGCATCCGGGATGGTGCTGAGCACCTCGAGTCTCATCGCCAAGAGCATGCAGAACTCAAGCGCAGGCAGCGGAAAGAGCGTGTGGCAAACCTGTCCCACCCACCCTTTCCCTCAACGACTATCTGTCCCACCTGTGACAGGGACTGTGGCTCTGGTATTGGATTATTCAGCCACCTAAGGACTCATGTTAAGAGTGGAAGCAAGTCTTCCTCGATTCCGAGGGACTGCCTGACTTTATATATGCAGACCATAGATATACTCACTGTGCAGTCACTGTATAGTTGCATAAGATTGAGACTTGTTTACCTGATGTACTATCAATTAGGTTTACACAGTGTATATACTATCTGGCACCACTAGAGGGTGCAACTGGTGACCAGAGTTTCCTGCCATAGTGGCAGGGGCTGTAATAAAGGGTAGCCACCATGCGGCTGCCTCATTCTGGAGTTACGAATAAAGGACCAAGGTCATTACAGTTTGAGTACAACACATTGCCTCATGGAGTCATTCATAAGTACACTACAGACATAACAACTGGCGACGAGAACACGGACTTTCACGCGATTATGGCTACCTTTGGCACACTAAAAGACTTTGCAGAGGGTGATGATTGGGATGCCTTCACGGAAAGGCTCAAGCTATATTTTGTGGCAAACGACCTGGCAGGGGAGACGGATGCATTGCCGGAAAAGCGTAAGGCTATACTGCTGACCAGTTTGGGCCCGAGGTCTACCGCCTCGTCAGGGACTTGCTGGCACCCACGAAGGCCAAGGATAAGACATACGATGAGCTGACTGAACTAATTTGCGACCAACTAAAACCAAAAGAAAGCATCCTTATGGCCAGGCACAGATTCTACACTCACCGCAGAGCTGAGGGCCAGGAGATTGCAAAATTTGCTGCTGACCTCAGGAGACTTGCAGAACCATGTGATTTCAGCATACACCTCAACGAAGCATTGCGAGACATCTTCGTTATAGGAATTGGCCACGAGGGCCTCCTTCACAAGCTATTATCTGCTGACACCACAGTCAACCTGCAGAAGGCCATCAGCATCAGTCAGGTGTTCATGAACTTGACCTGCAACATCAAGCAAATTATTCATCCTGTGGACTCAAACCCGGCAAGTGCTATACTCAGAATGGTGCCTTTCACAGGCAAGACTGTAAAACATGACTCTGCCCAGGGAAGAGAGCACAGACCTCAGGGTTCCAGAACAGAGTGTGCTGAGGGGTGCTAATCGAGTAGCACCATGCTGGCATTGCGGAGGAAACCACAGGGCTCACCAGTGTCGGTTTGCTGAGTACGTATGCAAAGCCTGTAACACGAAGGGCCACCTCCAGCGTATGTGTAAAAGAAATACCACTAACCATCTAGCAAAGGAGTTGGTAGATGACTTTGAATCCAGCAGGGAGTATGATGATTTGGCCAGAGAGGCAGCTCAGCCCCAAGAAGAAGTGCATGGAGTGTATACCTGCACCACCGATTGTCCTCCAGTGAAGATGGAAGTCGAGATAAATGGCGTTCCAGTCTTCATGGAAGTGGACACGGGAGCAAGCCAGTCAGTGATGAGCCAGGATGCCTTTGAGAGGCTATGGAACGAAAAACGACCCAAGCTGATTCCAGTACAGGAAAAGTTGCGCACCTACACCAAGGAGCTGATCCAGTCCTTGGTAATGCGGATGTAAGTGTAATCCATAATAGCGTGCTGCACAAGATACCTCTGTGGATTGTTGCAGGTGGTGGTCCAACGCTACTCAGAAGAAGATGGATGGGGAAGATCCAGTGGAAATGGGAAGACCTCTTTACTCCAGCAATCGACATCCCCCATGCTCAGAGGCAGAGCAAAACCTCACCTTCGCTTGGGCCAGGCACCAGAAAACAGACCAGCGCAGCACCTGAGGCACAGACCATCCATCACGACTGCGTGGCAATGATCCGACTGGAACGATCCAAAAGTACCTTGCCGGCTCCAGTGGCAGGACTCCTGGATGAGGAAGATCGAATTCACAGGCACTCTTCCAGCTTTTGTGGCAGAATCGCGGGAGAGAAGGATCTCCTCAAGGACAGAGACAAGATGCCATCACTGCTGCAGCGAGGTCCAGCATGGCTGAAAAAAAGATGGCCACGGCCAGACCACGAGGTGCAAGGCTGAGGGACCAACACGTGTTGTCTAACAAAGGATTTGATTGGGGTAAAGCCAGCAGGGTTCTCTTAAAGGAGACCTGCAACCAACTGAACTTAAAGAGACATTATATGCACGGCAATCAATGTAACGAACCGATTAAGATTGTGAACAAAATGTTGTTGTGAGATGTCGGTACTATCCCTAATGTAAAGAACAAAATGTTGTTACGAGATGTCGGGAATAGAGTGTCCCCAAAAGTAGCATGCAAGCAAATTCGGGAGGGTGAAGGCACTGATCTTGATACCCTGCCCCAGGTCTATCCCATGCTGCAGGCACCAGATGGCACTATTCGCCACGGACCTGGAAACGAAAACGGTGCCAATATGCGCAGTCGGCCGCCATTGCCCACCACCCGGGTGGAGACAGCGCAGCCCCCAGACTCAGTTGCTACCTCGGCCATGTCTGGGAGCGACAGGTCAGAAGCAACGAGTTCCCCAAACGGGACCTGGAACAGTCAGGTTCCCAACACCGTTAGGGAACAGGCAGAAGATTCTTCAGCCCTCAAAGGAGGACAGGGAGGCCACACACATCTGTGGCTCTGCCCACCACTAGGGCAACGGCAAAGGCCCTGAGTCCTGGTAAGGTGAGCGAACCAAGCCCACCCCGCTAGCAGGGAGTGCATTGCCGCCATCAGATGACTAGGACCCCACTCGGTTGCTCTGGAACTAGGAACTTGGGGGAGAGTGATGTTATATATGCAGATGATAGATATAGTCTCTGTGTAGTCACTGTATAGTTGCATAAGATGGAGACTTGTTTACCCGATGTACTTACAATAATGTTTACACTGTGTATATACTATGCTGGCACCACTGGAGGGTGCAACTGGTGGAGACCAGGGATTCCTGCCCTGGTGACAGGGGTTGTATAAAAGGGTAGCCACCATGCAGCTGCCTCACTCTGGAGTTACGAATAAACGACAGTTTAAGTACAACACATTGCCTCATGGAGTCATTCATAAGTACATTACAGACATAACACCTATGATGTTGATGACTGCACATGGTATCAGTTACAGATATATCCAAAGTCACAGTATCTCCGATAAAATACGTCAACCCTCAGGTGCTGCTTTTCCTCTTACAAGATAAATTTCAGTGATTGTGGACTGATGGTGAGCTATGGCATATGCTCAGCTGAGGCAAATTGTCAAAGCCAAAAGTACATCAGCCAAAACTTGTAGATAGTATTAGTATAAATGCCCTGAGAGTGCCATGCAGTGGACTACAATCCTCCATTCACTCACAATGAAACAACCATTTCTTGATAGTAGACCACAAGCTGAGCTATAGGCTGTGGAGCTTGTTAACCAATGCAAGAGAAGTCTTTGTGATGTGTGATGGCCTTCTCCCTCATATTTTCCCCTCCTTGGCTTCACAAGCAAACACACAACACAACTATGCCAGTCCATTTTTAAAGTAGAGGTTTTGCAACTATTCTTTTCCTATAAATTAGTCCCTTTAGATTTACAAACCTACAAAAATGAAGGAAAGAACATAAGAAATAGGAGCTGCAGTAGGCCATTTGGCTCTTTGAGTCTGCTCCACCATTCAACAAGATCATGGCTGATCTTCTACTTCAACTCCACCTGCCTGCCCTATCTCCATTCCCTTAATTCCCTTTGTATCCAAAATGTTAACAGCCTCTGTCTTGAATATACTCAACGATTGAGCATCTGCAGCTTTCTGGTGTAGAGAATGCCAAAGATTAGCAGCCCTTTGAGTGAAGAAATTTCTCTTCATCTCATTCCAAAATGGCCGACCCCTTATTCTGAGACTAAGACTGTGATTTTGTGTTCTAGATTCCCCAGGGGAGACATTTTCTCAGCATTAATCCTCTCAATCCCCTGAACAATTTTACATGTTTCAATTAGATCACCTCTCATTCTCTAAACTCGAGCGAATATAGGCCTAGTTTACACAATCTCTCCTCATAGGGTAATCCCCTCATTCCAGGAACCAGTCTAGTGAACCTTCATTGCACTCCCTCTAAGGTAAGTATGCCTTTCCTCAGGTCAGGAGACCAGCACTGTACACAGTACTCCAGGTGTGACCTCACCAATACTCTGTATAATTGTAGTAAGACTTATTTATTCTTATACTCAAATCCCTTTGTAACAAAAGCTAACATACCATTTGCTTTCCTATTCATGTACAAAGACACCCAGGTCCCTCTGAATGCAAGTGCAGAATATTCTATCACACTCCTGACTTGTGCCTTGTAGATGGTGGAAAGGTTTTGGGGAGTCAGGAGGTGAGACATTCTCCGCAGAATACCCAGCCTCTGACCCGCTCTTGTTGCTACAGTATTTATGTGGCCGGTCCAGTTAAGTTTCTGGTCAATGGTGACCCCCACGATGTATATGGTGGGGTATTCGGTGATGGTAATGCTGTTGATTATCAAGGGGAGGTGATTAGACTCTCACTTGTTGTAGATGGTCATTGCCTGACATTTGTGTGACGTGAATGTTACTTGCCACTTATGAGCCCAAGCCTGAATGTCATCCAGGTCTTGCTGCATGCGGGCATGGACTGCTTCATTTTCTGAGGAGTTGCGAATGGAACTGAACACTGTGCAATCATCAGCGAACATTTCTACTTCTGACCTTATGATGGAGGAAAGGTCATTGATGAAGATAGTTGGGACTCGGACACTGCCCTGAGGAATTCCTGCAGTGAGGTCCCGGGACTGGAATGATTGACCTCCAACAACTACAACTATCTTCCATTGTGCTAGGTATGATCCCAGCCATTGAAGAGTTTTCGCCCTGATTCTCATTGACTTCAATTTTACTAGCGCTCCTTGATGCCACACTCGGTCAAATGCTGCCTTGATGTCAAGGGCAGTCACTCTCACCTCACCTCTGGAATTCAGCTGTTTTGTCCATGTTTGGACCAAGGCTGTAATGAGGTCTGGAGGCGAGTAGTCCTGGCGGAACCCAAACTGAGCATCAGAGAGCAGGTTATTGGTGAGTAAGTGCCGCATGATAGCACTGTTGACAACAACTTCCAACACTTTGCTCAAAGCTTCCCTGGTAAAGTGCGACATCACAACTGACACCTGGGAAACCCTGGTCGAAGATCGCCTGAGGTGGAGAAAGTGCATCTGGGAGGGCGTTGAGTTCTTCGAGTCTCAACGCAAAGAGCGTAAAGAGGTGAAGCGCAGACAGCGGAAGGAGCACGCGACAAACCCCACTCACCCCTTCCCTCGACGAATGTCTGTCCCACCTGTGACAGGGTCTGTGGCTCTCATATTGGACTGTTCAGCCACCAGAGAACTCACTTTGGGAGTGGAAGCAAGTCTTCCTCAATTCCGAGGTACTGCCTATGATGATGAAGATTGAGAACAGCAGGTGAGGGTAGGATCAGCAAGGGAAGAAAACCGATGAGAGAAAAAACTTGAGGCTCAACATTCTTGCATACTGGATGGATTTTTTGGCTTTCTTTTGAGACTTATGAAGGTCACAAAGCAAAGAAAAAAACAAATGCTCAAAGCTAATGCGAATCTGCTACGATAGAACACCACTGGAGTCATTTTTAAAAGATGTTTGTCAGAAATAGAACCACCAAGCAGGAAACACTGAACTTAAAACAGGTTGGATCAGTAAACAAAATTATCTTGCCAGCAATATGTGTTGCTATTTGAGCCTTTATCCAGCATTTGTTCTTATCTTCACAGCTAGACTGCAATTTCCACAGGCAGGCAGAACCTTTATGAACCAAAATCTATGTCCTCATTCACCATTATGTGTATTAGCATGCCTCACCTTAACAATTAACTACTAATTGCATTTTCTGTTAACTAGAAATACATGGTACATGGCTGCCCACATTCTTTGACATCTCAAAAGATGGAAAATAATACACTGACTAAAACTACTTGATCAAATTTCTTAAAGGTGAAATATGCAGAAGCAAAAAGACAGCAAAGTACTAAAAGACTACATCATTCAATGTTACACAAGATATGAATTGTCTTGAAACAAGAAAGCAAAATCCAAAATCCTTTTAGTTCTTGCCATGCAGTCACACAATCTGTTTAACTTGTGAATAATAGAATTTATAATCCTAGAATCTTACAACACATAAAGACACCATTTGGTCGATTGTTCTGTGCCAGCTCTTTAAAAGAGCTGTCCATTTAGTGCCATTCCTCGGTTTCTCTTCATATCCCGAAAAAAAATTATTTTTCAATATCTGTTCACTTCTTTTTTTTAAATTATTACAGACTCTGTTTCCAACCTTGTTGTTGGTAGGGTATTTCATGTTCTAAAAGGTCTCTACATTTGAAAAAAATCTCCTACTCTCCCTTCATTTTTGTGGTGATGATCTTAACTGTGTGCCCTCCCGTTGCTGATTCACTGACTAGTGGAAGTGGTCTTTCACTAATTACCTTATTAAAACCTTTCATAATTTTTAATTCTTCTTCAGATCTGCTCTCTACCTTGTCTGCTCTAATGAAAACCGCTACAGTTTCTCTAGTTTCTCCCATTAACTAAAGCCTCCCATCCTTGTAATCATCTGAGTGAATCATTTTTCACGGCATTGACTTCATGCCTAATTTGAGCAATATAAATACTGCCTTATAATTCCACAATATCTTTCAATCCATTGGGTCATCACAATAGCACTTAAAGATCTAAATACTTTATAAATTCCTAAACTTTAATCAAAAACTTTTCTTACACAGTTCTTCATTGGCTTTCAAAATAATACTGAACACATCTGATTCACTCGTGTCGCTTTTTTCCCTTTTCAATCCATCTGAAAATGAATCGAAGGTTAAAATATCATTTAATTTTAAGAATTAATCTCAAATTTTGCAATGTTTACACATAGTAGACAATTTGCCCTTGATGAGGGATAAATGCAAATTCTCATTACTTTGCCAATGCTATTTTTCAGCTGCTGGATATTGTATGAGACTATTTTAAGGCGACAGTGCCTGCTAGATTTCTATCCCACTCTGAGCAGATGTGCTATCTCTGTCTGGTGCCACCTCCTTAGAAAATGCCTAATACTAATGTCCTATTGCTTTGTGGTAATGTGGTTTGGAGTACAAACATAAGCCATCAATACACATGACCCAATAGCCAAATATACCACTTCCCATTGCCAGTTCTGATTCAATTTGATTCTATTCCTAACCCCCTTGCTCATCTCAACCTTACAGTAACTGTGATCCCACCAATGCATTCTGCACATACACATCCTTCTGCACATGCACACACTACCAATACTTAAATTATGTTTAGGTGGCTCATCAGTGGATACTAAATAGCATGTTTGTCATGATTCCTCTACTGTGAGTAGACGTAGTCAAATTTAAAGCTTGGGATGGGGCCTGCCATGACAAGACCAGTGATGCAGAGAAACCAGGGGCCCCCTATAATGGAAGTTCGCACTTCTCTGGCCTTCAACGGACCTAGTATAAGACTGAAGGCTCATACACTGAGTGAAGTGAGGCATACCAGTCACCAGAAAGGCATCAGTGGGCCCTCTTTGGAGGTCCAGCCTTGGGAAGCAGCCTGGACATCCGAAGATAGCATTTTTTTGCCCAAGAATTTCTGTATCAGTCTCTTGAGAGACAGAGCTATACAAATCGGGTCTCCTGGATGGGTTAGAAGCACCCACTCTTGATAGCTGGCAGCTGCTGGATTGTCGGGCAGTGTGGTACAGGTGGGAGTCCGAGACTCACTGGTGGTGTTACAGGTACCCACCTGCCTCATACAATAGTACCCTCCCACTGATCCCAGAAACTGCAGGGTGAGCCCTGGAGACATCCCGCAGATTTACAACCATTATTTGTTTATTTTCCAGGACCAAACATAATATTATTCACAGTCTCTGGGCAGTACTCTTATGCCGGAATTTTACTGGCGCTGCAAGGGCGGGATGGGAGGCGGGTCAGCTGTGAAATTTGAAATGATTGATAGCGGGTTAGGACCCCGCTTTTAACTGGCCTTCAGGCTTGTCTACCAGGTGTTGGGTCTATCAGCGCTGAACGGACCTGACATCAAGCAGTGGGGGAGACAATTTAGATTATTAAGAGCTTATTAAGAGGCACTTAGAAACTATTTTAAGCTCACCTTTAGATTTTCCGAGTTCAGCAATGGCTTCCCCGCTGCTCGGGGATCACGTCAGGTAAGGAGGTCAGATGTTGTGTCAGCAAGGGATGATTTCTTAACTTGACAGCTACAAATGGTCTATAAAAGCTCCCATTTCATAGCTGTTCACTTTCCAAGGTTAGAAGCTGTTGCAAATTGCATTTGGAAGACAGATTGAACTTTAGGCAGCTTGCAAGTGTTTAGAGCAAACTCTCTATCCAGTGTCACCTCATTGGAACAACCTCTCTTACATTGACAGGTAGCTTCTGTCATCTCAACCTCACCTGTTGCATCAGCATTGGTTCCCTTGAACAAATCTCACCTGCGTCCTCATTCCCACCACGATCAGTCCCAATACCAGCGTCACTATGCATGCCAGCAGCACCAACAACAACACCAAACATCCCCACAATCAACTGATGATGGACAGGACAGAGGGCATCAGCACAGAACCACATTGCTGCCTGGGATAAGAACATAAGAATTAGGAACAGGAGTAGGCCATCTAGCCCCTCGAGCCTGCTCCGCCATTCAATAAGATCAAGGCTGATCTGGTCGTGGACTCAGCTCCACTTACCCGCCCTCTCCCCGTAACCCTTAATTCCCTTATTGCTCAAAAATCTATCTATCTTTGACTTGAAAACATTCAATGAGCCAGCCTCAACTGCTTCCTTGGGCAGAGAATTCCACAGATTCACAAACCTCTGGGAGAAGAAATTCTTTCACATCTCGGTTTTAAATTGGCTACTCTGTATTTTGAGGCTGAGCCCCCTAGTTCTAGTCTCTCCCACCAATGGAAACAACCTCTCTGCCTCTATCTTGTCTATCCCTTTCATGATTTTAAATGTTTCTATAAGATCACCCCTCATCCTTCTGAACTCCAAGGAGTAAAGACCTACCTACTCAATCTATCATCATAAGGAAACCCCCTCATTTCTCGAATCAGCCTAGTGAATCGTCTCTGTACCCCTTCCAAAGCTAGTATATCCTTCCTTAAGTAAGGTGACCAAAACTGCACGCAGTACTCCAGGTGCAGCCTTACCAATACCTTATACAGTTGCAGCAACACCTCCCTGCTTTTGTACTCCATCCCTTTCGCAATGAAGGCCAACATTCCATTTGCCTTCCTGATTACCTGCTGCACCTGCAAACTAACCTTTTGGGATTCACGCACAAGGACCCCCAGGTCCCTCTGCACCGCAGCATGTTGTAATTTCTCCCCATTCAAATAATATTCCCTTTTACTGTTTTTTTTCCCAAGGTGGATGACCTCACACTTTCCGACATTGTATTCCATCTGCCAAACCTTAGCCCATTCGCTTAACCTATCCAAATCTCCTTGCAGCCTCTCTGAGTCCTCTACACAACCCACTTTCCCACTAATCTTAGTGTCATCTGCAAATTTTGTTGCACTACACTCTGTCCCCTTCTCTAGGTCATCTATGTATATTGTAAACAGTTGTGGTCCCAGCACTGATCCCTGTGGCACACCACTAACCACTGATTTCCAACCGGAAAAGGACCCATTTATCCCGACTCTCTGCTTTCTGTTCGCCAGCCAATTCTCCATCCATGCTAATACATTTCCTCTGACTCCGCGTACCTTTATCTTCTGTAGTAACCTTTTGTGTGGCACCTTATCGAATGCCTTTTGGAAATCTAAATACACCACATCCATCGGTACACCTCTATCCACCATGCTTGTTATATCCTCAAAGAATTCCAGTAAGTTAGTTAAACATGATTTCCCTTTCATGAATCCATGCTGCGTCTGCTTGATTGCACTATTCCTATCCAGATGTCCCGCTATTTCTTCCTTGATGAAAGTTTCAAGCATTTTCCCCACTACAGATGTTAAACTAACCGGCCTATAGTTACCTGCCTTTTGCCTGCCCCCTTTTTTAAACAGAGGCTTTACATTAGCTGCTCTCCAATCCGCTGGTACCTCCCCAGAGTCCAGAGAATTCTGGTAGATTATAACAAATGCATCTGCTATAACTTCCGCCATCTCTTTTAATACCCTGGGATGCATTTCATCAGGACCAGGGGACTTGTCTACCTTCAGTCCCATTAGTCTGTCCAGCACTACCTCCCTAGTGATAGTGATCATCTCAAGGTCCTCCCTTCCCACATTCCTATGACCAGCAATTTTTGGCATGGTTTTTGTGTCTTCCACTGTGAAGACGGAAGCAAAATAATTGTTTAAGGTCTCAGCCATTTCCACATTTCCCATTATTAAATCCCCCTTTTCATCTTCTAAGGGACCAACATTAACTTTAGTCACTCTTTTCCGTTTTATATAGTAAAAAGCTTTTACTATCTGTTTTTATGTTTTGCGCAAGTTAACCTTCGTAATCTATCTTCCCTTTCTTTATTGCTTTTTTTGTCATTCTTTGCTGTTGCTTAAAATCTTCCCAATCCTCTAGTTTCCCACCAACCTTGGCCACCTTATACGCACTGGTCTTTCATTTGATACTTTCCTTTTTCCAACATTCCATTGACTCTGGATCAGTTCCTATCGAGTGGAGGGTAGCCAATGTAACCCCACTTTTTAAAAAAGGAGGGAGAGAGAAAGCAGGGAATTATAAACCGGTCAGCCTGACCTCAGTAGTGGGTAAAATGATGGAATCAATTATTAAGGATGTCATAGCAGCGCATTTGGAAAATGGTGACATGATAGGTCCAAGTCAGCATGGATTTGTGAAAGGGAAATCATGCTTGACAAATCTTCTGGAATTTTTTGAGGATGTTTCCAGTAAAGTGGACAAAGGAGAACCAGTTGATGTGGTATATTTGGACTTTCAGAAGGCTTTCGACAAGGTCCCACACAAGAGATTAATGTGCAAATTTAAAGCACATGGGATTGGGGGTAGTGTGCTGACGTGGATTGAGAACTGGTTGTCAGACAGGAAGCAAAGAGTAGGAGTAAATGGGTACTTTTCAGAATGGCAGGCAGTGACTAGTGGGGTACCGCAAGGTTCTGTGCTGGGGCCCCAGCTGTTTACATTGTACATTAATGATTTAGACGAGGGGATTAAATGTACTATCTCCAAATTTGCGGATGACACTAAGTTGGGTGGCAGTGTGAGCTGCGAGGAGAATGCTATGAGACTGCAGAGTGACTTGGATAGGTTAGGTGAGTGGGCAAATGCATGGCAGATGAAGTATAATGTGGATAAATGTGAGGTTATCCACTTTGGTGGTAAAAACAGAGAGACAGACTATTATCTGAATGGTGACAGATTAGAAAAAGGGAAGGTGCATCGAGACCTGGGTGTCATGGTACATCAGTCATTGAAGGTTGGTATGCAGGTACAGCAGGCGGTTAAGAAAGCAAATGGCATGTTGGCCTTCATAGCGAGGGGATTTGAGTACAGGGGCAGGGAGGTGTTGCTACAGTTGTACAGGGCCTTGGTGAGGCCACACCTGGAGTATTGTGTGCAGTTTTGGTCTCCTAACTTGAGGAAGGACATTCATGCTATTGAGGGAGTGCAGCGAAGATTCACCAGACTAATTCCCGGGATGGTGGGACTGACCTATCAAGAAAGACTGGATCAACCGAGCTTGTATTCACTGGAGTTCAGAAGAGTGAGAGGGGACCTCATAGAAACGTTTAAAATTCTGATGGGTTTGGACAGGTTGGATGCAGGAAGAATGTTCCCAATGTTGGGGAAGTCCAGAACCAGGGGTCACAGTCTAAGGAAAGGGGTATGCCATTTAGGACCGAGATGAGGAGAAACTTCTTCACCCAGAGAGTGGTGAACCTGTGGAATTCTCTACCACAGAAAGTAGTTGAGGCCAATTCACTAAATATATTCAAGGGGGAGTTAGATGAAGTCCTTGCTACTCGGGGGATCAAGGGGTATGGCGAGAAAGCAGGAAGGGGGTACTTAAGTTTCATGTTCAGCCATGAACTCATTGAATGGTGGTGCAGGCTAGAAGGGCTGAATGGCCTGCTCCTGCACCTATTTTCTATGTTTCTATGTTTCTATTTCCTTGGTTATCCATGGCTGGTTATCTCTTCTCTTGCCGCCCTTCTTTTTCACTGGAATATATTTTTGTTGTGCATTATGAAAGAGCTCCTTAAAAGTCCTCCACTGTTCCTCAATTGTGCCACCGTTTAGTCCTTGTTTCCAGTCTACTTTAGCCAACTCTGCCCTCATCCCACTGTAGTCCCCTTTGTTTAAGCATAGTACACTCGTTTCTGACACAACTTTCTCATCCTCAATCTGTATTACAAATTCAACCATATTGTGATCACTCATTCCGAGAGGATCTTTTACGTGGAGATCGTTTATTTTTCCTGTCTCATTACACAGGACCAGATCCAAAATGGCTTGCTCCCTTGTAGGCTCTGTTACATACTGTTCTAAGAAACAATCCTGTATGCATTCTATGAATTCCTCCTCCAGGCTACCCCCTGCGATTTGATTTGACCAATCGATATGTAGGTTAAAATCCCCCATAACTACTGCCGTTCTTTTTTCACATGCCTCCATTATTCCCTTGATTACTGCCTGCCCCACCATGAAGTTATTATTTGAGGGCCTATAAACTACGCCGACCAGTGACTTTTTCCCCTTACTATCTCTAATCTCCACCCACAATGATTCAACATTTTGTTCATTGGAGCCAATATCATCCCTCACAACTGCCCTGATATCATCCCTTATTAACAGAGCTACCCCACCTCCCTTCCCTTCCTGCCTATCTTTCCGAATCGTCAGATACCCCTGTATGTTTAATTCCCAGTCCTGGTCACCTTGCAACCATGTCTCTGTAATGGCCACCAAATCATACCCATTTGTAATGATTTGTGCCGTCAACTCATTTTATTTCTAATGCTGCGTGCATTTAGGTAGAGTGTTTTCATCCTAGTTTTTAAACCATGATTTTTAGTTTTTACCCCTCCTGCAGCCCTTTTATATTCAGTGGCCCTTTTTGTTTCTTGCCTTTGGTTTCTCTGCCCTCCACTTTTCCTCATCTCTTTTCTGTCTTTTGTTTTTGTCTCCTTTTTGTTTCCCTCTGTCTCCCTGTATTGGTTCCCATCCCCCTGCCATATTAGTTTAACTCCTCACCAACAGCACTAGCAAACACTCCCCCTAGGACATTGGTTCCGTTCCTTCCCAAGTGCAGACCATCCGGTTGTACTGGTCCCACCTCCTCCAGAACCTTTTCCAATGCCCCACGAATTTGAATCCCTCCCTGCTGCACCACTGCTCAAGCCACGTATTCATCTGTGCTATCCTGCGATTCCTACTCTGACTAGCACGTGGCACTGGTAGCAATCCCGAGATTACTACTTTTGAGGTCCTACTTTTTAATTTAACTCCTAGCTCCTTAAATTCGTCTCGTAGGACCTTATCCCTTTTTTTACCTATGTCGTTGGTACCAATGTGCACCACGACAACTGGCTGTTCTCCCTCCCTTTTCAGAATGTCCTGCACTCGCTCGGAGACATCCTTGACCCTTGCACCAGGGAGGCAACATACTATCCTGGAGTCTCGATTGCGGCCGCAGAAGTGCCTATCTATTCCCCTTATGATTGAATCCCCTATCACTATCGCTCTCCCACTCTTTTTTATGCCCTCCTGTACAACAGAGTCAGCCACGGTGCCATGAACTTGGCTGCTGTTGCTCTCCCCTAATGAGTCATCTCCCTCAACAGCACTCAAAACAGTGTATCTGTTTTGTAGGGGGATGACCAGATGGGACCCCTGCACTACCTTCTTTGTACTACTCTTCCTGCTGGTCTTCCATTCCCTAGCTGGCTGTGGATCATTCTCATGCGGTAAGACCAACTCACTACACGTGCCACTTATGTCATTCTCAGCATCGTGGATGCTCCAGAGTGAATCCACCCTCAGCTCCAATTCCGCAACGCGGTCCATCAGGAGATGGAGGCGGATACACTTCTTACACATGTAGTCGTAAGGGACACCGGAAGCGTCCCTGAGTTCTCACATGGCACAGGAGGAGCATATCACGTGACTGATCTCTCCTGCCATGCCTTAACCCTTAGATACCCTTAAATTGGGATGCCAGGGATGGCCTCACCATGGTCAGATTTACTTCACTTGATGCTGTACACCCTAGCTGCCACATGGGGCACCAGGTTGGCACCACTCCACATCAACATCATAAAATATCCCGACAATGCCCAAGCCTTTCCTTTCATACTCATCACCTTATGTTGCACCATTCAGTGCAACTCACTAAGTCACCTCCAAAGGTGCACACAAATCTGTCCAAGAAGGCAAAGTGTTGAAAATAAAGTTTTCAATGTTTGACAACACATTAACAGAAACTTTACATGAACATTGGCGAAAACACCCAAGTGCCTACCCTTGTGTATTGTTAGTTGGTATGATTGGAGTAGAATTAGGGTGAGTCTGAAGGGTGGCTAGTGAGATGGGGAAGTGATAATGTACATAGAGAGGAATGAATGGAGGAGCAAGGTAAGTTGGTGTGAGTAAGGATGTACAGGAGTAGAGTAGGAAAGGCAGAGTGATGGGGATGTGATGAGAGGCACAGCAGGATGAAGTTGAGTGTGCCTTTTCAGTAATGTTTCGTGATCTACTTAGATCATTGAAAGGTTTGCACCAATGCAGCCAGGTCCTCCTGACGACATCTCTCTTGTGCCCACCTGTGCAATGTGCAACCAGGCTGCATTCGTCTCCTGGGGAGGTCCCTTCCGCACATTGAAGAACCTGTGTTGTGACTCCCTCCATGAGAATATGGAGGGAATCATGTGAGAGCCTAGATGAGCCATGTCCCTTTGTGCAGTGTTTGTCAGTGTTTGCAGCACCTCAAAGCTGCAGAACACTAACAGCAAAACTGTCAAAATCAATTCTGCATGAAACACAAAAGGTTAGTATGCAGGTACAGCAAGTGATCAGGAAGACCAGTGGAATCTTGGCCTTTATTGCAAAGGGGATGTGGAGTATAAAAGCAGAGAAGTATAGTTATAGTTGTATAGGTTATTGGTGAGGCCACACCGAGAATACTGCGTGCAGTTTTAGTTTCAATATTTATAGAAGGATATACTTGCTTTGGAGGCAGTTCAGAGAAGGTTCACAAGTTCGATTCCGGAGATGAGAGGGTTGACTTATGAGGAAAGATTGAGTAGGTTGGGCCTCTACTCATTGAAATTCAGAAGAATGAGATGTGATCTTATTGAAACGTATAAGATTATGAGGGGGCTTGACAAGGTGGATGCAGAGAGAATGTTTTCACTCATAGGGGAGACTAGAACTAGAGGGCATAATCTTAGAATAAGGGGCCGCCCATTTAAAACTGAGATGAGGGGAAATTTCTTCTCTCAGAGCTTTGTGGATCTGTGGAATTCACTGTCTCAGAAAGCTGTGGAAGCTGGGACATTGAATCTATTTAAGACAGAAATAGACAGTTTCTTAAATGATAAGAGAATAAGGGGTTATGGAGAACGAGCAGGGAAGTGGACCTGAGTCCATGATCGGATCAGCCAACATCATGTTAAATGGCGGAGCAGGCTCGAGGGGCTGTATGGCCTACACCTGCTCCTATTACTTATGTTCTTATGTGTTATATTTGTGGAAGTAGAAAGAAATCAAAAGGTGACGTCACAGCCAACGTGGTAAGTGATTGGTTGCTGATTGGTGAGTAGTTTTTCTTTTTCTTTATTAATCAGTAACTTTTAACATTGTTGTCGGCAATTTAAGTGTATCTAAGGGTTAAGTCATGGCAGGACAGCTCGGTCACGTGATATGCTCCTCCTGTACCATGTGGGAACACGGGGAACACGGGGACAACACCAATGTTCCTGACGACTACATGTGCGGGAAGTGTGTCCACCTCCGGCGACTGACGGTCCGCGTTGCGGAGTTGGAGCTGAAGGTGGATTCACTCTGGAGCATCCACGATGCTGAGAATGACGCGAGTATCACGTGTAGCGAGTTGGTCTTACCGCAGGAGAAGGGTCCACAGCCAGCGAGGGAATGGAAGACCAGCAGGAAGAGTAGTGCAAGGAAGGTAGTGCAGGGGTCCCCTGTGGTCATCCCACTGCAAAACAGATACACTGCTTTGAGTGCTGTTGAGGGGGATGACTCATCAGGAGCGGGCAGCAGCAGCCAAGTTCATGGCACTGTGGCTGGCTCTGTTGCACAGGAGGGCAGAAAAAAGAGTGGGCGAGCGATAGTGATAGGGGATTCAATTGTAAGGGGAATAGATAGGCGTTTCTGCGGCCGCAACTGAGACTCCAGGATGGTATGTTGCCTCCCTGGTGCAAGGGTCAAGGATGTCTCGGAGCGGGTGCAGGACATTCTAAAAAGGGAGGGAGAACAGCCAGTTGTCGTGGTGCACGTTGGTACCAATGATATAGGTAAAAAAAGGGATGAGTTCCTATGAAATGAATTTAAGGAGCTAGGAGCTAAATTAAAAAGTAGGACCTCAAAAGTAGTAATCTCGGGATGGCTACCAGTGCCACGTGCTAGTCAGAGTAGGAATCGCAGGATAGCTCAGATGAATACGTGGCTTGAGCAATGGTGCAGCAGGGAGGGATTCAAATTCCTGGGGCATTGGAACCGGTTCTGGGGGAGGTGGGACCAGTACAATCCGGACGGTCTGCACCTGGGAAGAATCGGAACCAATGTCCTCGGGGGAGTGTTTGCTAGTGCTGTTGGGGAGGAGTTAAACTAATATGGCAGGGGGATGGGAACCAATGCAGGGAGATAGAGGGAAACAAAAAGGAGGCAAAAACAAAAGACAGAAAGGAGATGAGGAAAAGTGGAGGGCAGAGAAACCCAAGGCAAAGAACAAAAAGGGCCATTGTACAGCAAAATTCTAAAAGGACAGAGGGTGTTAAAAAAACAAGTCTAAAGGCTTTGTGTCTTAATGCAAGGAGTATCCGCAATAAGGTGGATGAATTAACTGTGCAAATAGATGTTAACAAATATGATGTGATTGGGATTACGGAGACGTGGCTCCAGGATGATCAGGGCTGGGAACTCAACATCCAGGGGTATTCAACATTCAGGAAGGATAGAATAAAAGGAAAAGGAGGTGGGGTAGCATTGCTGGTTAAGGAAGAGATTAAGGCAATAATTAGGAAGGACATTAGCTTGGATGATGTGGAATCTATATGGGTAGAGCTGCAGAACACCAAAGGGCAAAAAACGTTAGTGGGAGTTGTGTACAGACCTCCAAACAGTAGTAGTGATGTTGGGGAGGGCATCAAACATGAAATTAGGGGTGCGTGCAATAAAGGTGCAGCAGTTACAATGGGTGACTTTAATATGCACATAGATTGGGCTAACCAAACTGGAAGCAATACGGTGGAGGAGGATTTTCTGGAGTCCATAAGGGATGGTTTTTTAGACCAATATGTCGAGGAACCAACTAGGGGGGAGGCCATCTTAGACTGGGTGTTATGTAATGAGAGAGGATTAATTAGCAATCTCGTTGTGCGAGGCCCCTTGGGGAAGAGTGACCATAATATGGTGGAATTCTGCATTGGGATGGAGAATGAAACAGTTAATTCAGAGACCATGGTCCAGAACTTGAAGAAGGCTAACTTTGAAGGTATGAGGCGTGAATTGGCTGGGATGGATTGGCAAATGATACTTAAGGGGTTGACTGTGGATGGGCAATGGCAGACATTTAGAGACCGCATGGATGAACTACAACAATTGTACATTCCTGTCTGGCATAAAAATAAAAAAGGTAAGGTGGCTCAACCGTGGCTATCAAGGGAAATCAGGGATAGTATTAAAGCCAAGGAAGTGGCATACAAATTGGCCAGAAATAGCAGCGAACCTGGGGACTGGGAGAAATTTAGAACTCAGCAGAGGAGGACAAAGGGTTTGATTAGGGCAGGGAAAATGGAGTATGAGAAGAAGCTTGCAGGGAACATTAAGACGGATTGCAAAAGTTTCGAAAGATATGTAAAGAGAAAAAGGTTAGTAAAGACAAACGTAGGTCCGCTGCAGTCAGAATCAGGGGAAGTCATAACGGGGAACAAAGAAATGGCGGACCAATTGAACAAGTACTTTGGTTCGGTATTCACGAAGGAGGACACGAACAACCTTCCGGTTATAAAAGGGGTCGGGGGGTCTAGTAAGGAGGAGGAACTGAGGGAAATCCTTATTAGCCGGGAAATTGTGTTGGGGAAATTGATGGGATTGAAGGCCGATAAATCCCCAGGGCCTGATGGACTGCATCCCAGAGTACTTAAGGAGGTGGCCTTGGAATTAGTGGATGCGTTGACAGTCATTTTCCAACATTCCATTGACTCTGGATCAGTTCCTATGGAGTGGAGGGTAGCCAATGTAACCCCACTTTTTAAAAAAGGAGGGAGAGAGAAAACAGGGAATTATAGACCGGTCAGCCTGACATCGGTAGTGGGTAAAATGATGGAATCAATTATTAAGGATGTCATAGCAGTGCATTTGGAAAGAGGTGACATGATAGGTCCAAGTCAGCATGGATTTGTGAAAGGGAAATCATGCTTGACAAATCTTCTGGAATTTTTTGAGGATGTTTCCAGTAGAGTGGATAAG